>NW_028327178.1:36060750-36700000 GCF_987537825.1 Furipterus horrens
TATGAACATTTGTGTACAGGTTTTGTGTGAATGTATGTCTTCAATTCTCTTGGATCCATACCAGGAATAGAATTTCTAGATTATATGATAACTCTGTTTAACTTTTTAAGGAACTGTCAGATTGTTTTCCATAGTGGCCATACGCTTTTACAGTCCTAACAGCATTTATGAGAGTTTCATTTTCTCTGCATTCTTGCTGATATTTGATACTTCCTGTAGTTTTTTTAAATTTATTTTTGTAGCCATCCTAATTAATGTTGGCCATTTATTCTTGTTTTTTAGAATGCCCTGTAATTTTTAATTGAATGCCAGATATAAATGAACAGTTGTTGTGACTCCACTTGCTGTTATATTTCTCCAGAGAGTTAAGTTTTACTTTGGTAGGCAAAGTACTTAATCACCTTGGGCCTTTTGAGGGTTGATTATCAATGTTTTAGGGTTGATCTATTTCAATTTTGGCCTTAATTAATGGCGAGACTTTTTTGAAGTTTCAGTAGAGACTTTGAGTTGTTTGTGAAGGCCCTTCTCTTTTGGTGGGACCTAAACTCTATAAACTCTTATCTCCCTAGCACTGGGCAGAAGCTAAAATCTCTGCTTAGCTCTTTAGCTTCCTAACAGCTTTTTTCTTTAAATTTTCCCGCTTTTTGTGGTTGTTTAGTTTCCAGCTCTCTGGTAGCCCCAAACAGACTGTCTTCTACACAGCTCAGTAGAACTGCCACTTTCTACTTGGACTCTATTTTCCTGATGTACAGGAAAGTCAAGGAAAAAGCCAAGGTGGCGAGGAGCTGATCTTCTGTGCTTCCCTTCTTTCAAGAGTTCTAACCCTTCCTGTTTTTCTCCGTGTGCATTGCTCTTCAATGTTTTCAAGGAGTTTTTACATTTGTCTAGATTAGTGGTTCTCAACCTTCCTAATGCCGCGACCCTTTAATACAGTTCCTCATGTTGTGGTGACCCCCAACCATAACTAAAGCATAGTGATTAATCACAAAAACAATATGTAATTATATATGTGTTTTCTGATGGTCTTAGGTGACCCCTGTGAAAGGGTCTTTCGACACCCTAAAGGGTCGTTCGACCCCCAAAGGGGTCGCAACCCACATATTGAGAACCGCTGGTCTAGATAATGTCTATTAGGAGGAGTGTTAGTTCATTAAAGGCTACTCTTATTATGGTGGTAACCATGAATACTGATTTTTATGAACTGAATCACGGGCAGTGAAAAACTGATACCTATTGAGAGTGAGAACATTATTTTTCAATAGAAAGTTTGGACATCAATATAGGAGGTAAGATATTTATTTTAAAACCAGGGTCAAGATCAGCCACATTTGAAGGATGATAAAGGATAATGGATCCATTCATTTACTTGGGCTATTGCCATATCTTGGTGATTGTGAATAGCACAGCAATGAACAACATAGGGATGCTTATGTTCTTTCGAATTAGTGTTTTGGGTTTCTTCCGATAAATTCCCAGAAGTGGAATTGCTGGGTTATAAGGCGGTTCAATTTTTTATTTTTTGAGTTATCTCCATACTGCTTTCCACAGTAGCAGCACCAGTCTGCATTCCCACCAGCAATGCACCAGGGTTCCCATTTCTCCACATCCTCTCCAACACTTGTTTATTGATTTATTGATGATGGCCATTCTGACTAGTGTGAGGTGATATCTCATTGTGGTTTTAATTTGCATTTCTCTGATGATTAGTGATATTGAGCATCTTTTCATAGGTCTGTTGGCCATCTGTATGTTCTAGCTGGAGAAGAGTCTATTCAGGTCCTTTGCCTGTTATTTAATTGGATTTTTGTGTGTGTGTGTGTTGAATTTTATAGGTTATTTATAAACTTTGGATATTAACCCCTTATCAAATGTATCGGAGAATGTGTTCTCCTATTCAGTGGGTTGTCTTTTATTTTGTTGATGGTTTCCTTTGCTGTGCAAAGACTTTATTTAGATGTATTCCCAGTTCTTTATTTTTTCTTTTTTCTTCCTTGCCTGAGGAGATATATCAGAAAAAATATTGCTATGAGCAGTGTCCGAGATTTTACTGCCTATGTTTTTTTTTTTAGGATTTTATGGTTTGGGGTCTAACATTTAAATCTTTAGTCCATTTTGAATTTATTCTTGTGTGTGGTGTGAGAAAGTGGTCTAGACTAATTTTTTTGCATGTATCTGTTCAAGTTTCCCAACACCATTTATTGAATGAACTATCTTTAGTCCATTGTATGTGCTTGCTTCCTCTGTCACATGTTAATTGACTATAAAAATGGATATTTACACAATGGAATACTACTTGGCCATAAAAAAGAAGAAAATTTTACTCTTTGTATCAGCATAGATGGACCTGGAGAACATTATGCAAAGTGAAATAAGCCAGTCAGAGAAAGACAAATACATATGATTTCACTCATATGTGGAATCTAATGAACAAACTGAACTAACAAGCAAAATAGAGACAGACTCAGACGGAGAGCAGGCTGACAGCTCTAGGAGGGGGCTTAGAGGGTGGAGGGATCGAGCAAAAAGGAAAAAGGACTCATGGACATGGACAGCTGTGTGCTGATTGCAGGGGGGAGGGAGTTATAAGGGGGATAAATGGTAATTTAAAAACCACAATAAAAATTTCTCTAAAAAAAGGATAATTTAAAACTAAGCTATGTGACACTGAATTAATGTTTGGTAAGTTTTTTGAAAACTGAACAAGATCATTCAGTGTTAAAAACTACAAATTGAATAAAGTATTTAAGCTGAGAATTAAAAATATATTTAATAATAAAGAGCAATTAATATTTGGATTTAGAAAGAAGAAATGTAAAGATTACGAATTTTAAATGAGTGCCATTAGAGTAGCACTTGGTAATTCTTGTAAATGTTAGAGGTGATTAAGGGGTTGTATATTTGAGGGTTTACATGCAAGAGCTAAAGAACAATGTATATCTGTTAACCGTGCTAGAGAGGATTGTGTTCACACTATCTGGATGGTACAGACAAAGTCACTAACTGGCCACTTGAAGATGTGGGAGAAATAGAATAACTGATGTTACAGGAATAGACATTTTGATTAGAGCATAAAGAAGTAGAGAAAGAAGGCAGAAATAAGTCTGTAAAGAATAATACTGTACTATCCTTCTGCAGGCTTAAAAATTGGGGTTTGGAAAGAAACTAACCATTTGCTTTTTCCATCAAAATATCCCCAAGAAGGGAGCCAGGTGTTGCAGACCACCTCGTATCTGTGTTTTTCCTCTCGCCCTTTTGTGAACTCTCAAGGTTAGTCAGTGATTTTTCTTCACACTTTCATTAGGAAATTTGCCAAAGGCATCCTTTTGAGGCAGCTGTCTCTGTACCCTTGGAGGCCATCAGTAATGTTTCCTATCTGTAGGAGCAGTCGGCACAAAAATGCTGGGCTGAACTGAGTCTTGGTGATTTTAAATATTCCCCTGTCAAAACTACTCCTTCCCTACCTTCTAACAGTATAAAGTATATTAGATTTTGGGACTTCTAGTTCTTTAATAATTTTTTTACAGTATTTTTTCAGGTAAAATCTATCATTAATAGTAAATACACCCAAATATAATCATAATGAAAAGACACGTAATTTTTAAAACATAATTTAAATAACACATTTAGAAATCTTTATGCGTAAATAAATTCTTTTTGTATAGAATGTTAAAGTTTTTATTTTCATCATTGAGATTTTATAAATTAAAATATACTTGTGTTGTTTTTGTCTAAGGTGGTCAGGTGATATATTCATGCTAATGATATTGTGAACTTTTGGGGGCATGTAAAATATGATGTTAATAAGTCCATGATTAAAATGCATTATAGTAAATTGAGATGCATTTGTGGTTTTGTTTCTATTTAATCATATAGATGACTGTTATACCATATGCATCTTTAATATATTGTCTAACTGCTTCTGTTATTTTACTAAACTGTCTTCTTTCAGCCACCCACACAGAATATGCCTATGGGTCCTGGAGGGATGAATCAGAGTGGCCCTCCCCCACCTCCACGCTCCCACAGCATGCCTTCAGATGGAATGGTAGGTGGGGGTCCTCCTGCACCACACATGCAGAACCAGATGAACGGCCAGATGCCTGGTAAGTTTTTCTCCTCTAAGACATTAACACCAGAGTTGCTTAGCAACTGAAACGACATGGGGGCTCAAGGGATACTAGATTGTTGATGACAAAACTGCTTTGAATGCCCCCGAGTACAAGCTCTCTTAGAGTTTGTTAGCTACAGAGCTACGTGACCTGTATTCAGTGTTTATCAGGCTGCCCTTGGGCTTTTATGTAGCTGACACACAGCATTCCTCTGATGAACAGAACTAGCTAAATTTAGTCTGTCTGAAACTATGCAATACAGCTGGTTTTGGAAGCTTTTGGAAAAAAAAAAAGGCATTGTACCTTGGCTTAAGAATTAAAATCTCTTTATAAAAAGGTATTATAACATTTCCCTGTGTTTTGTATTAAAAATGTATTGGTCTCAGAAGCAGTAATCCTGGAAAAACACATAGGGAAAAGAAACAAAACAATCTCTAAAGTGCTAATGTATTTCAATATTTTCTCATTGATACTATTAAAGCTGATTATCGATTTGTGTTTACAACATAATATCAATATGGAAATTGATATTAAAGCAACATTAAAAAGTGAAAGATGTCAGCTTTCTTATATAATGAGCCATTTCCTTTACTGTTTATATGTTTTAAGTTTAGAGCTACATAGGATATGTTTCAGGCTATTGGAGGCTTATTTAGTTACCTTTTGCTGGTTTGAATTTTTAATCTGAAAAGAATCTAAACTGTTTTGTTTCTGTAACAGCCACAACCCATACCTGTCATTTTTGTTGGGGTGTTTTCTACATTTAATACAAGAATATTTTCACTTTCTAATGACAAAGGTTATTTTCATTAATGAAAAGTATACAAATAGCAATAATGCAAGTAAATTAAAATAACATAACAACTTACTTTTAAAATTAATAATTAGCATCCTTAGTAGAATGTCATTTTAGCTGATTGTGTTGGTTGGTAGCATTGGTGCCCATGGATGGTGGGTGTAGACCATGAAGTAAAAGAGAGCACAGAGCTAAGGAAGACAGGTAGTCTCCTTCATGGAAGATTGATGTGTGACTGATCAGGTAGTTGGGCAATGGGGTTTCGGTGGCTGTCTTCTGTTTATTGCTAAAGCTTGCCACAAACAATGGCCCACATTCCGCACAGTGATATGGAGTTAGGAATAGACATAATTGTTTGTCAGGATGTAGTCAGCAGGAATATTCTTGCTGAATCCAAATCAGGACCCAGTGTTTTTAAGACTGGAAACGTAGTGCTAATACAGGATAGCAAATTAGAAGTTTTGTGATTTTTTTGTTTGTTTGTTTTATTTTTACAGTGGTATCTTTAATTAGGATTTTGACTTAACTTCTTCATGTAACTCAAGCTTAAGGCCGAGGAACCATTGAGCAGCAATATAATGATTTCTAACCTGACATTTTGGTATTGTGTGAGGCCATCTGGAGTAGTTATAATTTTTATAAGCCAGAGATTTTCAACTAGTTATGACCCAGGTTGTCTGGAATCCTGTGAAGCTTCCAAAAGAATTTATAGAGAGTTATGATTAGATGTAGGAGAAGTTAGAAGCCCACTTACTTATATTTTATTTACTTACTAAGTTCTTCACAAGCATTTAGCCAACTTGTATGCACACCAATTTATGTCTAGGCTTTTTATTTACTTTTTTAGTTTTGTTTTTAATATTTTACAATCTAAGTTGCAGAACTATTTATATACTGTTGTTCTTGGTCAAATAACCTCTCAGTGTGAGGGTCCTTTTCAAAAAAAGTTAATTGATTTTTAAAAGAAGTCTAAATAGCACATGCCTATGGCACCAGAATCAAAAGGTACCGAAGGTATATAGTCTCTGCCTCTGCAGACACTTTGTTCCAGAGTCATTGGTGTCTAGTTGTCCTTCAAGAGACATTCTCTGTAGCCCTCACTAGTGTGGCTCTGTGGGTTGGCATCATCTCATGAACAGAAGAGTTCCCGGTTTCATTCCCCGTCAGGACACGTGCCTGGGTTGTGGACCAGGTCCTGGGTTGAGGGCCTGCAAGAGGCAACTGATCGATATTTCTCTTCCACATCAATGTTTTTGTCTTTCTCTCTTTCTCCCTTCCTTCCCTTTTTCTCTAAAATAAATAAAATCTTGATTAAAAAATAAATAAAAATTTTAGAGTGAGGGGAAGGAAGGGAGAAAGAGAGAGAGAGAAACATCAGTCGACTGCCTCTCACTGGTCCCCAGTTGGCCCCCCAGACCTGGCCTGCAACCCAGGCATATGCCGTGATCAGAAATTGAACCAGCAGTCTTTCAGTTCAGAGGCCAGTGCTCAATCCACTGAGCCACACCAGCCAGGGCTAAATAAGTTAAATCTTTAAAACACATTACTTAAAAAAGAGATTCTCTGTATATAAAATATATGCATATATTTTTTCTTATTCTTTTTAAAAAAGTAGTAGCATAAAGCATACATTAGTATTAATATATCATTTTTTCCCTCTTAAAGGTATATCTTAGAGACTGTGAGTATATAAAGATATATTTTGGAGACTACTCAGTGTATAAATAGTTGCCTCATTCTTTTTGGTGATTGCCTTGCATTCTTTTTTATGGATGCCTCTGATTTATTTGAGCAGTTCCTTTCTGATAGAAATAGAGGTTATTTCTAGTCTTGGTATTAAAAATTATGCTGCTGCGAATATGTGTAAAATAAAAGTAAGTAAACACACACTACTTTATACATGTACACACACATGTGCACACACAAAACTTGTATATTTATAAGATAAATTCTGAGAACTGAAATTGCTGGGATAAAATTACATGCATTTTGACGTATACATTCCTGGAACAATGTATGAAGGTGCATAGTTGGATCAAATCTTTTGATCTTTGCCAATGAAAGATGAAAAATGGGTTTCAGAGTTTTAATTTGTCTTTTTATATTGTAAGTAAAACATGCAGTCTAATAATGTTTATGACCTCTTGTAGTTTTTTGTGTGAACTAGTCATTCATGTCCTTTGCCCCATCTTTTACTGCTGGTGGTGTTTTACTTGTATGTTAAGTACCTACTTTGGACTGTGATGACTTGTAAATATATTTTTTTCCACTTAATTTTTTTACTATTTAATTTTGTTTTTGTCTTATTTGGGTCTTATTCAACTTTTTTTAATTATTATTTTTATTTTTAAATATAGTCTGTCAATCTTTCTAACATATTTAAGAAGGCCCTTCCACTCCAGTATTATTTAAAAAAATTTTTTTTAATGAAATTTCTTTTATGGTTTCTTTTTCTCTCTTCTTTTTTAATATTTGATTTTTTAGTCATCATGGAACTAATGTGGAAGGGGTCCAACTTGTTTTTTTCTAGATTGCTATTCAGTTGTCAGGACCCCATTTATTTTGCCAACTGATGCTTGGTGTCACCACTGTAATTGTTTTATAACTTATCCATCTGGGGTTGTTTTTAGACTCTGCTTTGGGTTCATTGATATGTTAGTTTGTGTATGTGCTTAAACTACACACTTCTAATTACACCAGCTTTATTTTTTGCTCTCTTATAAAACTAGTCTTCAAACATTATTTGTGTTTTTTAGAGTGTTCCTGGCTTTTCAGAAGCATTAATTTCTTAATCTGTAAAAGGGGAATAATAAATTACCTCATAGTATCCACTATCATTCATGTAAACCATTTTCTTTGTTTGCTGTTGACTAAATACTGAAGTTATTATTTGGTATTATTATGATGATGATGGTAATGTAAAAAAAATTTAAAAACTTTTAAGGTACTTTTATACAGACCATATGTTTAACTTTCATATTTTGGTTCTGATCACTTTTCTTCAAAGGGCCTAACCATATGCCTATGCAGGGACCTGGACCCAATCAGCTCAATATGACAAACAGTTCCATGAACATGCCTTCAAGTAGCCATGGATCCATGGGAGGTTACAACCATTCCGTGCCATCATCACAGAGCATGCCAGTACAGAATCAGATGACAATGAGTCAAGGGCAACCCATAGGAAACTATGGCCCCAGACCAAATATGAATATGCAGCCAAACCAAGGTAAATAAACCATGTTACTCTTGACTAGAATGCTACATCAGCTTTCGAAAATTAAACAAAATTTTCAAGTTGTTAGCTGATGCATAAAAATGTAAGTTTGAAGTAACAACTATATATGTATATATAAAAGGAATGTTAAGTTTGAAACCAGCTTAAAATACTCTTTATTTTTACACTTAAAAATTAAATAGCTTAATTTAGCCTTTTAAGCTTATTTATTTTTATGTCTTTTGGGCAGTTTATTTGAGGTTCTATATTTTTTGGATTTTTTTTTTTTTTAAGACAAGCTAATCAGTGAATAACCACACATTTGCTCTAGAGCTCGAAAATTGAGAAAATATTATTTTATTGTTGCAAGTACAACCTCTTAAAAAACATCTGCTCTGTAGTTCATTTTACTTAATAAGGATATATTAATTTATGTGAATTTACCTTGATTTATATGAATGTTTTCTGATACTGAGTTTCAGCATTTAAAAGGTAATTGTATAATTTGTTATTACAATGTTTAGTGGAGGTGCTGCTATGTTCTTGTATTAGAGTGGTGTGAAGTCTATTAAAATTTATTACCAATCTCAGGGAATGAAATTGTTATCATGTTTCTTTTATCTTTTCTTTGTTTTTTTCTTTTAAAGATTTTATTTATTTTAAGAGAAGGGGGAAGGGTGGGAGAAAGAGAGGGAAAGAAACATCGATGTGCAAGAAAGAAATATCCATCAGTTGCCCCTAGCACACCCCCAACTAGGGACCTGGCCCGCCACACCCCCAACTAGGGACCTGGCCTGCAACCCAGGCTGTGCCCTGACTAGGAATTGAACTGGTGGTCACACCAGCCAGGGCTTGTTTCTCTTTTTAATAGTCTTGTGAGTAATAGCTAAAAATTGGTAAGTGGGGCTCTGTTCTGCTAACTGCCTGTTAAAAGGTTTGACTATTGCCAGCCTAAAACTTCTTTAATTATGAAATATGGTGAGGTTAAGAGTATAAGATGGATTTAATGTATTTGCAATAAAAATTGCTAGACTTTGTTTATGAAAAACAAATCACTGTAGTGAATCCAGATAAAGGAAGTCAGTGTTAATCTGTTGATAGTTATTTAGGATGAAATAATATATTCTAAATTTTAAATATTAATATAGATATTTTCTGTAATTTTGATGAGATATGCTGAAAACAAAGGAAAATAATGGAATAAATTGCCAGTGAATGTAGCTTCACAAAACTGGTGCTTGCTCCAATTTTTTTCTCTGAAGTTGTTTACTGCCCACGATGGTATATTATTTTCTTTTTATTAGGTCAATTAAAGATTCAAACTAATAGCAATATACAATCATTGCTAGATCAGAATGGTATTCAGATGTCTCTCCATGTAGTTGGTTATCAGGAAAGAGAGCAAGAAAATTGATAGTGATTTTGACAGTAACTACAGTAATGACACATTTTCTAGAAACTATAGTTAAAAGTTAGGGTGTACACACAAAGAATGGATATTGTTGCAGCATAGTTTGATTTCAAGAAGAAAAAAATATGCTTGCAGCAATATGCATGTAGGAAAATAGTTACTGTTTTTGGAGAAAAGAGCTGAATATATAGAAATTTTCCACTTTAAGCTTAAGGACCAACTATTCTTTGAAAAAATGTCATCTTTTGAACTCTACGTATATGCCCTGACCAGGAATTAAACCTGCAACCTTTTGGTGCAGAGACGACACTAACCAACTGAGCCACCCAGCCAGGGCAACTACATATTTTATGATAAAAATTTTCTGTTTTGATAAATAGGTGGAAGAAATTAGAGGAAGCTACACTGTAAATATAGTCTTTTAAAGAAAAGCTTGAAAATACCAAAGTTTTATAAAAGGGAAACTCTTGACTTTTAAAAATTTCTTTTAACATTTATTGAGATATTATTAGCTGTTCTTTGAGTTAGACAAGCTGTTGGGATCTTTTGGCTATCTCCATATTCTTAAATACATATCTCTGTGTCAAGAGATATTGAACAATATTAAAGCTAATTACTAACCATTTTTAATACTAGGGTTTATCTAGTAAATCAAGGAAAAATATTTGTGGGATTTCTTAGATTAAACCTCTGTCAAGTGACCAAAAAAATGGAAAAAGACTAATTCTGAGAATTTTGTTTTAAAAAGGAACAATTAAATGGCAATTATTGTTAATTATTTTTGTGGCATATTTGGGAACTTTAACTGGTGATGTGGATTTATTTTGGTAGTTTTTGAAGTGACATTTTTACCCTTCCCTTCCTTCTTTTTCAGCTTTGAAAATGAAACGAAGTGGGGGAAAGTAACTAGTCTAAAAATCTTGTCATTGTAATTTAGGAATCTGGTTGAAAGTAATCCAAGGGATAGATATGTCATACATTTACAATTTATCATTTTGACTCTTTAAGGAAGTATACAGAAGTATTGTGCTAATTTATAGTACTAATTGTAATATAATAAGTCACATCGTGTACCAGTAAACATATCTCTCCTCACTGTTAAATTGATAAATCACTGCAATATTGCGTTCATTGCGGTTTCTGCTTGTAACAGTTTTAAGGATATATAGCTACATTTTAGTTCATTTATACATTTGATAAATATGACTATTTTGAATGAGTTTTTCAAGGTTGTAACTTTTTCCTTAGTGATGACATTTTTTGGTTGTAAAAATAATATTTAAAAGTCTGGAAAATGCAGAAATGCATAGAGTATAAAATAAAATCAATCATCTATAATTTTACTCTGTAAGTTCTAAATTACTGCTAAGGCAAGGTGCAGTTCACTTATATAAAGTTATATAGCCTGTACTTAGACACTTGGTAGCAGCAGTTTGAGTACTTTGTAAATATATGTTTAATTATTTTTCTCTAGGACTACATTTTATGAAGTCAGGAACTGTGTCTTGTTTTTTCCATCACTACTTTATCCTATTTGTTGACTGATAGATGAGCTAGCTCTCCTTTTTGCCATAACAAATTAGAAAGCTAGCATGCTTCTCTGTGGTACTGTCATCATCAGCTGTCATTCCAGGAATGAACCAAAAAAGGAGCTGTCAGATCATTGTCAGTTACACCAAAGCCTGTTGAGTTTGGGAGACAAAATTCAGATGTGTTTCTATTCAACAGATTATAAATTCAGTTTTATTACTGTTCAGTTTTAAAAACTTTAAAATAATTATAGGCTTACAGGAAGTTGCAAAGGTAATAGAGAGATCCTATGTGCCCTCCCCCTAACCAGCTCTAATCCCCAGCAACCACAGTTAATTTTCTCTCCATTTCTATAATTTTGCCCTTCTCAGGATGTCAGTATGTGACTTTGTCAGATTGGCTTTTTTTTTTTTCACTTAGCATAATTAATATTCAAGCTGTTGCATGTATCAGTGATTCCGTCCTTTTTATTGCTGAGTAGTATTACATAGGATGGTTGCACCACAGTTTGTTTAATCATTCACCCATTGAGGAACATTTTGGTTTCTAGTTTTAGGCTTTTACAAATAAACATGCTATGAACAATCGTGAACATATTTATGTTTTTGTTTGGGCATAAATTTTCATTTCTCTGGGATAAATACCCAGGAGCGCAGTTGCTGGGTCATTTGATAATTGGAGTTTTAGGTTGGTTTCTTTTATTTTTTTTTTTTTACCAACTGCCGAACTGATTATCGAAGTGGCTATATTGTTCCACAGTCTCACCAGCAATGTATAAAAAATGTGCTTCCTACAAATCCTTGTCAGCACTTGGTATAGTGATATCTCATTGTGCTCTTAATTTGCATTTCCCTAATGGCCACTGATGTGAATGTCTTTTCATGTGCTTATTTGCCATTATATATCTTCTTCAGTGAAATATCTCTTCATGTCTTTTGCCCTTTTTCTAGTTGGATTGTTTGTTTTTCACTATTGAGTTTTGAGAAGTCTTTATATATTATTTTAGGATTACTTTAAAATCTTCTCTTAATATTTTACTACATGAAATTTCAAACATACAGAAAAGTTGAAGGAATTGTACCTGCATAGTTGCCACTTGTATTCTACAGTTAATATTTTACTAAACTTGTTCACCATATATCTGTTAATTTATCCATCCATCAGTGAGTCATATTTTTTAAAATGCATTTCAGTGTAATTTGCAGATATCTGTACGCTTTCCCTGTATCACTTTAGGCTGCATATTATTAGAAGTCAACATTTTAAATACTTTATTAAAATTTTTTTAGATAACATTTACATAGAGAGAAACAAACAAATATTGTTATTCAATGAGTTTTGGCATATTTGTAACATAAACTCCTTTGGATTTATTTTTTTAGCTAACATCCTATAGTGCCCTTATGGGAGGTAGTCCTACTCCAATATTAACATTTTATATGAACCATAATCTGTGGCTTCTTTTATAGTGAAAGGGGTTGACTGGTTTTTCTTTCCCTTAGAACTCTATCTCAGTGACTAGTTCTAGGACTACCTGGATAAGAATCACCAGGAATACTTGTTAAAATAAGATTTGTCTGCCCCACCCTATACTGGTTAAACCAGAATCTCTAGGGATAAATTTTACAAATTACATTTAACAATATTCAATGTCAGGCTTATTTATAGTCCATTCCTTCAGAATTTTCTGGGTTGGAAATGTCTTCTGTGTTAGATGGTTCATAACTTTTCAGCTTTCATGCCAAATGACACAAAACCATGGCTTTCTACTTGGGCAAGATAGAATCTTTAATTTCATAGCATATTATCACTTGTACCACATAGATCTAGAGCTTTTGGAGTTTTTTTTTTTTTTAATTAATATTATAGAATATAGCTGAAACTATATAAAAGAGGTTGTCTAACCTTAAGGAATTGTATAATCTTTAATTTTACTGGATTTATTAAGCCATAATATATCCCTTTTCCATTTTTTAGTCCCCAGAAAGCTAAATTCAGTAGCCCCTCATTTATCGCGGGTATTATGTTCTAGACTCCGCTGCGATAGGTGAAGATCTATGAAGTAGGAACCTTACATTTATTTTAGTATTTATATATATTTTAAGGCTTATAACCCTTCCCACACACTTATAAACCATTCCCAGTCCCTTATTGACCTTTCCCACTCCCTTATTTACCTTTTCCACACTTATAAACACTACTTATGTTCTTAAACATATTCTACACTCTTAAACCTACGTAACTTTAACAACATATGTAACAGTACCGCAAAATCCCATGATGTAGTGAAAAATCCGCGATAAATAATTAAATATAATATTTTTTTAAATCCCGCAATACAGTGAGACTGCGATATAGAGGGGGACTACTGTACATAATTTAAATCCAAGATTATTTGTAGGGATGCCTATGATGTAAATTTATGCCCTTGAGATGCAGGATTTCTTAATTTGGCACTATTGCAATTTTGAGTTGAGTAATTACTGTGGGGCTTTGTCCTGTTCCTTGAGATATTGAGCAATATATCTTTCCTGTACCCACTAGGTGGCAGTAACACCCCCCATACCAATTGTGACAACCAAAATCTGCATTCTACTAAATGCCCCTTGGGGGACAAAATGTTGCCTGCAGTTATTAAGTAACAGCTTTAAGAAGTGGTTAATGTAAGGAACTACATATAGGGATGGTCTGTTATTAAAGAAACAAGATGATAATAACAAAAATTGCTGATACTCATGTTTTAATACTTTTTAATACATTCATGAGAATTTTTCTAAAACTTTCATGTTATAAAAGAATATATCTCTTAGTGAACTGCTAGTCTTTTTACTACCTAAAATCTATCATGGTTCTAGACCTGACTGGTGTGGCTCAGTTGGTTGGGCATCGTTTCACAAAGTGAAAGGTTGCTGGTTTGATTCCTGGTCAGGGCTTGTGCCTGTGTTGCAGGCCTGGTCCCTAGTTGGGGTGTGTGCAAGAGGCAATCGATAGATGTTTCTCTGACACATCGATGTATCTCACCCTCTCTTCATCTCTCCCTTCCCCTCTCTTTAAAATAAATAAATAAAATCTTAAAAATAAAATCTGTCATGGTTCTAATTTTTCATTGGTTGCTAAGAACTGCTAATTTGTACTAGTTCTAGTGACTTTATTAAGCTTTTAGGGTTTTCTCAATTGCTTGGCTCTTGTTCTTTTATCCTTGCTATTGTATTTAAATTTTTTTATTATGAACTGTTAAAAACTCTTGATGAGGACACATGTATGTTTTAAGTAAAGAATCCTGACATTTTAAATTGCTGTTTAATAGGTAGTAGGCTAGCTAATAGAGTTGCAATACAGGGATTTTTTTCTTGCAGTAAAAACCTTATTAATATCTTCAAATGAGAGCTGTACATGGTCACTTTGAGATTGAATCGTTAAGAAACGAGTAGTAAAGGGTCATCAGTACATAATGAAATATGAACAAGAAAACAGGCTTGGGGAGGGTGTTGTGTATGAAGTTTGATTCTTATAATATGGATACAGGTGGGATGAACAAATTTCTTGTATTGTAGGGTTTTTGTATTATAGTGATAATGTTATATAGAACTGTTTTCCTGAGATAGATTACATAGGATAAGTATGATTTGAGAGGAGGTACATGTGGTGGTTAAAAGCATGGCTTATAGAGTTCTTACCATTTACAAGTTATGCAACTTTAGGTAAGATTCTTACTGCTTGCAAGTGTTAGATTTTCTTACCTGTAAAGTGAAGTTGGTAATAATTCTACCTGTTTTATAGGTTTTGCGGTAGATAAAAATAAACATAAAGCTCTTGGCTTAGTAAGCCTGGCCCATAATAAGTGCTCATTAACACTTAGCTGTCATTTTTAAACTTTACTTAAAATAATTTATAGGTTAATGTTATGACTTACAGAGTTTTAGTGTATTGGTTTGCATCTGAAGATGTGAACATATATGTATAATATGTAGAGCTTTTAAAAATTTTATAATTCTGAATTATTCACAAATTAAAACAATGTTTATAGCTGAATCTTAAAAATTTACCAGTAACTTAAAATGCAACTAAGTATTAACTGTCTCATCAGAGTAAAGAATTCTAGTTTTATAAAATATGGTAATTTGGGAATATTTTACATGTGTTTAAGATATAGGATGTTTCAGTAGAATATCTATTGCAGTATGGAACTCAAAATGGAAAGAAATAATGTGGTGATGGACATTTGTTATATGTCCTTTTTAAACTTTTTCAGGAACACAGTGTAGGTAATTAAGATAATAATAGTATCTTTGTCAAGGGGGAGAAAATTGGAACTGTTGTAACAATATAATCAATAAAAAACATTTAAAAAAAAATAATAGTATCTTTGTGTATGTAATATCACTATTTGTAGTGCACCTTAGCCTCACAATGATTTCTGTACAAGATGAAGAAAACCTTTAAGCATGTAGTAATATATGATGTTATTGTTTGAGAAAGTGGTTTTGTCATCTTACTCCACTCTGTAGTACCAATTTTTAGAACTTACTTGGGGTAACCTTTTGAGATTTAGCTCTATTATTTTTATTAGTATTTCAAGGAATAATAATACTCACACATTTGCCAGTGTAGCATATTTCATTATCATACGAAAATAATATGCTTCCTAAATAATCAGAATTGAAGTCATAATTTTTTAATTGGTAGGCTTCAAGAAAAAACATAAAAAACTTTATTTACAATATCCAAAATTTATAAAGAATTTATACAACTCAGCACCAAATAAACAAACAATGCAATTTAAAAATGGGCAAAGGACCTGAATAGACATTTCTCCAAATAGGACATACAGATGGCCAGCAGACATATAAAGAGATGCTCAAAGTCACTAAGCGTAAGAGAAATATGCAAATTAGAAATCACAATGAGGTATCACCGCACACCTGTCAGAATGGTTATCATAAAAAAAATCAACAAACAACAAGTACTGACAAGGGATGTGGAGAAAAGGGAACCGTCGTGCACTGTTGGTGGGGATGCAGGTTGGTGCAGCCACTTGTGGAAAGCAGTGCTATGGAGATAGCTCGGAAATTTAAAAATAGATCTGCCTTTTGACCCAGCAATCCCACTTCTGGGAATTTATCTGAAGAAACCTGAAACATGAATTCAAAAGAATATAGGCACACCTATGTTCATTGCAGCGTTATTTACAATATTATTTCCAATATTTGGAAGCAGCTTAATGCCCCCATCAGTAGATGAGTGCATAAAAAAAGCTGTGATACATTTACACAATGAAATACTACTCTGCTGTAAAAAAATAAAAAGGATTATCTTATCTTTTGCAACAGCATGGATGGGCCTGGAGAGCATTATGATAAGTGAAAGAAGTCAGTCAGAGAAAGACGAGTACCATATGATTTCACTTACAGGTGGAATCTAAGGAACAAAATATACTAACAAAATAGAAACAGTCTTATAGGTACAGAGAACAGACTGACAGCTGTCAGAAGGGAGGGGGTTAGGGAGCTGGGTGAAACAGTGAAGGGATTAAGAAAAAAACCCCAAAAAACCCAAAACTCATTGACAGACAACAGTATGGTGATTATCAAGAGAGAGATGGGGGGTGGGATGAGGTAGGAGGAGGGTATAAGGGGGATAAATAGTGATGGATGGAGACCTTACTTGGGGTGGTGAACACTCAGGACAATATACAGATGGTGTATCATAGAATTGTACACCTGAAACTACATAATTATATTAACCAATGTCACCTCAGTAAGTTCAATTAAAAAAACAAGCTGAAAAACATTGTGTTTTAGCACTGCTCTCCTCCATTTTCTTTGGCTTTAGGCTTGATCTCGAGTGCTGTCGAGGATCCTTGGAGGGAGAGAAGTGAAGGAGAATAAAAGAAGGGGGTTATTTGAGCCCTTTGGGATAGGAACCGCTGACAGTCCCAAACGAGAAGGCACAAGTGGCATGGTTTTTTCTCTAGGGCTCAAGCTAGAAATACTTTACTCCCTTAGAGCAAAGCTTAGAATTTTGTTGTCATTGCATCCTTTTGGATTTTTCCCTCAGCCGTTACGTTTTTGCTTCCTTCTTCCTTTATTTCTAATTTTGACTCTACTGCATATTAAATGCTTTAGTTTTATAATTACATCCTGTTAGGACAAGAAAGAGGTCTTTAATCAGTGTTGCAGAAGACAGACAAGGCACAGCCGTCATTTCCTGAAAGTGCATTACACAGATGCCCAATCATGTTTCCTATTAAGTTATGAACGCTGGTGTTCAATACTTTGTTTTATACAAAATATGTTTTAAATATTGTAACCTTAATTAAACTAATTAGCGTTTGGAACTTTTGTTGCATAATTTGCTTCTGCACTACTGAATTTGCTAAAAATTGAGTAGAAGCAGTGAAGAATACTGGAATAAATATGTGCTTTGAAATCACAAACAAGTTTTGTCTGATTCCCATTTGATACCTATTCGCTATAAAATCTTGATCTTTGGATTCCTTTGGCTAAAAACTTGAATATTAGCATCCTTACATGAAATGAACGTTGAAAGTATGTTTGGCAGTGTTAAGTGCATTCAGTGTTAAGTTCTTGTCCCCGCCACTGTCCAATGAGCCACATTCTATCTACTTTTAAGAGTTTATTTCCTTGTTGAAAGAAAAATCACATAGTAACCTTAGAAAGGCTTATATTTATGGTAAAATTAGAAGGAAAAGGGAATTTGAAAAGTAGCAGAAAAACAAAAGAAAGCAAATAGGAGAAAGAGTTAGCTCTGAAGTCCTTCTTTAGAGAATACAGTTCTTCAGATGTAACAGAGTTGAATTATTTTCCACTTACATTGTTACTGCTATTGCAGGTCAGTTAACATATATATTTAACAAGGTGAACATGTTTTATTTAAGTAATTAAAGAATAAGCTTTTGGCTCATGTGGGTAATTTTGACTGTAAAACTTTTCTAGGCAAGTCCTTTGCCTTCTTAAATTGTCCTCTTCTACTAAAGGGAAGTATGTAGCAATTTAAGCAGTATAATCTGGGAGATAACTCATGCATACTTCTGAGACAGTAATAGTTATAATGGTAGAAGGACGAGCTCCCCATACCATAATTTGGCCCAGTGAACCTTTGAGGAACAGCTTACATTGTTGGATGGAACACAGAACTTTGTGTTGATTATTTTATGTGACATATTTTTACTATTGTCAGTGGGATACTATAGCAGTAGTAACTGGAAACTGCATAGTTCTGACTTTTGAGTCTATGGCTTATTGTTGCACTTCTCCGCCTAGGTGTTTTTGATTGTGCACACATTAGAACTTACTAAGGAATACTGTAGCCCTTTGGTTTCAAGAAGACCTTTGTAGTTTATAAATCTTATAGCTGGAAAAGGGAAAGCTGACCCTTTAAATTTTTGTCTAAAATGAAAGTTTGTGAAATTTCACCAATGTAAGTGTATTTACAGGTAACCCCCATATAACATGGTTGCTAGGTTCCTAACAAATGCTGTGTTATGCAAATCCGTGTTATATGAAACAAAGAACTATTACAAAAGGGGGGGCTAGGTTCCAAAAATTTAAAAAACATATTATTATATTTTTGTAATTAAGAGAAATATCTTTATTAAAGCAATTTTCATCAAAAGTATTACATATTAATATGAATTAAGTAATGTTTTCTTTGTTATCACTACTAAGCTCCATTAACTGAATGAGTTTTCTTTTTGACAAGGTATCTTCATCCTCTGAACTTTCTTCAGCATTATTTTGATTTCTATGCTCTACTTTTTGCAAAAGAGCTGTTATTTTAGATTGCTTGCTTTTAGCTAAGAGATCTTTATAAATTTCATTATATGGTGCTAAGCACTTTTGAAGTAATCTCTTAAACTTTGTGCTTTCATTGCAAGGATCTTCATTTAAGAAATATGACTCTTAACTTTTTGGCTAAATCTAGGCCTTTCTTTACACTTTTTAGAGTAAACTGTTTAACTTTTTTGTTTTCATCAGTGCTATCATCCCCTAAGCTATCTTGACACATTCCAGATGTCATTTCCACCAAAGCTGCTTCATCAGTTTCTTCTTCTACCAGCAATTCTTGGATATATTCTACAGTCATATCATCAAAACCTTCTTCTCCTAAAGACTTAGCAAGTTCTACTATTGCATCCATCCTGTTTTCTACTGGCTTGATTAGATTTTCACTTTGAATTGACTCCAGCCGTATATTTTTCCAACAAGCATTTAATGTTGTCAGTTTTATTTCTCTGATGGATGAGTTTATTAGATTAATACAGTCCAAAAATTTTATCATGCTACATATTTATATGGGGATTTTCCTAATTTCATGTTATACTGGAGTTTTCCCCAATTCTCTAACTGTGTTAGAATGAAACCGTGTTACAGAAGTACTGTGTTATATGGGGGGGATACCTGTATTTATAGATGTTTGCATAGTTTCCCTGTCTACCATTATGTAATGAGTGTCACTGAAAAAGGTAAAAATTGACATTCAGAAATTAGAGTTCTTTCTCTTGGCTTTACTACTGATTACTATGTGCTTTTGTGAAGTTTACCTTGTTTTGGTGTATTTTCTTGTGTAGCAAAAGGATTCTATCTTTTCTACAAGGGTTATATTTATAGTTATTATATAATACATAGAAAAAATACATACATTCAGGATGTTTATATATTATATCCACTTTATTATTTTTAAAAAATTACTAGACTACCTCTCCAGTGAATTTCAAATCAACTACTGTGGATTGGTTGTTTTCCCTTTGTTAGCAGATTATTTTAGGCATGTGGACTTTAATTCAAAGATTTTTTGCTTTTATTACTTAAAGTCAATTTATATTATAATAAATTATGTATTTGGGGGTTATATGATAATAAAAGATTTTTGTCTTTTTCTTAAGATGTTAACATCATATGTAAAAAAAATCACATGCATAATGTTTTGTCTGTTTTCAGGTCCAATGATGCATCAGCAACCTCCTTCTCAACAGTACAATATGCCTCAGGGAGGTGGGCAGCATTACCAAGGCCAGCAGCCACCTATGGGCATGATGGGTCAAGTTAACCAAGGCAATCATATGATGGGTCAGAGACAGATTCCTCCCTATAGACCACCTCAACAGGGTAAAGTTCTGTTTGGAAATTTTCCCTCTTGATATAAATAACAGTAGTTGAAAGACCTTCCATTTAATGAACTTTTCATTGAGGCAAAGTTAGGGTTTTTGTTTCATGATTAAAAAAAAAAAACTATATATTTTACCTGAAAGGTAGTAGATATAATAGGTACAAAGGATCACAAGTTGGGTACGAACTTCCTGATATTTGGCTTTCTTTTTCTTTTTCTGAGAAAACATTTCACCATGAAATTTTATGTCAAAAGCTAATTTATAGCAGAGAATACTTTTTTATTTTTGAGAAGGTACTAAATAGATGATCAGAAACAAACCATAATTTATTTCAAAATGCTCTAAATATCAGAATAAAAAGGAAATGAATTTTCTATGAATTTTACCCTCTTTTTAAAAGTAGTGGTTTGGTTTTTTTTTTGTTTTTTTGAGTTGGTGTTATTTGATATTGCATGTATGGTCTTAACAGTAATTTTTGTGAAATGTGGTGTTTGGTGTTGGCTGTGTTTATGTATGTGTCCGTATAAGAATAGTTAAAAGTATATGAAGTGCCAAAGCATGTGAGAGAAATCTAATAATCTCTCATAATATCAGGTAGAAAGAAAACCTTTGATGACCTAGCGAACCAATTGTTTACATCTTGACTGGTTGTGGTTTTTCAGGCCCACCCCAGCAGTACTCAGGCCAGGAAGACTATTATGGGGACCAGTACAGTCATGGTGGACAAGGTCCTCCAGAAGGCATGAACCAGCAGTATTACCCTGATGGTAATCTCTCCTAATGTTAACTTTCCTATTTTCTATCCCTGCCCAATATTAATGTAGAGAGCTGTTCAAAACATTTTAATATGGATGAAGAAACTAACAGTATGTTTCTTCTAAATTTAGAACACTTCTATAATTTACATCATTGATAGCATTAGTATGTAATCTATGTCAAAACATTTTATTTACATATTCCATATTCATACCATCAGGGATCACATTCTGTCATTGGAATCCTTTCTTATATAAAAGAGGATCCTTTTCTATTTGAAATTGTTTATTTCAATCAAAGCCAATGTTACTGATTTACTTTTTTAAATAACAACTTCA
This sequence comes from Furipterus horrens, assembly GCF_987537825.1. NCBI lineage: Eukaryota > Metazoa > Chordata > Mammalia > Chiroptera > Furipteridae > Furipterus > Furipterus horrens. The sequence continues at coordinate 36,082,038 of NW_028327178.1, forward strand.
TTGAGATAATTCACACACTATAAAGTTCACCTATTGGTTTATCTTTATGCATTGTATAAATACATAGAATTTCTCAAGTTTTTTTCTCTGTTTTATTATTTCAGTTAATGTTGCATACTTTTTAAACAACTATGGTTTGTATACATTAGCATTAGCTTTTGAGAAAAATTTTGGAGGCTAAATTATATTCATAATTGGTTGTATATAGTTAATGGAATAGGAAAGGCATTTGGAAAACATTTCAATTTTAGTTATTTAATTCAATGGAATTTTTTTTTTTTTTTAAGTAGGAAGGTGGCATGTGGAAAAGTGGTTAGTGAGGTTGTGCTGCACTTGGTAACAATCCAAGCATCCAAGCAGCTGTAACTGTGTGGTTCAGTTTTCTCAGTTTTTCTGTGTGTTTGAAAAATTTATAATGGAATGGTGAATAAAAGACAATTCAAACATCTAAAACTGATAAATCAGAGGTGGTTAGTCATGTCACAAAATAATTTGTCTTTTTATGAAAGGATTTTCCAGAGTCTTTATTTACATAATAAGCTCCGGTGGTGTATATAAGGTGAACTACTTAAAAAAGAGAAACTAGGGGAAACGTAAGAAAGTAAAGCTTAAGTGTTGGGACCATTTCCTGGAACCTAATGTAAGCTAGCAAGAAGATAGAACTTAGTGTATTTAAAAAATAATTTTGCCTGCCATTTTTCATTAGTGTATGAAGCATAAAGGTATATTGGTATAAGGACATTAGTTTTATTGCAGAGGCTTTGCCTATGTATAGGCAGAGCAAACATTCACCTGTAGAATTTTGCATATCATAAATGTTTGTTAGTGATATGATATGTATGGATAATTCTGATTAGAAAACAACATTTTTTTTAAATGTTAGGTTTTCTTGCTCTAAATTATTAAGTGTTCTTTTTTTTCACATGTAGACATTGTACTAATAAGTTTATAGACTTTTTAATAGGTGAACTCTAGGTTGTTAAATTTTATTAAGAAGTCTGAATATCAATGATTGGTTTAATTTTTAGAATACATTTCAAGTAATTGAGTTAAATTTGATACTGTTGTTTTGGTCCTATTTCCTGAAATGTGAAATTTGTATTGTTATAAGTAGTATCTTTCTATTCAAAATAGATATGTCATTTTTGTAAATGTCAGAACTTTAAGGTTCTATAAATAGTTCATCTTACCACATTGGGATTTAGAATTTTAAATGGTATCATTTTTGCATAGGTGTGTATTAATGTATTTGTCTAACATTTGCATAGAATAGATATTCCATTTATAACAATTTTCTTAGATAGCATTGGATATTTTCTTATTATGTTTAGATATTTATGCCAGTAAATATGTAGATTAGGAGTTGGTAGACTTCTTTTTTCTGTGAAGAGCCAGAGAATGAATATTGTAGTCTTTGTGTGCCATATGGTCTTTAACTCAACTGCTGAACTCTTGCAGCATGAAAACAGCTATAGAAAATATAAGTGGACACAACTGTATTTCATTAAAACTTTATTTACAAAAACAGGCCACTGGTTGTACATAGACTGCTGGCCATAGTTTGCTAACCCTTAATATAGATATATATGAGATGGTTTGGGTACATTGGAATACTAGAGCACTGAGTATAACATTTATTTATAACTGTATTCCTCCTTCCTTAGGCATTCTACTAAAATTAGTTCAGGTTTTAGCTAACTGAAAGGTTATATCTTGCATTTTCTTTGTGCAATTCAATTAAAAGGACTAGAGTATTGATTTTCACTAAAGTCTAGTCATCTTGCAGGTGAAATTTATTGTGTCTGAAAAGTAAAGGTATACTCCAGCACTTAATACAGTTTTAATTTTATGAAGATGTATGTCCATGTCACCCTAGAATATTTTCTAAGGTTTCTAGAATGGCAACACTAAGCAATATATTTTTGGATCTAAAAATATTTGGAGATACATTTATTTTATTCTAGTAAATCATATATGAAAAATTCGTTTCAGTTTTTTTCAGGGGAAAAAAACGTATGGAGCTCTTATATTTTGCATTGTTTAGCATATGCTGTGGAATTGGCGACCAGCAGAACAGGTGTTTGACAAAATATAATTGCTTCCTTTGTTCATTCAACTTAATTGAAGTTATTTACATGTGAAAGGCCTAAATGCTTTCATTCTCTTAAAAAAATTGAAGATGAAGTTTTTTTTCCTCCTCAGTGGGGATTATCAGAGTTAAGACTTAAGTGTGATGTTTCCAAAACTACTGTTTTTTGCTTTAAAAAAAATTGCACGTTATCTTGATATGAAAACAATTACATTGGTAAATATTTGGCTAATGCAATTGAAATTATTTTTCATGTATTTCCATTTCTTTCTCTTTTTTTTTTCAGTTTTATCTGAAAGTTTAAATATATTTAGGGTTTTCACTCAGTGGCCATTAACGTTTCTTCCTGTCTCTTGTCGAATTGATGTAGGTCATAATGATTACGGTTATCAGCAACCGTCGTATCCTGAACAAGGCTACGATAGGCCTTATGAGGATTCCTCACAACATTACTACGAAGGAGGTATCTATATACCTTCACACACATACACATATATATCCCCTTCTACAGGAACAAAAATTCTTGTATAAGACAACTTCTACTCGTGCAAAGCTCTTGTAGAATAATAGTTGCTGGCTGTCTTGAAAGTTACAGGGAGCCCAGAACAATCAAAATAATTTCCTTACAAATATTTAAAATGTATAACCATGACTTGCCATTTATAACAACAATAAAAAGACTAAAACATTTAAAAATAACTTTCCTCAGTGGAAATTTTCTATTTGAACATAATTTCATCCAATTTTTTTTGTGTGTTTACATAAGTATAATTTCACATATAAGTATAGTGCCTGTAGGAAACAGCTTGCTGATCTTGTGTAGCTAGTGTGTGCTCTTGTAGCTGTCTTTAATTTTGTCTTTTTTATTTTATTTAGCATAGTCATGATCTTATGACTGTGATGTTCCAGTAAATGTAATGCTCGTATGGCAGAGACGCTGAAAATGCTGCAGTTCAACCTTGCAAAATTGGCTTTAACTGCAGTTTGTTTGGCCGAAATCCTTCTGTTTGGTTTGAGTTTTTTCTTTGTTTTGTTAACTTTTAAAAATCAATATGGCATTTTATTTTGTTCTTGTGTTGTTGGCTATGCATCTTAGAGGAAAAAGTTAGTTAAGCAAACTTCTCAGTTTTTTTTTGTTTTTGTTTTTTTTTTTTTACTCTTCTTCAATTATCATGTAGGAAATTCACAGTATGGTCAACAGCAAGATGCTTACCAAGGACCCCCTCCTCAACAGGGGTACCCGCCCCAGCAACAGCAGTACCCAGGGCAGCAGGGCTACCCAGGACAGCAGCAGGGCTACGGTAATGGCTCACTGCATTTTATTTTTGTCCCCTCAGAATGAAGTGATTAATGTTTTGAAATGTGGAGGTGGATATGTATCATTTTTGAAAATTCACAGTTTTACCTCAGTTTCTTATTAATGTTTATTTAAAACTATTAATCTATTTTAAAAGAAACAGAAACTAGAGATGGTTCATTGACCAAAGATATGCTCTGTAGTTATATAAAGGACAAGAAATACGATCTCTTAAACCTGTTTGGCATTTATGACCACCCACTAGTTTTGTATGTTCTTGGAAAACAGATGAATTGATTGTTTATTATCCATTCCTACATAATATGATTAGCAAATTTGTTTCTAAAACTAATGACTATTACTATAAAAGATAATATTGATTTTTAAATTACAAATGTGATTTATTCACAGTGCATAAAGAAAATGTTTTAGTCATTCTCTAGATAGCAACATCCACATCCACAGGGGGTGTATTTCTTGCAGCTCTGTACCTCACAGTGTTTGGGTGGGATTAGCCATATTTCTCTATTATCTACTCACTAAAATATCTTCTAGCTGCATATCTGACTTTAAATAAGGAGTGGGATATAAGGACCTGATGTCTCAGTCTTAAATTGCGAGCTACTATAACAATTTTAGAAATAGGAAAATGAAAGAGAATTAGCTGTTTATTAATCTGTCATTTCTTGCTAACACAGTCTCTTTCTTATATCAGTAATGTCCTATTACTTTTATTCATTGATTTAAGCTCTGCTATTACTATGACACCTCCCTCTAATAGAAAATCTAAGACCCCAGGTCAGGCTGAAAAGTCTCTTGTGCCTTCAACAAAGGCACTGAAATTCAGACAGGTATTGGGAGTCAGGCATTTTCCCCAGAATGCTAAGTTCTGCTTTCCTAATTTCATATATGGCTTTGGAAATATTCCATGGATTTCTTGTTTTTTACGGAGAGGTTTTCTTGTTCTTCTTAAATGTAAATATTTAATGACCATTGAATATGTGTACTTTGAATAGAGTATTCTGGTTTTATTGTATTTGCATGAAAACAATCTGTGGCTAAATCAAGTAAACTTACTGATTTCAGAGAAATAATTATTTTAAGTAGGAAGAAAGAATAAAGGAAGTTAAATATTTTTGATTAAGTAGCTAAATGCTATTTTGTTAGACATCAGGAAACCTGAAGAAGTTCCCATTTTGCTTATTCATAGACTTCAGCTCTCAAACTTTCTATTAATAGAAAATTCAGAGTTTTAATAATAATAGTGTAGAGTTTATGAAATAGACATATTTGTTTGGTAAGCCAAATTAGTCTCTTGCCATCTTTGAAATTTGAAATCACTCATTTTTATAGGTTAACTATTAAAGGTGATTCATTACAGTGTGTAATCTTGGAATCAAGCTTTCCACATGCAACTTGTAGCTTATCAAGTTGTCTTTATTTTCCATTTAAAAAATATTGTGGTGTTAATGCAGAGCATAAACAATTTTGCAGTGATTGCAAATATAAATCTAGAATTACATGTAAAATTATTCTTTTTTATTCTATTGGTGATTGTATGTATAAATCTAGAGTCATATAGCTATATATATTATTAATTCCCAAAGTTTATTCAGAACTTGATTCATTATTTTAGTTTGAATCTGCTTTTTACCTTTTCTTTTACCTCTTGCTTCTACTGGTTAACTTTCCAGTAGAGGTATAGATGAATTTTCTTAATATGGAGTTAACCTGCCTTACAACTTGTGAATCTTTTACTCATTTTGACATAAATTTTTAGTGGCTAATGCAAAATCACAATAGTTACACTGAATCAGAGCATCTGGTGCGTAGTGATATTCGTACATTATTTTCACTCTTATTATAACCTTTGGAATTTATTTCAAAAAGCATTTGAGAAAATCAAGATACCAAACTATCCTTTTTAGTTTAGATATAAAAATATGACTCTTCATTTTAAACCCTTTCTAGAGTTTTAGGGAATTATGTTTTTATCTGGGCTCTTGTTTATGTTAATTATTTTGCAGGTCCTTCACAGGGTGGTCCAGGTCCTCAGTATCCTAACTACCCACAGGGACAAGGTCAGCAGTATGGGGGGTATAGACCAACACAGCCTGGACCACCACAGCCACCACAGCAGAGGCCTTACGGGTATGACCAGGTAAGTTCCTTGGCCGGCTGTGCTTGCTGCATTGTTTGCGCATTCTTGATAAGGTTAAACATTCTTCCTTGAAGGCTTATTTCTCCTTCTCCTGCTCATAATACATGAGTTAACCAACAAAAACCTGTTGACTTTTAACTCTTTCATAGAATGCGAGTACAGTAGATCATAATTACACTAACATGTAGAAAATGCCTTAGCATTCATTCGTAGTCTTTCATTCTCATTCCCATTCTCTTATCTCTTTCTCTCCTCCACCACTGCACTTCCTTCACATCCATGATATTCCTGCTTTTTAAATTCATGCTTATTATGTTGCCTCTTCCATGAACATATCCATTATCTCAAGTCTTAATAACCTTTCTTCCCTGTTACCTTTCCTTCTACTTTAAATATGTAGAGGTGTGTATCATCCTAAGACAACTGTGTTCTCTTGAACCTAGTGTTTATTTAGGTCTCTTCTTTTCAACAGTAAAGTTCTCAGACTTAATAATGTGTGCCACAGTCATACTTCTGTGAATCTTCTTATGTATACTCTGAATTATAATAGAAATGATTTATTACAGTGGCAGTTTCTTTAGATTGATTTCAAGTTTGCTAAAGACTTTCTGGTTATTAGTCTGTTCACCACTTAAGCTAGGTTATTTTTATTTATTTATTTATTTTGTAAGTTAGGGTTTCAGGGCCAGATGATCTGGTTGGAGGAACAACTTGTGGTGTTAATTAGAAACTAAGGCATGAGCAGTTTTTTTATTAACACTGTTTCAAGCCTACAACCTCTTTTTACTGACACTTTCTGTTTTAAATGATAAAGATAAAAGAGACATGAGAGACTTAACCTAAAAGGCTAAGGACAGATGACTAATATTGAAAATAATACACTAGAACTAAATCAAAGGGTTAGGCCGAGGATTTATTAAATTTTTAAAGAATAATAAGTCTTGGCTAGTGAGTATTTAAGGGCAGGATTCTTGAGCAGTTAACATTTAGGCTCATTCTAATCCACAAGTTAACTTTTTAAAAAGTGAGATTCTGGTAATTTATTTCCTTATTCAGTAAATATTTTATTAACTTTCTGTGTGTGTTGAACACTGTATTAGGTCCTAGATAAGTAAAAGAGACCTGATCCCTATAGCAAGCGGAGCTACTGTCTTGATCTTTTTAACTTCACTTTGTCATTTAATACATGTTCCTATTTTCATTCTGTCAATCCTTGGCTCAGTGTTTTTCTTAGTTTCTAAGAAACTAAGTTACATGAGGAGGAGCCCTAAAAAAACAGAATTATCTTCTGGAGGGTGGGCGCCTTGTAGTAGAGGCCTCCGCTGCTACATGAGTGAGTACTCTAGGAACCCATCTGTATCAGTGCACCAGCTGGCACTGTTGGGAGAGGCTGCATTCAGCGTCATTGAATTTCTTTTGGAGACTCTTTCAATATGTTTGCCCATTTCATGATGGGTGATATATGAGCGCACCTGCCCACACCATGCTGAGTCTTCAGCAGTTTTTGACCAGAATCAACATGACCTCTGTGCCCTACCCTCCCTATTTACCGGTTCTCACCTGGAGTGACTTTTTTTTGTTTGTTTTCCTGGACTGAAAAAGTCCTCAAAGGGAAACATTTTTCTGATGTAGAAGAGGTGAAACAAAAAATGGCAGAAACACTAAAAGGCATCAAAATCAACAAGTTCAAAAACTGTTTTCAGCAGTGGAACAAACGTCTCAATAGGTGTATTGCATCAAATGCAGAGGATTTTGAAGGTGACTGAAGTTTAGAAATGTAGGAATAAATACACAATTTTTTATAATAAATTCTGTTTTTTTGGGGTTCCCCCCCCTTGTATTTTCAGTATCCTTAGCTCGCGCTTCTCAACCCAGCTTCAACTCCATTTTTCCACCTATGTACAGAGCATCTCTCTTTTGGTGTCTTGCTGTTTTCCTCAGTTTTTAGCATGTCATGGACTAAACTAACAATTTTCTTTCTAAATCAACATTTTTCTAAATTCGCTAAACTTAACATCATTAAGTAAATGTTTCTTGAGCAACATTTATATGTGAGGTACCTGAGATTGTAGTGTATTGGGAACTAAGAGAGACATGAATTCTGCCTTTGTGAACTTAAGTCTAGATGGGGTTCAGAAGTAAGCAGATGACATAATAATATAGTATGAGAAGTATTTGTATGAGGAAAGGCAAGATTTTTGTAGAAGGAAGCTCCTAACCCAGATATAGAAAAAAATGTTCCTTGGGAAGTGTTATATAAGTATGAAGGCCCAAGGATGACTAGGTATTAGCTAGGTAGATATAGGGGAGGGAAGGGTATTCTAATAAAAAAAGTGTAATGTTGAAGGACTACGTTGAAATGTGTGGTTCGGTAAAGCAGAAGCATAGGGAAGAAGAGGCAAGACTGGCAAGATAAATTGGGTTAGATTAGGAAGACTCTTCTAAGCCACATTAGAGTACTTGGTAAACATTATTTATGATACCATGTTTGGTTTATGATAGATATATGATATAAAGCTGACACTTGAACAGCATGGATTTGAACTACATGGACTCACTATAAGTGGAATTTTTTTTTCAATTGACTGCAGTTCAGTTGAGCTGCACAATTGAAACCTGTCTTGAACTCCACAGTTGGAAATCTGCCAATGCAGAGGGCTAACTGTAGGTGTATATATGGATTTTTGACTGTGCCGAAGGTCAGTGCCCCTAACCCCCATATTTTTCAGAGGTTAGCTGTATTTTTATCATCATACTTCTTCTACCCTAAAGTTGTTAGGAACTTGGGACTGTAATATAGATAAAGACCCATGGTGTTTGGGGACCATAATTGCCAGCCACATCTGCCTCCCTTCTAGAAAAGGCTCTGAGGAGGGGACCACGTTAGCTATTCTGTGTCAGTTGTCTCTCCATGTTTGTTTCGTGTTCCTCCTCATCTTAGCCCCCAACCCAAACACTTAGGGTCTCTTAATTTTAGGGGAAGTAGTTTACCTCTTCAAGATGGTTAAGACAATGAAAAACCAATACAGATTCTTAAACCCAGCAGTAACATAATTATGGCAACAATTTAGGCAAATGAATCTTGTGGCAATGTGCAGGATGAGCTAAAAATGGGAGAACATTAAGAGAGAAAGCCTTGTTAGGGAGCTGCTGTTTCTCCATCAGTCTTTCTCATCTCAGTAAACAGCAGATCTATTCTTCCAGTTCTTTAGGCTAAAAGCCTGAGAAATCCTTGACTCCCTTCTTTTTTTTTGCAAATCAAACATCTTGTCAACCAGCAAATCTCCTCATCTCTACCTTCAAAATATATACAATATCACCCTGGCCTGTGTGGCTCAGTTGGTTAGAGCGTCATCCTATAAACTGAAAGGTCATGGGTTCCATTCCCAGTCAGGGCACATGACCAGGTTGCAGGTTCGGTCCTAGGTCAGGACGTGTACAAGAGACAACCATCTGGTGTTTTTCTCTCACATTGGTGTTACTTTCCCTCTCTCTTTTTCTCCCTTTTCCTCTCTTTAAAATTAATAAATATGTCCTCTGGTGAGGATAAACTCACTCTCTCTCCATATGTATATACACACACACACACACACACACACACACATATATATAGTTGTTATTTTTTAAATTTTATTTCTCAATTACAGTTTACATTCAGTATTACTTTATATTAGTTTCAGAAGTATAGTATAGTGGTTAAACAATCCTTGCCTATGGTATTTCAAATACTCAGCGGGCATATACCTAATTCTTACAATATTATTGACTATATTTTGTGTTGTACTTTATATCTCTGTGACTACCAATTTGTACTTCTTAATACCTTCACCTTTTTTATAACCTCCTGCTCTCACCCTCTGTCAAAGTTACAGCTATCACTTACCTGGACTATTGCAGTAGTATCTTCCTGTTTTTATCCTGGTTCCTCTGCAGGGTATGCTCTACATAGGACCTGGAGTGATCTTTTAAAAACATTGGTCAGATTATGCCACCCCTCTACAGAAAACCCTGTGGTGATGTTACTCTGACTCAGTGTAAAATACAGACCTTAAAATGGCCTATAAGGCACTGTATGACTTGTGTCCTCACCTTGTAACCCACCACCTTATCTCTGTATTTATACCCCAACTACTTGCTGCCCTCATTCACTCTACTTCAGTCACATTAACATGCAATCAAGCATGTTTCTACTTCTTTACATTCATATTTTTGCTCCCTCTTGAATACCTTCAATGCTTGCTTCCTCACTTTCTCCAAATCTCTGCTCTGATAGGTCACCATATCATATTATCAAGGAGTCCTTCAATATTTATCTATAATAGTAACACCCTTAATTGTCTCTCTCTGTTTTCCTACCCTTCTTAACATTTAAACAGCTTTACTAAAGTATAATTAACATATAATAAACTGCACATATTAAAAATGTACAGTTTGATATATTTTGACATGTATATACTCATGAAGCCATCATCAAAATCAAAGTAATGAAATATTTCTCATTCACAGAAGTTTTTGTGCCCCTTTGAAATTCTTCCCCTCACCACCAAGTTTTCCCTTGACAACCACTAATCTACTTTCTTTCAACATAGATTAGTTAATGTTTTTCAGAATTTTATATAAATGGAATCATATGTTATGTGGGTTTTTTGGTTTGTTTTTTGGTCTGGCTTCTTTAACTCAGCATAATTATTTTGATGTTTATTCTTATTGTATGTACCAATAATTCTTCTTTATTGTGATATTGCATTATTATATGGATATGCCACAATTTCTTTATTTGTTTAACTATAGATGGAGGTTTGGGTTTCCATTTGGGGGCTCTTGCAGATTTAGTGCTATAAACATGTGTATAAAACTGTGTGGACATCTGCTTTAATTTCTCTTGGATAAATACCTTGTAGTGGAATGGTATCATTTGATAGGTGTGTATTGAACTTGTTAAGAAGCTGTAAAACTTTTCCAACATGATTGTACCACTTTATAGTCCCATTAGCAATGTGTAAGAGTTTCAGTTCTCCCTATCCTTAGCAACCCTTGGTATGGTTAGTCTTTTTAATTTTACCTGTTCTAATACGTACATGTATAGTGATATATCATTGTGCTTTTATTTTGCATGTCTCTAAGGACTGATGATGATGACCATCTTCTTATGGGCTTATTTTCTAATCTGGGTAGCATCTTCTGTGAAATGACTGTTTAGATCTTTTGCTCATTTAAATATTTGCTTATTATTTTTTTATTTTACTATTTAATACTGAAATCATATATTCTAGATGCAGGTTCTTTATCAAATATAATTTGCAGTTTTTTTTTTCCAAATCAAGTTTGTGTCTTGCTTTTTAATTATCTTGACAGTGTCTCTCAAAGAGAGGAACTTAAAAAGTTTGTTGAACTTTTTCTGTTATGGCTTATACTTTTAGTATCATATGTAAGAAATCTTTACCTAACCCAAGGTCACAAAGATTTACATTTAAGTCTGTGATCCATTTTGAGTTAATTTTTTGTATATAGTGTGAAGTATGAATTGAAGTTTGTATGTTTTATTTTCTTTCATATGGATAGCAAATTTTCTTAGCACTATTTGTTGAGAAGAATACTCTTTCTCTACTGAATTGTGTTTGAACGTTTGCTAAAATTCAGTTATCTATAAAAATATCAATTTCTGGAGTCCATGCTGTTACACTGATCAGTTTATCAATCTTCACAGTGTCTTTATTACTATAGTTTTATAGCAAGCCTTCACATCAGGTATTGTTAGTCTTTCAACTTTTTTTTTTTTTTTTCGGAATTGTTTTGGCATTTTAGGTCCTTTGCATTTCCATATGAAATTTAGAATCAACTTCTAGGTTTCTACAAAAATACCTACTGAGGTTTTGATAGGAGTTGCCTTGAATCTGTAGATCAATTTGGGGAGAAATATTTTTTCACAAGTATTAAGTAGTTTTCAGTATACAGGTGTTAAAAAGATAGCTCCTGTCAGATTCATCCCTAAGTCTTTTATGTTTTTTGATACTACTATAGATTTCTTTTTAAAAATTAATTTCTACTTGTTAGTTGCTGGTTACATACAAATATAATTTATTTTTGAATAATGATTTAAACTGTAACATTACTAGCCTCACTTATTATTTCTAGTAGCTTTCTTGTAGATTCCATCAGACTTTCTACATAGGAATCATGTCTGTGAATAAAGACAGTCTTCTTCCTTGCCAACTCGATTGCTTGCCCTTGCCCCCACCTCTATCCTTGCCACCCTTCATCCTCCACCCTCACTTGAACCTCCAGTCCAGTGTTGACTAGAAATACTGAGAGTAGATGTGTTTGAGAGTGGACATTTTCCTTGTTCTTGATCTTGGGGGAAAGCTCTCAGCCTTACAATAAGATGCAGGATTTTGTAGATGTCCTTTATCGTGCAGAGGTTGTTCCCTGCATTTCTAATTTGCTGAGAATTTTTATCAGAACGAACATTGAATTTTGTCAAATGATTTTTCCTTAGCTGTTGTTAAGAATCATAGTTTTCCTTTTTTACTTTGTTAGTATGTTAAATTACATTGTTTAATTTTCATATTTTAAATCAATCTTGCATACATAGAATAGACTCCACGTGGTCATGATGTATTTATGCTTTTTAGATATCATTGAATGTGAACAGTTAAAATTTTGTAAAGAATTTTTGCTACTATTTTTTTCAGGAATATTGGACTCTAGTTTTCTTTTAATGTCATTACTTTTGTTATCAAAGTAGTACTGGCTTTATAAAGTGAATTAGGAACAATTCACCCCTCTTCAATTTTCTGGAAGGATATTGTGTAAAATTGGTATCATTCTTTCTAAAATGTTTATACAATTCACCAGTGAAGCCATCTGGGTGTAGATTTTGTTTGTGGGAAGGGTTTTAATTACAAATTTGATTTATTGCATACGGGGTTTTCATGTTACCTAGTTTTTTGAGTAAACACATTTTTCAAGGGATTTATCCATTTCATCTGTGTTGTCGAATAATTTCTTTATAGTTCTTTTAATATCTGTGAAATCAGTAGTGATATCATTTTCATTGCTGATATTGGTGATTTCTGTCTTTTTGCTTTCTTTCTCTGATTAAAATGGCTACAGGTTTTTATCTACTTTATTGATCTCAAAATCCAGCTTATGGTTTTACTGATTCCCACCTATCCCCTGCCTCCATTTATTTTTCTGTTTTCTGTTTCAGTGATCTCTGTGCTGGTTGATCATTATTCTTTTCTTCTGCTTACTTTTGGTTTCATTTGTTCTTCTTTTCCCAGTTCCTTAAGGTAAGAGCTGACGTCCCATTGATTAAAGAACTGTCTTGCTTCCTAATATAGGTGTCTTTTTCTGCTATAAATTGCCCTCTTAAGTGTTTCTAAAGCTGCATCCTACAAATTTTTATATAATGTGTTTTTATTTTCAGTCACTTCACAGTACTTTCTGATTTCGCTTTTGATTTCTTCTTTGACCCAAGAGTTTTTAGAAGTGTGTTACTTAGCTTTCAAATGCTTGGAAATTTTTCAGACATTTTTCTGCTATTGATTTCTAATTTAGTTCCATCATTATACTACATAATTGGTATGTTTTAAATTCTTCAACATTTATTGAGACTTTTTTTTTTGCCCCAGAATATGGTCTGTGAAGGTGTCCTATAAGTATTAGATCCATTTGGTTGGTAGTGTTGTTCAAGTCTCCTATGTCTTAGTGATTTTTTCCCCATTCTATTTATTACTGAGAAGTGGATATTAGATCTGATTATAATTGTGCATTTGTCTATTTTTCCTTGCAGTTTTATCCATATTTTGCTCCATGTATTTTAATTTTATGTTTTTAAGGTATATACATTTTCAGGACTTTTATGTCTTGATGAATTTGTTCCTTTACCATTTTTAATTAGCCTTCTTTATTCCTGGTAGTATTATTTGCTCTGAAATCTGTGTGATACTAATATAGCCACTAGCTTTGTTTTGGTTAGTGTTAAAACGATCAATCTTTTTTATCCTTTTATTTTTCAACATATTCATGTTTTTATATTTAAATTGTATTTCATGTAAACAGAATATAGTTAGGTCTTGCTTTGTTCAACAGTTTGACAACCTCTGCCTTTTAATACGGTATTTTGACAAGTTTAATGTGATTGTGGACATGGTTAAGTCATCTTGATATCTTTTTTTATTTGTCTCATCTGTTCTTCATTCTCCTTCTCCTTTTTTCTGTTATTTTGAATATTTTCTTTCTGTTTTTGAAAAATCATCTTCATTGAGACATAAGTCACATAGCATTAAACTCCATTGTAAAGTATACCATTCAATGGATTTTTTTTTCTTTTAGTATACATCTTTCTTTCTAAATATCCAGCCCTTGGAAACAGCTAGTTTACGTTTAGTCTCTATGGATTTTTCTATTCTGATTATTTAAGATAAATGGAATCATGCAGTATGTGGATTATTTCACTTAGTTTAATGTTCTTAAGGTTCATCTATGTTATAGCTTGTATCAAGACTGTTAAGTAATATTACACCACTTTATATATAGTATAATAGTTTACTTTTATTTCCTTCTCTTGACCTTTGTGTGATGTTGTAACACATACATACTTCTGTTATAAACCTCATAATATATTGGATTTATTTTCTTTAAAAAACAATTATTCTTTAAAAATATTTTAAATACTAACTTAAACATTTACTCATCTGCTCATTTTTATGTGTAGATTCATATTTCCATCTGGTATTATTTTCCTTCGTCTGAAGGACATAGTTTAACATATATCCTAAAAAGTGTTTATTTCTCTTTTATTTTTGCAAGATAGTTTTTCTGGGTATAGAATTCTAGATGGACAGTTCTTTTTCTTTCAGCATGTTAAAGATGTGGCTCCACTGTTTTCTCACATTATTTCCAAGTAAATGACTGCTGTCACTTGTTTCTTTCCTGTTACCTAGCTAGAGTGACAAGTGTCGTATTTGATATTTAAGTCTTTCTCCCTCTCCCTCTTTCCATCTAATGAACAAAAAAATCATGTTAGTCACTCTTCTTGAAATAACACATCCACTTCTCTTTAACCGCTGCCTTCTCTTAGACCAGTAACATTAGCTTCATCACAGCAGGATCCTCTCATACACTGTCTTTTTACTTCTTTCTCACTCATTCTTTACACTCTAGTCAGAGGAATTTTGTAATTAAAAAAAAAAAATTCAAAGAAGCAGAGAGAGGAAAGAGAGACAGACTGTGGTTTAGAGAATTGGAGTGATTTACGTGAGATGGTAGAGTCAAGAAGTGGTGGAACTGAGAGCAAATTTGGAGAGATTAGAGCCTCCAGTAACTAGTCTTTATCGTACCATGCTGCCTCCAGTGGTATGATTGCTTGAGAAGTTTGCAGAGCATTTTCATGTTTTTCTTCTTGAGGAACTTTTTGAGGCAATGATTATAATTACTCTCCTCGCTTGTCGGATAAGAAAGTTGAAAAGGAAGGTTAGTTAACTTGCTCAAGGACAAGAAACTGTTAAGTGACAGAGTTACCGTGGTACCTCGGTACTTGTCGTGTTAATTTATTCAGTCACTGAAACCGATGAGTACCATCTGATGGAGCATTTTCTCTTGCGGGGCAGCATTGTGGCTCATACAGATTCTAGCAAGTGCGAGTCCCGAGCAAGCACCAAATACTGAAACATTTTTTTCTCATCAAAATGCGACGAGTACAGGGTTTGATGAGTTCTGAAGCTGATGCGTACTGAGGTATGACTGTATTACTAGAAATTGTTAGCTGGCTCCAAAACCCATACTTTTAACCCTGGAATTTGCTAGTGGTCAGAGATATACAGTATATGTTTTTGGGTTTGCCCATGATTTGATGCAGGCCTAGCATTGTAATCAGGGGTGGGTCGAGTTACTTAAATTCTCTGTGCCTCAATTTCTTCTACATAAAATGGAGATAGTACTTACTATATCTGGTATAGATGGACCACAAAGCACTTATTGCTGTGTCTAAACATGGTAAGGTCTTAGTTAATTGAGATATATTAAAAGTTAGCTATTGTTAGTATTAGCCAGACTTCTTATTTCCATTATTTCAAGCTCTGTGTTACCAAATAATTCTTCTTCTCTTCATTATTATGTATTATCTTTAATTTTCCAGTTCCCTAAGCATTCTGTACTCATTTTCTCCATGCCTTTCCTTTCGTTATTCCTTTTATTTGAATTGTTCCTTTTTCTGTCCTCTGCTACTTAAATTTTACTATTCTCTTAAGGCTCCCACAGTCTCTGAAATATTTTTCTAATTATTTTAGCTGTGTTAACCTTTTTCTTTCTGAACTTCTGGTAGAATCTCTATTCTTTAATTGTACTTTAAGTATGTATTTATAAGTTTTACCTTCTTTCTTTTACAGATTTATTATGGTGATTAGTATATAACATTTGCTCAATAAATGTTTATAATTGTTTGAATATAATACAGGGTGGGGCAGATGTGGGTTTGCAGTTATGAGTATGTAAAAGTTTATTTTTGTATTTTAAAAAATTATTGTCTTATTTCCCATACAAACAACCACTAATATATTTTTGCTCCACCTGTATTTGGCATACATTATTGGAGAACTATCAGGCACTCTTCCATACTTAAGGCATAGGGATAGATAACACCTACTTTATTCTTATGTAATTCATAATGTAGCAGTTTTTAACCTTCCTTCTGCTTTGTATTATTAATAATGTGTTATTTTCTTTCAGTATCTCATTATACACATTAATTGGGGGAGCATTTTCCTCTAACATTGAGATTTGCTTATTTATACTTTATAATTGAAAAAATCATTTTTATGTCCTCTCATTTAATTTCTGCCCAAACAAATGAGGCAGGAAATAATGTAGACATGAATAGAAAGAAAAATTGAGATCCAGAGATAGAGATGTTAATAGTCCCACCTTATAGGTGAAGAAACTGAGTCTTGAAAACTTTTTAGACTCAAGTAGAAATATAACAATAGAGTTGTTAAGTCACCTAATAATTGAATAATAAGCTCCTGTATGATAAGCATTGACTTATGTGTCTTATTTTCAACTTTGTATTATAGGAATCTTTAAACAAAAACTAAAAAGGGTATATACCATGAATTCCTGTGTACCCACCAACTAACTTCAACAATTATCAACATTTTGCCAGTGTTGTTCTATATACTCTTACATTAATTTTCTTCTTTTCAGAGTATCTTAAATCCTAGATTTGCTATTCTAACCACTAGTATTTCAAGATGAGCATTGACTTTAAATTATGCTGACTATAACTATGTGAAGTAGATTAACTTTTTAAATACCATTAATTCTATTTATGGTGCATTTATCCATAAGATGTCTAGTGGCATTCAACAGATCTTTAAGTATATCTGTTTCTGTGGAAATGTAAACTTTTAGGGTACTATTTTCCTATGGTACATTGTTGATGTAAAGTAATTAGTGTGGCTTGGAGGAGGAAATCTAACCAAAGGAAACAATTAGCTGATTATGTCGTTTCCAGTGAGTACTGTTTTTGTAAAATAGGTGGTTTTATGAACATTTATTTTAAATACATCTAAGATTTTTGATAAAATATGTATTTTCTATTACAGTATGTTTCTCTTTTAAAAACTTTTTTTTTTTAACCTTTTTTCTTCTGTTGTAGAGGAAAAGATTTTCTTCTGCAAAAGCTAAGTTTAACAGTTGTATACTGGATATTACTTACCTTCCTTGTAGAATTTTGCTGCTTCATTTTCTGTTTGATGTCTGTACTCTCTTTTTCTCTCCTTCCTGCCAGCCTTACAGGCTTTCAAGTCTACTTCATTAAGAGCAACAAAAACAAAACAAACTTCTCTTGGTTTTATGTAGCAATATTGTTGGCCTTAGAGAAAGGCCCAGATCTTTAGAAGGTCCTTTTTCCTTTATCTCCCATATATCTTTTCTTCTTTGCCACTTATTCCAAATACTTCTGATATTAATTCATAGTAGTAGAAGCTAAACAGCCACAACGTTGTTACACTAGCATAAAATTTATATACTGATGTATACCACAACAGAATTTAGAACCAGAACTTCTTACTCATTCTTGCCCAAATCAGTTCATCAGTATTCACCAAACATTAATATTTCCACTGTATGAAAGGTACTATTCTATGCTCAAAGGCTGAGATACATTTGCAAATGAATGTAATATTTAAGAAAGTACAGAGGTAATATGCACTTAAATATATAACAGTTTTTGTTTGTTATAAATGCAATTGCTTTTATAGTATGGCAGTTTTAAGATTTATGTATAATTTTCTGTGCCAAACTATTATGATCAAATTATTATCTAATTGTCTTTTAAATTTTATTTTTTTTTAGGGACAGTATGGAAATTACCAGCAGTGAAAAGTACTTACATTCCTATAGCCAGTATCTATTAGCAGCCATATTGTCACCTCAGCACTGTGGACACCTCCCTGTGAAGAGATCCTTCCATTCCATCTAGTTTTTGGAAAAACCTTGTGGCTAAGTGGCTGTTTCGTCAGTAAGCAGCGTTTGTGGCTTAGTTGTTTAAAAGGCTTTAGTAGCTCAAACATACTCTTAATTTCACATTTCTACTCTAGATGGCAACATTGGACAGAAAATACAACATAACCAATTTGCAATGATTTTGGAACTGTGTTTCAAATGGACTGTTACAGACTGAAAGGTGTGAACAGCTTTGTATGTTTATGAAGGTTAAGGGAATGGAATACTTTTCCACAGATTCTTTTGTAAGGGGAAGAGGGAAATGTACACTTTTTACAGTAGCAATATTTTGTATATTATGTTTATTTCATGTGGTGAATATGCAAGGCAGTACACTACAGATTGGACAGAATCAGAAATCCTCTGTTAATGTGGATTGAAACATGGTGTATGCTTGATTGTGTTGGTCTCGAAATGGTGTACTCTAAAATAGGTAAAGGTGAGCGAGGAGACAAAAAGCACACCATGGCCACTGTTAGTGTTCTTTAGAGAAAATTCAAATCCCTTTTATCAGGGGCACTGTGATACAGTTTTGAGTAAAAAGATTTTTTAAAGCTTTCCAGTTTTGTGATTTAAAACGTTTTTATAAAGATCATTTATAATACAGTTTTAAAATGTGAGGCAATAAGAATTCATATTGGATTTGAAGAATCTTAGGAAGTTTTAAGTTAGTGAAATGGTAATCCTCTCCCAAAATAGCAGTAAGTGAAAATGGAATTGTTAATTTTACCTTATTTGAGTAATCAGGGAAGTTATCAAAATATTATTTAAACAGTATCAAAGAAGAGTCAACATTGACTCAGTAATTTTATTTTTAACATTAGAAGGTTAATTGGTTTATATAATAGAATAGTTCAGGAGGCTTACAAACCTTTACTTCAACTTTCCTACTGGAAATAATACCATTTATATAAAGGGACACTTAAGTTTTTTGTGTGTTGGTTAATAAAACAAAAAGATGTTTAGGAAAATGCTTATTGATGAGGTTGATTATGATCTCTATTAAAAGCATAAAGGTTGCATTCTAGATCACTTTGTTAATTAGCACTGCATATTTAGTCATATCTGAGACTGTCCTGTGCCTGATTATTTTAACTTAATTCAGGGATGTTGCATTAGACAGGAAATCATGCATTGAGAAGTTTATAACCACAATTATTTAAGCATAATCTGAAAACATCTAGCCCAAAGGTAAGTTTCTGTTTTCATCACAGTTGCCTATGCCCGGGGAATAAAGTGTATTCTTTATAATTGAATTTATTTTTCCCACTTCTAACTGGAAACAAAACAGAGGGGGTGCCATTAATTCGAATAAGCAAAACATACTATTCTCAACATACTGTAATCAAAAGGAGAAACTTCATGTGTCTGTGTGTATGTATGAAAGAGAGTGTGTGTGTTTTAAGGGCAGAATAGGTTTTTTTGTTTTTTTTTAAATCAGCTTGGTCAGTAGAAAATGAACATCAAGTTTGAACAGATAAAGCATGGACAGCCTTGTTGTGACTGAAATGCTTATAGGTTCTGTGCCAATTTTCCACCATTGTGTACTTCGTTGCTATTTAAAACTGTATCAACTCTAACGGAAAAATAAATTATTTGTGATTTTAATTTTCTCATTTGTTTCTTTAAATTAGATCTCTTTGACGCTCTTCTTTTGTCTGGAGACTTGCTGTGGGTATTTTATATAAGTTAGTCCAGTATAAGCAGACTATATTTGTATTCTAGGACTTAATCAAAATTCTCTTGCCATGCCCAAGTTAATTAGAATTAACTGTTGAGTAATCAGCATGTTGTGTGGGCTGTTTGCTACAGAATTCTCTCTGAAAATAAAGTCCATGAGGCTATAATCAAGATGACTGAATTAGATAAATGAGTTGAGGAGACAAAATGTACTAAACCCAACCTGGTATAGATACGTTATCTCATTTGAAATAAGCTCAACTGACATTAAGAAATAATTTGTCTTGCCATCCCATCTTCTGTTGTCTTACTCTCCTTTTAATGGAAACTAAAATTGCAATTTTAATAAGGAGAATTTCCTCCAGGACTCTCTTCCTGGAGACTAGTGCCTTTGCAAGGTTTAATTGTTTTATAACAGTCTTACTGAATAAAAGTTTTTAATTGGTGGTGACAGAAATTACCTTACTCATTTGATACCTGGGAAGAAGAATTTACCAGTAGCTTTCCACCACATTTGTCATTCCCATGTAGACTATATATTCTAAAAGTGAAATTTTTATTTTATCAAAATGTCTATTATTATGAAGAAGAAATTATTATAGCATGCTATAAAATTCCAGACACAAAATATTGCTAAAACAAATGCAGGGTGATTATTGATTAACATTTAAAAATGTTTAACTGTGCTAGTTTAGTTGTTTGAGAATATGTTAGTATTATTTTGTAGAGTTGAGGTGACACATTGCTTTTGGTTTTGTTTTTAATTTTATAATGGAATTTCCAAACACACACCTAAGTGGAGAGAATGGTATAATGAGCCCATGTACCAGTAACCAACTTAGCCACTTAGCATCTCATGGCCAGTCTTGTGTTGTCTATACACTGACCCACAAATGGAAGAATACACTACGTCCTTTAATTATTTCAGTAAGTACGTTTAAAAGACAAGTACTCTTTTAAAAAACACCTTGGTACTTAAGGACTCTTCCTGTTTCAGAAATTTTGTATTTTCAGTGTTAACAGTGAATTAGAAACCATCTGAGAAATTGTATGACTTAATCACTGTCTTATTTTAAATAGTCATTCATACTAAATAGTTAAGACATTAGTAAAAATAGGTTATACAGAAAGCAAACGTTCTCCATAATTTTATATTTAAAGGTAACAGTTATTTAAAGGATTTGACATATTTCTTCTGACTTCAGTTTACACACAGAAGCCAATATGCAAGGTCTGTCCAGAAGGTATCCAGCCATGTAATATGAAAAAATAGAGACATTTATTGAAGATACAAGAAACATTGTACATAGGACAGTGATGCCTCAGCCCCCTTCAATGTAGGCTCCTTGGGACCTCACACAGTTCTTCTATCAGCTGCTCCATTTTATTTTCCTAAATCTCATCAACCATCTGAAATCTCTTCCCTTTCAAAGGTGATTTTAGTTTTGGGAAAAGCCAGAAGTCACAGGGCACACCAAATTTGGGCTTGGTGGGCTGAGTCACCTGGGTGATTGGAAGTTTGGACAAAAAGCTGCACGAGACATGCTGCATGAGTGGGCATGTGTTCGTGATGAAGCTGCCAGTCACCAGTGGCCCATAGCTGTGGCCTTCAGAATTATCCGAATAGTTTCCTCAGAGGGATGTTCAAGCTTAAAGCAAAACTTGATGCAGATTCATTGCTGTATTTGCTCAGTCCTTTGAGGTGCAATGACCGCACAGTACACATGCTCACTCAGTGGCGTTTACCACCCCCACTGACTAGTACAGTGAAGTTGTCATTGTTCATGCATGCACATTTCAGTTCACTGTCCTTAGCTGCCAGGTTCTATCAATGTCACACAAACCGTTCCTGTTAAATTAGCAATGGCTGGATTTTTTTCTGGACAGAATTCGCACACAATTATTTGTCTCTTCTATGTATTGCACATCTCGTCAGCCTTTTCATGATTTTTTAACTTTGGCGCTGATGTATTTCACTATTAAAGTTTTAAGATTTTATATAGTCAATTTCATAGCTTGTTACAACCTCTCTACTTCCAAATTTATAAAAAAAATCCATAGTGTGTTATTTTTTTAAATTTGTACATGGTATGATTTAGAGCATTAACTTTTTCTGTATGGATAGAGTTGTTTCATATCATTTATTAAATAAACCAATGATTTGAGATGTCACCTTATGTTATTTGTTTTAAACATTAATTATACTTAATGCATGTTTGATTTATGCTATTTCAAAGATTAGTTGGATTCATTTAATTATAACTTTAATTGACATAAAGTTGCTAGTCACCCCCCCACCCCCAGCAAGATGTTTTTTATTAGATAAGTGTTAACTGCAAAGCATATAAACAGTAACTGGCTTCTTAATAGAGATTATTGAAATATAATTTTATATAGTATGACTACAACATCTTGGACATTTTTATTTGTTGAAGGTTTCAAGCTCTTTAGTTTTTTGAACCCTACTAATTATCTCCATGCCTGCCCCCAAATATATCAATTTGATTACTACCAAGAAATTAAGAAATCAATAGCAAATTATTTTATCATTTAAAACTCTTAAGTTTCAGAAATAGGCAACACAACATACTTTGTGTTAATTCAAAAAAAGCCTGTGAATAAGGTGATTCTGTAATTTATTGCTCTGTCTGGGAAACTTGAGAATCAAAGGCAGATATATACACACAAACACATGCATATATATAGATATACATGCATGTATTTGTGCATGTGTGTTTTACTTGTGTATATATGTGGATGTGTATGTACATTTTTTTCCTGATAGGGAACCATAGTTTAAGAACTTAAATATGTGAGTCGTCGGCAGCCGTCCGTCTCGAGAGACGATGGTGTAGCTTCTTAAGAGTCTATCTGCACCGCCGAGAATGGCTGTGCAGTCCGACTCGGGAGTGACATGGTATCTGTCTCCTCCCATGTTGAATCGACATCTTGTGATGACGCTGAAGCTACAGAGCCTGGGCAGGGTAATATGGAGGGTCTGCTGTTGCCCATGCAGCAGACCCCCCCTCTCTTCGCAGCTGAAGGGTCCAAGGGAAAGACGGAGTCGATACAGCTTGGGTTCAGGTGCGCCGCAGGAGTTGCCGGTGTTGACTACAACGTCAAACCGCCTTAGGGACTCCGGCTCCGGATTTTCTGTCAGGGTTTACTCCCTTAGCCTTTCCCCTGAAGAGGTATGCCGCAAGGCAGCGGAGGTTTTTTGGAGTCAGAGTTTTCCTTCTCTGATGTACCCTGACTGGAAGATCGAACCAGCGACACTTAGCTCGCAGGCCGACGCTCAATCCACTGAGCTAAACCAGCCAGGGTATGAGCACAGGATATTATTGCGCATGAAAAACTGCAACATAAAATATGTGAGTGATGCATTTATATTTGCACAGGCTGTAATCTTTTATTGTGATAGCATACTGCAAGGTTTCTCATGAAACAGTACATTAAAAATAATTATTTGAAACTAAAATAGATGAGTAAAACAAGCCTGAATATTTTGAGATGTTTTCATTATGTTTCATTTTTGTTAGGGAATACCGACTACATTTTATATAGCCTCCTTTGCTGTAAAATACGTGGTGATGTGACTGTTAAGTTCAGCCAGTGAGATGTGAGCTAGAGTGATGTGTGCAGCTACTAGATCACATCCTCAAAAGTGTACTTCATTTTCTGTTTACCAAGGGCTGGAACATGATATATTAGTGGTGAACTTTGGCCTTATAGACTGGAAAAATACTCTAGAGAATGGCTGTGCAATCTCAGAAGTTCCCTCAATTGCTTCATGAAGCCCCACTCTTCTGCTGCCTATCAGCTTTGACTTTGACATGAGAGAAATAGCACTCCTATCTTACTAAGTTCTTTTATGTTATAGCAGCAAAGCCTGTATTCTAATGTTAGGATCACGTAGTAGAGGGCCAGTTCATACTGCCCTGTATGGAGTCATAGATTTAGGAATGACAAGTCAGTGTGTTGTATGTGTGATGTACTTCGTAATCTTTCAGTTCATATTTCTGACTAATGAAGTAGGACAAAATTCTTCATAGTCCTTGTAAGAGCATCCATTTCCATCACTTGAATGAATTGGATGCTGTAGTTAGTCACAATTTAGTTCATTTAAAATATCGGTAAAAATACACTTAGTATTTGTAATCATTTTGTCATCTGTATAATTAACAATTTTACAAATAGCATGTTTTCTAAGAACTTACTTTGAGCATTAGGTAGGACTTAATAAAATCTCTTAGGTTTTTAACTTTATTTTGACTTCTGCCACTTTAATTTGTTCTTTGGAATTTTTTCTCATTTGTTTTCTTGCTGTTTCCTTAGTTTCCTGACTTTCACTATAAGAAGTTTAGCAAAATAGAACCAGAGACAAGGAAATAAGGAACAAACTGACAGTGACCAGAGGGAAGGGGAGACGAGGGTAACGGGGGTAAGAAGGGGGAGGGTCTAGTCAAGGAACAAGTGTAAAGGACCTTGGACATGGACAGCAGGGTGGGACTGACTGTGGGAGGCTGCAGCCCAGGGGAGAGCAATGGGGGAAAATTGGGACAACTGTAATTGAACAATAATAAAATTAAATTAAAAAACAGCATTAAAAAAAGAAGTTTGTACTTTGAGTCTAGTTTCCCTGCCAACTTTTCTTTTTTGGGGGAAAAAAAAAAAAAGATGTACTAAAAGCATTTTGACATTATACCTATAGTGGCTTTTATTCAGTTTAGATCAATATAAAGAATTTTATATTTATAGGACGTATATATTAGCTGTGGAAGGGTATTTTAGAATAACAATTTTCATATATTATTTAATACACATAAATTTTTTAAAAGAATTTCACAACTCTTGATAATCAGTGGTTCTAAATACTGTTAATAGCTATCACAGATTTTATATTCTATTAATATGACTGTACCAGAGAATTATTTCTGTTAATTCTTAGTATTAATAAATTAAGAGCAAGGAAGTGTGACTGTGGCTTCTTTTCAGTACAGATATCATTCTATCCATGGAAATCCTATTTTCTGTTCAGTAATTTCAGTATTCCATTCTTCCCCAAGATTTCGCTTCACAGCAAGCTTTCATACTTCAAGATCTACATGTTAGTGCTCAGTCCTCATTCCCACATAAACACAACCATTTTGAAAACATGAACTGATATTAATTACCCCCTTGGCACCAAAAAGTCAGGATTTCCTGATGCGGCACGCTAATGTAAAATGCATTAGTGCAAACGCTGGCTCCAAGGGGTAATACTCTCTAAATAAACATAGCAATGTTTTTCTTTATTCACGATTCTCAGGCTATTCTGAAAGTCATTCATCCTCCATACCCCTCAAAAAAGCATTTTGAATTTTAATAAGTTACAACTGGATTTTCAAAGAAAGAATTGAATTCCAAGCTGCAAATCAATGACACTTAACTCTTTGGTTATTTGAAATAAAAGTACCTATATTAAGTGGATTTGTACTATAATTTGCAATAGTCTGTTGGAAAATAACAGTTTATGTGGAATTATTGGTATCGCTAAAAGTCTCATTTTTAACTTGAAATTTTCTTTGGAAATAGAAAATGGATAAGGATGCCAGTCACTGAAGGCCAGAATTAATGTATATGAGCTTTTAGTTAGTTTGTTTTAAATTTGTTTTGAGGTGTGTGTTTGTGTGTTTGAACATTCCATGTAGTCTTCTGGTCAAGAAGGCATTTTATGCTTTGATGAACCCTCCCAAACCAAAGGTAGCCAGCTTCAAACAAAGTGAACATCTCTATGGAATGAAAATGGAGCAAAAATGTAAATTGGTGAGTGAGGCTGAAACCATGGGCCTTCCAGGTTCTGAGTGTTGAAGCTGGTAGTGGTACTTGAGAAATGGCCTTCTACAAAGTAATAGAAACCAAAAATATTACACAGGATTGGCTATTGGAGCCAGGTTTACTGCTGAAATCAGAGGCTAGAATGTAACTCTCCCCGATGTTCCCACTGAAGCTTAGAAAAGCTTGTTTCTGCTGACCACTACCTACGATTTTGTTTTGAGGAAGCTGAAGATAATGATGCTAGAAAATGCCTCGATCTGGAGCTGAACCAAGGTATTCTGAGGTTTGGTAATTATAGGTTTACAATATTTCTAAAATAACCATTGTAGGGAAGAAGTTCTTAAAGATTTGGTTCTGGACTTGATATAAGGGTCAAGCGGTACAAGGGGGAGCACAGAAGGGAAACGAAAGGGTGGGAAAGAGGTGGGGAAAGACAAGTAAAACCTACTTTAAGCCCATGAACTAAAATTTTAAAATACATCAACAAAATGACTTGACAGAACGTGTATTTATGCCATATTAAAATTAATTCTTTAGAACAGTCTGACATTTAAAGTTGTGAATGTTTAGGATGCTTAAGGAAATTAATTCCCCTAGATCCTTAAATTGATATGAAATAAAAATGAGAAGTAAAACAGGATTATGAAAATTCTTGAGAAATATTACAAGTGAAAGTCATTGAAACAAGCTCAACTGGCATAAACTGGGCTGGACACAGTTGAAGAAATTGGTGAATTAGATGATAGTCTAAGAAATGGTCTCATTGAAGTACAAAGAAAAATATTTTAAAAAATATGAATATTTAAGAAATATGGAAGTGAGAGCAGGGTTTTAATAAGGTAGCTCCAAAAGAAGGAAAAGGAGGGACTGGTAGAAAAGCAATACATTAAAAGAGAAAGAAATAAAAATGAAAAGCTGACAGTTTTCTACAATTGAATCTATGAATACTCAGTCTGTAAATTCACACTAAATCCAATCAGGGCAAAGCAAAATGAATCCATATCCAGATACATTATGATGGTATTCAGAAGGAAACCCACAATTTAAGTACCTGAGAGAAAAGGTTCGTTACCTATAAAGAAATAAAATTTAGCAGGATTTTCTGCAACAATTGAAAGAGAGGATTGAAGTACTGAGGGAAAATAAGTCAATCTAAATGTTACACCAGCTAAACTACATTTTTATAGTGAGGGCAAAATAAAAAGTTTTCAGATTTACAAAGATCAAGAGAGTCATCCATAGATGTATTTCAGCAAAAATAAATATCTAGAAGAAGGTGTAGGATGCATAAAAGAATAGAGGTTATATAAAATCTGTCACATAAAATTCATAGTAAACATCACTTATTTGGGTGCAAAAAAAGGGTAAAGTTAAAAGTGATAGGTTGATTGCATTCGTGACCTCAATTCTTTTACCTCTCCCTGAATTCATACCCTTTGGCCAAGTTATTTTGCAGGTTGAAGAGACAGAGTTAATTTTCCTGCCCCTTGATTCTGAGTTTGGCTATGTGACTTGCTTTGGCCAGTAGGACCTTAGCAGATGAGACTCAGATACAATAGAATCTTGCAAAAACGCTGGTGCATTTCTGCTGCCACTCTGTACCTCTGCGTGTGCGGTGGGAAACTGCTCAGGCTAACCTGCTGAAGGAATGTGAGACATCTGAGGCAGAACCAAATCAGCACAATCGACACCAGCTGACTTCCAGTGATGATCAGTAGAGCCACCGGGCCAACCAGCCAGCTGGCTACAGGTGTGTAAGCAAGTCTATACCTAGGCGAGCTAGACTTTGCAGGCTCTGAAGCTAAACCCATGTTTATTGTGGTGTGTCACTGGTTTTGAGTTCTTTGTTATGCAGCGTAAAGTAGGGAGCAGATACCACAGGATATAAGTGAGGAAGCATGGTGAATGGCTGAAGCATGCTAAGGGACTTTCACGGTCAGGAGAAAAAAAAGATTGAAAAATGTTAGATTTTTTGGAAATTTTCAAGTGAAGTTTTATGAGTACTATTAAAATATTACTATAAAAATATGATTTAATATTAAAAGATAAAACAAATGCAATTCAGAAATTTAGAGCCGGAAATGAGGGAGGGAGAGGAATAGGGGAGGAGATATAAAGAAAATGTAAGAATCCAATGAAAGGAAGGAAGCAAGAAAAAAAGTGGCATAAATTACCAAAAAAGATGGTGGAGTTATGTCTAAATATGTCATAGTTATAATAAATATAAACAATAAACCTATTTATTAAAAGACATTAAATAGAGAGGAAACTGAACTATATTATTAAGAAATACTACCAAACAAAATATAGCAAAGGTAGAAAATAGATGCAGATATATTAATATCAAAGAATTTAATGCAAAAGCAATAACGAGTAAAGAAGGATCCTAAGCAATAATTAGAAAAACCATTTAAGATGTAATAACTTTGGAATACAGAAGCAAAAATAGAGAATTACAAGCAAAAACGTAGAACTCCAAAACTAGTGGAAGAATTTCAAACTACTTTTAGCAGAAACTCAGTTCAGAGTATAGAACTGTTCTATCTATAAAAATATAATGTCAGCCCCATATATGATTTAAAATTTATTAGTAGCTACATTAAAAACAAATGGAAACTATTTTAATAATATATTTACTTAACCCACTATATATTAAATGCTATTTCAATATTTAGAAAACTTGCGAGACCGTGTGCATTCTATTTTTTTAACAGTAAATATTAGAAATTAGTTATTTCATACTCACTTGTCACATTTCAAGTGCTCAGTAGCCACATTTGGTCAGTGGCTACCATATTGGATAGACTTGATGCAGGAAATCTAATAGATAAAAACTTAAAATTTTTTTTTCTGTACATGACTATACATTATTTCAAGTACATGTGGTATTTAGAAAAATTAACTTCATACTAATTTAAAAAGTCTGATAATTTAAAGCATCATTGTTATATAAACAACTTTCTCTGACAACAGTACATGTGCTAGGAGCTTTGAAAATTTATTAATAATGAGGTTAAAGAGAAAAATCACAGTGGAAATTTTAAAAAACTTGGAAATGAACTAAAAGTTCTCAAATCAAAACTTGTGAGGTGCTGATATAATAGTTCTTAAAAGTAAACTAGCCTTAAATACTTTTATGTAAAAGCAGAAAAGATGGAAAAGAAATTTAACAGGAATATTGATGAGGAAGTCAAAATTAAGGGTTGATAAAAAATATAATGAAGCATTTTGAAGGGAATAATAAAGTTAAGAGGGTAAGTTAGTGAAATAAGTTAACAAAAAAAGAGATTACCAAAAAGAACCAAGTCTGTTTTTTGAATAAAAGCTTTAAGTTGACAAAATTAAAATATTGAGACACAAGTAAGCTGTTCTAGAGAAAGAAGAAAATGACTATAAATGTATTATATATTCCAAATTTTAAAAGTGCACCATAAAAGAACTATAGCAAACCTCACTATGAACTTTTTACATTTTACATTAACATTAAATAATATAAATAGGTATGACATAAGATGCAGTCTCTGGCCCTTTTAGGACCTGTGACTAGGTTTACGAATCAAACAATTCTTTAATCACCCGCAGCTCATTTATGAATTTCGTCATTGCCCAGCGGTAGTCATTGTCAGTTCCCTGCAGGCAGGGACTTTGTTTTTGTCTACTGCTGTCCACTCAATGCCTCGAATAATACCCAGTGTATAATGAGGGTTCCATAAATTTTGGTTGGAAGAAAGCATATGGGGAATGTTGGTTATGAATTAAGATGTATGCAGAAATTTAGGATTTATATACTGTAAATGAAGTAATAAATGGATTAGTGGCTTTAAACTAAACACAGGTCCACACTACCTTCTCCACAATTCTATCATCCTGACCTGTCCTGATATCATCTGGCTGGAAAATCTGGCCTGACTGATGGTGAGTTTATTTATAGTCTATCTTTATCTGACTCAAGATTCCCTTGGAGGTGTCCTGTCACATGCTGTATATGCACACAGCTGGTCCCAGGAGTTTCGGATAAGGGACTATGAACCTGTGTAAATGTCTATACTTAATGTGTGTAATAGAAGAATACATTTCATATTTAAGTAGGCCAGGGGTAGTTTACCTGGTCATACTGGCGATGTATTAATAAATGATGGCGTTGCAATAATTTTATGGTTAAAAATAGTAAGCATAGCTAACTTTGTACTGTTTCCTCTTGTTAATAAAAAAAAAAATCTCCTTGGGGGAGTAAGTTTTGTATGGGAATGCAGATGAAAGAATAATGACATTCAGTCCTCTACTTTGGTCTCTGTTATCCTCTATTCTGTGTCCAGAGCTGAACCATTAGGAAGGATTCTACAACTTGCTGGGGAAATGTGCTAGTCTGCCCCGTCGTCAGTACAGTATAGCCAACTGTACGATACATATAATGACCTCCCATCATGAACCTCCTTTGGCCTTCCCTCGTCACATCTCTCAGCCTTTGCTGCATGCCCATTCTACCTCACGATGCTCCTTCTCTTTCCCTGTGTTTCTTCCTCCCTCCCTCTGTGCAGCCTCCCCATGTTGTTACATTGCAAGTGGCTTTCCTTACTGTACAATATTCAGCCACGTTCAGTCAAGCTGTCTGTTAAACCTATTTCCTTCCTTAACATTTTACGCTTTCTAAGCATTTCCAGGATCCTAGTAGATGGTTTCTTTACACGAGGGGTGATGGCCTTCTGGTCTGGCATGTGTAATTATTAGTAATAACTTCTCTTCTTCTATGAAAAATAGATAGCAAGAGCTCCTTGGTAAGCATGTGTGGGACCTGAATGCTCATATTTGGGCTGATGCATCAATAAGTTTGCCACAGTGAAGTAAGGAAGATGTGTGAAAATTCAGGCTGAAAAGGATAAGCCATATTATATCACTTCATATTTGGAAACTCATATCTAAAGTTCTCTTCAGGAAGAAACACTACCTCGTAGGTTAAACTAAATATACTATATTTCATCTAATCTAATTACATTGCTTTAACTTTACTCCGTTTATGTCCTTAAGGTGGTGTTGGGTAAAAAGCTGCTTCTTCTTTAGCAAACCCTATTGAGGTGGGTTAGCCCCTTGTTTGGAATGTGTTTTGAATCTCTCCCTAAAGTAAGGCTACACGGTTCTAGTTTAATACACTAGATTTCCAACCTCTCCAGAGTGCTCAGCAAAAATTAATTCTCTATAAATGTTGGCTGAATGAACTAATGATCTCTTAAATGAATAGATGCTTCATTCTTTGTGATCACCACTTGGTATCATTTCATACTTTTTTAAAAGTATATTTTATTGATTATGTTGTTACAAGTCCCAATTTTTTCCCCTTTGCTCCCCTCTGCCAAGAACCAACATCCCTCCAGCAATCCCATGCTCCTTAGTTTATGTCCATGTGTCATGTATATAAGTTCTTTGGCTTCACCCTTTCCTATATTATTTTTAACTTCCCCCTCTCTATTTTGTACCAATGAATTATGTTTCTCAATCCCTGCACTATTTCCCCATTTCTCCCCATTCCCCCCCTCCCAGCTGATAACCCTCCAAATGATCCCCATACCTATGATTCTATTCCTATTTTGGTTTGCTTAGCTGGATTTTGTTTTTATTTTTTAGATTCAGTTGTTGATTAACGTGAGTTAGTTGTCATTTTAATGTTCCTAGTTTTTATCTTTTTCTTAAGTAAGTCCCTTTGATGTTTCATATGATAATGGCTTTGTGATGATGAACTCCTTTAGCTTTACTTTGTCTGGGAAGCACTTCATCTGCCCTTCCAATCTAAAGGAGAGCTTTGCTGGATAGAGTAATCTTAGTTGTAGGGCCTTGCTTTTCATCACATTGAATACTTCTTGCCAGTCCCTTCTTGCCTACAAAGTTTCTTTTGAGAAATCAACTGATAGTCTTAAAGGCACCCCTTTGTAGGTAACTCTCTGCTTTTCTCTTGCTGCTTTTAAGATTTTCTCTTTATCCTTAACCTTTAGCATTTTAATTATGATGTGTCTTGGTGTGGTCCTCTTTGGGTCTAGCTTGTTTGGGACTCTGTGCTTCCTGGACTTGTATGTCTTTTTCCTTCGCCAAATGTGGGAAGTTTTTCTTCATTATTTTTTCACTTAATCTTTCAATATTTTGCTCTTCCTCTTCTCCTTCTGGCACCCCTATGAGACGGATGTTGGTTTGTTTAAAGTTGTCCCAGAAGTTCCTAAGCCTTTCTTCATTTTTTTTCAATTCTTGTTTCCTCATTCTATACTGGTTGACTGTTTTTTTTCTTCCTTATGTCCCAAGTCATTGATTTGAACCCTGGTGTTCTTCCCTTCAGCATTGGTTTTGTGTGGACTTTCCTCCATTTCATTTAGCATAGCCTTCACTTCTTCCCTTATGCATTTGCTGTACTTAAGCATATCTGTCAAGCCTGTGACCATCTTTATCACCAGTGTTTTAAACTCTGCATCTGTTAAGTTGGCTATCTCCTCATTTGTTAGGTTGGCTATCTCCTTGTTGCTTAGTTCTCCCACTGGAACTTTAATCCATTCCCCCTTTTGGGACATACATCTCTGTCTCCACATCTTGACAGGCTCCTGTGTTTGTTTACCTCTGTGTCTTAGGTAGAGCTGTTGCACCTGTTACGTTGTAAGGGGCGGAGCCTTAGGTATTCGTCAGTACAGGGTGACACGTTTTACCACATGGTGGCACTGTATGTGGGGGAGGAGCCCCAGAGGGAACAATGCTGCCTGCCCAGCACTCTCCCCTTTTCTAGGCACCTCTCCCACTTCCGCACCAGGCTGACGTCCCTCTCGCTGCTGCCCTGGCCATCGTTCCCAGAGTGTGTGGGTCTGCGGATGGTCTAGGACCATGGGTGCCCTTTAAACAAGCGGATTCTGCTGAGAGACTGGCAGTTTCTGCCTTCACCCCAACCCCCACTGGTTTGCACAATCAAGCAATGAGGCTTGATTTTCCCCAGTGCTGGGACAGTGAGCTTCGAGGTCCAGTGAGGAGCTGTTAATGCTCCCCAGGTGTCCCTCCTGACTTTTTAAAATGTGTGACTGAGCTTTCTGCTGGCCTGCCGCTGTGGCGGTGCAGCCACCACCACACTGCGTCCTCTCCACCCTGGCTCCGCCCCTCCTACCTGTCTGGATGAGTATTTCTTCTTTATATCTTTGTTTGCTGGACTTCCATCGTCGTCGGCAGCCATCCGTCTCGAGAGACGATGGCGTAGCTTCCTGAGAGTCTATCTGCACCGCCGAGAATGGCTGTGCAGTCCGACTCGGGAGTGACAATCCCTGCCACACTTGTTACAGGTGAAGGCAGATGGCCGTTGTTGCTGCTGTTGACGCTGCTTCCGCCTCGATCTTTTCTGGACCGCCTCCTCGTTGCGCGCAGCCTCTGCACGTGACGTACCTTGCCTGACCGCGAGCCTCCAGGCTAGGCGGTCGTCTGCTTGAACTTCCCATGTGTTGAGATTGATGGAGCATTGTGTCATGTCCTTTTTGCAGATGTCTTTGAACCGCAGTTTTGGGCGCCCTGTCATCCTCTGGCCTTCTGCTAGCTCGCCGTAGAGGAGGTCTTTGGGGATACGGCCTGCATCCATTCTTTTGACATGGCCGAGCCACCTGAGGCATCTCTCGCTAAGAACTGCATGCAAACTGCTCATGTTGGCTCGCTTCAGCACCTCGGTGTTGGGGACCTTATCCTGCCAGGCGACATGCAGGACGCGTCGCAGGCACCTCATGTGGAAGCTGTTGAGTTTCCTTTCGTGCCTTGCGTAGGTGGTCCACGTCTCGCTGCCATAGAGGAGAGTGCTGAGTACGCAGGCTTGGTAGATGCGCAGTCTGGTTTTCTCAGTGAGGCTGGAATTGTTCCACGCTCGCCGGTTCAGTCTGGCCATAACTGTGGCTGCCCTGGCGATTCTCCGGTTGACCTCCAAGTCGACTGACAGAGAGCTCAAGATGGTGGACCCGAGGTAAGTGAAGTCGTTGACAACCTCCAGGGTGTACCCGTCGATGGTGATGCATGGGGGAGTCCCCGTGCCTTGAGCCATAACATTCGTCTTCGTCAGGCTGATGGCTAGTCCAAACTCCTTGCATGCGTGGGAAAGGCAAGTGACTAGCTGCTGGAGTCCCTCTTCGGAGTGTGATGTCAAAGCTGCGTCATCGGCGAAGAGCATCTCACGGATGAGCACCTCTTTGACTTTGGTCTTGGCTCGTAGACGGGCCAGGTTGTAGAGCTTGCCATCGGATCTGGTGTGAATGAAGACACCCTCGCTGCAGTCCTTAAAGGCGTATTGGAGGAGCATGGAGAAGAAGATTCCGAACAGCGTAGGCGCGAGGACGCAGCCCTGCTTTACTCCGCTGCTGACTGGGAAGGCCTCAGAGGTTGCGCCGTTGTAGGACACCATGCTGTGCATGTTGTCTTGAAAGGACATGACCACAGCAAGCAGATGTGGCGGACAGCCAATCTTCCGTAGCAAGCTGAAGAGACCGCTTCGACTGACCAGATCAAACGCCTTCGTAAGGTCGATAAAGGCGAGGTAGAGTGGTTTATGCTGCTCGTGACACTTCTCCTGCAGCTGGCGTAGGGAGAAGATCATGTCCACTGTTGATCGGCCAGCTCTGAAGCCACACTGGGACTCTGGGTAGACGCGGGAAGCAAGGGTCTGCAGGCGGGCAAGAGCGACCCGGGCGAATACTTTGCCGACGATGCTGAGGAGAGAGATGCCCCGGTAGTTGTTGCAGTCGCTGCGGTCTCCTTTGTTCTTGTACATGGTGATAATGTTGGCATCTCTCATATCCTGGGGGATGTAACCCTCCTTCCAGCAGCGACAGAGTAGATGGTGGAGCGGCTGTAGCAGGACTGGTTTCCCGCTCTTTAGGATTTCTGGAGGGATTCCGTCGCTTCCTGGTGCTTTCCCGCAAGCGAGGCGGTCGATGGCTTTGCTGAGCTCTGCCGCAGTAGGTGGGGTGTCTAGCTCCTCCATGACTGGTAGGGCTGGGATGGCGTTAAGAGCAGTGTCTGTTACGGTGTTCTTCGTTGCGTACAGCTCGAGGTAGTGCTCGGTCCACCGCCGCATTTGCTGTTCCTGGTCAGTGATGACCTCACCTGTCTTGGACTTAAGGGGGGCGATCTTGGAGGGGATTGGGCCTGTTGCCTTCTTGATACCCTCATACATTCCTCGTGCGTTGCCTATATCGGCGGCTTCCTGAATGCTTCTGCACAGGTTTAGCCAATAGGTGTTGGCACAGTGGCGGGCGGTCTTCTGGACTTTGTTCCTGGCAGCCCGTAGAGCTTGAAGTGTACTGGGAGTGGGCGTGGCCTTGTAAGCCAGTAGGGCCTTCCTCTTAGCCTCGATCACGGGTTCCATTTCTTCCCAGTGAGCCTCGTACCAGTCAGCATTCTTCCGCTCTTTCTTCCCGTAAGCAATAATGGCGGAGTTGTATATGGCGTCGCGGAGACGTGGCCAATTGGATTCGATAATGTCATCTGCCGCCACTCCCTCGCCGAGTGCATCTTCCATCTTGCTGATGAATTGCTGGGTCTTAACTGGGTTGCTGGCACAACTGGTGTTGATGCGTGGGCGACCCTTCGTCTTGGAGTGGTGCAACCTCTTCGGCATTATGCGCACCTTGCTTACCACGAGGGCATGGTCCGTGTCGCAGTCTGCACTGTGGTAGCTGCGGGTGAGGAGGGTGCTGCCAATATCCGTTCTTCTGGTGATGACGAGGTCAAGCTGGTGCCAATGGCGGGAGCGGGGGTGCCTCCATGACACCTGGTGGATCTCTTTGCACTTGAAGAATGTGTTTGTCACGCACAGGCCATGGTGACACGAAAGCTCAAGCAGTCGCTGACCATTCTCATTGATCTTTCCTCTCCCAAAGTTTCCAAGGCAGGTGGGCCAGGCCATGTGGTCGGCTCCTACTCTTGCGTTGAAGTCTCCAAGGAGATAGAGAGCGTTACTTCTGGGGATCTTGGATAACGCTTCGTCCAGTGCATGGTAGAACTGTTCTTTCTCTTCGATGGTGGCGCTGGACTTCCATATAGTTTGATTTTCTGGAACTTCAGGTTGTCTCTAGTTTTGAGGTTGTTGTAGTCCTTCTTAGTTGTAGAGGGAGTCCCAGTATATCTGTCTATGCCTCCATCTTGGCCGGAAGTCCGTACTGTGATTACTCCCTCTTTCTATATCACTCTTCTCCCTGGGTGCCCCTCATTGCCCTCTTCAGCCTCCATTTCTACTTCTTCACTGGTTTTCCTTATGTTCTCCTCACCCTCACTTTTTACTGCCTGCCCTTTGAATGTGGGTTTCCACCAGCATTTTATCCCCTCTACCTTCTCTACTATCTTATTAAATATATTCTCCCTGGGGGAATTTCACTCATATCCTGGGTTTCACCACTACCTTTACTCTATGTCCTACCCCAAACTTCTGCACTTCACATTAGACCAACAGTGTGCTACAGCCAGATTGTACCAGCTCATGTGAGCCAATTATTAAATTTGCAGCAATTTTGTGCCAGTTACTAAAGGTGCCATTATTAAAATTTTGTGAATTTGCAGTTAAATATATTAAAAACAAAAGTAATAAGTACTGAAAACTCATTATTTTCTAAGAATTTTGCTATTTTTTTCTGATTATCAGTGTTTTTGAGATAGCGTATATCTTGTATTTGTATGTTGGAAATAAAGTTGACCCCTGTAAAACACAGATTTGAACTGTGTGTGTCCACATATATGTAGATTTTTTTCAATAAATGCTGTAAATGTGTGTCCTCATGATTTTCTTAATATTTTCTCTAGCTTACTTTATTGTAAGAATATAGTATATACTACATACAATATATGAAATGCTAATTGTTTATGTTATTGAGTCAACAGTCACTATCCTCCCACTACACCAGATCAACCCTTTCTTCCTAGAGATAATTATTGTTAACAGCTTGATATCTAGTTTTTTGTACATGCATAAGCACATTTGGAATTTACATGTATGAAGTCTGTCTGGAAAAAGTTCAGCCGTTGTAAATATAATGAGAACAGTTTGAGTGACATTGATGGTACCTAGTAGGCAAGAAGAGTGGGCTGGAATGTGCATGTGTGAACAATGACAACTTCACTGTACTAGTCAGTGGGGGTGTCAAGTAAGCATGTGTACCGTATGGCCATCTCATTCAAAATGACTGAGCGAGTAGAACAATGAATGTGTATCAAATTTTGCATTAAGCTTGAACATTCCTCCACAGAAACTATTCACATGACTGAGAAGGCCACAGCTATGGGCCACTGGTGACTGGCAGCTTCATCACGAACACATGCCCACTCATGCAGCATGTCTCGTGCAGCTTTTTGTCCAAACTTCCAATCACCCAGGTGACTCAGCTCACCAAGCCCAAATTTGGTGTGCCCTGTGACTTCTGGCTTTTCCCAAAACTAAAATCACCTTGGAAAGGGAAAAGATTTCAGACCATCAATGAGCTTCAGGGAAATACTACAGGGAAGCTGATGGTGATTGAGGTCCCAAGGTGCCTACTTTGAAGGGGACTGAGGCATCCTTGTCCTATGGACAATGTTTTTTTAATCTTGTGTCTTCTTCAATAAATGTCTATTTTTCATATTACATGACAGGATACCTTCTGGACATACCTCATATATATAAGTATATACATAAATATTATATATAACATTCTGGTATTTAACCTGCTACTTTTCAGTCAATAATGATTTTGGGTATTTTAACTTGATTAATTTTCCCTTTTTTATAGCTACCTATTTTCCATGGAAGAAGCACCATGTTTTGAACAAATTTCCCACTCATGAGCATTTAAGTAGATTCTACTCTTTTGTTATAAATGATAGAACATTCTATGTATGCTTCATTTTGTACTTAGCTAATTATTTTAGATAATTTTCTAGAATTAGGATTATTAGATTAAAATGTAAGATATTTTCACATATTAACTAACTGATATACATTGCCAGGTAACTTTCAAAATTTTTGCATAAATTTATTCCCTAGTGAACAGTGTAGAAGATTGCTTATTTCTTTACCAACACAGAGCTTTATCAGTATTTCAATCTGATTAGTTAAAGTTATATTTTAAGAAACTATTTGTAATAATTCTGGTGATAAAAGATGAAAACCAAGATTGTTGTTATTGCAGATGGAAAATATTCTCTGAGTAGTCGAGTTCAAAAACTGTGTTTAGTAATTAACTTTTGATGGCTCCGTATGAGTTTTTCGAGTTGATTAAGATGGTATAGAAATCCTGAGGCTGCTTTCATTTCTCATTTAGTTTCAAACTCTCCCAAAATCCATGGAGGTGAAATTCACCACTATGGTTGACGGCAGTTACTTGGTAGAACCTGGTTTAGGAGTTTACCTGTGATATGCAGAAATGACCCTCTCCCACCTTTCATTGTATGAGGAAGGCTTCTCAAAGAGGCTAAGTTCTCCATATTCTAGAGCCATTATAAAATTCTTTAAGTTCAAAAAGAAAATTGCCTTGGATTTTTTAGCAGTAACAAGAGAATAAGTTAATATCAGCTATTAGAATTACAAGTGAAAATATACATTTAGAGGAAGAGGAAATTGAAAACATCATCATTATAACAAATATTCCTTGCTTTGGCTAACAGAATAGGGTGAAAGTTTTAGTTTTGAGTTTAGACCTGTGAGGTGAACATGCCTGGGCTGGCCCAATGGTTCAAGGATAATGAGAGACACATGGAGCAGATTCAATCTAGTGTGTGAAGCAGAACCACCCCATCTCATTGTAAAACCATGAGAAAAAGTGCTTATTGTTCTATGTCACTAGCTATTGTGGTTGTTTGTTATGTGGCATGATTTTGGCAATAGCTAACTGATACACAACTTTTAAAAAAAGTTCTTGGTGCTTCTATAATGTTTTCCACTGATTTTTAAATTTGACATACTTCTAATAGGTTTTATATTTGTTGGTTATCTCTTTATTTTGTACAACATTTTCTTAGATCACAGTCCAAGAGAAAATTCACCCAAATTTATTTCCTTATATGCTGGTAAAAATAAAAGCAAGTTCAATTTTATTTTCCTCAGATTTCTATTTAATTGTAAATAAACTTTCCCTGTCCTTTTCAATTCCATGCTGGAGTCATGACAATGAGGAATGGATACTGAAGTTCTTAAAATGTTTCTATTTTGCATTCAGTTTTCAGAATTCTCTTTATGTCATGCAGGTTTGAAAAATTAAAAATAACTGTACCTCCAGAGATGACTTCTTGGGCTGTATTCTTCCGTGGGATTTTCT
This sequence comes from Furipterus horrens, assembly GCF_987537825.1. Taxonomy (NCBI): domain Eukaryota; kingdom Metazoa; phylum Chordata; class Mammalia; order Chiroptera; family Furipteridae; genus Furipterus; species Furipterus horrens. Next base: position 36,120,863 of record NW_028327178.1, read on the forward strand.
AAGCTTATACCACCCAAACTGGGTCATCATCCTTGCCTAATTTAAAAATCTCCCAGATCCAATGCACTACAAAAATCAATGAGATCTCTCTCACCAGATAATCCCAGCAGCCATACATTATATTCTCTGGTCTGATTCTGCATGAATTTGATTTTATATACTCTATTGTAATAATTTATTAACTCGATAAAATCTGGTGACTCCTCATGGAAAATATTCTGTTTATATTTCATTTTCCTGTAGCTTTCTTTTTATAGCCTTTATTATTGAGTATTTACATGAGAATAGGGCCTTTGTTTTTTAAAAGTTCATCTGTGCCTGCTGTTTATTGTCTCCCCTGAAGTCACAGCTCTCTGTTTGTGACATACATCGTGCTCTTCATATTGAAAGCACTCAATGAATCCTGAATAATTAATCTTCTCATCGTGTCTGTGAGTTACCTCGGGGAGTTGAATTAGCCCCATTTTCTGGCAAGGCAACCCCAAGAGATACAGAATGTAATCAGTTGAGGATGTCCAAGGTCAAGTGTAAAGTCCTCACTTTTGTGCTAGAATATGCTCCTCTCCTTGGTTATAGTTAGTTCTGCTGGTTTATTATCATATATATTGTATCATCCCTGGCTGGTTTGGCTCAGTGGATTGAGCGTCGGCCTGCAAGCTAAGTGTCGCTGGTTCGATCTTCCAGTCAGGGCACATCAGAGAAGGAAAACTCTGATTCCAAAAAAAACCTCCGTTGCCTTGCGGCATACCTCTTCAGGGGAAAGGCTAAGGGAGTAAACCCCGACAGAAAATCCGGAGCCGGAGTCCCTAAGGCGGTTTGACGTTGTAGTCAACACCGGCAACTCCTGCGGCGCACCTGAAGCCAAGCTGTATTGACTCCGTCTTTCCCTTGGACCCTTCAGCTGCGAAGAGAGGGGGGGTCTGCTGCATGGGCAACAGCAGACCCTCCATATCACCCTGCCCAGGCTCTGTAGCTTCAGCGTCATCACAAGATGTCGATTCAACACGGGAGGAGACAGATACCATGTCACTCCCGAGTCGGACTGCACAGCCATTCTCGGCGGTGCAGATAGACTCTTAAGAAGCTACACCATCGTCTCTCGAGACGGACGGCTGCCGACGACGACTATATTGTATCACGCCTGCTTTTTCCCAGAAACACGTCCAAAAGAAGGATATATCATCAGGAAAGGAACATTCGGTAATGAAACTCCAAATAAGTACTCCACATATTTCTGAGGGGAATGGTTGCTGGATCATCTGTTGGTAAAGCTGGGGCAGTAGCCATATGTAACAATAAATATGCATAGAGTGAAGAGCAAATTCTGACTTTAGCCCTCCTTACACATTGTTTATTTCTGAATCACAACTTCAGGGTCAACTGGCAAATAACAGAGTGAATCATAAAGAGAAGATTCAGTGTATTCACATTAGCCACTAAACTAGCTTGATTTATTCATGTTCTTTTGATTGATATGCCCAGATAACACTAAGAATTTGCTTACTGATTAGTGATCAATAGCTGTGAGGATTAAAACATAATAAAAATTTAAAAATCTATGAGCAGTTTTTAATACTCTATTTGGTTTCTCAGAAAAGGTTAAGTCATACAGTTCCTATAGGTCAATGTTCAGGACCATGGGCAATGGGATGAGACAGTTCCTTGCTCTCCTGCCCTCTGAGGTGTCTTCCACAGCTTTCTGGTCTTCTCTCTCCCCTCGATATAGTCCTGTTAAAATCCTTCAAGAACCTTCTCAAATGGAACAGCTTCTATCCTCAACCAACCTTTTTCTTTTAAATCTATATTACAACCATTTTTTTTGAATCCATATTATATTTTGTTTGAAGCTCTCATGTAAGTTATCATTGCCTACTGTCTTATCCTCTTGGTAGAGTATAAGTTTCTTGGGGGCAAGAACTGTAATGAATTCATCTTCATATTCTCTGAAGGCCTACGATTCCAGTGGTATTCTTCTAATCTTGCTATTTGAATAGTGTTCACTTCAATGCTAAAGTAACTCATGAAAAGTAATACTTAAAAAAATATATATCCTGCCCTGGCTGCTGTGGCTCAGTGGTTTGAGCATCGGCCTGCGAGCCAAGTGTCGCTGGTTCGATTCCCAGTCAGGGCACATGATTAGGTTGCACATTAGGTCCCCAGTTGGGGGTGCGAGTGAGAGGCAACCACACAGTGATGTTTCTCTCCCTCTCTCCTTTCCTCTCTCTCTAAAAATAAATAAATAAACAAATAAATTATTAAAAATAAAAATAAAAAATAAAAAATATATATCCCCTTCACCCAATTGAGTTTGCCTTGGTTGGAGAATCTAGTCTCAAAGTAAACTACATGAGGAAAACCAAACATTAATAAATAATTTTTATAATAGTTCTGTTACTATAACTTACCTAAACTAAATCCAGGATCATCATTTTGGTGAATTTCATAGTTTTTGTAGTTCATGTACTAGAACCTCCAAAAACATTTTAGTTCCAATTTTCAAAAGAATGAAGTAGCCTCAGTGAGAAATCAGGAACTGAATGGAAGCTCTGCTTGGGTGTCATGTATAAGAAAAAAAACCCAACATGATGGAATATAAGTAGGGGAGAGCATATTCTCCTGTGTACTCAAGAATTAATTCCAGTTCTGACTGGGTGGCTCAGTTGGTGGGAGCATTGGCCCATACACCAGAAAGTTGCGTGTTTGATTCCTCATCAGGGCACATACCTAGGCTGCAGGTTCAATCCCCAGTTGGAATGTGTACTGGAGGCAAACAGTCGATGTTTCTCTCTCACATTGATGCCTCTCTCTCTCTCTCTCTCTCTCTCCACCCCCTTCCTCCATCTCTAAAATCAATAAAAAACATTTCCTTGGGTGAAGATTAAAAAATAAGTCCACTGTTATTCACCAGTCTTTAGGAATTTGTCTATTTGTGTTAGAACAGATGTAAAATTAATAGATGTAACTAATTAATAGTACTAGGTCTGCCTTGGCCAGTGAAGATTTTATATAGTTCTCCCCAAACAGGAACTATTAAAGTCTCCAAATTACATTACAAGTAAGTTCAGATATTGTCATTATGTCATATTAACTCATGTTTCTCTTCTTGCGAATCATTTTTACCTTCTCCCAGGAAACACGAAGTCATTCCATTCCATAACTCACTCTTCCTGGAAGGCAGTTTTCTTGCCCATCACATCATCGCTGTCTTGGAAGGCTGGGTAGTAAGAACAATGCATCTTACCTGAGCAGCTAGATCTTCAGCAGCTCTTCCAGAAGGAGGAGCCTCTGTCTCTGGCAAGACTAAGCTGCAGGAGATGGCCCTGTTGAATTTCAGAGAATACGGATGTACCCTGATAGCCATGGTATTGGAAGCAACACACCTCCTAACTAAATAAAATAATAAATTTAATAAATAAAATAAATTATTTTAATAAATATTGATTTCTAGTCATCTTCCAAGATTGAGCTATACAGGGAGTTGTTAATTAAACTGTTAAATGAGAATGACATCTACAATTCATGAAATGGATTAAGGAAACCAAGACCTTTATACAATGCCTTTCACTTTAAGTAGAGGACCTCAGTTTGAGTCTTAGCCTAAGTATTTTCAGAACAATCCCACTGAACAGCTAGTAAATATAAATATTGAACAAGTGAACAGCTCTGGCTCTGTTGCTTTGGTGTTGTTTTGTGGCAATTATCCAGAACTCCCCTTGCTTGGTTTAAGTTCACATGCTCCCAAGCATCCTATTTTTCTGCTTCATTCCTCTCTCAACTCTCAGGATTCCTTTTTTTTTTTTTTTTTTTTGAGAGAGAGAGAGGAAAAGGAAGGGGGAAGAAGTCGGCAAGAGTGGGAGAGAAACTTAATGTGAGAGAGAAACATTGATTGGTTGCCTTGCGAATATCTGAGCCACACCAATCAGGGCTCAGCATTCTTTAGAACCTAAATTCAAGCACACTTCTCTGCAGTGCAAACTCACTTCTCTGTTAGCCCCTTTTAGCAAAGTTATTCAGCCCAACACCAACACTGGGTGACCTGGTTTCCACATTGGCTTGCCCAAGACCCTATGAAGATGGAAATTACACATAAATTCTCAGAGCCTCAGGTTTCTTTATGTACAGAATGGAGCCTAAAATCTATCTGACATTGTTTTGTGATGTTAAAGCACCAAATACTGCACTGGACCCTGGGATCTACAGATGAGTAAGTTATAGTTTTCTGGTGACAAATAATAAGTCATGGCTATAGAGGAACAGGAAGGAAGGTATATGAATGAGGGATATAGCTCAGAGGAGTATCAATTTGGGTAGGAGAGCAAGTGCATCTTTATACAATGCCTTTATACAAAGGCATCTGAAATAAAATCACACTTGACCTGTATTTCAAAGCACATTTTGGAATTGGACAAATGAAGAAATAGCGTAAGAACCATCTGGAAAAAGGGAACAAGTAGGTGTTAAGAAACGATGGCCATATCAGAGAGAGCTGGTCTCTGTGGTCTTTAGCAAGTGGCTTAACCTCTGTGAGCTTTGCCGAAACTAAAGAAAAGGAGGGTGGGTGGGCCTTTTTATGATCATGGAGTTATATATTGGGTGTTAATTATTACTGTTATTTCCTGTGTCCTTTCCTGTTTTTGTAATTGTGTGCTCATCTTAATTAGGAGAAATCACTCATTTCTCATCTCTGGGTGAGCCTCCGGAGGCAGAGTTCATTCCTTGCTTCAAGGAGAGGTATGTGCCTTGGGCCTGGGCTTGTCCCAGTGGCAATGGTTGATTCAGGAATGGTTATATGAGAACCAACAAAAAAAATTTTGAGACTTTTGAGGTTTTTTTTTTTTTTGAGGGGGGGAGTCTTGACCCTAGAATAATATTGGCCTAGAATGTCCACAGCCAACTATAGCCCACAGAATGTCAATAGAAGAAAAGTAGAGCTCAGAAGTGGCAAAAGGAAAACTGGACCTCAAGGTCAACACTGTTACCCCATTGAAGCCAATCCTGACACCAGTTTTACTCCTATATTCTATTATGAATCAAATCTCCATTATGCATCAGTTCATTTCCATCCCTGGCCATAAAACCAAAAGTTGTGACTATGATAGGTTATTTTTTGGGCTGAATGAAACAATATATTAAATTGCCTTGTACCATGTCTGACCCTTACCAGGCCAAGAAATGCTAGCTTCTGTTATGAGCAAAAGCCAGAATGTTGAGAATGTGCAGAGTATTTGAGGAATTGCTGGGATGTTGTTATGGTGGGATGAATTGCACTTATGGGGAAGTGGCAGGAGGGGAGGGAGGGAGGAAAGGAAGGGAAGGAAGGAAAGAAGGAAGGGAAAGAAAGAAAGAAAATAAAAGAAGTGAAAAATTGTCCATTTGGATTTAGCAACTGTGTGAGAAGAATTTCAGTGCTGTTGTGTGGCATGGTGGGGACAGATTCCAGGCTGTGAGAGTTAAAGAAGTATAAGAAACTTGACTAATTATTTCCAGTAAAGTGTAGAGTTCAGGAAATACATTTTCTGCTACATATAACTTTTCTATAGAGATGAAAGCAGGTTAAAAGGAATATTAAGTACAGGCTCAGTCCTATGAGGCAAAGTCTAGGGGAAAAGTGAATATGGGAGTGTGGACTCTGCATTGATAATGCAATTGTGAGAATGTGTTCATATGTATGTTGTTTATAGATTTTATATTCATTTGTTTATTTAACAAATATTTACTGAGTGTGTCTCTCCCATGCTAGACTTAGGAACAGGGGAATCAGGAATAAACAGAAAGGATAAAAATCCTTTTTCTCAAGGCACCTACATCTTAGTGGTGTGCATCTGTGTGGTGTATGTGCGTGCATGCATGTGCATGCAATGGCTCTGGAGAAAAGAAAAGCAGAGAGGAGGCTAGGGGTTTGGGATTGGAGGGGTTGGGAGAAGGTGACAATTGAGTGACTTGAAAGAGGTGAGGGAGTGAGCCATCATGCATTCTGCTGGAAAAGTCTTTTGAGGGCAGAGGAAACATAATTGTAAGAATAGCTCAGATTTAAAAAACAAAACATTAGTGAGTAGAGCCATTTCCTGTCTCCTTGAGTCACTCTGCAGAACCAACACAGCACTCTAAAAAAAAATAGTTCTATTGAGAGAAACTTGTCACTGGGGCCACTTAGTCATTGCTTCCTCTAGTCAAGTATATAGGCCTTGTGGGGTTCTGGGCATAAGATTGACCAAAAGTGAGAAGCACAGTCACCCTGAAAAGGTTAGGATAGTAACTGTAGAGAATGGTGAAATTTAAAGTATAAATTTCCCCTTCAACTCTTACGTGTAAACTTACAATTGTGTTTTACTAAGTATAAATGAGTTCATTTTGCCTTAGCACAGAACCGGTTTATGAGGGAAATGTTACAAATCATCTTTTTGTATTTGCTAAATCTGGACCTAATTCCAGTTTCAAGAAGTTGTGTTTGCAGAAATAAGGCACATAGAAATGAACAAACAATGGAAAATAGAATATAAAAAAACCCTGAAGTCCTGGAGAATTAAGACTTTGTCAGAATTATTTATAAAATGTGCACTAGTATCCAAAAGTATTTACAATTTGCCCCATGGCTTACAAAATCTGGTGCAACCCAAACATATCTGGTAGTTCCAGGAGACCCAAAACATGTTTCTGAAATCATGTGTCCAACTCCAATGCAAAGCAAAGATCCCCATGTGGTGGGATCATAATCTTGACATGAAAAATTCTTGTAACTAGTGATGTTTAGGATCCTTCAAAAGAGAAGTTGAATTCTGCATGTAACTGGGTTACTCTCTAGTAAGTCTAAGTATAGATGAACATCCAATTTCTTATGACGTAGTGAAGTTGGTGCAAGTTGGGGAGTCAGGAATTCCGAATTTGGGCTTGGTCAGAGTGAAAGAAGCTGGATTGCACAAAAATCAATGCGGGGAAAGAAAAGTGAACACAAATCAAGACCCTTTGAAATAAATACAAAGGCTTATCTCAACACTAAACAGTCACATGATTTATTAATGCTTGAACAATGTAGAATCAACTCAAGCTTTAAAGTTCCCCAAAGTATAGCAGTGCTGGGAGGGACATGGCTGAGGGATTTCTCTGTGTGTCCTCCATCACACATCCCTGCTCCCATGGCCATTCAGATGGTGGGAACACAATGTCATCCATCTGTACCTCTTTGAAAACAACAATCTCACATTCAAGCATCCCTCTTAAATGGTGGCTACAAGAGCCAACTCTTGCTGCTAGCACAAGGTCTCACAAGGCTGTTAATCAAGTACTGATAGCTACTGTTCTGCCTTGGCTGAATACCAATTAGAGAGCTGGGGCAACCTGAGGAATGGAGAGGAGAGAGCGGTGGGGGACTGGTTTTGTTGTTTTGGGGAGGGGCTGCCAAGAAAATATTACCTGGGGCGCCAGAGCTTTTTTCACCAACCCTGAGGGGCAACTGATGTGAATGGCAGGCTAATTTACAAAGTATGAAGTAGGGGATATATCAGAAGCATCATATTATTATTAATAGGGTTTGTTCTTCTGGGTAGTAATGGCTGAATCTTATTTATTTTTAATTTTAGAATAAGACAGCATTTGCCTGAACATTTTTTTTTTGGTTTGTGTTTTCTTTTATGATATCTCCTAAAAGAGGTTGTGTGCAACTCCAGGGAAGCTTAGAGAGAAAAGTCCTGGAAATAAAAAAAATTACCATATACAAAAGACAAGAATTCACCAGGGAACATTTAGGAAAACAGAATGAAGAGTTCTTCTAAGTTAAAGACCATATCAAAATAACCCAACTTAGATCAGGTAGCTCAGACTAGAAGGGCTTTCATCGAAATGAGATGTAATTTGCTCACGTACATCTCTCCACTTGGCCAATGATGTACAAATCTGGTGTTCAATGCAGAGAGTTGGTCCCTTGAGTGCTCCCTCCTTTGTCCTGTGCAAGTCCTCATCTGGTATCAGAAGTCTCTCAGCACCTTTGGATGCATCTTGGGGACAGTGATTCTCAATATGATTATAGGGTTTTATAATCGGCTACTCAGAAGCAAACTTGTTGAGAAACAACTACATATGTGGGAGTAGGGAAAGAAAAGCATACATAATTTCCCCTAGTTTATTTTAGAGTTGTCTTCTACTGTCCCAGAGTGCTGTGAGCACAGCATGGAGCTATTCAGAAAACCTGATTAGGTCCCAGAGTGCTCAGCACACAGAATTTCAAGAGGCTGGGAAATTGTTACCATTGGAAGTAGTATGAAAAATGGTCCATGTGGGGGGAGGACAAAAATTAAACTGAGATGACTAAGAAACATTTTAACTAAAATTATATTTGATTTGCCATCAAGAGCTCTCTCTTCTAGATGCTTGGGAGAGTGCCTCTGCAGGGAGTTGAAAAGTGTTCATGGCCTCTTCTGAATTGATATTGCTCCCAGGGCTGATGTGAACAGTTTAGGAGCAGGGAGGGCCACAGAGACTTTTCAATTAGCTGGGAGGCCCTTGTGATGGATTTGAGGAGAACGGGTTTGAAGAAATAAGAAAAATCATTTAGCTATAAGAGTTGTTCCTTTTTTCTTTTGTTGCATAAAGTAGACACGAATAGATATTGATTGAGTAAAAGAATGATTATTTTAACATATTAAAATGGTATGAAATTTGAAATCAAGTAGTGAATCTGGCCAGATGTTGTTTCTCAGATGACTAGGAACACTTCATTCTGTGTGAGAATAGTCAGAAGATAATTTTGTAGAAATTTCTCTTGGATTTGAGCTTTTTGGTTCATTATTTGCTTAAGTGATTTATGATCTTGAGGTTGTGGAAGCCATAGCAATACTGAAATTGCCAAATAGAAATAAAAGCAAACCTTATGTAGCAAGGTCTTGGATTAAACATAATCATGGGGATGGCTGATAAGTAAGGAGAAAGGTCTACGGAGGCTGCTTCCTGTATAAAACAGACCTTCGCCTTTTGGTTGATACACTAGTTACCGTAGTGATTAATTGGACTTTGCCTTCATTAAATCTTTTTGTGTCTGTATGAACTTGATGCAATGGACCTCATGCAGCTAGGTTTGTGTTTTTGTTTTTCCTTTTTCTTAAAGATCATTAGAGGGTATGTGCCCTCCTGTATTGCTGTCCTTTGCAACCTTCCAGCAGAACCATAGGGAGTGGGAAACATTTCCATTGCTCTTGGTAGGGCAGGGTAAGAAGGTGGCTGCCGAGAAGGCTATGGAAAAAGGAAGGCCTTTGGACTCATTCTAGGGAGGACACATTCCTGATCGACTATATTTTTAAAGGACAGATGCCACTCAAAGAGTTTCCTTTTGCATAAATACTGTCAGATCAAAACCAGTTAAAACCCAGACCATGAAGAAGAAAGGTAGAATAATATCCTTAGAAGAAAAACTGGAAGAAGAATAGAAAACTTCATATACTTGGGCCGCCAAGTTGCAGCAGATTGTGAGATCAGGGGAGACATATGTTAGGCATGAGGAGAAAAGCAATCCACCCTAACAGCTATTCAGGTGCAGAAAGATCAGTCTAAGGACTAAACTGAAAATACATAGTAGCATCAATATCTTGCTAACATTCTTGTGAGGAGCTCAGTGAAAGCAGCTCTTCTGAAAAGAAGAGAGGGGATTCAATCCTTTAGACCAGTGGTAATTGGGGAAAATTCAAAATGGAATGTAACTTTTGGGACTTCAGCCATGTCTTGAAAGTCAGGGAAGTTACTGACAAGTGAAAAAGTAGAGGAAGGATGGAACTGTCTTGTGAGTAGTACACTTTGTGAGTTTGGATGCCTGATAAGTGGAAGAAAGCAAAGATTCTAGATCAGTGCTTCTCAAACTTAAATACATGAAGGAATCATCTGGGGCTCTTGTTAAAATGTAGATTCTAATTCAGTATGACTTGGAAGGACTAAGGTTTAACATTTCTAACAAGTGCCTAGATTGTACTAATAATACTGTTTCAAAGATCATACCTTGGATAGCAAGGGTCTAGTTCCAAAGACCATCCTTTGAGTGACTGGTAGCAAGGGGCTGGGCCATTATGTCTTAGTTTGGTCAACAGAAATTGTTGTCAGAGAAGAGTTTAGCATGGTGCCATATTCATGATTATATATATTTTAGTTTCATTAGGTAATAAATTAGCATGTTTTAATCGTTACTATTTTAAGTATATCAGATTATAGGTTGTTTAAGCTATCTTTGATAACGACTGTTGTATCAATGTCCTATTCAGATTACTATTTGTATTTTTTTAGTTGTTGAGATTTGATAGTCTCTCTCCAGATATTGTTATGCAGGAGAAAACTCTGAGAAGTGTCATTACCTTTATCTAATTCTAACTGCACAGGATGTACTAGGACTCCTTTCTTTCTCTTGATTTTTTTTTTAACCAATACTGAGTTCATGGATCTCAGCCAACTCCCTGGAAATAATCCAGACCTACACATTTCTCTTGCCCATTACAACTGAAACAGTAGTAGCAAAATAGAAATAGCTCTATTTACTAAAACATTTTCCCCCTACAATTTAAGATTATAACCAGCATGCCAAATCAATATTAGGGACATGTTTAATACACCTAGGTATTTTGAGGGTGGGGAATAGAAATAACACCTTTTATTTCAAAATCAATTTGAAGGGAGCTGACTTCATACCGCTGAATAGAGATCTCAGCCCATAATCTTGGGTTCCTGAGCACACAGCACCAGTTTAGCTTCTAATTTACTCTCGGGTGACTTAATGGTATTGCTTAATTATAACAGTTGCAAATTCCATCCTCCAAAATATATCACAGGCAGCCAAACATCTGCAGGGTTTTGTAGTAAGGAGGATGCCAAAATGAAATGCTCATTTTTTGTATTATTTTGCTTTTATTAGTTTTTAATACATATATGTAATAAACAAGATGAGCAAGACAACACTTAAATATGCACCAATGGTAATCAAATGTAAGATATTAAGTTGCAAAAATGCCCATTCTATGGAAAGGAATATGCTCCTCGGGAGAATCTAGGCGGTGACAAGGGACATTTTAAAATAACATTAACTTTTCAGTGATAGAAAAGAAGTAGAAGACTTCCCAACATGGGAAGTGCAGATCAGAGCTGGAAAAAACCTGCAGAATGTACTGGATGAACATCAGCAAAAAAAAGAAAAATTGTTTTTATGTGAAGAGGAGGACTAACTGTTGACTAATTGAAACATCTCCATTACTCAATCCTGTCTTCAGAATAGGTTACAGAAATGTAAACTAGTGTCAACAAACTCAGAAACTTAAATATGAAATTAGCTCTGGTTTGTCTCAAGCTTATGAGTGACAAATCATAATTAAAATAGTTAGGTTTCTTTTTCAATAAGAGAAAAGATGTTTTCAGGATAAGCAAACAACATATAATGATCATTTCTAGGAATAATATAATTTTACATATACCATAATTTTGAAACATATTTTACAGGTAGTTTTTCTTTATTTTGTTTTACAAAGGTATCCCCATTATTTTTTAAAAAACATATATATTTCTAAATGGTCTAGGTCTAAAAAGGGAAGAGTATTCTTTATGATGAAGCCTGAAAAAATATACTAACAAATAAAACTTCAGATTCCACCAATGAGTCATCTCCCTTGTACAATAGTATTTGTGTACATTTAAGAAGAGAAAAAGAAAGAAAAGTACAAAATATAAAAAAAATAGCCAATTAAAAAAATTGCCTCTGTGTATGCTCAGCAGGGATCTGGTAAAAATTAAGCTGGGGCTAATGAAGCTCCAAGCCCCTGCATAACGCCACAGAGGGAGGAAGACTGAATATTGCCTGCTATGAGGCAAACTGCTTAAGGAGCTCTGTGAAAGTCTCACTGAAACCAACTTAGCAAACGCTCCTGTCCCCCAGCCTTTATGAAGATCATCTCCAATCAGACGATATTGCCGCCGCCACGGAGCTAGGTGCGACTCCAGTGTGTGCTTATTGCTTAGTCACCTCGGTGAGATGTTAACTTGAAAGTCAAGGGAGGCTGGTAAGTGGGTCTTATTACACAATCCAGGGCTCTGGGCTCTCATTGATGCCCAGGTGGGTGCTAGGCATATAGATGGCTTATTATAAGACTCACCCATTCCCTTGGCTGAACCCGGCTTTGAACTTTCTTTGTTGTTGTTGTTCAAACCAAGCAGCTTCCAGCAAAACAGAGTTTTGGTGCTCTGCCTTTACTTCCCACAGTAGGAGCCCTCCAGGGGCTGGCCTTTCTGAATCAGGAGCTCCTGCTGAAGCCTCATTGCCACCAGATGGATGCCTGTGTTCTACTCCCTCTCCATCTTGTTTGGAGACCTGTGTGCTAATTTCAGATAGACCACTCAAGCTGTGGTCCTCAGGCCAGCATCACTGCACCTGAGAGCTTGTTTGAAGCGCAGAAACTCGGGCCCTGCCCCCGAATGACAGAATCAGAAGCTGCTCTGTCCTGAGAGCCCAAGACAAAGGCTATGCACAGCCAATTTTCTGAAGTACGGTTCTGATAAGGCCTACCCAGGAGCACCGACGTTAGAAAAAGGGACTTCCTGGGAGGCAAAATTTGTACTAAAAGGACAAAATATGTGATAAACGGGAATCTTTATAAGAAAACTTTTGGACTTCGGGTCCTCTTAGGTATCGTCATAGTTACTCTTTGCCAAGATCCGCCACCTAGAGAACCCCTTATGCCATCTCAAGGCCAGGTCTCGGAAAAAGCCCTGGATAGCCATGACCATGAAATTGAATCTATTTTCCTTGAAGTGCGCATTTGTTTTTCCATGGAGCAGGAGATGAGTGCAATTATTCAGCAAATATTTATTAAATGCGAGGCCATAAGACCCATAAGCAGTGTGGCAATGGCAGCAATAACACTGTGCTGGGAATCTGAAGACAGTTGCATACCATATTGCTCTTTCCCCTTTCCCTGCCACTCCTCTTCAACCCTGACAGGGCGACATCTTGGCTAGGGCTGAGCTGGGCATCGTGGGGAGGGGAGGGATAGTGTGGGGAGAGTAAATAAGTCAATCATGCTCATTTTGCCACTGTTGACATTCAGCCTGAATCAGGCCTAGCTGCAGAAGGGAAGAACACTTAACTTTAAGCATCATTGGAAAATTTGACAAGTATCAAAGGTTGAACATTTCATTAATGAACTGAGACTGTTTGGGGGAATGGAGCCCCCATAGGAACTTTTGTTACCTAAGTGTATTCTGAAAAGCAATGGAACCTGCCCTAATTTTTATCCAAAGAGGTGGAAAAAACTAGCTCCAGACCGGGCTGATTTAAAGGACAGTGAGGGAAAAAAATAAAGGAGAGTGGGAGAAAATATATAGTTGCTTTATGACTGCTGGTCTTATTTGTTCAGTTTATTTGAACAGTTTAACTTAAAATATTAATTTATTATTACATCAATAGAGTCCCCTTTTCTAAGTCTAGAAAGGGCATTGCAAAAATCAAAAAGTAATTGAATTAAATTATTAAACTTTATGAGTTTAAGACTCTGCGTTTAACAAATAGCTACATATGTAGTGAATTTCATCTTTCAGAAGTAGGGATCCACTGATTGCTATAAAGGAAACTGAAGAACTCTTACATGCTCCTAGGAAACCATCTGTTAATGCAAGTATCCAAATGAACCCAAGCCTAGCTCCCAGTCTAGGGCATTTTTGAGCTGGGACTTCCATCAACGATGGGTACTGCTACTACCATTCCCATCAATTAACTCTTCCCAAACTTTCTCTTCGTTTAGCACAGTAGAGAGTGAGGAGAAATCTTGCTGTTTTTGAAGGTTGTGATATTGGAGGAGCAGGGATAATTCTTTTTTAAAAAAATAAATTTTCCCCTTTTCTGAAATAAGTAAGACTTGGCCTTTAAAATATATTTATTGTTAACCCATAAGAAACCAGGCCCTATTCTAGAATCTCTTTCTAGCTATCAAGCTGTGGATGTAATGATCCCTGCTTTTTAAAAAAACTTTTCATTGTTAGATATTACCTTCTTGAAATAATGCTCCCTCATCCATACTTTTAGGATAAAACACCCTAGTAGGAGCCTTGACCCCTTAATATGTTCCTCCAATTAAATAATGCTAGGGGCCATGTAGACATGCATATAGTAAAAAATTTAATTTTATGTATTTTCACTTAAATATATTTCTAATTGTTCTTTATTTCAACATTGTTTCAGTAGTGTCAGATTTATAGAGACTTTGCAAGCATAGTACAAAGAGTCCCCATATGCTCTTCAGTTATTCTCCAGATTTTTATATTTTATACCACATGTGCTTTATACATACCATATATGTGTATGTATAATGTATATATACACACATACATGCATTACTTTAGTTATTCTGAAATGTATTTTGAAGATTAAACTACAGACATGATACCTATATAGCCTTAAATACTTCAATGTATATTTCCTAAAGCAAGGACTTTTTTTTTTTACATAACCCCAATGCAATTATCAAACTCATAAAATCCACATTGATATAATACCATTATCTAATCTACATTGTTCAAGTTGCTGATTTTACCAACAATTTTGTAATAGCAAGAGAAAACCCCAGATGATGCATTGCATTCAACTATCAAGTCTCCTTAGCCTCCTTTAAGCTGGAACAGTCTCCAGTCTGTCTTTGTCACGGCCTTGACATTTTTGAAGACTACAAGTCAGTTATTTTGTAGAATATCTCTCAATTTGGGTTCTGTAAACTTCGTCCTTAAACAAAAATAGTAAATGGCCAAAGTCATGAGCTGGAAAGTTTGTGATTCATTTTCTAGAGAAGAATTCTAAGTTCTCAATTATAGTAGCATTACTATAGACTGCCTTTTTTTATTTGGGCTATTTGTCTCACTTTGTCTTAAGTAACAGATAGGAGTGAAAAGTTGCTAGTGAAAAGTTCAGGAGAGGTTTAATAGATAACTGAACTAGTTTACTGAAAAAGTCCAGAAAGACATACCATCAACTGAAAGCCTTTTTGGACAGCCAGACCATTGCTATCCAGGGATTCTTTGTCTTTTTGTTTCAAGGCTTCTCTTCTTCATTCATGTCTCAGTTTTGGTGTGTCCATTACTTTCAGGTCTGTTAGATAAACATCACTTTCTGCATACAACAGTGTAGGATTATTATTAAATCATCAAATCAAGTTTTGGAACAGTTTTCCCTTTTATTTTGTTAAATTTATTGGGATGACTTTGATTAATAATATTATGTAAGTTTCAAGTGTACAATTCTATAATACACGATCTGTATATTGCATTGTGTACCTATCACCCAAAGTCAAGTCTCCTTCTGTCACCATTTTTTTGATCCTCTTTCCTCTTCAACCTCACCAGCCCCCCAGAAGTTCAATAAGATTGGACTTGAGAATTAACATTCTTTCTCCTCTACTACAATAGATAACCTGAAACATAACAATTTTGTCTCTTCTTGAACAATATATTTTTATTGTAGAGCTGAGGAGGGGGTTGCTTGGATAATACAAATGTTGTTATTATTATTACATTGTTCTGATAACATATGGGCATAAAGCCCTTTCCCACTGAAGTTAAAATTTAGTTCCCAGGATACAATAAATTTCTTTCTTTCTTTCTTTTTCTCTTTCATTCATTTTTCTTTCTTTCTTTCTTTCTTTCTTTCTTTCTTCCTTTCTTTCTTTCTTTCTTTCTTTCTTTCTTTCTTTCTTTCTTTCTTTCTTTCTTTCTTTCTTTCTTTCTTTCTTTCTTTCTTTCTTTCTTCCTTCCTTCTTTCCTTTCTTTTCTTCCCTTTTTTTTTTTGAAAGCAAAAGGAAATGATGATAAATAAATTTAAAAACAC
This sequence comes from Furipterus horrens, assembly GCF_987537825.1. Taxonomy (NCBI): domain Eukaryota; kingdom Metazoa; phylum Chordata; class Mammalia; order Chiroptera; family Furipteridae; genus Furipterus; species Furipterus horrens. The sequence continues at coordinate 36,136,689 of NW_028327178.1, forward strand.
AAATAGTGAGTGACATTCAAGCCCCAGGTAGGTGTTGACTTTGGCAGAACTGTCAACTCAACATAAGGAACATTTCTGTCCTAGACCCTCCAGGGTCTTGTGTCTCTACAACCATTAGTTCCCTCTCTTCAAGGATTTCCTCTGTAACAGCAATCAGTGTAAGAATTATTGAATAACTATCTTGAAAAAACAACTATAGTCCTCTTTGCCATTATAAATGTGACTGGCACTTAAAATGCTGCATTTCTGATTAAAAAAAGACAAATATGGTACACACGTTTCTTCTGAATTTTATTCTTCTTTGCAAGTGAAGTGATTAATATTAGAATTCTCTTAATTGAGCTCAAACATTGCAGAGCTTCTCTTCCAGACAAATCAATGTAAAAAAACCCCTTTGTTCTCTTCTTAATTGCTACCACCTGCCTTCTAAAGCTGCCCAAATTATTATTTTTTAGTGGTCTTAATATTTACTTGATTCTGACCAACAGTAGGTTCATTTGCCATTTATTTACTTCTCGCCTGCTAACGTCATCCAGAATTTTCTTGCCGAATCTACTTGTTGGGCTCTCCACTTTATCTTCAATTGTCTTACTGCTGCTGCTGATGCCAGGCCGAGGGATTCAGCTCTGTTGCACCAACGCACACTTCAAAGCCGTTTCAGAATTCGCACTTCAAAATTAAAACATACATTTTATTTTGGTGACTGAGCCAGGAAACAGAGTCACCTGGGATAAGGAAGTGGTAGAGCAGAACAGAAAAAAAACTACAACATAGACGCAAGCCTGTCCCAGAGAGTTAACTTTCTCAAACGTGTGTTTCCCAGAGCTCACAAAACACTGGTTTCTGTGCTGCTGGTGGTGTTTCGTTGTTCTACTCTGCCACTTCCTCATCCCACATGATTCCATTTCACGCCTCGGTCAACATGTAAGAAAATGTATACTTTAGGTTAGATTTTAACATTAAGCACATTTTTGAAGTGAGCCCCTAATACTAAAAATGTTAGCACTGGTGGTATTAGCTGGAAGCCAGGTGTTAGGATCTGAAAGACTCCTCACAATAAAAAAAAACAAAAAAGAAAAAAACAAGGGTAAATACATCACCTGGCGACAGAGACTACAACTCCTGACTCAAGCTATAGATCATTTAACTAGAGTTCTGTAGGGACCAATAGAACCTTAGCACCTGAGCTGCCCGATGTTGAATGTGGGAAGGGTCCGTGGTTCAGAACACTGTACAGTTGTAAGGCTGTTGAAACAGGGGTGATGTGTCCCACTGCTGTGCAGATGGCTGGCTGATTTCACATGATTCTATATGTTCCTGTCTATTAGGGGCTTTGCCTTCCTGCCATCATCCTGAAGATGATGATGTTTATTCTATTTGAGAGAAGCTTACTAATGTCCTGGGCCATGATGGGATCAGGGTTATGTAAGAGGATGGGTGGGGAAAATTCTGGTGCCCCTATGAGAGTCAGTCCAACCCAGGGAATATCCGGGTAATCAGCTGGCTGCTGTCAGGGGATCTTCCAGAACAGGAGTGCTCTTCCCAAACACTCCCGTGGCACAATAGCTTTCCCTCTTTTTCCCCCGATTTGAAGTCAAGAAGAGGACATTTTCTTATTTCTAGGAACAGAAAAACCTACTTGGCAAATATGCGTTTGAGTCTTTCTCCTTGGATTCAGATGAGAAGATTTTCCTTTTTTCCAAGCCCCGCCCCCCCACCCCGCCCCCTAGTTAAGTGCCTGACGCTTGTTCTGGTTCTATTAAAGAAAAACAAACAAACAAAAAACAAAACAAAACAATATTCAATGACTCTTTTAAAGATGTTAGGGAAGACTTTGTTCAGGACCATTGCGATAGATACAGAGACCACTGAGGTGGGATTTTACAGTGGCAGGGAGAGATTGAACTCAGCTCTAAATACAGCATAAGTAAGTGAAAGTTTACAACCAAGGAGCAAAGTGTGTGTGTGTGTGTGGGGGGGTCAGTGGATGGAAGGTTACTTGGAGGAACCATCGGTGCTAAGGGGAGGACTTGACTAAACCAACCTGACAGGATTCTGGCTGAAGATGGGACAAGATGATCAGGCGTTCGAACATCACCTGGAGGAAGGTGGAGGGTGAGGAACCTATATTGGGGCAGAGGGGGTGTTCTGCCTAGACTGAGTGAGCAAGACTCTTGCTTAGATTAGATTTTACAAGGAAGTACACAGATGGGCTTAGGAGAAGACTCAGGAGCCTGACTACCATTTGGTCAAGCAGAGTACTTGTTAGTTTGTAGTGAGAGACTTAGACCACAAGCTGAAGGGAAAAGGTCTGCATATATAAGTAGAAGAATTCAGTGGGTTTGAGGTGGTAATGGGGAGAAGCAGGCAATGAGAGAGTAAATATTTCAAATCATTTTCCTTCAATATGTTCTGTAACCTCACTGAGCACACAATTCTTTCTTATCCCAACTTCTCACCAGTGCAAGTCTTGAATTCTAAAAGGTTAACCCTAACAAGTCTTAAGAATATAATCTGAAGTATGGTAGACAGCATTGGAAGTATGAAGGCCTCACCCAAGGCCATCTGGGAGCCTGGCAAATTCCTACTGCAACACTTGGAATTTTTCATCAGACTTAAAACTCTAGTGCAGGTAGTTCAACAAACCCTAATTAAGCCCTAGAAAATGGTAAGCCCTTGGCTAGCACTAAGGATTACAAAGAAGGTAAAAATCTGTCTTTGTGGAGTTTAGAGTCAAGCATGAAAAATAAATACATGAAATGATACAAGCAGTAATAAGGTCTATACGAAGTACAAAAATATTACTAAGCTGGGCGTGATTTATTCTCATGAAGAGAAGAAATTTTTAGGACAGTATTTCCAGAAGTGATAATGCCTTCCCTGAGTTTTGAAGGTTGAATACGATTTTGGCAGATGAACAAGAAAGAGGCTGGTCTGCCCAATTGGAAGTAGCATGTGCAAAGACACAAAGACCTGTCCCAACCTTCTATCCTGACTCTCCTGTTGGATGCATATGGGATCTTTGAGGCCCAGAGTGATTTAGGGATAGAAATTTAGAGGATACTGGGGCTTTTTGCATCTGCTCTGTGGATCTAGGGGAGTCTGGAGAGTTCCCGGTAAGAAGCGAGTTCTAAATCCTCCAGAAAACTCTCATGTAACCAAGATTGGAAAGCAGTTGTTGGAATCCTAACTTATTCCAGAAGGTCCACTTTTGGTCTCTGCAGTCCCTGTGCTTTGAATAACATTGTGTATTGAGCACTGTTGCTCCTTTCTTAGGGATGAGAAGCTAGGTAGACTCTGGGCAGATGTCTAGTGATCAGAGTTGCACCAAGCCTGAGATGTCGAAAGGACCAATCAGCACCTGTTCAGGGAACTAGAGGAATCTATGCTCTTGAACTTTTGGAGAGAGAATGAAGGATCAACAGCGCTGGTCTGTCATCTAGCCCTCTGGAAATGAGCCTGGTCCATTAGAAAGTTTATCCAGTGTTGCCAATGACTTCTAGTGAAGTTCAGAAGGAGCCCACTGAGTATAAGGCTGTTTCTTTCAGAGAACTCTTTGTGATCCTGTGTACTAGTACTTGGTGGACTCGTTCGTCTTACCTTGGTCACGTGGTCATTAAGCGTTTACTCAAAATTCAGAGAAGCCCTCACAATCCTGTTGCAAAGGTCCAGGTAACACAGAAGTATACCTGTGCCAAGTGACAGCATAGCTGGGTGGGCGATTGAGTTTAGGACATTCAATTTTACAAAAGAGTCTCTAAGACAGGAACTTCGTTCCTTCTAAAAATAGATTTCTATTGTTAGCAGCCAGATTATAGTAGATGGTCCTACACAGACCATAATTTGATTATATGCTTTGATATTTTATTGAGCATTGATTTAATGTAGTTATAAATCTGCTCTTGAATATATTCTTCTCAAAGATTTCAATGTCCCTTTCACAAAGATCTGTACAATAAGATCTCCTAAAAAATTATAAAGAGATCCTAATAAACTGATATTCTTTTTTTAAATCAGTTAATGAGTGATGAGTAACCCAGGTGTTTTACATTTTGCCTTAGCTACCATGAAGTTCAGAGATCAATACGGCTAAGTCCTAACTTAACGTAGCTGACTCATAGGTTGTTGAAACTGTGGTGAAACATTTAACAAAACCAGTTTTACCATAGGCAAATTGATATAAGCAAGAGTTAAGTTCCTACAGCATCTTATCAACATAATGAGTGATATTGAATGAAACAACATTATTTGAGGACCTGCTGTATTTTCATCAATTCAGTCATGCTAGTTTTCTGTTTTGTCTCTTACTCTCTTACCATTTACAAAGTCCTCCTGTTGTATAGATGTTTTTCATTACAAGTGATTTCAAATCCATTTTTGGAAACAGTAGGGGTGTAGAAAATAAATATGTGCAATGAAACTATAACATTTTATTAAATGGCATTGTCTTACTTTCTAATGAAACACACATGTATAAACTCTGTATTTAGCATAAGTGAGGGTTCTGATTGTGGCTGTTATTCACTCAGAAGTATTATTGACAGGAAAGCACTCCCATCCCTACCGGAATGCCTATGTGGGCATTCCTCTGTTAAGCCCTCCTAGATTAACTCACTCATCTCCAGACACTCCTATCACTCTAAGCACCCCTAAGCACTTATGTATATGTGTCTGGGTAACCATAACTGTCATTAGTTATGTATTTCATAGAACATAGAAATTTAGAGCTAGAAGGAATGTAATCACCCAAATCCCATTTAGCTAAAACGATAGATGGGCATTTTGCAACCACTAAGAGATTACAACAAAAGTTAGTGCATTGTAGGTTATTGCATGGGCTCTATGGGACTCTCTTCCAAATGTGGAGACTGGGCCTAAGAGACTCTGGGTGGTGTTTGCATTGTTCTTCCTTGAATAACAAACAGAAACTTGGCTTTGGGACTTTCTTCTTAAAAATAAATTTTCATCTAGTTATTTGTTTTTGGTTTCTATTCACACGTTACTGTCTTCATTTCTGGAAGGAGTAGTCCTCAAGGGCAGGGACCATATTTCAGTCATCTTTCTGTCTCTGGCATCAGCTCAGGTGCTTGCACAAAACAAACACATAATAAAAATTGACTGAGTGAATGAATAAATGGCATACTGTTTCTTTGGTAGGACTGTACATTCAGTGAAAGAGGGTCTTACCCCTGTCATTTCTTTCCTGCCTTGCAAGATGAACTGCCTACAGAGAACACAATGACCAATGATTGACCAAAAAAGAGGATAAGGCCAAGACAGTGAGCAAAGCATCATATTATGAGGTTGGCAAGTAACTTTAGTTGTGGCTGTCACTGTCATTGTCACTACCAATCTGATAGCTGCTCAGGCAGGGCCGGGGTCAGAGGGAAGAGCCAAACATGCAGTGATGAAAGAATCAGAAAAATGTAGTGAAAGATTTGCTGTCTGATAGCAGAAATGACAAAGTTGAAGAAGATAACAAAATTATAAGTAATTTTATGTTTCGGAGGGTAGTGATGTTGCACCTGGAGTCTGGGGAGGCTGAGAGGAAGAAAATTTGAAGGGATAAAGAAATCATTTCTGGGCTGTTGTGCAGAGTTGTCAGGAGCTTGGTTTTCCTCCACTTCCCTGAGGTGTGGTCCTTGTCTGTATGGTACAAAATAGCTGCCAGTGCTCTGACTGTCACAGGGGAGTCTGGCATCAGGATGGAGGAGAGGGGCAAGGAAGGGGCAGAAAAAGGCCATGAGTGAAGACTAGATTGTGAAGAGGTTTTTTGGAAGTCACAGACTTGTTCTTAAATCATATTGGCCAGAACTTTGTCACATGGCTGTATCTAGCTACAAAGGAGTTTAGAAAATGCAGTGTTAAACACATGCTCTATATAAAACTGGGAGGCCTCTTACTATGGAAAAGGTAAGGCTGAGTACTGAGGGGCCACTAACAGTCTATGTCACACAAGTCCAGACATGAAACTTGGCCTCAGACTCCTAATCCAATGCTCTATTAACTCTACTGCACAACTGAAGATGTGAACTCTATATCATGGAGGCAGAACGTGGGCTAAGAAATGTTCAAGACTTAGTGCTCAATGTTCTGGCTTAGCTATCTACTGTTACCTTGGACAGAGCATATCATTTCTCTGACTTCCTGAATCTACATCTGTAAAATGGTTCCTTGGATAAAATGATCTCTGAATTTCTATCAGCTAAAATATCATATGGGTTTTAAAAAACAATGGGAGCTAAAAGTGAGTGAACAATTGAACACATCAAAGGAGTCTATATAGTCCTCCCTTGAATGCCATTCTTGTTTGATAGCCATCATGGAGCCCCATGATCAGGCTGAATTATAAACTTACCTCTTCTCTTAAGAAACAATTTTCCCAAATGAAGGTTAAAGTGGTTGCCTACTCAACAATTATTTCTCCATTTTTCTTGTCAACAGGATCCCAATTTTATTTGAATGTTGGTCAGGAATCCTGTGGTAAATTGACTCCAAAGATGGCTGCCATCAGTTCCTTCCCTCCCTGCCCCCCACCCCCACTGAGAAGTGGGGTGTCGAATATGGACTGGACTGGATTGACCCATAGAATATGGCAGAAGAATGTGACATAATTGAATGTGGCCAGTTCTAGGCTTAGCTTTAAAGAGGACTGGAAAACCCTAATAGATCTTCTCATCATTTTCCTGAACATTTTCAAACACTCTCTCTCTCTCTCTCTCTCTCTGGTTTATTTGTCTGTCTGTAACTTAAACGGCATTCTATTGCCCTGCAATTTGATTTATTCACTCAGTGTCTTCATCCTACAATGGCAGCTACATTTCATCCAATATAATACAATAAAGTATTCAGCACTGTGCTTAGCAAAGTTAGCACTTGATAAATATTAATGCATCAGTACATGGAGCATGCAGTGCTATCATCAGAAAACAACTGTTTTCTCCTGACCATTTAAACTTTACTCAGTGGGGAATGCTTTATCTCAGCTCCTGGATGAAAGTCCAGGGTGTTCCACACCTCTTCCAAGCATCTTTAGGCAACAAAAATTTCTAAAGTAATTTTAAGTTGTAAATACACTGTTATGTGAGAAACAAAACTCCAAACTTCATTTATAATTAAACCTCAAACCTTTCCCCTTGTTCAGCTAGGACCTGCTGTAGTTGGGAGGCCCCATTCTGGGAAAGGTGCATTGAGTTCAAGTTCTTTCTCTACATTCTTTCCCCATCTTATCCTTGCACCCCTCTTCTGACATCTTCTATGGTCTCTGACATGTCCAGGGTTGAGACAGGAGAATAAGTTGCTATAAGGAGGCAGGAAAGTTATTTCATGGTCAGATGATTTTCTGCTTTCTGAATCCGGCAGCTTTAACAATGAACTCTTTCTCATGGATGTTTGCATTGGTGCTTTTGGGATATCCCTAGCCACTAGGGACTTCCCACCTGTATTTCTCTTGAAAAGAATGATGAACTGGCTTCCAACTGGCTGCTTTCCAATGATGCATTCCCTAGAAATACATTGCTACCTCCAGCTTCTCTCTGCTGACGTCTGTCCACCCTCTCAGTTGGCCCAATTGGACAGGCCCCAAGAAGACATCAGGCTGGTTGATTCTTCCCAACAGCCCACATCTGGTCCCTGGAAATCACTCAAATCTTGCTTTCATAAACTCTGGCAGTGCAGGCCACCTCAACACAGCCCCACCCCTCCTTCAGTTAATACATCAGTAGTAGACAGCCTGCTTCTCCTTTTCTGTTTCTTACATGGGATCAGACGTCAAGTTCACTGTATCCCCTGTCCTCTTAGCTTCAGGGATAGTTCTTTCTCTGAGTAGGGTCTCTGGATATTCTTCCTCTTAATTTGAGATATACAAGGAGCACTCCAAACCTTTCCTACTTGCTGATACTCAGAGTACATCAATAGCTTTCAGCAAAGAAGTGTTCCTGACATCCTCTTAATTTCCTATAAATTGATATTCTTGTGTCTTTGAATAATAGGGTGAGATGTTTAAGAGTTCAGTAACAGGCTCTATTTACTGCATCTTGGTGCCTCAGTGAAAACTTCTAATTTAGCAACCTATTCCATCAGCTGTAACTCTCATCATTGTTTTTGTTGTTATCTACCATTAAAAAATGATTTCATAGTGTTTCATAATATGAATGTTATAACTTATTTAAATCTTTTTCTACTGATTGTCATAGAGGTGGTTTCCAATTTCTTTTTATTAAAAGTAATGCACACTTCTCCTTTTGCTGTTGCATCGGCAGCCCTGAGGACGCTCAGGCTTCATGTGAGGCTTGTCTCAGCTGTGGCAAAAGGGAGGTCTGGTTGGTCCCCAATGAGACCAGTGAAATCGCCAATGCCAACTCCTGTCAGCAGATTCGGAAGCTGGTTGGAAATGGGCTGATTATATGAAAGCCTGTGACTGTCTGTTCCTGGCTGGATGCTGGAAAAATCCATTGGCCTGCTGGCAGAGCAAGTGTATGGGCAAAGGGAAGCCAAAGTGTGCCGCCAATGCTGGGAGGCCAGAGAAAGTCACCTGGGTAAGGAGGATGAGAATTCTCCACCTGCTACTCAGAAGACACCATGAATTGGAGAAGATTGACTGCCACATGGACCACAGCCTGTGCCTGACAGTGAAGGGTAATGCCTTCAAAAACAAGTAGATTCTCATGGAGCAGCACATCCACAAGCTGAAGGTGGACAAGGCTGGCAAGAAGCTTCTGGCTGACCAGGCTGAGGCCCGGGGTCTAGGACCAAGGAAGATTGCAAGGGCTGTGAAGAGCGGCTCCAGGCCAAGGAGGATATATCAAAACTCTGTTCAAGGAGGAAGAAACCAAGAAATAAAGCTACACCTCTCTTACCTGTACACAGTGGCCTTGGCAATTACATAGATCAATCATTGAATAAAGTAGCCTAATTTGCAAAAAAAAAAAAGTAACGCACAAAGATATGTTCAAGGATGTTTATCTTCATGCACACGTTTGGGATTTCTGTAGAATAGATTCATAGCATCTATTTAAATTGTATTATATAAATATAATTTAAAATTGAAGTTGCTTCTCACTTTTCACTTCATTAATTAACAGTGTCTTCTTACCTTCTCAATAACATTGATATTTACATTTTACCAGTGTTAGGGGTAAAGTCTTTTTCCTTATTGTTTCAACTTACAATTTCTTGATTAATAGAGAAGCTCAACATCTTTACATATCTTTGTTGACCACTAAAATATCCTCTTCAATTAATTTCCTTTTCATGACCTTTGCACACTTTATTTCTATTGGCTGATTTGTCATTTTTTTTTTGTTGTTGATTTACAAATGCCTTTAATATATTGTGGATATAAATCTAGTCCCATGATTTTCAAACTGCCATCCATGGAGCCCTAGGTTTCTGAGGAGCTATGTGTGAGTTATCTGTATGGGTGCAACTCCTTGAAAATGAGAGGCAGAACAGACAAGGTTCTGGTTCCCTCCACCTCTATCTCACTTTGAGATTAGAGCCTTTATAAGATTGTGTTTTGGGAAAGAAAATAATGTTGCTAAAAATAAGTGTTTGAACATATCATCTTTAAGTACTACTGTCACTCTGAAATACTGTGATCTTTGATTCTATAATTAAAAAACATACTTGTAGCCTGTCAGGAATAGAAGATACAACAGGATTGCTAGATGATCACGGTTTTCAGAGCGTTATGTGTTTGTTAATTTACTAAGTATTATTGGGCATCTACTTTGTACCAGGCAGTATACAAAATAGCCATGGTTCCTAACTTATTAGTTCACCAACCTCTGCTTTGTTGAGGAGATAGATAGTAAACAAATAATTGCAATAAAAGGTATTGGGGATTATAAAAGTCACATGGCATATTACCCTAACGCAGGTGAAGGGAAAGGGACTAGAGATTGGGGGTGGGTGGGCAAAACACAAGACAATAAATAATGTAAATAAATTAAAATTTCCTTGGACTATTATTTTGTTTAATGACCAAATCTTCAAACAAGCAAATTTAGAGAGATTTTTGTTTACTTTTTATATATAAAAATTACAGTGAGTTGACATTCTTCTCATTTTCTTTTGACGTCTTTTGCCTTTTCTCTCTCTCCACCTTTCTAAGGTGAAAGTAAACCTTTACTTGGGTAACTTACAAACTAAAATTATATTTCTAAGATTGAACATACCTACATAGACAGTCTTCTAAGTAACAATTCAGTGGAAATTTAAATGTTCTCCATTTAAATTTTGAGATTTTTGACCAACTTCCAATAACATAAAGAACCACTTGACTTGAATTCAACCAAAACAATTGATTCAGAATTTACAATTATTGAGAGACTACAAACAGAAGTTAACACACTGTAGGTTATTATGTGGGTTTTGCTGAGCTTTCTCCAAAATGAATAGACAGAGCCCAAGAGAATCAGGTGGTTTTCACATAGTGCTAACCTGGGTAGAGAACCTGAATTTAGCTATAGAATTTTTTTAAAGTATATTTTATTGGTTATGTTGTTACAGTAGTCTCCCTGGCTGGTTTGGCTCAGTGGATTGAGCGTCGGCCTGTGAGCTAAGTGTCGCTGGTTCGATCTTCCAGTCAGGGCACATCAGAGAAGGAAAACTCTGACTCCAAAAAACCTCCGCTGCCTTGCGGCATACCTCTTCAGGGGAAAGGCTAAGGGAGTAAACCCCGACAGAAAATCCGGAGCCGGAGTCCCTAAGGCGGTTTGACGTTGTAGTCAACACCGGCAACTCCTGCGGCGCACCTGAAGCCAAGCTGTATTGACTCCGTCTTTCCCTTGGACCCTTCAGCTGCGAAGAGAGGGGGGGTCTGCTGCATGGGCAACAGCAGACCCTCCATATCACCCTGCCCAGGCTCTGTAGCTTCAGCTTCACTGGAGAGGACACTCCAGCATCATCGCAAGATGTCGATTCAAGATGGGAGGAGACAGATACCGTGTCACTCCCGAGTCGGACTGCACAGCCATTCTCGGCGGTGCAGATAGACTCTTAAGAAGCTACACCATCATCTCTCGAGGCTCTGTAGCTTCAGCTTCACTGGAGAGGACACTCCAGCGTCATCGCAAGATGTCGATTCAAGACGGGAGGAGACAGATACCGTGTCACTCCCGAGTCGGACTGCACAGCCATTCTCGGCGGTGCAGATAGACTCTTAAGAAGCTACACCATCGTCTCTCGAGACGGACGGCTGCCGACGATGTTACAGTAGTCCCAATTTTTTCTTTTGCATCCTTCTTCCCAGTACCGCCTTTCCCTCCAACAATCCCCCCCCACTTAGGTCATGTCCATGGGGCATGCATATAAGTTCTTTGGCTTCACCTCTTTCTATATTATTCTTAACTTTCCCTTGCCTATTTTTTACCAACCAATTATGCTTCTTAATCCCTGCACCATTTCCCCATTTCTCCCCCTTCCCCCTCCCAGCTGATAATCCTCCAAATGATGCCCATAACTATGATTCTGTTCCTGTTCTGGTTTGCTTATTTAGATTTTGTTTTTATTTTTTAGATTCAGTTGTTGATAGGTGTGAGTTTGTTGTTACTTTAATGTTCATAGTTTTGATCTTTTTTATCTTAAGTAAGTCCCTTTGACATTTCATATAATAATACCTTGGTGATGATGAACTCCTTTAGCTTCATCTTGTCTGGGAAGCACTTCATCTGTCCTTCCATTCTAAATGGTAGTTTCGCTGGATAGAGCAATCTTGGTTGTAAGTCCTTGTTTTTCATTACCTTGAAGAATTCTTGCCAGCCCCTTCTTGCCTGCAAAGTTTCTTTTGAGAAGTCAGTTGATAGACAGTCTTATAGGCACTCCTTTGTAGGTGTAACCCTCTGCTTTTCTCTTGCTGCTCTTAAGATTCTCTCTTTACCTTGAACCTTTGGCATTTTAATTATGATGTATCTTGGTGTGGCCCTTTTTGGGTCTAGCTTGTTTGGGACCCTGAGCTTTCTGGACTTGTAGGTCTATTTCCTTCACCAAATTTGTTGAGTTTTTCTTCGTTATTTTCTCACATAAGCTTTCAATTCCTTGCTCTTCTTCTCCTTCTGGCACCCCTATGGTTTGGATGTTGGCATGTTTAAAATTGTCCCAGAGGTTCCTAAGCCTCTCCTCATTTTTTTCAATTGTTGTTTCCTCATTCTGCACTGGTTGACTTTTTTATTTTCCTTTATGTTTCAAATCATTGACTTGAACCCCAGTTTCATTCCCTTCACCATTGGTTTTGTGTGGATTTTCCTTCATTTCATTTAGCATAGCCTTCACTTCTTCCCCTATGCATTTGCCATGCTTAAACATATCTGTCAAGCCTGTGAACATCTTTATCACCAGTGTTTTGAACTCTGAATCTGTTAAGTTGGCTATCTCCTTGTCTGTGAAGTTGACTATCTCCTCATCGCTTAGTTCTCCCACTGGAACCTTGATCCATTTCCCCTTTTGGGCCATACTTCTCTGTCTCCTCATCTTGACAAGCTCCTCTGTTTGTTTGCCTCTGTGTCTTAGGTAGAGCTGTCACTTCTGTTATGTTGTAAGGGGTGGAGTGTTAGGTATTTGTCAGTACAGAGCAACCCGTTTCACCATGTTATGGCACTGTATGTCAGGGAGGGGTCTGAGAGGGAACAATGCCACTCAGCACTCGCTTCTTTTCCAGGCACTTACCCCACTTCCGTATGGGACTGGTGCCTCTCCAGCTGTTGCCCTGGCTGTCACTCCCAGAGTGGGTGGGTCTGCGGATGTTCTAAGACCATGGGGGCCCTTTAAACAAGTGGACTCTGCTGCGAGATCAGCAGTATCCTCCTCCACCCCAACCCCACCAGCTTTCACAGTCAGAAGCAATGAGGCTCTAACTTCCCTGGCACTGGGACTGTGAGCCTTGGGGCCTGGTCTGGTGCTGGGAGTGCTCGCCAGTGTTCTTCCCGACTTTCCAAAACATGTGACTGCACCCTCCACCCCCCTGTCCCCACCCCCTGCCCCAGCTCTGCCCTTCCTACCCGTCTGGATGAGTATTTCTTCTTTATATCTTTGTTTGCTGGACTTCCATGCAGCTCGATTTTATGGAACTTCTAGTTGTCCCTAGTTTTTGTTTTTTTAATTAATTATTTATTTGTTTGTTTGTTTATTTATTTATTTATTTCTTTTAGAGAGAGGGGAAAGGAGAAAGAGAGGAAGAGAAACATCACTGTGTGGTCGCCTCTCACTTGCGTCCCCAACTGGGGACCTGATGTGCAACCTAGTCATGTGCCCTGACTGGGAATCGAACCAGCGACACTTGGCTTGCAGGCCGACGCTCAATCCACTGAGCCATAGCAGCCAGGTAGTTGTCTCTAGTTTTGAGGTAGTTGTATTTCTTCTTAGTTGTGGAGGGAGACACAGCGTGTCTCTCTAGGCCTCTATCTTGGCTGGAAGTCTAGCTATAGAATTTTGCTGTTGGAAATACGTTTTCTGTATAGATTTGGATTACCTCCCCCACCAGCACCCTTCTGTCTTTCTCCTTCCTTTCACTATCAAACATTTAAAAGAACAGTCTACTCTCCCCGTTTCTATTGGGTTGGTCAAAAAATCCATTTAATTTTTTTTCATAAAAGACACTTTTTTCATTTTGACCAATAACTTTATTGATTTGGATATTTTAAGTATGTCGGCCATCTCTCACGTGGTATAATGTTTATTGTTCTAAATTTCTTGATTTTATCGCTATCAACTTCAACTGGTCTACCGGACTGTGGAGCATCATCCAGTAAGGAATCTCCAGTATGAAACTTCACAAACCACTTTTGATATGTTTGATCAGTCACAGCACCTTCTCTGTAAACTGCACAAATCTCTCTCTCTCTCTTTTTTTTTTTTTGCATTTCAGTTGTGCTTTTACATTTCTTGAAATAATAAAGCATAATATACTGAAAATGTCGCTTATTTTCTTCCGTCTTCAATATTAAAATGGCTGCACAAAAATTCACCAATTTCGATTTTAAAAAAAATGCACACTAATATGACAGCTGTCACAATACAATCTAACAAAATTGTTTTGAATGAAATTAAAGACAACTAAGTGCTACTTGAGACATCTATGGAAAAAACCAAACGAACTTTTTGGCCAACCCAATATTTTCTCATCCTCACTCACTACTTATCTTTATTTGCAGTCTAGCTTTAGTTTGCATCTCTTTAAAGAAACTGCTTCTTGTTCACTGGTAACTCCCAGAATCGGGAGCTTTGGCTCTATTATTCTTCCTGCAGCATCTGGTGCCCTTGTTCTCCTGTTTTGTCTGAACTCACTTGGAAGTCCTTGTTCTGGTGATAATGGCCGATTTTTCTCCTTGTATGTCTTTGGCCTCTGTGTTGACTCCTTCACTGATCTTCCCTCCAATAAGTGTATTCCCGTGCCTGTCTTTCGCTGTTTTCTTTTCCTTCCCTTCTTATGGAGATGAGTCCCTTAGTTCTACATCCAGACATTTGCTCTCTGTTTGACGGCTTCACCTGGTTACCTCTTGCGCCTACACAGCACCCAGGCGTGTCCTGTTTCTATGAACAGTACCAATGCTCTCAGGTTTCCCCAGAGCTCAGTGTTACATTTGATCCTTCCCTTTCTCTGGATCTCTTGAATATGGTAAATCACTCACTCTTTTTTTTTTTTTTTTCCCTTCACATTTCTCTCTCATCTTTCTTTCTGTGTCTTTCCACTGCCTTGAGTGACATTATACCCCAGTTTGCTTAGAACAGCTGGGTTTACAACCAGCACCCCATTCTGTTACCACCCTCTTTCACTCACAAAAGCTTCCCTATTAGGGCCATAAATTAGTCACCCTCCCACCTTTATAACATGAGTTTAGATCTTGAGTGGCTCTTGTAATAGTTTCTAACTGATCTCTCACTTCTAGCCTTTTTCTGAATGTATGCTACTGAAAAAGACTGATCTTTCAAAAATACTCTAAAAAATAAATTTACCTGTCTACTTTAAAACATTTGACAACTCATCGTTGCCTTTGAAATAAAGCAAATGCCCCATGGTTTTTGTCTAGGGCTTTCCACAGTTTGGCCCCAAACTGTGTTTTCAGCCTTATTTCTTTCCGAAAGAAAAGAATAAGGCATCCAAATATGAGGCACATGTGGACCAGCATTTCAGCGTGGTTGCCAGCTGGGTCTGTAGAAGACACTTTAGGAACTGCCAGAATTTGGCATCACTCTTCTTTCTGGAATAAGCCCAACTTTGGTTCTTTTCATAACAATGAGACAGAAATTCCAGGACTTTAAGAGACTCCTCACTCACTTTTTATTTTCCCTTTATTCCCAGTTCAAGCAATGTGAAGGTACTGTTTCTGAGGCATCTGTGCGTGAAGAGATGACCGCAGAAATCTTACCCACCACCGACGTTCCTGGGTGTGACTGGGCAGGTGTTTCCAAGAATGGACATATTTTGGCTTCCTGAGGCAGATAACAGAGTCTGAGGTAATATCCAACATAATGTTTTTGCTTCATAGCAGATCGCCTTTTTAATTCTCTGATGGAAACATACCCCAGGAAGCAAGTATAATGTCAACACAAGGATGGACTTGGCTTTCCTCAAGCATTTTGGATATCTTTCCTTGCTGCTGTGCATGATTTTTTCATATCCTGAGTGGGGCTTTTGTGCATAGAAAAAAACCCCCCAACATTTATAATACTTGAGTTTTAAATGAATAATTTATAGAAATTTAAAAAATTAAATGTTTTATTGCATATTTTCATTTTGACTTATAAATCTTGTGTTCTATATAAAAATCTATTAAAATAAAAACAAATAACTACACTTTTTTAGATTAGTTCTTTAATTAACTCAAGTTGGAGAACCAGATGTCCTCAAACAACCAGTCCTATTTACAAATCTAATTTAATTAAATTCCTTAAACATTTAAAAATGCACCAATATATTTAATAGATTTCATTTTCTTTTATAGAACTTTGAGTGCCTGACAGGGCAAGTCTACTACATAGGGCAAATCTTGTAAATCTCCTACATTAAGTTTGCAAACATATTAAAGCAAATGATAAACAAGGTCTCTGAATATTCTAATGTTATTTACCAGGTTTTTAAAATATTCTCTTAATTCTTTTAAAACAATTTTGAAATTGATTAGACATTTTAAGTTGAAATTACAAAGCTTAATAACTTGTCACAATCCCTAATAAGCTAAATTCTCTTAAAATTAAAATACTTTAATACTAAACATATACCAATTGTCCCAATGATATAAAAATTTTTCCCAAATTTAACACAGAATTATTAATATTAAGGGTTTTATTTATTTTATTATATTTATAGTTTATTTCAGCCTTTCCCAATCTGGAAAACATACTTTCCCATTAGAAGATTTGCTCTGCTGAGTGAGCTAAGGATGGTTATAGGATTGAGAAGGCATGGCCAGGATGTGGTCAGAGGTAGGAGACGGGAAGTGGGGCTTGAGGGCTCTATGCTTCTGTGATAATTCTGTGTCACCAGCTGAAGTCTTAACTTATCTTCCAAGTTTCTGTATCAAGGGGAGAACTCCAAATCCATGCTTTGACTAGTACTATTATCTGATGTAAGTCTTCATCTTTTTCCAAATAGCCAAGAACTTTATTCAATTAATTTCTTTACTACTCTCTTTAAATCAGCATCCTTTTCATCCAGGTTTTGAAAACATCTAGGGCAACACTATCCAATAGAAATAAAATGTGAGCCACTAATGTGAGCCACACAATAAAGTTTTCTGATGTTAACATTAATAAAAAAAAAGAGACATGTGAAATTAATTTTAATAGTATATTTTATTTATCTCATATATCCACAATATTATCATTTTAACATGTAATAAATATAACAATTATTGTGTTCTAAATCACCTTTACTTTACTACCAAAGCAAGAGAAACAAAATTAGCATTAAGGTAGGGGCTGGGTGGTTAGCTGTCAGCTGAGTATGTTTCGGGATATATTTAATAGAAAGTCGAGAGATTGCTGCCAGGATCTATGTAGTGAAACATTTCTCCTCTCCTCTAGAAGATTAAGCATCCTGAAGGTAGAAATCATTTTCTTGCTGCCTTCCCAGCACTGGCTTCATTAGCTATTAAATTCTAAGTAAATATGTTTTGAATGAATGAGTGAAAGAAAGTAAGAGATAAAATGGCTTTACTCCTTCAGAGTGGATCTCATTAGGCCTGACAATAAAGATGCCCAAGTACAGGCAAGTTTCCACATTACCAGTGGATTTGGAATCTGGGAAATCGGTCTCCATCAAGGTTGGGATTCAAATTCTGAGTCTCAAAGATTATCCTGGGAGGGGTCTCCTTTGGTCCATTGACATCTCCGATACCACATTCTTATCACTGAAGAAAAGAGTCTTTGAAGACTGTAGGAACTATTCAGATAATAGTGACATCATCACTAATCCATTTTGGGGGCTAGTGAATGTTGAGAAGATAGACTATTTACCATAACAATGTTATCATTACTACATGGGAACTGAAGAATAATAAGTGTGCTTACACTTTGACTTAGTATGTTAATTTCTGGGAAAGTAGCACAAGGAAATATAGAAAAAAAATCTGTATTAGTTAGCTTTGGTTGCGTAACAAACTACTCCAAAATAAAGTGGCTTGATATAATAACCATTTATTTAGCTCATGATTTTGTGGGTCACTAGGTGTTTCTTCTCATCTGGGCCAGCTCTGTCCACATCAGCAAGGCTTGCTGAAGTCTATATATGGTTGACGAGTTGGCTGGTGGCTGGGTGACCTAGGATGTCTGGTGGTTGGTAGGTAGGTTTGCAGAAAGGATGGTAGCAACTGGGCCACATGTCTTGTCATCCAGCAAACCAGCCCATGCTTGTTGAAATGGTGACAGGGTTCCTTAGAGAGCAAGGGAGAAAGCTCTAATTTACAAGTACTCGCATGCATTAGGATTGCTAATATCCTATTTGCCAAGCAAGTCACATGGCTGAGCTCTGAGTCAGAGTGGGAGGGCACTCACAGTGGCATGGCAAAAAGGTATGGTCAGCCAAAGAGGAAGAATGGCTGGCATTTTTGCAAAATCAGTCTACATAAGCAATCAAAACATATGCAGTAAGATGTTCATCACAATGGTTTTTGTAGCATAGCAATACATAATGCAACTCAAATGTCTAATGAAGATAATAAAAAATTATGACACACTAGTAATATATTTGGTAGCTGTCCTGCAGTAACAGAAAAAATGCTTCTGTTATGGTGTTAAATAAAAGAAAGGAAGATACACAATTTTATGTACTCTATGATAAAAACTATGTAATAAGCATGAATTCAAATAAAAATGTTAGAAAGGAATACACAAAATTTTTCACAATTATATGTACTAAAGTATGACATCATGAGTCAGTCTTCTCTTCATTAATCAAAACTTCTGAAATGCACCACATGTACATTTATAAAATTTACTTAAAATAATATTCAAAGTCAATTTTAAACTTTTCATGTTTATTAAGAAGAGATAGTTTTGTACAACTCCAAATTATTACTATGTCATATTATAAACACTCAGAAAATGTGCTTCAGCAACATTTTCTCTTAGTATAAAGGAAACTTTTTACAATTTCTTTTTATAAAAGAATAATATAAGACTATAAGAGCAAGAAGTAATTTAAATATGTTCAGGGACCATTTTCATCTTCAGAATTAAGGATTATTTTAATTTTACATCATTGCCTTTTCTCTTTACTTTTCTTTTTAGTTCTATCATTTAGGATTCCTATTTTTAATTTTCATACAGCGATTTCTTTAATTGATCAATATAATTAAGCATAAAGTCTTAAGTTACAATGTCATATTTTGCTGGATCCTAGCAGTCTAAATTATTCATTCCACTTACTGTTTTTAGATTAGTTTATCTTAAAATTTTCAGTTTATTGTTTTTTGCTTTGTACCAATAAAAAGGCAGGAAAAAGGAAGTATATTATAAAATAGATACCTGAGTTTAATAGATCTTAAAGTTCCTATTGTTTGATGCTCTTTTGTCCTTACCAGACATCAGTTTTCCCAGAAGCTCTTGATTTTATTTTTTATAAACCTTGACGTACTCAGTATATTCCAGCAAACCATCACTGTTTCTTCTTGGATCTTAACTTCTTAACTAAAGCCATTTATTGATATAATACTTTTTTTCCCAGTGAGCTAGCAAATCAATAAATTAAAGATTAGTTCAGCGTGTCAGCTTTTCCTAGCATTCTGGGACTCATTTACTACTTTGGTCGACATTGAGGCCAGGTGGCAGTCTTACACAGAAATAATGGGTTTCTCTGTCACACATTTCCAGAAGTTACCTTTTATACTAATTATTGAATTCCAACTGTTTTAGATGAGAAATTGGGTGTAAATCATAACTGCATATATATTAGCATTACTAACTAAAACAATTTTCAGTCTATCCATTTTATATTACCCTACCAGGCTAAGATCCAGTTTCAGGAAGATGCTTCGAGAGATAGTTTGTTCATTACATAAAACAAGCCCCTGCCATGACCTCAAAGCCTGTGTTCCCTTTCTTTTTCCTTTCCCCTTCATTCCTTCCTTTGTTCATTCCTTCCTTCCATGGCACACATTTCCATAAGCTCTCTTCAAACCCGATTTATATAACTATGTGGCTGGGATATATTAGTGCTACCCTGGATTTCATTAATCTTATTTCTTGGAATAGGTACAGTCTATTTACTCTGATATTGTTCTGTTCACTCCTGCTAACTTTTATCCAACTTTCACTCCTCAGAGGTTCATTCAGAACCTGACCTGTTTACTCACTAGATCAGTGGTTCTCAACCTGGGGGTCGCGATCCCTTTGGGGGTCGAACAACCATTTCACAGGGGTTGCCTAAGACCATCGGAAAACACATATATAATTACATATGTTTTTGTGATTAGTCATATGCTTTAATTAGGTTCAATTTGTAACAATGAAAATACATCCTGCATATCAGATATTTACATTATGATTCATAACAGCAAAATTACAGTTATGAAGTAGCAATGAAAATAATTTTATGGTTGGGGGTCACCACAACATGAACCATTAAAGGGTTGTGGCATTAGGAAGGTTGAGAACTACTGCATTATATCTTCCTGTTATTATCACCACAGTCATTGCCAAAAACTCTCCCCTCAACTGAGTTTTACAATTTAAAACATCATTAGGTTTTATAGAACCATATTTAGAATTTCTATTCCTAACTGTTTGAAATTGCCTCTATTTTTACTTAAGAGCACTTAGATATCTGGTCAGAAATATTTTGTGTGGATGAAAAAGAACAGATTAGCCATAAAAAGTGAGGATCTAGGAGCCACATTAGAACAGTATTCAGTGATCAGATTTGACATGTTGATGGCCAGTTTTTATGAAAGACGTCATGGGGACAAACATGCTTAACTCTAATCTGCCATTGATTTACTGGTTTAAAGACAATGGTCAGAACAAATTCTATTCTGAAAAGCAGAAAGTCAAAATAATGGGAAACCTAGTGTGGGAAAATGGGGAAAAATGCATTTTGATAATGGTAGGAATGTAAATTGGTATAATCTTTCTGAAAAGCAATTTTACAATATATAGAAAGCTTTAATAATTGACTAATCCCAATGACTCAGCAAGTCAATTTACAAGATTGTACCCTAAGGAAATAATTTTGGATTTAGGCAAGGATAAAAGGAGGTTCAACACAATCTGGCTAATGATAACCAAGTATTAGCAACAACTTAAATATCCAATAATAGGAGGTTGTTGAATAATATGCATCATATGGCATGATATGTATGTTTTGAAAATTATGCTTGGAAGAATATTGAATGATATAGAAAATGTGTGTGATATATTAATTGATAGAAAGCTGTTTATAATATAGTATAAGATAAATATCAAATTATAATGTATACCTCAAAAATAAGTATATATAGTATAATACTATTTTGAAAGAAAAAAGTGGATTTATGCATAGAAAACCTGATTAAAAGTAATCAAAATAAGAAAGTCTGTTCTTGGATTGGGGCTTATGAATAATTTTTATTTTTTTCTTTATGCCTTCCTTTTATTTCTAAATTTTCTATAACAATGAATATTATATTTTTGAGTAGGGAAAATGTTATTTCAGAAAATGATGGGAATCGGGAGGGCAAGAATCACTTAAAAACTGTATCTATATAGTGCATATATATGCGCCCACTACAAGAATTCCCATTAACAAAGAGACATTAACATTTGCAAAGGAGCTCATGCAGGCTGCTAAAATGTGTTATGTGGATGTATGTGCAGAACCAGTGGTCTGAAAACCCAATGATCTTTGTGCAAAAAGGCAGAAACAGAATTAATAATCCATACAATTTTCTCTTTCCATACATGACTTGACTTCAACATTCTTTAAAAGCAGAATTTTTGAATTGGTAAAATAAACTGCAATGCAACGCGGACTTTTAGCCCTTCCAAATTATGATTTATTCCACCTGTGTCCTTCACACATGGCCTCTCGTGTAGAAGAGCTGTCAGGACTTCTGGGTGTGTTCGTGTGTATCTGTGGTCTGTAGGGACAGAGGATGGCTCCAGGGACAGGAGCTGGGAGAGATTTGAGGAGCTGATGCTGCCCCTAGAGTGTTTTTGGGCTCAACTACACTGACCTGTCTTAATAGTCGAGGTGGACAGGAGAGCTTGACACACATGGACCCACTGCCATACATAAAATTAAAACAAATAACATAAATCTAAAATTATTGGAAATATTTTCTGTTTCAGTTCTGTAATAAGGGACCATCAGCTCAGATGGGGGTGGGTATATCCACATTTACCTCCTATCAGCTCTGCTCCCCTCCCCGGTACACCCTGGGTGACTTTACTAAGAGGTCAAATAGGGTAAAGTGCTTTCCCCCTATTCCCAATTTAGCCTTTATTTTGCTTGGTAAACCTATTATCATTGAATGGTGGGCTGAACATGCTACTTGCCTGGCCGCTTTGTGAACCGTGGCACTGGGGCCGCTTCTGTTCCTAAACACCTGTTTTCAAATCTGGTTCATTTACAAGAATTAGGATTAACCTTCTAACAGGCAAATTCAAGAGGCCCTGTGATAATTTGAAGAGCCAGCCTGCAGCCCTTCTTATAGATCTCTTCTCAGTCAGGCTCTTTTGAAATATAACCTTGATTAGTGGTCTATGGGGAGGCGTGCTATGGAAAGTGGTAGCAACTGGAGGTTTTCTAGGGACTAGCACTCTTCCCAAAGCAGTTCACCCTAGAAACTTAAGAGTAAACTGACTTTATCTGAGAGATCTGCATCTCTCTCAGTAAAATATTTTGAGATATGTTTTGAGAAATTTATTGGAAGTCATTTGCATAGTGTGCTAAATGTTACTTGCTTATTCTAAACAAATTCTCCTCTACTTAATTAAAAGGCCATCAAGAATTACATCACTTTGGCCAACGGTAGGTGAACCAAGGAAGCCTACCCTTCATTGCTTTTTGGGGATCTCTGCACCCTTCCTCATTCTTCCTGTTAATTCATCAAACCTACAGCTGGGAAATCTTTCCTGCACTTTTCAAGGGGCACCTACAGCACCAGTCTTTGAGAACAGGGGCTAATGTTCAATTCAGAACTCACTTATTGCCGGGAACATTTGCAGTGTTTTGGCAGTAGAGGCAATCGGTGTGTACAGAGACATCACCCTGGAATGTTCTTCAGGTCACCCTGGGTGAAGTGACATTATGACATGCTGGACAACTGTGCTTCATTTCTTACCTTCCTGGTCCCGATTGGAGTTTCTCATTTTTGTTTTCTTCATCTTTTTTTTCTCAACCTGTTGATATTGTGCCTGACACTGTGGTGGTGAATTTTAGGATTGCTTCTCATAAATTACTTCCTAGAATGTGCATTCTTACTATATCAGTTGATTTTTTTTTTCTGTATCTTCCAGTTTTTCCTTTCTCTGGCTCCTTCCCTAAAATATATAAATGTTCCCAGATCTCCCTTATCTTAAACAGGTCTCTCCTTGGCCAACATATGGCTGTTCCTCACTATAGCCTGTTATAGCCCTATTTCTTGAAAGAGTATTCTGCCTGGATTTCATCTCTTCCTCCTTTGCACTCACTCTACACATTCATAATATTCTGGTTTTTTCTTCCACAAAACTACCAAGCTGCTCACATTGGGTTCATCAAGTACTAATTTTCAGTTTCCATCCTATGTGACCTCCCTGCAGCAAATGCTGTGTTGTTCACAACCTGTTTTGTAGAACTCTGCTCTCTGGGTGTCTGAGACATCATTTCCCCCAGTTTTCCTGTTTCTGACCAGTCTACTGCTTCAATTTTGTATTCTCCACTGTTGTCTCTTTGATCTTATTCTCTTGTCACTCTAGTCTACATGATCTCCCTCTTGAGATAATCTCTTGCAAATCTGTGGCTTTAAATACCATCTATGCATGACCTCCAAATCGATAACACTAGTTCTGACACATCTTGATGTCCAGGAACATTCCTAGCAGCTGTCTGCCTTGTTTCTTTGACTCCATTTTCTTTCTACTCGTTAAACCTGCTGCTTTTATTTCTCTCTTGGTTATGCACATCTAATGGCTTCATGTTGCCCAGAGGTGGAGCCCAGGCTCCTTAGGCTGGCATTCAGGGCCCTGCATGACTCGGTCCATGTCCAGTCAGTACCTTGGGAGCTGTCTCTCTCTCATCACAGCCCTAAACTATGTCACATTTAATTTAGCCAATCTGCTGCTGGTTATACCAACAACTGTAAGTGTATGTCCCTCTGCATCTTCACGCATGACATTTTTCAGCAGAGGTTGTGGCTCAACAAGTATACACTCAGTAAATGAATAGAATATCTGCTCAGCTATTGAACAGAATTCTTTTTATTCTTCTCAGCCTAGTTCTTGTTCTGTCACCTCCAGGAAGTCTTGCCTGATCGTCTCCCTGGAAGGTGTCTCTCCTTTGAGCTCCTGTGGCACTTGTTTTATTATATTAGTCCTATGATACTTCGTACATTTTTATAGTCCATCACAGAACCTTGTACCCACCAGGTGCTTATTAATGATGAAAGACTTAATGCAGTCTTTTTAAAACTGTGTAACATGAAACCCTTGGGATATGAACTTTGTACCCAAATAAAAATGTTTAAAAAACTCACTTAATAAATAATTTAATAATTAATAAAGTAAAATAAAAATGTAGATGTTTCTATTTTTTTTACAATATAGATATGTTCCCAGAATCTACACAGAGCAGTTTAGTATATGAATCTGACCATGGAACTGTAAGGTATTAAAGTCAAACCAAATAAGGCTGAGAGATTGGGGTAGTTGTCCATATATTAACAGTTGATAATTTTCAACTTAATCTGTCATTTAAAAAATGTCTGCCAAATTTTATTTCTAACTGAACAACAGTTGCCTTAATGTATTAGGCAAATGGAGCCCTAATACAGTTAAAGGTTTTATGGCAAGATTAATTTAAGTATTAAAAAAATCATATTTGACTGCTATATAATAAGCATGGTTATTAAAAGATGTTACCAATTTCAGACTCATCTGATCCTGTATCAATATGTTCGTAATTGTGGCTTACTTATGCTGACCTTATCACCTCTGTCACGTGAACATGGCAGTGACTGAATAGAGTTCTTAGTTACTTAGCAATGACACATGTTTCTAAGTCTTTGGGTTAACTATATTTTCAATGCACATGTAATTGGTCTGCATGTCAGATGGTGACTTGGCATGAAGCCATAAGCAAATTGTCATGCACATATGCAAAGTGAAGTCTTCTGCAGTTGTAGACTTAAAATGAACACAGGACAATTTGGAGAATATGCTATTGTGGAGGAATTGGGAAGATGTTTTTCAATCTTGCACTTGAGCTAGATTTCTGATGGCCAATAACACAGAAAAACCTGCTAATGAGTAGGCCACTTGTGTAATCTTTTTTTTTTCTTAAAGTAAAATGTAAAATGTCAGGCAACTATCCATGACTTCCTCTAGGGAAAGGGAAAAGCTAGTGATTAGTCTTCTGTTTACAATTACAGTCTGATTTCTTTTTCTTTTTCTAATTTTTGTTGACTTGCTATTGGTTCTCTGGACTCCTAATAAGCTTTGTGGATTCTAAATAGATTCTGCTTTGACTCCCAATTACCATGCAATTAAAGGACCTCCAAATGCTACCCTTTAATTTTGTTTATGCTCATTTCTTTTCAGCTTTTTGTTCCATAATCTACTTTTAGTACCATATCAGCTATTTATAATCTTGTATTTTGTTCTTTAGTGATATACTACCTTGATTTTCCAATAGAGCCCTTCTTTATTAAAAAACAAACAAACAAACAAAACAATAACCACCCTGATTGGTGTGGCTCATTTGGTTGGGCATCATCCACAAAGGGAAAAGTCACTGGTTTAATTCCTGGTCAGGGCACATGCCTAGGTTGTAGATTCATTCCCAGACAGGGCATATATGAGAGGCAACTGATCGATGTTTCTCGCTCACATCAATGTTTCTCTGCCTCTCTTCTTCCCTCCCTTCCCCTCTGTCTAAAAATAAATGAATAAAATCTTAAAAAAACCCAAAAAACAAAAACAACTAAAAGAACACCAAAATGACTGCATAAACTTGAGTGGAAACGCTCAATGGACCTAATCGAGAGAGGACTGGTTTAAGAATATGGGTTTGGTGACTAGCTTCAACCCTGAACTGATGAAGTGAATACCTTGATCCTTTTCACTTAACCTCTTAGATTTAACCAAAAGGACAGGTATTTTGTTTGTTTTTCAAAGTAGGTGTTTGTTTTGTACATTCTCTGGGAGTCTGTGCATGAACTTAAATAGTCAGGTGGCTGAATAATGGATAGCCAACCCCTATCCTGTTTACCATATAGGATATAATCTTGAGGTTATTTATAAAAACGGTCCCTACTCCACAGGGCCAGACTCTCTGAATCTTCCTGGGTGATGATTAGTTAAGCTGATAATGGAAGAAAGTTAAGGAAGAGGCCCCATGGCAGGCAGGTCACAAATATACATTCTAACAGTGACCTTTAAGGGTCGTGCCCCAACCCCTCAAAGAGTCACTCCAATGGTGACTAATTAGACTTTTTCTGAAAGTGACAACAAAGGAACTTCAATATTGGGGTTTTCAGAAGCATAGAACACCTGGTATCTGGTGGGGACTCTCAAATCACACTTGGCCTCCTCCAGCTCTGTAGAGTAGTGGCCCTAGACCGAAAGATCTTCAAAGGTCTGAAAGGCTGTAGGAAGAAGGCAGTGTACCAGCCCTTAATGAAGATGAGTTCAACGCAGTAAGCAGTAATCACCATCAGGCCTTGCAAAAAGTGCTAAGTTACTTTACTCTCTGCTTTCTCTTGATGACTCAGGAGGATAGAGGGGAAAAGTCACTGATATAGGTTACCCCGATCCATAAATAATGGAAAGAATATGTAATGCAAATTCAAATTCATTTTATTTCATAACAACCTTACTTAAACAGCTCATTCAACTGTGTATCCCAGTAAGTGGAGTGGAATTGGAATTGACAAGAGGGGTTTCTCTTGACTATGCTTGAATACGCCAAGTGAGATGCAGAAATCCTTTCTGGGGCAAAACAAAGAAATCAGCAAATGAAGGCAGTCAGTCTGAGCTACCCTACTTCTCTATTGCCTTCCTGATGAAGCACCTAATGAAATGTGAAGTGGTCCAGGAGCTGTAGGCAGAAGAATGCTTAAGTGGAATAATAGAGAGAGAGGTGGTTGCTAAAATAATGGGTGTAGGTGTAAAATATATCTCCAGGCTTGAGATAAGCAAAGAACAAGGCTCATGATCAGAGAATGTAGGAAAATAGGCTGCAGGGAAGGCACAATTCAATCACTAATGCCTTTTGAGATTTAAGAACAAGACAGTTTCAAATCAGGGAATAGCAGATGCAAATGTGATGGCATTTGAAAATATTAACTGATGTTTTTCTCTCTTCCTTGATAGTATTCTCCCCTTTCTTCTACTGCCCCTCCCAATTAAGTAAATGCCCTAGATTCATGCTTCAAGGGAGGATGGGACAGTGTCAAAGAGGTTTCTAAACCCTAAACCCTGGGGAGATCTGAGAAAATTTGGGATATGGGTAGAGCTTGGTAGAATAAGGTTCAGGGAGAGAGGGCTTCCTCTTGGACTAGGAAAAGGTTCCCTTGGTCAGGGGTGGAGAGAGGGAGATGTTTGCAGATGTTAGTGGGCGCTGCAGGGAGAGCTCTGTGTCCTGCTTCTCAGGGATACCAAGGGGAGGTGGCAAGATTGTCATCCCCCAGCAATTATGGACAGCTTTGCAGAGATTCTTCAGCCAAAAGTGACACCCAAAGAGCAAAGGGTTCCTGTGTCCCAGCAAGTGCCATGGCAGCTGTGGAGAGAGCCAGTGGGCTCAAGGGGCAGAAAGGAATAAAGAACGGACACTTCATTGCTTCCTGTGACACATGAGCACTGTCTGAGCCCTCTTGGAATTTAAACACAGCCCTGAGGTAAGAGGGTGTTTTCTAATTGACTGGGACTGAGTTCTATCCTGGAGGAGTGTGGCATTAATATAGAAATTGAGTTATATGAAAATAACTTATGAAAATAAAGTGTTATAAACCACTATTTGTACCTGCCATGAGTGGGGCCAGACCCAGGATTTCTAAGCATCCTGAGAGTGCATAGGAGCCTGACTGAGGCAAATGCCATGACCTGGGTAGGGAATTGTGGGCAGAGAGGAAGTGGACTGTTGGAGGTAACAGTAGAATTTGGAGATACAGGTGGACTGTGAAGAAACCAAGTTTAAAAGAGTGTCACAGGTTGCTTTAACCTCCAGGAAAACTAGCAGAAGGATGAAGGGAAGCAGGGATTGTGGGAGGTTAGAAGCAGAGGGAGGGTGCCTTCCTGGGAGCCAGAGAAGAGATTAAATTATTTGATTCTCAGGATAATGTTCATGAAAAAGGCAGAAGCAATCTTAATGGCTCCAGCTCGGTTCCTGAGAGGTAGGGCTGGTAGAGACAATAGATAATCCTCAAGTGACACTTCTCAGGCTTCCTGAGAAGGTAGGGTAGCATCCCCACCACAGAGCACACAGAGAGGCACCCACCTTGCTGCAGGGCCTGGGGCGTGAGAGCGGGGGGAGACTGGGTCTTGTCTGCAGAACACTGCCCACCCCGAAGGGCAATGCTTTAAGGATAGCTCTAAGAATTTGGGGAAATACAAATTCCCCCTTTTTCTTTTTGTTGTGAGAAAAAAGTGAACTGTTCATGGTAGACTCTAGAGAACCATAGCCAGGAACGACAAAACTAAGGTAGGATTGCGGGGTTCTTGGGAAAGAAGAGATACATGCTGATCTTGACTCCTGACTCTTGGCTTCTTGGCCCATGAGACTTGGGAATCAGGTGAGACTTGCTTGCACCAGGCGCCCTGCCAGGAGGAAGGAGTAGACAGAGCTGGGGAACTCACCGCCTGCAGTGCCTATCATCTTGAAGCCTAATGCTGATGGGAAGTTGACTGAGGCTCACCTTGGCATAATAGAGTCTTGCCTGTGGCCAGACTCCCTCTGGTGGATGGGGCTGTACATGAAGATGAACCAATTGGAGTGTCTCCTGGATTAAGCGACCCCAGATAATGGAGGCAAGAAATTTGCTCCAAAGAAGGGCTCACCTTCTCGAGCTGAGGAAGCTAACACCCCCACTACCATGGGATATTTTGCTTGAAAAAATTACTATTCTGCAAAACTAGATTAGGGACAGAGAGCCAGTTTGCTGGGGCACCTGGAAGAAGAATAAGTTTCCTTTGTAGGAATGATTCACTAGGACAAAAAGTATAGTGAGAACATAATTTGCGCCAATGCAAATTTCCCTCATCGTCTTTCTTGCCCTGGCTGTCCCTTCCCATCTGTCACAGACTCTGGCCCCTGGTTTGTGTTTCTTGTCTAAATCTCTGTTAAATCCAGCATGAGCAAAGTTCTCAGGCTAGAGGCTACACTGCTAATTAAGATGCAGAGAATTCCCCCCTGGAGGGTCAGTCAGTAAAGGACTACGCAGGGCTGGTTAGGAAGGAAGAAAGGGTGAAAAAGGAGAAAGTCTAATTTTGGGTGGAAGGGTTGTCTCCTGAGACCTGAAGGAAAAAAAGGAAGGACGCCTCCCCTCCCCCATGTTTTACACATTCTTTTGGACCTGAGGAGTGGTGCTGGCAACGGAGACGACTTTGGACTCAGTTTTTCAGGGCCGGGACTGAGTGCACCTGCAAGCCCAGTGTCTCTGTGGACCCTTTCTGGTCTCGTGAGGTGTGGCCTGCCAGCTGATGTTCTGAATAACCCCATTGCCCTTGGCTTTAGAACTTCAGAATTCCCTTGTTAAAAGGAGTAGTTTCCTTTGTTTTGTCCCATTAGTCTCAGGGTTCTAAGCAGCATCTAAGCGATGATGAAAAGTGCATGGGATCCCTCTAACGCTTTTCACCCACTTAACATGGCGTCTCTGCAATTCATTCACTCAAAGAACAATTACTGAGGCCTCTGCGTGTACCTGGCACTTGTTTATGCTAGAAATCAGATGAAGCCCCTTTTGCCACCGGATGGACAAGACAGCCGTGAAGACTGAGAATCATGGTCCAGTGTGACAAGAGCTATGATAGATGTGTGCACTGGGGGACAAATGAGGACCTGATTCAGCCTTTAGATGTCTGGAGGGCTTCCCAGCTGCCTTAATTTTTTATTTTTTATTTTTTAGGAGGTGATTTTTCCAAGAGAATCATAGCAATATTGATTTAGCCAGCTGATATCAGTGAGAACGTGAATCAACCCCTAGAATTGTCTATCGCAGACTTCTTGTAATTTGAAGTAATTAAATGTGTTTATTGCTTAGACAATGTTAGGTTTTCTGTAGCTTTCCGCCAAAAGGATCTTGACTGACACAATGTTCTTTCTCAATTTCTGTGTTAAAGCACTTTGAAGAAAAAGTTGAAATTCTGCGTTGTTTTGCCTGTAATTACCATTCTTTTTTACTTGCATAGGAATTTATGTAAAAAGAAAAAGAGATAGTTTTTTGACTCCAGGAAAATTGCAACAGGCTTCTCTTCTCTTTTTCTTTACTTGTCCCTCCCCTCCCCTCTCCCTTTCGTATTTGCTATTTGAATTATTTAAAATGTGCGTAGAGTAAAAGTCAGTGGGTTAAATATTACATTGTTGATTTAATATATATTCATTTTCATAAAACCAATGAAAAATAGTTTCCTATAACAAGCAAATAAACATACTTATTAATCTCAAGATTATGTAACAAAACATTGTTTATAAACTAGAACTTCACAGGAGAATTTCTTGAAAGTGACTGATCCAGGGTTCAATTTTGTAACCATGAGACACTAATTAAGTGTAAAGAAGATAAGGAAGACCTTTACTTCAACTTGGGTAATATTTGTATTCTTAGTTTCTTAGAGTTTTAAATATCCCATATTACTTATCTTTATCTGAGTTTTAAATATCCTGAAGTTTCTTCCTTTACAATAAAATGTGAAAGCCTTGCTCAGTGATTTGTTTTCTTAATATTCTCCCTCTATTTCTGCTACCAAAGGCTTGTGACCTATGATGTTTAACTTGAATTTTAATTAAGACTATGTTTAAGAAATTGGGGCTTATAATTTTAGGGTCACTGGTAGTCATCTTTTTCTCAATGACTTGCAAGGGAACTTTGCGTATTAAGATACTAGCCCTTTGTCATGTATGTTGCAAACATTTTCCTCTCTTTGCTATTTGTATTTTAACTTGCAATGATTTTTGTTTTCTTTAGAGAATTTTTATGTTTTCAGATGTACAATCTTTTGAAGTTATAATTTCTGGCTTTTTGTATAAGTTTAAAGAGGCTTCCTTTACATCAGTATTATAAAAATAATTATCAACATTTTCTTCTATTATTTTCATGGCTTCATAGATAACTTTTAACTCTTTGATCCATCTGAAATTTATTTTGAGATGAAAATAATTTATAAATAAGCATATTTATTTAGGAAGTAGCTAATCTTTTATTTTAATAAAATTTACTAGGTTTATTTTTTTCCATTACTTTGAAATGTCACCATAATTTCACACTAAATTTTTGTATCTCCTTTATTCCATTTTTTTGAATTGATACTTGATTATACTCACCTGTCCATCTATATACCCATGCCACTACCTAACTTTAACAATGACCATGGTTTTAAGGACATTATAATAATCGGTAAGACAAGTTCTCTCACATAATTCTACCTTTTAAGGAATATCTTACCTCTCCTTGCAATTGTATTCTTTTAGATTGATTTTAAAAATAGTGCTTACCAAAATAAGAGACATAAAACAATTAAAAAATAAATAAAAGAAAAAAATAGTGCTTACTATGCCATTTTATGTATGTACATATTTATTTTTTCCTGTGTTGATATTTCAGGAAAAGAAATTACAAAAGTAATATATGCTTGCAAAAACAAAGCCAAACAATACAGACATGTGGGGAGTAAGTTTTGACAAGCTCCCTGTCTTCCACTTTAACAACACATCCCGGTAACTCCTTTTAGACTTTCTCCCATTCTTAGGCATAAACGCATTTCATGAAGAAGTGTCCCCCCCACCCCCAAATATCAGTGATACTTTGACAGATATTTCTCAATAAATATTTGGAAAGACATGTTTTCTTTTATATCTCTGGCTATCAAATCATGTAATACTCTTTTTCGTATGTACACTGGTATAGTGCTACTCATCTCTGTTGCAGAAATTGCATGAGACTGTTAATGATATGAAAACACATTTCAAATTTATCTTATGCCCTTCCTCAAAGCATGTTTGGTCACATATACATATTGCAGGGCACTCTGCAAAGAAAATCAGTGTCCCTTGGGCAAATGTGTTTGGGAAACAATAGGTGACGTATACTAGGTCTGTCCATAAAGCATCCACCCATGCAATATGAAAATAGACATTTATTGAAGAAGATACAAGATACAAGAAACATTGTACATAGGACAGTGATGCCTCAGTCCCCTTCAAAGTAGGCACGTTGGGACCTCACACAGCTCTCCCAGTGTCTCTTCCAATTGTTCAAAACACTGTAAAATCTTTTGTTGGAATCGCCGTCAGCTGCCCTGTCGTACTTTCCTGAATCTCATTCATGGTTTGAAATCTCATTTTGGGAGCATAGTCGTAGACCCACGATTTATCTCCAGTTATGACCTTCTTGAGGAAATCTGGTTCATTAGTTGCAGTTTGAATCAAGTCAATAGCAACTGCAGCACAATGTTCCTTCTGCTCTGGTAGCAGAAGCTGCGGAACAAATTTTGCCATGACATGTTTCATGCCAAGATCCTGCATCAAAATCTCAGACACGGTAGTTTTGGAATCCAGTTCTTGCACTGTCAGTCGCCAGTCTTTTTTGATTGCACCCCGTACACATTTAACATTCTTGGGTGTTCTGCTTGTTGCAGGCCTTCCAGAATGTGGATCACTTTTAAAATTCTTGACCATTTTTTAAGCATTTGTGCCACACTTTTACTTGTGCTGCACTCATTGCATCATACCTGAAAGCCTTCTGAGTCATCCAAACAGTGCAGGAGAATATTCAAGCTTCAGGCAAAATTTGATGCAGATTTATTGCTCGATTTGCTCAGTCATTTTGAATGTGACAGCCACACAGTACACATGCTCACTCACTGGTGTCTACTGCCCCTACTGACTGGCACAGTGAAATTGTCATTTTTCACACATGAATATTCTAATCCACTCTCCTTCGCTGCTTACATTGATATTGCACAACCATCCTCATCATATTAATAGTGATTGGACTTTTTCCAGACTATTTTATACACACACACACACACACACACACACACACACACATTTGCAATGCTTGGTAACTTAGAAAACTCTGTTAAGCCTTATGATAAAGGTTTAACTTTTCTGACCCAGTGTTTTCCATACTGATTTGATCAGGGAAACTATTTTCCTATTGACAGTATATTCATAGGATACAATTGGGAAGTGCTGAGTTACATAGACTGACTCAGCAATTGTCTGGGGGTAGGGTGGTAAAGAACTAGCACAACTCAACTCCCAGGTCTCTGACTTTGATAAGTGGATTGTTAACATTGTCACTGAATGAGATAAAGAATAGGAGTGGAGGGTCAGTTCTGGATATACTGCAGTTTGATGCCTCTGGGAAGCTCAAGTAGAGATGTTTAGTAAGCTGAGAATATACAGGTCTGGAGCTCAGGAGAGAAGTCAGAGCTCAAGAATGGTGGATGCCAAAGTTTGTTTTAAATTAAAGTGCATTGTCTAAAAAAGCCTATTTTAAAATGCACTTATATTACCTAGGAAAGATAAGTATTATATTATTAATATTTATTATGTAATCATATTAGCTTACTACTATTTTAAAGCACTGATCAGGCCCTTTAAGGACTGAAAATCAGAACTGGTGGATTTTGAGTGGAAGTTTGGCAAAGAAATAGTCTGAAGTGGTGATTTCCAACCCTTTAGAGTCTGGAGCCTCTTTTTAATGTTAATTTTTTTCAAACCTTTGCACTGCCCCACAATTCTAATTTTACTATTCTTTGATTAAGAAAATATACCCCGACCAAAACTAGTATAAATTAACTTTGAGAGGAATCAGCACACATTTAGTACGTTGTTTATTTATTCAGCCTACTGATAGTAGCATTGAGCATATGGATCTCTGATATTCCTGTTACTCCATGTTTCCAGGTTAAGACAGATTTAAGGACCCTGACTTTCAGTTTTGAGCAAACACTGTGTTCTCCCACTCTTACAGGCTCATGTCAAATTTAAAGGAGAAGCCGAGGGAGAAGGTGTTAGTACAATTTTTAGGTCAGTCGTCTGCTATCTTTTCAGCACAGGATCATTTTAACCAAAACTGAGCTTTTAGCCTGGCTTCCCCATCACTAACTAGGTGACTTTAAGAAACTTAACTGCCTCCTTTGCCTTAACTATCAAATGGGGTAATAGCAATAGTTTTTCTTGCCTCCCAGGGCCCCTGTACAGTAGTCAGTAAGATAAACGGTTGTGAAAATGAGTGGGAAGGTTAACAGTGCCCTAAGATGTGAGGTATTTTCTGGGCTGCATTTTCATATGGCTCAGCACTAGATATCCTGAAGGTAGCAATTCCCTGGGAAGGAGTTCAATCATCCGGGCTCACTATAGGGTGGACTCCATTTAACCTGTGTGTTCTAGTTGATTAGGTTATTGTGTGTAGATTGCAGGAATTTCAAGCTCTACTCCATCTTTTTCCTTTTGATATAATTTTAATGAGATTTTCCCCATTCTTTTATTGCATGGTAGGCTACCACTGGAAAAAAATATGAAGAAAATTTTTTAAAATGCAGAATACAGGAGGGCTGCAGAGATGGAAAATGCAGGGGGTAAGCCAGGGGATAGGTGGAAAGGCTGTTCTCAGACCTGCAGGGATCTCCTGATGACTTTAGTATTCCCGGGGGCGCTTCCTCATGTGCCAGGCTCTCTGACAGATAAGAGAGGACGCCCAACTAAGGCCACTGAAGAAATGTCTTTTTAAATAGTTGAAAAAGTGCCATATTCCTTACAAGAAGCTTCATCATCAGGCCGAAGAATCCAGTAATTTTCTTTGTATTGCACAGTCCAAACTCTTCCCACACAATGGCCTCTGTGTGTTTCTCTTCTTGTGTGGGATACACTAGGACTCTTAAAACGCTATGAATGTATGGGAAGAACACATTTCTCATTAGACCAATCCAGGTAATGCTTAAAAGCTATTTTTCCTGAGTTGAGGTTGTTATTTTTAATTAATCAAGTCTACCTTCACTGAAACTGTCACTGACCAGTGAATCACTAACTGATGAGGGCTTCATTCATTTTCCTTTCTTGGGAAGAAGTGTTTGTGTGTGTGTGTATGTGTGCATGCGTGTAGGTTGAGGTGGGGAACAAGAGAAATGTGGGTACCTGATATATGCCAGGTACACTTTAAGGATCTCTGAGATTATTCAGTCCAATAACCCAGGTAGATATTAGTTTTCCCATGTCACTGACAAGACTCAGAGAGATGAGGTAACTCATTATGCTCAGTAGCTTGGAGTAGTTAGGCTAGAATTTGAACCCAAGTTTTGTTCTTGGTCCAACTCTTTCCAGAGGTGGCAAAAAAGTTTCTATTCATGTTTCAGCTCTGGAGTTGCTGCCTGGAGACGGGTCCCCAGGAAAGATCTCTGTGACTCAATCACTAATAGTTGAAGAAGTGAAGATGGTGAGTGGGTCACATAAGCCATGTATATGTCTTTCCTTGTTTAGAAGCTCTCCTGCACCAAGTTTCAATTTTACTGTCCTATGGTTCTCTTTGGGCAAGTCACGGGTCTCTGAAAAAAGGAAGAGAGGCAACAGAACATTTATGGAGCTCAGAAAGAACTCCCTACAAGCCGGAACACTCAAGATTAGAAGGAAGGGTCACAAATGACATAGAGAATCCCCCAACATTTCATAAGTTCATCACCATTTTTTTTAGTGATTTATTGCTATGCAGTAGTGAGTATAATTTGGGTAAAACATTCTGGGACTGAAGTAGAGGCCCTTTTGTTAAAGCATGGCAACCTGTCCCTGGGATGAATTTGGGAATTAATGTTTCTATAAAGACAGGCTCTGATCCTCTCCATGACAAGAACAGCATGGAGTAGAGTGTGGTTAAAGGAGTTGGCAAAGTCTGCTACGTATATGTCATCATGACGCAAGGGGACATAATCAACCTGGCTTGGGCGAGTCATATCAATTAGGACTAATAGTGAGGGGTGTAAAACTATGTTTACAATGTCACTGACTGCTTTTCTTATTACTTAGGGACAACTTTAGTGATTTCTTTTAGGAAAGAAATTACTGTAATTTGACTTACTTTGCTCTGCCAATTTTACTCACTATTTACTAAGAGCATTTTATAGCTGCTAGCATTGGAACCCTATCATCAGCTTACATCCTCTTGAGGTGTTTGGGTACAAAGAATCCCATTCCCCTGGCTCCAAGCTCTAGATCAGTGGTTCTCAATCCTGACTGAACATAGAATCCCCTGAGGGACTATTAAAAATACTGATGTCTGGGCTCTATCCTAAGAGAATTTGATTTAATTGGTCTAGGTGGGACCCTCACACAGGTATTTTTCAACAGCTCCCCAAGTGATCCTAACGAGTGGCCAAAATTGGGAAGTTCTGCTCTGGATGGTTAACTCATCCTACGTAATCTGTCAGCTGGAGTCTCTGTGGCTTCTGGGGCTGTGCAAGTACATTGATGCCTTTGTGTGAATTAGAAAAAGGTGTCCCTCTGCCTGAACACATTAGAAAAATATGCTGCTACTTCTGGGTTGACACAGCTCAATGGGCCCATGGCTTGGTGAGAAGAGTATAGAGTCTTCACAACTCTGCCGGTCAGTCCTGGTGGCTTCCAACCTTAGGTTCCTCTTTGAGTCCCCTGCTTTGGTCCAGTTCCTCTTCTGAGGCTCTCTCCTGGGTCTTGGCCTTAGGAGAATCTCATTCATTAAATGAATATAGAAGAAACATCTAAAATGGTAGTTTGAGAAGCTCTACTAATCACAACTACACATCTCTAACTCATGAAAAAATTTAAAAAGAACCACTTAAAGTTTCCAGAAATTGTCCTAAGGGCATACAGCAAATAGAGATACATTTAATTAAAATGACCTACTAAAGCTCTGTTAGAACAATGAGCTTGTGACATTTGAGCCACAGACCATCCTTCCTTTCCCACTCAGCTCAAAGTGATGGGAGCTCTACTCCAGCTGGGTGTGGCCAAAATGGACTTCCACTCCCCCCCACTCCCTACCCCTGCTCTCAGTCTAGGGCTAAGTTTCTTCTTGAGAGGAGCAAGTTGCCAGAATTTCTCATTCCCCACCCACCGCTTCAGGTTGCAGAAACTCTATCCCAGTCAGATTGAGAACACTCAGGCCTTCACCCTAGTTCATCCAAAGGGTCTAAGTTCCATGTCAGGAGACGCAAGCCAAGAAGATCAGGGCTACTGTTCTGTCCCAGTGCCCCACTTGCAAAGCAGTGATGTCACTTCAAGTAAAGCAGGATCTCATCCCTGTTCTAAGCTCCAGAGCAGTGGCACAGAGGTTTTGCCAAAGAGAGGCAGGCTATGAGAAAGGAGAGCTCCATACCTCTCCCTATGGGCATTGTTTTTATTTGGAATAGAGTGGGGTAAAGCTCAAACATAAGGATGCTATTAAAAACGATGGGCAGTTTGGTAGTAAGCAATTATGATGAGGTTAGTAACTCCATGATAGCATTAAACTACACTATATGACAGCTAGAAATATAACTGAAAGAATTAGAGAGACAACTAAGAAGAGCTCTCCTGAGATTGGAATGAGCTTCAAAGATCGTCCTCAAAGACTGTCCCTGCAAAGAGGTCTGAATTTAATTGGATTGGACTGTGGAACAGTTTGTGGCATAAAGGCTGATGAAAATAATAGAGAAGTCAGCCAGGAATTTGTGAAGGTTTACAGCTGACTGTGATACCAATAGAGGCAAACTGGAAGCCAAAAAAGAGATCAAGAATGAGTCAAAGCAGGTCCTGGTAAAACAACTCTCACTTCAGGGTAACTGTAAATGTGTGTAACATTGTTCACTCTGAGGGGTGACATTAGAGGCTACACACTCTTTGGGAAACTTCGCAGAAATAATCCAGTCCAGTCACTAAACAAATAAACAAGCAAACAGCAATAAAACAAGACCAGAAAGGGGGTGGTCTTGAAAGGATATCAGTATACAGAGTTGTTACAATCAGTTATTGAAAATGTCCAGCTTTGAAAAAGAAAAAGAATGTGCAAAGAAACAAGAAAGTGATTTGTATGGAGGAAAAAGAGTATAAATTAAAAACAGCCTTTGAGAGGACCCAGATATTGGACTTATCAAGACTGTGAGTCAACTATTGTAAATATATTTAAAGAACTAAAAAAAAAGTGGTGTTTGAAGAAGTAATAAATATTTAATGACAAGGTTTTTGGTCAAATACAAAATTTCAATAGACATTATATAAAAAGAACGAAACAAAAATTCTGGAATTGAAAAGTATAACCAAAATAAAAATTTCACCAGAAAGGCTCAATAATAAATTTGAAATTGCAGAAAAAGAATTAGTGAACTTGAAGACAGATTAATAGAGATTGTGCAATCCGAAGAACAGAAGAAAAAGAACAAATGATAATGAGCTGAGCCTCAAAGAAGTAAGGACACTAGTGGAACAGGCAAAGGAAAAAAGGGTCAGAAAACCTACTAAGGAAATAATGGCTGAAAACTTCCCAAATTTGATTTAAAAGACTAATTGGCACATTTAAGAAGCTCAATGAACCCCAGGTAAAATGAATAGAAAAATCCACACCAACATACATTATAGCAAAAATGTTAAAAGTCAAAAACAAAGAGAAAAATTTGAAAGCAGCAAGAGAAAAATTAAATGTCATGTTCAGGAGAGCCTCAATGAGATTTACAGTTGCTTTCTCATCAGAAACAATAGGAACCAGAAGGCAGGGAGATGGCATACGCAGTGGGATGAAGGAAAACAGTCAACCAAAAACACATGCAGCAAAATTGTCTTTCAAAAATGAAGGTAAGATAAAGATATTTCCAGATAAACAAAAACCATTGCCAGTAGACATAGCTTGAAAGCAATGCTAAAGGAAATTGTTAAAGTTGAAAGCAAATGACTCCAGGCAGTACTTTGATTCTGCATGAAAAGATAGTGTAAGTAAGGTAATTATAAAAGACATATATAATTGTATTGTTGGGCTTATAGCATAGAATGATGTAATATATTTGATGATAATAGAACAAAGAAAGTAAGTGGGAGAAAAGTGTACTGTATAAAATGATACTAGATGATAATTCAAATAAATAAAAATAAATAAAAAGAACCAGAAATGGTAAGAAGATTGACATGACAAACTTTATAAATATATACTTGCTCTCATTTATTGTCTCAACTTCTTCACAAAACATAAAGTAATATAAAGTAATAACATAACAATGTATTCCTGGGTTTGTTATATATACATATATATATATATATATGTATATATATATATGTATGTATAACAATATTAGTACAAAAAATGGAAATGGAAATAGAGCTACATGGAAGTGACATTTCTATCTCTCACTGAAATTAACTTCAGTATAAAGTTGAACTAGATTCTAAGTTAAAATGTACATGGCAAGGTTTAGAGAAAACACTAAAAACTATCATGAAAAACATTACTAAACACTTAAATGTTATACTGTGCAGTATTTTTAATGTATAAAAAAAAGAAGTAAGGTAGAAACAAAGGAACAAAAAGACCTATGTAAAAGAAAAAGGAAAGTAGCAGATGTAAATTCACCCATATCAATAATAGCATTAACTCTGAATGGCTGAAACAGTAGAATCAAATAGTAAAGGTTGTCAGACTAGATATAAACAAGAACCAACTCTATGCTACGTGTAGGAAGCAAACTGTAGACTCAAGATACAAGTAGCTTGAAAGTCGTCGTCGGCAGCCGTCCGTCTCGAGAGACGATGGTGTAGCTTCTTAAGAGTCTATCTGCACCGCCGAGAATGGCTGTGCAGTCCGACTCGGGAGTGACATGGTATCTGTCTCCTCCCGTGTTGAATCGACATCATGCGATGACGCTGAAGCTACAGAGCCTGGGCAGGGTAATATGGAGGGTCTGCTGTTGCCCATGCAGCAGACCCCCCCTCTCTTCGCAGCTGAAGGGTCCAAGGGAAAGACGGAGTCGATACAGCTTGGGTTCAGGTGCGCCGCAGGAGTTGCCGGTGTTGACTACAACGTCAAACCGCCTTAGGGACTCCGGCTCCGGATTTTCTGTCGGGGTTTACTCCCTTAGCCTTTCCCCTGAAGAGGTATGCCGCAAGGCAGCGGAGGTTTTTTGGAGTCAGAGTTTTCCTTCTCTGATGTACCCTGACTGGAAGATCGAACCAGCGACACTTAGCTCGCAGGCCGACGCTCAATCCACTGAGCTAAACCATCATATAAATAAATAGTAACCACAAGAAAACAGGAATAGCTATAGTATTGTCAGACAAAACAGACTTTAAAACAAAATACGCTACTGGAGATATAGATAGACATTTTTGTAATGATGAAAGGTCAGTCCAGCATGAAGACATAAAATAAGTAATAGAGTAGTCACCCTTATCCGTGGTTTCTCTTTCTATGGTGTCAGTTACCCGTGATCAACCATGGTCTGAAAATAGTAAACGAAAAATTTCAGAAATAATCAGTTCGTAAGTTTTAATTTGCACTGTTCTGAGTAGTGTGATGAAATCTTGTGCCATCCTGCTTTGTCCCGCTCGCCAGGTGAATCATTCCTTTGTCCAGTGTATCGACTCTGTATAACCTGGAGGCAACTCTCCTGATCTCACACTGTCATTACTCTACTGGAAAGTGATTCTTAGGACATTTGCTCCTGGTACCTGGCCACTGTGCTGTAAAGAAGCATAGGGACCATATGGACAGGCCATGTGTAGGTGCTCTGGCCGACAAGCACAGCTGGTATCCCAGATGAGCCGCAGCACCCACCAACCAGCTGTATCAGGGGGTGTACCTTTCCCTGGCTCTGATTTCAGCTATTGAGTCATCTGCAGTGGCTGAGTCTTCCCAACTTAGGTCCCAGACACCGCAGAGCAGAGACAAGAAACCTCTGCGGTGCCCTTTGTAAGTCCTGACCCACTGAATCAAGGATGTAATCAAGTGGTCTTTGATCACTAAGTCGGAAGTGACTGTTACGCAGCAATAGATAATTTGAGTAGCTTAGTATGGCAATTGGAGTGTTTTTCATAAAATGCTGAGTATATAATACTGAAGATAGAACTGCAGCCTCCTTTTCTAACGTTGTTTTATAAGGAAACCAGATTCTATTTGCATATATCACTTACAGCATAGGATCTCATATAGCGCTCTCCTGTTTGACTTCTTTCTAGCGTTATGTTTCCACTCAGAATGTTTGAGTCACAACACAAATCCCAACCCCTCTCAATACTACTGAAAAATCCAAAGGAAGAAAACATGGTTTTAATTATTTGTAAAACATCTCTATTTTGCTGGAAGGGATTACTCCAAAATTCAAGCCTAATTTTTGGCCCCATAAGGTATGTTATACTATAATACTGGGCCGGAAAACCAGGAAACCTGGACTGGAGTGTGGTTGTCTGACCCTGGAACATCACATCAATTCCATAAGCCTCAGAAATGTACTAAAAACCAAAGATGTTTGACTGCACAGATTTAAGAATCCTTCCAGTGCTAACATTTCAGATTATTTCTAAAGGCCTGGTAACTTCTTAAATATTCCTGTCTTTTGGACCGAATTTGGCACTGTCTTCCCAAATTTATTATTAGCACGTCTTTCAGGCCAGGAGTTTCACTTTTATGTATCTAGCCAACAGGAATACTTGAGTATGTTTACAAGGCAGTTCAAGGTGTTCATTAAGATATTGTATGGAATCAGAAAGTGTTAGAAACAACCTTAAATCAATAGAGCAATGATTCAATAAATAGTTATACATCCTATTGTTCAGTGCTGCACAATAATTTTAAAAGGATGAGAAAGGGCTGTAGGTATCAATGAAGAAATATTGTCAATACATAACGTTAAGCTAAAGAAGAACTTAACAGAGCAACACGTAGAGGAGGATCTTGATTTTGTAAAGTGCAACAAACCCGAACTGTTTATTCGTGTTTATACAAAGGATTGAGAGAAAACATGACAAATATGTAAGTTGTTTTTTGGCCTTCGATAATGTTCTTGTGATCCGAAACAATTGTTGTCAATAAAGTTGTCCAGTTTTATCCTTATTTCAGTGGAGGGGATGCTCCTGACCTCCTCATGCTTTTGGCAGAAAGTGGGATAGATGGGAAGGAGGAATATAAGAGTGTTCACAGTTTACATATTTCTGTGTTGTTTAAAATTTTTATGAGAGTGCGTTGATGTATTTCTTGTATAATCAGATACATATATAAAAGTTTGTCATCTGTTGTGAATTTGACTGCTACTTTCTGAAACCAAAATTTTGATTCAGAATAAAGGAATTTCTAAGCATCTACGAAGTTCCTATTTGCCTGGGGGGAAGAAACAAAACAAAAGCAGCTGCCAGGGTCCGGAGCACGTTGCACTTGAGTAAAACAGCGGGGGGACCTGCTGGTGGCCAGATTTGCCCACCCTTGTGCAGGTGCCACTGCTGTTAATGAGAATTACTATTTTTTTAAAAAAGTAAGTTGGGAGATGGGGGACTCATACAGATTGTTGGTAACAAAAAGGAAATAAATATGACCTAGTTACTGAAATGAAACATAGTTCAGTCTTCTTTTGACTACCACTTTTGTTGTTAGCCCTCAAGGTATGAGGTCCAAGCATTTCTGGGTAGAAAGAAGGAGCAATCCCAGAGAAGCTCCCATCTGGTGTTTAATTAAACTGTAATATATAGTAAAATAAATTAAACATCAGTGAAATTACAGGTATCACTGAGTATTTTAAAATGATGGATTCATAAGAATATTTCATGGAGGCAAACTGAAAATGTCCCAACCTCAGGATTTTTTAATCTTTTCTTGAAAGCACTATTGTGCAAGTTACCTTTGTTGAAGCAATCTTGTTGGAGTCTGAGAGAATTTAATTAAGAGTTATAGAAACCAAAGGTTGTAAGTGAAAGAAAACATAAAAACCCACTTTTGAATTGGTTCCTGGGTTTTATATTTCAATATATTATATTAGTGTATTTAATGTATTATATTAATATATTATATTAAAATTTT
This sequence comes from Furipterus horrens, assembly GCF_987537825.1. Taxonomy (NCBI): domain Eukaryota; kingdom Metazoa; phylum Chordata; class Mammalia; order Chiroptera; family Furipteridae; genus Furipterus; species Furipterus horrens. Next base: position 36,179,519 of record NW_028327178.1, read on the forward strand.
AAATATAAAATATATTTTGTTACTTTTCCTTTTTTGTGTTTCAGTCAACAAAAATATATAAACTTATTAATTAATATAACTGTAATTACAACGTCATGACTTATTTTTGTATCCACCTATTAAAAATAAATCCTTGTATTTGCATTTATGTTGGTACTGATATCTAGATATTTGCCATTGGCACCCACTAGGGGTCATGCTATTTACACGGGGAAGTACTGATGGCAGTATGGGTATTGTTACTGTGGCTAGATGCATTATTTTCATTCACGTGGCATGCAGAGAGAGAAGGTAGTGCTGTTGTTTCTCAACCAATGCTCAGGACTCCAGTCCTCTAAAGGGGTGAAATTATTTGAAAAATCATGAAAATAGATTTAAGAAAGATGTCATTGGAGAAAGAGGTCTTTTCTGTAGGAAGGTAGGAAGAAAATGGAGTCCTATCTGAGTGAATATTAATAGGCCAGTAGAAGCCAAGGGGAGTTAGTGCAGTGTTTCAGAGCACAAGCCTCTTTATTTAAATCCTAGTTCTGGTATTTGCTAACCGTAATCTCCTTCCAGATCCTCATTTGTAGGATGGGAATTATGCTACCTATTTCACCAGCAGGTATAAGAATTAAATGCTTGTCCAGTGTCTGACACATAATAAATGTTCAAAAAATTGAAGCTGTGTTGTTATTACCAAAAATAATTGCCTTCCTTTTCTAATTTCAAAATAGTCAAATTTCTAGAAAAGATTTCTTACTATGTAGTTTCTTTTCTGTGTTTTTAAGGTGAACAATTAAAAAGAGAAATTTGTCTTTATCCTTTTCTTTTGAAAAATGTTTCCTTCTGAAAAATTGTGTATTAATTAGATAAACATTGGAGCAAGGAATTTACTGTGCAAGGTGTGGGGGAACAAAGGTGAACTAAAGATAGCTTCCTTTCTTCTCTCAGCAACAGTGGCTTTGGCAACACCACCACCAACTACTGATCCAGTGAGGGAGAAAAGAAATGTATGCAAAGAAGTAGGTGCAAGGCAATATGGGAGAATCTTCTGAACGGTATATAAATACAAGCAGTGTGCTATAGAGCTGTTTGGTGGAAAGCATGTGCTCTTAACTCTGACAGGCAAAGGTTTCATTCCCAGAAGTTCTCTGAAAAGGGAACCCTCGTGCACTCTTTGTGGGAAAGTAAATTGGTGCAGCCACTATGGCAAGCAGTATGGAAGTTCCTCAAAAAATTAAAAATAGAACTGCAGTATGATCCAGCAATTTGACTTCTGGGTATACATCCAAAGGAAATAAAATCACTCTCTCAAAGAGATATCTGCACCCCCATGCTCATTGAAGTGTTATTCACAGTAGCCAAGATCTATATATAACGGAATATTACTCGGCTTAAAAAAAAAAAAAGGAAATCTTGCCATTTGTGACAACATGGATGAAACTACTGGAAGACATTGTGCTAAGTGAAATAATCCAGACACAGAAAAGAAAAATACTGCATTATCTCACTTATACGTGGAATCTAAAAAGTAGAACCAGCAAGTAGGATAATGGATACCAGGGGCTAAGGGGGTAGGGGAAATGGGGAGGTGTTTGTCAAAGGGTACAAACTTTCAGTTACAGGTGGATAAGTCTGGGGTTGTAGTGTACAGAATGATAACTGTAATTCATAATAATGTATTATATACTTGAGATTTCCTAAGAAAGTAGATCTCAAATGTTCTCACTATACACATACAAAATAGTAACTGTGAGGTGAATGGAGAATGGTTTGCATGACATCAGTGTATACTGACAGCCAAGGAGAGTGGACTGGAATACATGTGTGTGAACAATGATGACTTCACTGTATTAGTCAGTGGGGGTGGTAGATGCTGTTGAGTGAGCATGTGTACTGTGTCCACTGCATTCAAAACGACTGAGCATGTAGAGCAATAAATCTGCATCAAATTTTGTTTTAAGCTTGAATATTCCCCTGCGTAAACTATTCAGATGATTCAGAATGCCACAACTATGGGCAGCTGATGATTGGTAACTTCATTATGACAACACGCCCACTCATGCATCATGTCTCATGCAGTTTTTTTGTCAAAACATCAAATCACCCAGGTGACTCAGCACCCCACAGCTCAGATTTGGTGCCCTGCAACTTCTGGCTTTTCCAAAAATTAAAATCACCTTTGAAAGGGAAGAGATTTCAGATGCTTGATGAGATTTAGGAAAATACAATATGGCAGCTGATGGCAATTGGGAGAACTGTGTGAGGTCCCAAAGTGCCGCTTTGAAGGAGGCTGAGGTGCCATTGTCCTATATACAATGTTTCTTGTATCTTGTATCTTCTTCGATAAATGTTTCTGTTTTTCATATTACATGGAAGGACACTTTCTGGACAGAACTTTGTATTAATTAGCTTGATTGTGGTAATCACTTAACAATATACATATATATATATATATATAATATCACATTGTATATCCTTTCCCCTGAATTTGGGATTAGGATGGGGACAAAATAAATCTTGTGGAATATATTTAAATTTCATATATACTTATATATTTTTCACTATTAGTTGCTGAGAACATCGTTTGACTGAATCCAACATGGGCTATATGATTCCCAGAGCTACCTAAATGTAGTTCACGTGCAAACATGTCGCCTTCTTAAGGTAAAGATGATAGGTTCTAGGGAATTAGAAGTGTCAGAGGTGACACTGTTCAAAACAGCAAGCTGTTCTGCTTGCACTCCCATGTTGAAACTGGAAACAGATCAGCTACTCTGTCCCTGGGTAAGTAAAACCACAGTTACATGGGTCCTTACTGTGATATAATGTTCCTTGCGTGAAACACACCATAAGTTATTATTCCTTTTCATCAGACCAGATGAGATCAAGTTAAAATGACATCTCAAGTGAGAGAAAAACACACTCACGCACCCCTTAAGTTGCTCTGTGGTGAAAAACTGGTTTGGGAATGAATTTCAAAATCCCATCTTATTCTGTACCACACTTTATTTATTCTGGAGGACAAAGGAGAATCAAATTCTCAGAAGAAGCTTTTAAAAATCCCCCTATGGGTAAGTGGTGGACTACAGCGCTGGAAACACCAACAAAGGTAATATGTTGATTCATAATGATTTATTCTCTGTAGTTTTGGGGGCCTGTTCTATCATCTCAAACCCCCAGAAAGGAAAGAAGTTAGTTATAAGGGGAGAAATTCCTATACTCATTACTTCTGCCCACTGCTTTCAGCTGTATTTATCAGGACAACTTTGTAAAACTGTGCAATCAAACAGGAACACAGCTTTTGAGGCAATTAAAGCGGGAGACCAGCTAAAAATAAAGACTTAAAAAAAAAACCCCACCAGATATTGAATACCTACTTTCAAATTATTAGGGTTTTTGTTTTGAAAAAATATATGCACTTGTGTGTCTGTGTCTATGAGTGCATGTTCTTCAAGGTAAATGAAGATCACTGCCGACAGGTACATTATTACTTTATAACCCCCAGTGAATGTTACTCAGACAGGCTATATATTCAATTGATATAGATATGAGCACAGTACTATGTTTGAGGTTGATTTACAGGAAGGTGAGGCTGGCTGATAGGCTCGTAAGGTCCCTAAATGTGTTGTAACTCTTGCTAGAAATTGGGTGGCATTTGGAATGGAGGATATTGTGAAATAGGAATAATAACAACAATGTCAACAATATTTAAGTATTGTTACAGTTTACAAAATTCTTTCACATGCATTATTTTAACAGCTTTACCCTTCACTGTAGCTCACGGAGCAGGAAAAATAGATGTTAAGTCACCTTGCAAGGGGCCCTATTAACCTAATGGCCCACTTGGGGGTCCCAAACCTATCTTTTAACAATAGCTGAAAGAGCTCTCTAACTTTGAAGAGAGCAAAAAGGTTTGTTGAGACTGACAGAACCCATTCTCTGGAAGGCACAATTTACAGTTTACCAAACAGTTAATTTAAAATTAAGTACATAAACCACAAATGACAATTACAGTGAAGTGATGTGGAGGCAATTTCAATCTCTCTTCACCAAAATTACTAGCAAAATCCCTTAGGAAAATAGAGCTCCGGCCAGACTGTTCTCTTTGAATGCCCTAAATCTTCATTGTTTGCTGATCCTTTGTGTCTACCATTTTCCTGTGTCCCAAGCAAGCTTGGATGAGGGGAGATACAAAGAAGAAATATAGAGATCTCAGATTTTCTGATGGAAGTTACTCAAAGTTCAGAACAGGTTCAAAGCCTTCATAATGATATAATTATGACTCTAGTGATTGCCCTTCCTAATTGGCTGGGGCATATGTTCTTGCAATTCTACAGAGCAATTCACAGACTCTATTTACTAGAAATCTAGCAATCAGGGTTCCACATCTTCCAACCCACTTCATTGAAACTGTTTTCTACCTGTGCACCATTTGTACTCCAAATCACCAAAAGCTACGATGATAGGAATGTTGACAGCGTGGTCTAAAAGCATAGCATTCTGCAACATTATTTTTGCTGGCTTAATCCTGAGAATTTCCAGATAATACAATAATCCTAATTTGTTTTTCTGCGAAAATAGCCCATATATGCTGGCCCCTGGACCACAGTAGGAAGTAACTCAATTCTGCTGCAATTTGTCAATTGAAAATTTGTATGCCTGTTACTGTCTGCAGTCAATTTTTTTTGAATCAAGGAAGACCCAGCCCAGGCTGGCACTTGACAATCTTAGGTTCTTTTTTCTTTTTTAAAAATAGAAGTGCAGAGACAGATCTTATTTGTTTGTGAGAGTTAAATGCTTTATTGAGAACAAGGACACTTCTGGACGTCAATGGGTTTAATTTCCTTCTTGGACGATAGACTAATAATCCTTCAACCCCACTAACTATTTGCTATAGGAAAACAAATTTCATTTTTGTCAATAAAGTTCTTGGACAAGTTTGATTTTCTCTTGATGAAAATTAATAGTTTTTCAGTTTGCGCCTGCTCTTCTCTTTCTTAAGATGCAGTAGAAGCTAATTTTGTCTCTCCCAGCTCATGATCAGGCCACACTTATCCATAGAGAAACTGGAACTCCAGGAGGGCTGACATTTTCATGGTATTATGCCACTGATGGATTTAAACTGTGTTCTTAATGCCTTATATTTAGTAAGGTAGATGTTTTGAAGATGGATTTTTATAGACATGTGAAGATGCATTGAACAACAAAATACCAATCATTGCCTCATTGTTCCCTCCCTACTCTTTACACTAGAAAATTTTTTCCCTTAGCCTAGGGGAAAAAAATGATTTAACAAAATACCAAAATTGTTTTTAAAAAATGGGAGAAGAAAAACATCTCTCATGTGACTGAAGTTTTCAGTATAGTCTCATGTTCGTTTTCTTTTTTACAGAAATAGAAACTTTGTTGCCTGCACTTGGTAGAATCTGGGGAATCCAAATTTTTTAAGGAATAGTTATTTCATTTTGCGGATGGGCTGAGGTTTTTGTTTTTGTTTTTGGAAGTTACCAAGATTAAAGAAGCTTTAAATTCACAAGCAAACAAGAACCAATCATGCTGAATAATTACCAGTAAATGGATTTTACTTGACTCACAGTAGGCTAACAACTGTTTACCAAGGGCCTATCCATAAGGGTATCTGAGGGTTGCTGGCAAGGTATCACCACCAGGGAAGATTGTCAGTTACAATGCATTTTCTATGGAGGCAGGAGTACAAAGGCAATGAGCAGAGGTTTGGAAGACTAGCAGATCTGAATTTGGTCTTACCTTAGCCACTTGCCACCTATATAATCTTGACATATTTTTGATTGTCTTTCATTTGCTCTCCCTTTCCTATGTTTTACTTTTCTTCTTAGCACTTATCACCATCTGCTATACTATACATTCATTTTTTATTTTTATTTTTATATTTTAATTATATTTTATTGATTATGCTATTACAGTTGCCTTGCCTTTTCCCCGTTTGCCCCCTCTGCCTAACACTCCCCACTCCCTCAGACAGTCCCTCCATCATTGTTCATGTCCATGGGTCATGTATATAAGTTCCTTGGCTACTCTATTTTCTATACTCTATTCTACACCCCCGTGGCATTTCTGTAACTACCTATTTGTACTTCTTAATCCCCTCACCTCTTCACCCATTCCTCCACACCCTCTTCCCATTTGGCAACCATCAAAACGCTCTCCGTATCCATGATTATGTCTTTGTTCTTATTTGCTTAGTTTTCTTTAGATTCAATTGTTGATGGATATGTATTTTTGCCACTTTATTGTTCATACATAGTTTTTATCTTCTTTTTCTTAAATAAGTCTCTTTAACATTTCATATAATAATGACTTGGTAATGATGAATATCTTTAGTTATTTCTTGTCTTGGAAGGCCTTTATCTGCCTTTCTATTCTAAATGATAGCTCTGCTGGGTAGAGCAACCTTGGTTGTAGGTGCCCACTTTTCATGACTTCGAATATTTCTTGCCAATCCCTTCTAGCCTGCAAAGTTTCTTTTGAGAAAACAGCTGACAGTCTTATGGGAACTCCCCTGTAGGTAACTAATGTTTTTTCTCTTGCTACTTTGAAGATTCTCTCTTTATCTTTAAACTTTGGCATTTTAATTATGATGTGTTCTTGAGTGGGCCTCTTTGAATACATCTTGTTTGGGACTTTCTGTGCTTCCTGGACTTACATGACTATTTCCTTCACCAAATTAGGGAAGTTGTCTTTCATTATTTTTTCAAATAGATTTACAATTTCCTGCTCTTCCTCTTCTCCTTCTGGCTTCCTGTGATGCGAATGTTGGATCTCTTGAAGTTTTCCCAGAGGCTTACGCTATGCTCATTTTTTAAAAATTCTTTTTTCTTTTTCTTGTTCTAATTTAATTAGAATCATCCACTCTATTATTGTTTCCCTGTAAATTGTTCCTTATTTCAATTAGTGTTTCCTTTGTTTCTGACTGGATCTTTTTTATGCTGTTGAGGTCCTCACTAAGTTCCCTGAGCATCCTTACAACCAGTGTTTAGAACTCTGTATCTGCTAGATTGCTTATCTCCATTTTGTTTAGCTCTTTTTTCTGGAGTTTTGATCTGTTCTTTCATTTGGGCCTTGTTTCTTTGTCTCTTTGTTTTGGCAGCCTCCCTGTGTTTGTTTCTATGTATTATATAGAGCTATTTGACTCTGTGTCTTCATAGTGTGGCCTAATGTAGTAGGTGTCCTATAGGGTCCAGTGACACAGCCTCCCCTATCACCCAAGCTGAGCACTCGAGGTACGCCCTTCATGTGGGCTGAGTATACCTTCCTCTTATACTTAAGCCTTGGTCGCTGTTGGCAGATCAATGGGAGGGATTTATCCAGGTCGATCATCTGTGACCACTGACCATCAACCTCCATCTTCTGTGGAGAATCAGTTGTGCAGGGGCAGGGTGGTGGTGCTCCAAAGTGGTCTGTAACTGTCCACTGGGTGTGCTGGCCTTTGGGTTTCCCTGGTAGTGCAGGCCAAGGTCAATCCCTACCTGTATTTTGCCCAGGGCCACCCTGCCTGAGCTATAAAGCAATCTGAGATGGCTGCTACTTTTGCTGGGCTTGTAGATTCCCAGGTAAAGCCAAACTGTGAGTCTAGGCTGGCTGCTGCTAGTGCCAGGCCTGGGGCTCTATGAGGCCAGCTGTGCTCATTTGAGAGGACTTAGGAAGTTGTACAATATGACCAAGACCAGCCATTCATATGGAAAAGCAGCTTGGGCGGGCCCATAAGTTGACGGTTGGGGGAAGAGTCTCTGGAGATCTCCAAGTTGTGTCAAACAGAGTTAGCTATGTTGATGGAGTCTCAGGTATGGCACCAGCTTGCCAGCTCCATGGCTTTCTTGGGGGAGGGCTCAGAAAGGGGACAATGGTCTCTGCTTACCTTGATGCCAGACACCCCAGTTTCTCCCAATATGCCACTGGTGCCCTTCAAGCTGCCACCCCTGCACTGGAGCTCAGAGGAAATGAGCTGAGTAAATGAGTCTGTGTGTGGGTTCTTTAAGAGAAACTGTTTGGGGCTCCAGCAGTTTCTTCCACTGACTCAATCCCCAGTTTTTTGCAGCCAGAAGTTGTGGGGACTTATCTTCTTGGCACTAAAATCCTGGGCTGGGGGACCTGGAATGAAACTGGGACTCCTTGCTCCTAAGATATCCCTTTCAAATTTTTATCCACCACACATAGGCATGGGACTAACCTGTTCCAGTTCGGTGACCCTCCTACCAGTCTGGATGGATGTGGTTTCTTTAATTCCAGAGTTGCCAGACTTCCATTCAACTCTGTTTCTGATCGTTATGAGTGATGGTCGTTCTGTATTTTAATTGTAATTTCGATGTGGTTGTGTGAAGAGGTGAGCCATATCTGCCTATGCTGCCATCCTGACCAGAAGTCTCTATATACATTCATTTAAAAAATATGTTGTCTGTTTCCCCCAAGTACCCTGAATTAGATCCATAAGAGCAGGATCTTTGCTAGTTTTGATTTTTACAATATTTCTAGGAACGATAAGAGTTTTGAGCAATTATAGCACATGCTCATTAAATATTTGTTGAATGAATGAATGGATGGATGCCAGTTGAGAATAATAATCCCACTTTGCTGGGCTATATGTACAACAACTAGACCATACAGTGACCAGTACCTCAATATATATATATATATATATATATATATATATATATTTTACCCTCACCCAAGGACATGCTTATTGGTTTTAAGAGAGGGGAAGGGAGGGAGAAAGAGAGGGAGAAAAACATCAATGTGAAAGGGAAACATCAATTATTTGCCTTTTGTATGTGCAAACCCATAACCTAAGTGTGTGCCCTGACTGGGAATTGGACCCACGACCTTTTGGTTTGTGGGACAATGCCCAACCCACTGAGCCACATCAGCCAGGGCTATATCGAAGTATCCTTTAAATATTTGTTTCCTTTACCATTTCTTCCAAGTCTCACTTGCCTAACTTTTAGCATCCAGTACTCAGGTTTCAGAACTGTTTCTCAGGGAAGTATTTGATAAAAGATCTGAACACCTTGGGTGAATTTAAACCAAAGATTACTTGTCTCAGGAATGTTTTTCAGTTACAGTTGACATACAATATTATATTAGTTTCAGCTGTACAACATAGTGATTAGACGTTTATATACCTGTAAGCCTTATTTTTCACTACGGAATAAAAGGACTTTAAGTATTAGCTAAGCAGATGGAAGAGGGGCAGAAGATGGATGAAAATGCTAGGTGCCCCTGAAATCATATTACTTTGGGGTCTCCTACTTCTAGAGTGGGCCTTGAGTGATTCTCAGAGTTCTTGGGTAGTCTCAGCATTCATGGTGAGATCTGAGGAGTGTGCCTGTTGCTGAGATGAATTTAGTGCTCAGAGGAAAAAAGCACTTTACTGAATCTGGAGACTTGGGTTCTAGTCTTAAGTCGTCCACTAACTAGCCTGGAAAAATACACATATTTCATTTAGAAAAACATATGTCTATAAATAAAATAGCAGTGATAATCTTCAAGGCCTTCAGCTATGACATAACAGCATAACAATGTGCTTTATCTATTTCCATGGGGTTATGTGGTTTAATTACAACATTAACCAAATCTAGATTCTGTTTTGCTGCTGGTAAGCCAATTGTTTTTAGTGAATTTTTGGTATGATGATGATAGTAATATGGGCTTATTAGAGAATACTTGGAAAATAAAAAAGGCATTAAGAAAATATTCAAAATTACTTGCAATGTTACCATTAAGATACAACCATTATGAACATTTCAGTGTATTTCATTCTATCTCTAATCTGTATCTGTTCCTATATTTGCACAGGTCACCCTGTATAAGCAATGTTATGTTCTTTTTTTCACTTAACATAGTATGAACATTTTCCTATTGTAATAACTGTTCTTCAATATCATGATTTGCATAGAGGGCATAATACATGCTTATACAATTATTTTACTTAAGCATTTAAAAAAAGATATTTAGAGAGTGGGGGAAAGAGGGAGAAAGAGAGGGAGAGAAACATTGATGTGCAAGAGATATACTGATCCATTGCCTCTTGCATGCCCCCAGCTGGGGACCTAGCCCGCAACTGAGGCTTGTGCCCTGACTGGGAATTTAACTGACAACCTTTAGGTTCGCAGGCTGGCACTCAATCCTCTGAGCCACACCAGCCAGGGCTTATTTAATCATTTTAATTGCTGTATATTTAGTCTGTTTCTGATTTTTACTGTTATAAAAAATGCTAACATGAAATTCCTGATTTACCACCAAACTTGTTTCCCCTTTAGCCTTCCCCATCTCAGCAAATGCCATTATCATTTATTTAGCTTCCCAGATCAGAAATACAGAAGTCACCCTTTCTCATATTTAAACTCCACTTGCTACCCATCACCAGCCATCACTAGTTACAGCTCCAAATGCACCTGGAGCCTGTTCCTCCTCCCTTTCTCCATGGACCCTGCTCTCAGCTTGTACTTGCTCCACTGAAGTTACTGCTTCATGGTTCTCTCAGCTGCTCCCCATGTCCCCTTCTGTCCACTTTCACATGGTCCTTTTAAACACGTAAACTAGGTCATGGCAGTCCTCTGCATTGGACACTTCAGTGGCTACTTGCTGCACTTGCATAAAATTCAGGGTACTCCAGGCCCTCCATGCCCTACGGGACCTGGGTCCTGGCCCCCTTTCCATCCTGATGGCATGCCATTCTGTTCCTTTTTTACTATTTTCCAGCCACAGAGCTAGCGGTCATTTTGCAAGCATGTCATGGACTGTACTTCATTATTCAAAGACATTGTACCTGCTGTCTCTGACCCTTGAAGGCCCTCAGTCTTGCTCTTTCCTTGACTGACCCCTTTTTCTCTGCCATGTCTTATCTTCAATGTCATTTTCTCAGCTGGGACTCTCCTATTGTCTACAAGCATCACATTTTATTATAACGTAATGCTTCTTTTCTTCCTAGACCTTTTTGCAATAGATATTAACTTATTCATTTTATTTTTATAATCAATGTCTTCATTAGAATTAGTAAACTGTACAAGGACAGGATCATATCTGTTTTACAAACTTTTATGACCCCGGGACATACTATAATGTCTGGAGAGTGATAGGCTCTTAGTTGAATACTTCCAAATGCAAAAACCCCATTAGTAAGCCACAAATTGGAAATTAAAAAAAATTTTTTTGCCAAAATATAGGAACACTTAATGATGGACACTCCCAGGGTTTGTAAAAGGATAGAGAAATGCATATTTTAATAAGTCGGCAAGAAGCAAAAATAGCTAAAACATTTCTGCAGCATAATTTTGCATTATGTACCCAAAATTAAAAAAATTACTATTGCACGCATAAAAATAGATACTACAATATTATTTATGCCATGAAGAAAGGGAAATGACCAGAAACTCTGAAAAACAGCTTAAGTCAAATCCATTATGGTGTATTCATGTAAGAGAACCTTACACAGCACTTTGAAGTAATGATGCAAATCTGTACTCTCCAACATTGCAAGATCTCCCCACCATATTGTTAAGGGGAAAGAGTAGAAGGCTAGTGAGGAGACTAATTTGATTTGGGCACAAGGTGAATATTTATTATAGATAGGCGTTGTGAGTCTCCTGGAAGGTTTTCACCTAAATACTATGAGTGGGCATATACGGATGGTAAAATTTTAAATACTTTTAATTTTTTAAAACACTTTTCTTCTTCTCTCCCTACCCTACCCCATCCCTCTCCATCCTCCTTCTTATTCTATCTTCTTCCTCTGCATCTTCCTCAACTGTGGGGATGTATGGTGATAAAATGTGTATACAATAAGAGCAAGACAAAGCCATTTTATTGTGGGGAAAAAAGAAAACAAATATTTCCTGCAAATCTCCAACATTTCCAATCCTGAACTATGCACCGAGGTTCCAGAGACAAGAAAGACATTTATGGGACTAGAGCAGCCGCCAATTCCCAAAGCTTGTGTTCTACCACATCCAGCAAACTTCTAGGTCACACTTAAACCATTGTTCTGTTCACCTGAAACTAAGATCATGGCTACCACCTCTAAACAACCCTCCTCCCTGCCATGGCAGAGGGAGGGATAGGCTGACGAAAGTGAAAAATTCCAGGAAAAACTAACCACTTGACTGCCCTTTTGGCTTTAGAATTCATTTGAAGCAGTTCTAGGTAGTACAGGTGTGGGTTTAGGGGCTGAGACCAGACAAGAGGTGTGTGCGAAGTTTTTACTAACAAGGTTTTATGAAATCTGAGGTAATTGCAAGACCCAGGATGTTCTGAACCTAATGGGACGTTAGTGCAACTGAACTCCCAAACAGCTGTCATTCATTTTTGGGTAAAATTTGTGAATTAATCCCTTGATGTCTTTTTTTTTTTCCTTGCACTGCTCAGGTTCCCTTTGGACTGGAGGAAATTTGCCTTAGCTAGAGGTTAAACTTTAAAAAATTGTTTAGGAGGCAAATCCTTTCAAAGCTCTGCAAAGAAAATATTCTTTTAATTCAAATTTGGTGAGAGTGGCCAGGGTAGCAAATTAAAGATTTATCGTCAGAGAATTTTTGGAGCACAACTTAACACAGATATGGTTGTTTTATTCTATAATGTCTGGAAGTTTTCCAGCCACTGAGCTTTCTACTTGAGCCAGATATTGAAAGTGTAGCCAATGCATTGATTGATTAATCAAAGCAATGCATGTCATAAATTGTTTCTGTGGCGGATAGTCATAAAAAGAAGACGTAGATGGAGCTATTTAGTGACTTCTCTTGCAATATCATTGCACATTGGCAATAGTTTTGTCTCACGATAAGCACACAAAGGCACCTTTGATTTAGGCAGGTAAGCCTGGGAGGATCAATACAGTTTTGCAAGAGTATGGACTCATCAAATAATGGCATGTCCAAGACCACAAACAAAAACAAAACTAAGGTGCGGGTGATAGCGCCACACAGCTACTGAACACAGATTAAATGCAATAAAGTGAAAAGGTATTTTAAACTTCAGAAACTTCAGGATAAATGGGATGTTACTGATCTGAACTCCCACGAGGCACCCAAATGGATGCACTTTTACTCTGTTTTGAAATTAATTCCAAGTCCAGGGAGTGAAATACATAATGTCTGTAATAATTTCAGAGTGAATCCCAGGGAAATGAAACATTAAATCTGGCTGAGATTTCACATTATAGGAATTATCGAATGTGTGTCATTAGCAAACATCATTCAGCAACTTACTGTATCTGAAGCTGCAAGGTTTAAACAAATACTCCAGTGTAACATTTCACTTATTAGGAGGCGTGACCAAATGATCAAATTACTATAAATGAAATGGGAGTTCTAAACAGCCTGATGGTGTAAATAAAACTACAGTACTGTCAGCGCTGTGTTAGGTGTACTTGCTTTTGGATGTCTTTGAATCCAAAAGCCAAGGCAAAGGTATATCGAATAAGTTTAAGGCCCTTCTTTCAGAAGGAATAAAGACTTAAAAAAACTGCTTCTAATTTTTCCTCCCATTGTCCTATTCTATTTAGCTCCATCTCCCCATCCCTTTCTCTCTTTCTCTCTCATCATACAAATAGTTTATCTCCCTGAAAATCCTATTATAGCCCAGAAAAGACTGCTAACTTGTAGCTTACTGGCTGAGATGCATATTTATTTGTGCATGGGCTTTATCTTTATGAATTTAGGTGATTGACTGATTGATGGCTCTTTGTTTAAACTCTGACTAAATTAATCTCACTTAGCTCCCCTCCCTTTAACGCCAGTGTGTCTCCACATGGTGGTCAGGACCTGCTTTGTGTATATGGCCCCCCTATTTGTGACAGCTTGGACAAAATTCCCCCATTGAGCGATGCCCAGAGGCTGCCTGAAATCTACACTGAGCATTAGCTTTTATGGGGAGAGAGACCCAAAGTTTGTTGGTGGTGAATGAGTCATTTCCAGCTTCCATGGTGCTTCTAGGGGTCAATGATTACTCTGGCCTTCAACAGAGCTTCTTGCCCACCCGCCTCCCCTTCTCTAAGAGCTAACTGTATGGCTAGTATAAGGCTCAGGGTAATAAAAAACAATTCCAGACTCAGGCAGCATCTGGTCAAGTCCCCAGACACACCATGTTTATGTGGGCCATTCGTTCAGGTGGTGAGCACATGGTGAGGTTTAGGGGTTAGGTCTGGGGTCTGACAGAGCCCCTATCTGCGGCAGCTGTGGGACAAGCTGTCTGTTAGCTTCATGGGGAACCAGGGCACTGAGTGAGGACGAATCTCAGAAGTCCATGGAAAAAACACAAAACCACTCAAAGCTGATGGCCAGCTAATACATAAAACAGTATGTTTTTTGAGCAACCAAAAATCAGTCCATGCTGTTGGACAAAACCTTTTTTTTTGTTGTTGTATTTTGAACGAATGGCCTTTATTGAAGAGAATGTAGTCACAGGCAATTGGAGCCATTGCTGAATGCTGGGATGTGTGGTTGACATACATAAGATGGCAGTGGCTGTTTCTAGCTCTTTCCTCTTGGGCTGTAGTTTTCTTTTCTTTTCTTTTTAAAAAATATTTTATTTATTTATTTTTAGAAAGAGGGGAATGGAGGGAAAAAGAGGAAGAGAAACAGCAATGTGTGGTTGCCTCTCATGTGCCTCCATTTGGGGACCTGGCCTGCAACCCAGGCATGTGCCCTGACTGGGAATCGAACTGGTGACCCTTTGGTTCTCAGGTTGGCGCTCAATGCACCGAGCCACACCACCAGAGTTCAGGCTGTAGTTTTCTTTGTGCAGCATATGAAGCAGTCCTTTCCCTTTTTAAAGCTCCTGGGTCTTGAATGCACACAGGTACATTGCAACTTGCAGCCTGACAGCAAAATAAAAGTCACGATGTACGGTGCACTACCTCAGTATATTTTTTCCATGTATGACAATGTGGAGATGGAAACCCTTTTAAACTAAGCAGAGAGCACCCAGGAGCTAAATCCAAAGCACATAAAACAAAAATCCCAATTTAACAAGTGGAAGGAAATATCACATTCTAGCTACACTATACATAACATGAAGAATTTTATTTTCTGCTTTTCTAAGAAAACCTCCATGAACTTTACCCGCCTCTGCTTTGCAGAACCAAGAGAAAGCTCTTTGCCCCTCTGCCCAACCCCCTTTTCTGATGCAGACTGTGCCTTGTGCCTCATGTGATGACCTGCCATCCTCACCCACCAGTAATCACCAGCCCTTCTTTCCTTTTCCCCAGGCTGGAATGTTTTTTCAGCTGCTGTCATTACTCTGGTTCTAGCAAGAGGAGGGCTTGCGATGTTAGGGAAAGGGCTTCAGGAAAACAAAGTGTCTGGGCTGCCTGAAGGAGTAAGTTAGTTGGAAATAATGACACCACTTGGAGATGAAATTCAACAGCATCTTTTCCTTTTCATTTAACACATAGCTGGGTTACTGGGAGTCTGACTTCAGTGCATTGCAGATTAATCTTTCCCCCTGTTGTACTTCACCTATGAGGAAGTGTCCACATCTGGACACACAAACTGCTTTGCTGACACTCCTTCAGGGCAGAGCTCTTGATGCACAGAGCAGCCTAATCAGCAGAAGGGTGAGGGGCAGGACTTCCAAGATGCTCTCTAAGAACGTTCAGCCAGATGGAAAGCATCAACGTTTGCTTAAATGTAATTACTCCTTATATATCATTGCACTTTTACTAGGAGATTTTCCTAGGAGAGTGGCTCACTCAGGAACTCACCATTTGTGACCTATCTTTTGGGACATGAAGAGTTTAAATGGCTAACATTTTGCGTCTGTCTCTCAGTATACAGTAATGAGCCTTATTTTAGCTAGCTAGCCCTCTTTTCAGGTTTGGTTAATATTCATCCAATTTTTCCATAATAAGGATCAAGAGCCAAAGCTCTTCAGGACGCTTCTACCTTACATCCAGATCAAAATATTCCCCTTAAGGGCAAGTGAAAGCAAAGGCTTTGTTTGGACTCAAAGCAAAGGGTAAGCTTTGGCCATTCTTCCTGCTACCCTGTTTCTAGCCTGGCCTAGTCCAAGTCCCTAGAGCTATAATTAACTTGGCCCCTTGCCATTTATATATTTAATTGGGCCAAGTGACATTAGGGCTTGAGTAGCTCTTTTGTGGAAATGAGCAAAAGCAAGTACCTTTTCTTTATAGCTACCCTGAACCAATAACTAATGATCCCTTTTTTATTTGCAGGATGCATTCACTGCAAAGGCTTCCAAGTTCAGTTATAGAACAATGTAAAATGCATAACTTAAACTACAGAAGTTATTCCAGGGCTCTGAAGAACATCCAGCAGATATTGGTAAAGGTACATTTGGACATTTGACCACTTTTTGAATCATTACTTATACTACCAGTTTCCAAATGCATCTGGTCCCCAAGATATTTTGTAGTTAGAGGAACAAGAAATATAAATACCCTGATTCCACTTACTCTGTCTCTAATTGACCTTGCCAAAATTTAAATCTCTTGGGAATTAAAGAGGAAACCAGGATTGATTTACGTTAGACACCATCACATAAATGGTTTATCAAAATATTATTTGTATCTTTCCTTTAATAATGTGGAGCTGTTGCTAGGCGACAACTAGTTTCTCTTGCATCCGCAAGTGACCACATGACTGGTTCTTGCCAATAAAACAGGAATGAAGGGGATATATAGTCACCAACAGGCTGTAGCGTTCAAGGTAGGGGTGTCTCTGCTCTCCCTTTTCCCCTTGCCCTGCCTGGGAGCAGAAGTCTCCAAGGTTGTAGGGGAAGGTGGCAACACAGAGGGAAGGACCTGGATCCCTAAATCACCATGTGGAGGGAAAGTACCCAAATATTAAGAAGACCTTCACTGGACTTTTAGGTAAATGAGAAATAAGTTCTGTTGTGTCAAACCACTAAAATTTGGGGGCTTATTTGTATGATGGCCAGCATGATCCTAACACACCAATAAGATGGTGTTAATTCAGGAAAAAAGCGTAGGTATTTTGTTACTGTGAACATTCATAGTACAAGATGGTGGAAAAGGTCCTAGAAAGCTGTTGAGACCACCAGACCTCCACTGAGCAACCAATGGTCCAATGTTTTCATTTCCATACCAATTCACTTTTGCCCTGATACATTAGCTTCATCTTGTGCTAAATGTGGCACATAATAATTGGCAAATGGATACCTTTCTTGTAATATAAATCTTTACTTTAAAATGTGAGTGTATCTGTGCATTTTCTCTGATGTCTGTGTTGTTAGAGAGGTAGATATTGTGAATTCATGACCATATGGAATAAATATAGTGAATTTGAAATTTATGAATTAAGGCATTTGCTTTTGTCATACGAAAGGATACTATAAATTCCAGTTAATCTGAGTCTTTTATACTTTCTGTATATAGCCAGCAATTTTGGAAGAACTACTTAGAAACCTGATATTATAGGACATCGTTTTGGTGAAGAATATCCTAACCAAGGTATAAGATAATAAAAATAATAGTTGAAATAAGTCATGTGGTTTATCAATAGAAATCCAACCATGGTCACTGATGTGGTTTCAACAATAACTCTAATATTTAGAAGCACAGATGTTAAACTGCTTTGCTTCTCCAGATGTGCTCACACAGGGGTCCGTCCAAATGGAGCAATATGTAGTCTACAACATGCATCCCTCTTGGAGAACAGAAAGGTACTTACTTACTCCAGTTGTCCAACAACTTTGTTTTCCTCCAGCAAAGACCAAAACAGAGTTCTTAATATGTGTTTGGTTTAACTTTGGTGATACACAGCATTTACTCCCATCGGCACCTCCTCTCACCTATGGAGATAAACTGTGTTATTCTAATACAAATCCATATGGTTTTTATCTCCATCTCACCTGCCTTGGTGTAATATCTGTTTACTGTGGCATGGTCACCAAATCCTGTGGACAATTCATGCAGAGTGGTAATAGACTGTATTTTAAATTTGCTTTTTTTCTGTTCAGCTTGTGTTAGCACCGCCTTAGAAATAAACACAAATTCATTGAACAATATTTTTGACGAGACTAAGCCTTAAGTATGGTAAAATTAGCTGAGACTAGAAAGTTTCATGAAATTCTGTAATTGCTTAGAATATCAGATTTCTCCCATTTTTTATGCCTTATTACCAGTGTAAGCTCTAATTTTAAAAATGTATATTTCTTGGGAAATCATTCTGCCTTTTATACAAAATATTTTGAGTGCACTCCTTTTTTGGTCTATGAGGGGTACTAATTCTTGTGATGGAAATTTTTATGGCACAATGAGAGAAAAGGAAGAGGAAGCAACATTCATTCATTAATTTAATTCAATTAATAAATGCTTACAGGGCATTTTGAAATTGCCAAATATAATGCAAGAAGGTCTTGTACCTCCCTCCCGGAGTAGGTAAAGCAGACATGTACATGCTATAATAGGATTTAACAGGTGGTAAGAACAAATAATTTTAAATGTGATGAGTGTTGCAAAAAGGAAAGTAACAGGACTCTAGGGGCCCCAAGGGTATCCGTTGTTTTATTTGGAGATATTTCCTCGAATTGGGAGAACTCAAAAATATTATGGAATTAACACGCTTTAATAGTGTATTTTTTAAAGTTCACTGAGTTATAAACCAATTATCATATGCAGACTAAGCTGGCTTTCAGACGTCAAAAGATCTCAGATTCAGATAAAGATTGATTCTCTTTCTGACTTGGTGGAATATGGTGAAATGTGCAGCAAAATTGTGCAACAGCACAACAAAGTAATGACAATGTTCCATGAGAAAAAGCGTGCTAGAGCTTAATGCATTTTACTTGTTACTTCCCTCTCTCTCTTCATCTAAAGTAACAGTACTTAGAAACGGAATACTAAGTTTAATTATGCTTCCGCCAACTGAAACAAAACAAAATAAACAAAAGAAAGAAAACCAAATAAGGGATAAAGAACCTGCACTTTCTTTCTATGGACATTTTAAATTGGACAACACAGATGGTGATTATTTGATTGTGAAAATTGGGTTGTAAAATGAGTATCTTCAAAAATGTCAAGAGTAAATGCCCTTTTGCAGACAAACATGGGACTGAACGAATTCCAACAGCATGCTGCCCAAGGCTCTTCATTCCATGTAAATTGAGCTTAAAGAGAAATTTGTCTCCTAAGACTGAATTTTGGTAGCACCAAGGTACATATGACTGAGAAGAAGAGATTATGGGTTCTTGAGTGTTTTATAGTTTACAGTTGAGAAAAAAGTATCAGGCTTGTGTTTTGAGGTGTAAAGAACCTGCATACATACTTTGTGGAAAAAGTGCAAAACTTAGTTAATGGAATCAGATAGTTCAATAGCCAAGCTGATCTCATCCTACTTCACTTTCTGAATGAGCCTGGGTAAGGTAGAAAGCTGGTAAGAAAAATGGATTCATTTAAAAAGAAAGAATTCATCTCTAACAACTCAACTGTCCACTTTTAAAATAGGCATAGCATCTGGTTACTAGATACAAGTTTTAAAGACAAATCTGTGAATCGTAAACAATTCCTTTAGCTAAGGAGGAAGGGGAGGGAATGCAAATAATGCAACTTTACAGTAAAATTTCAATCCAAGTGCTTCTTCTTTTGTGTGTCCTGGAGGGAGCTCTGAACAATATGTAGGTGCAAATAAGCACGTGATTGGAAAGAACTATGAGAAGAAAAAGTTTCAATCAAAATCTGCAGGAGAAAAATTAAGTTTCTTCCTCACTTAAATGGCCTTTCTTCCTTTTTAAGTAATGGAGGACATTAGGATAAATAAGTAAGAGCTAAGTAATACTCTTTTGTTTTTGTTGACATTTTGGGGGTGGTGCACTTGAGTTAGACAATTGTTATGGTCCTTAGAGTTACTGAAGATTTCTCTCCCTTAAATGGTGCAATGTTTCTACCTCTTGGCCATGCAGACATGGATGCTATGGGAAAGAAGTCAGAGAAATTTTCCTGGAGACATGGGGCCAATCTAATTTTCCCCTCAGAGAAGGACTGACTATCCAGGATACTGGAATCCAATGAGTGGGACATACTTAAGTCTTAGCAGGTGCATATTAAAATCCAAGGTGGGAGAGAGGGATATAATGGGAGAGGAAAGGACTTCTGGGAGACTGCAGCTCTTACCATTGGATGGGAGCCCATCTATGTCATCCCAGAAGAAGATCAGAGACTTTGTATGAGAAAGAAGGTGAAGAGCAGCTCCATCTTCAAGAATCCACTGAGAGGATCAGGCTTCAGCCTACTATCTATTAGGCAGGGGTGGGTTAGTTCCTACCTGGAACCTAGAGGGACAACTAGACACCAGAAACCAGAGCAAAAGAGCTAGTTAGGGCATACACAGAGGGAGTAAGTGGAAAAACCCTTACCAGATACTCCCAGAAGTGCCTAGTATCTTTGAGGCACACTGAACCATGAGCCAGAGCTACAGATTGTGCCCACATTTTATTTGTTGATGGGGAAGGCCCCAAATGAACCACCAGAGTGGCCCTCTGAATATACAGGAGCCAAGGGACACATGGCACTGAAAATGTGTGTGTGTTGGATGAGGATGGATGGTAATATTCTGAATAGACCCTGAATTAATAACTGATGAGGAACAATTGAAATTTAGTTTTTTTTAAATTTAAATTATGTTTAATTTTTAAATTACAGCTGACATACAAAATTATGTTATTTACAGGTGTATACCCAGTAATTTGATACTATATAACTTAATAAGTGATCATCCTGATAAGTCTTGTACCATCTGATACCATACATAGTTATTAGGATATCATTGACTATATTCCCTATCCTGTACTTAATATCCCAATGACTATTCTGTAACTACCAATTACTACTTCTTAATCCCTTCACCTCTTTTCACTCATCCCCTGAAAACCCCTGTCATCTGGCAACCTTCAAAATGTTCTTTGTATCTATGAGTCTGTTTCTTTTCTGCTTGTTTGTTTTGGTTTTTAGATTCAACTGTTGATAGATATGTAAATATTTATTGCCATAACATTGTTTATATTTTTGACCTTTCTTCTTCTTAGAGAAGACCCTTTAACATTTTATGTATTACTGGTTTAGTGGTAAAGAACTCTGTTAGCTTTTATTTTTTTTTGTCTGGGAAGCTCTTTATATGTCCTATTCTAAATGATAACTTTTCTGGGTAGAGTAATCTTGGCTGTGAGTCCTTGGTTTTCATCACTTTGAATATTTTGTGCCAATCCCTTCTGGTCTGCAAAGTTTCTGTTGAGAAATCAGCTGACAGTCTTATGGAAGCTCCCTTGTACGTAACTAGCTACTTTTCTCTTGCTGCTTTTAAGATTCTCTCTTTATCTTTAACCTTTTTATTTTGATTATGATGTGTTTTTGAGTTCCTCTTGTTTGGGACTCTCTGTGCTGCCTGGACTTGTGTATCTGTTTCCTTCACCACGTTAGGAAAGTTTTCTGTCATTTTTTCAAATAGGTATTCAATTTCTTGCTCTTTTTCTTCTCCTTCTGGCACCCCATAATGCAAATGTTGGTATGTGCTGTTCAATTAAGTTTTTTGTTTTTTGGGATTTTTTTTCTTCCTTAAATTCCAAGTCACTGTTTTGATTCTTAGCTTTATCTACCCTACTCTTGACTCCCTGTAAATTATTCTTTATTTCAGTTAGTGTATCCCTCATTTCTGACTCGTTCTTTTTTATGGTTTTTATGTCTTTTTTAATGCTGTTGAAGTTCTTACTAACCTCCTGTTGTAGTTGAGCCTTAATTGATATTGGCACATCCATGGGAGGGATTTACCCCAGGATAATTGGCTTCAAAGACTGGCTGAGACCATCAACCACTGTGAAGGACTGGCTATGCAGGGGCCCACCCACAGAGCATGACTTACCTCAGCAGGGCTTTGGTGCTCACTGCCCCTGCCCCTTGAGTATGTCACTTTTGGAGTTGGTAGTGTGGTGTTTCGATGTGGTCTGAAGCTGTCCACTGGGCGTGCTGGCTCTGGGGCCTCCCAGGAGGTGCAAGCCATGGTCAGCCACTGCCTGTGTTCTGCCTGAAGCCACCCGGCATGAGCTGCAAAGTGGTCTGCATATGGCTGCTACTTGTGCTAGCCTTGGAGGTGCCCATATGAGGCCAAGCTGTGAACCAAGGCCAGCTACTGCTAGTACCAGGCCTGGGGCCATGTAGAGAGAGGTACAGGACACATTGAGGGGAGATGCTGTTGGTTTGAGAGATTTTAGGAAACTGAAGCATAAGCCAAAACAGGCCATTTGCATGAAAAAGCCACTGAAAATATCTTGAGTAGGCCCAAAAGTTGGGTGGGGCAGGGTCTCAGGGAACCACTAGGATAGGAAAAATAGTGTAAGCCAGGTTGATGGAGACTCAGATATGGTACCCATCTGCTGGCTCTGTTGGGGGAGGGCTCATCAAAAGAACAATGACCTCTGCCAGCACTTCTGTCTGGGACAAAGCTGCCCCTTAGCTCTTGCCTTCATGCCAGACAACTCAGTTTCTCTCTGTATGTCTCTGGTGTCTTTCGAACTGCTGCCCCAGTGCTGGAACTCAGAAGGAGTCAGTCCAAGTAAGTTAGTGCATGGCCCTTTATGAGGAACTGCCTGGTAGTCCAGAAACCCTTTGCCTCCCTCAACCATAATTCCTGTTGGTTTTTAAAACTAGCAGGTATAGGGACTCTTATATCACTGGAACCCTAGGTTGCTGTGCCTGGTGTGGGGCTGGGACACCTTGATCCTCAGGAGGACCTCTGTAGCTGAGCTATTCCTTGTGACTATTATCTGCTACATGTGGCTGTGGAACCAGCCCATTTCACATCTAGTATCCTCCTTCCAGTCTCGAGGTGGCTTTTTTAAAAACCTTAGTTATAGGACTTCAAGTTAGATAGTTTTTAGGCAGTCCTGAATGATGGTTGTTCTGTAGTTTAGTTGTAATTTTTATGTGGTTATGGGAGAATGTGAGTACTGCATTTATATACATTGCCAACTTCCACTGGAGTTTCAAAGAAAGAAAGATTCATCTATCAAAGAAAGACTTCCTAACCCATACTATCTAAAACACTACTGTTGATCATTGCAGAAAAGAAAGTCTACCAGCCAAATTTCACAGGTAGAGAAAATTAGAAGTGATCATTTCAGGCCACACATGTAGTCATAATGAAAATTGTTTTCAAATTTGGTATTCCACATTTGCTTTTATATATGACCTCTGTTTATTATGAATCAAAATATTTTATTTGTTTTAGTCATTCATCTGTAGATATTTTAAGGGTCTGTTGTTATAAAAAAATATTTTAAGTGCTTCATGCTTCTGAGAAATGCTCTGGTGTACAGCCTTTACCAGAATTTACCATTAGTAGCTCCGTATGAGATTAATGTTTCATACAGCTCAATGACAAATAACAGCCCTTTAATAATCAGTTATTCATTCATTTCTGTTAGGCATAGGGAAGGATTGTGAAAATAGGTTACAAGGCTTGACTCATATTTCAATTGACATTGCTTCTCTTTCTGATTTGTTCATCCCATTAGAATTTATTTCAGAGAATTCTGTAGAAATCAAACAACACACAAATACACCTGCACCCCACACCCCCGCACAAAAAAACCAAGCAAAGAAGGCAAAAGGCTCAGGGAGATGAAGACAGTTTCGCTAATGAATCCCCAACTGATTAAAAATAAACACACTTCTGTTCCTAGAAATGGGTAAGTAGCATTTATTGCCACAAATTGTTTAACTTTAGAAAAAATAAAGAGTTGCCCTCAAATTTGTTATGGGAGAACAGCAATGCTGCAGCTAATGATTTCCCAGGTGCCGACAGTCTGAATTTAGAAATTAACTACTATTGACAACATGTGGAATGGGCCCATCTTTGGACCCAGCTTGACAGATGATCCATTATTATGGTTATCTTTAAGAAGATACTGTATCACTATTGAGCATTGACTTTACCCAAAGGCACTGACTGGATTCATGGGAGTTTCACAGTATAACATGGGGTTTGGCTCTAGAATCAAGACAATCTAGGTTTGAATCTTAGTCTTGCTTGGGTGACTTTGGGCAAACTACTTGTGTCACTTAGCTTTGTCTGTGCAACAAACTGTCCCAAAATTTAGCTGCTTAAAAATTATTATGTATTTGCTCATGATTTGGTGGATTGACAGTTCAGCTGGGCTCAGCTGGGACAGTGTATTTTAGTTCCTCAGAGTATTGGCTGGGCTCACTCATTTGTCTGGGGCTTTTGGTGGGGCCCTTCTCAATGTAATCTGTTGTCACATAACAAACTAGCCTGGATTTCTTTACATGGTGACTGAAAATTCCCAGCATCAAGGGTGGTAAGTTCCAACAAGCAAGCATCTTTCAAGCCTTGGCTTGTATCACATTTGCTATTGTTTCATTGACTCTAAAGTGGAAGCTTACAGATTCTCAGTGGTAACATGAGGATATCATAGTACCTGTGTTTAAGGTTCTTGTGGAAATTAAATGAAATTATCCCTGTAAAGTAGGGTTCAGTAAATGTTAGGTACAATTATATTATTACCAATTTAGAAAAAAAGAGAAAAAGAGAAGAAATGAAGAGAGGGAAGAATTGGGGATAAATCTTGAAGGCTGAGGTAAGAGAGATTATGTTGATGATTCTATGAAGGACCAATGCTTAGTTGCTCTTGGTTACTTGTTATAAGTGAACTTTTAGGTTCTTGTTAGCACTTTAACAATATAGAAACAGTTATTTCCATACAAGAAAAACAGATTTATTGTTATTTTTAATTTCAAGAGTTTTCTGTTTTTAGTAACAGTGACTGGGTTTTAATGGGAAACCACAGGCAGATGTTCTTTTCCTCTCCTTTGTACATTTTCTATAATAGAGGTATATAGCATTTGTAATAAAAAGAAAACATTAAAAATACCTTAGTTTTAGAACAAAGTTCTTTTTAAAATTCTTCTGGAATTCTAAACAACTTTGCATTTGTTTATAAAGTTGACAATTTTCAACATTTGCTTTGTTACCTTAGGCTTGGAGGGATCAGTCAATTTTCCCACTACACCCTGAAAATTCCCTTGACATGTGCAAGCTATCTGCCCATCTGCTTTTCTGAGAGATTAGAAGCCTCCTAATTCCAAAATGCCTGAAGGTTACTTTTGGAACAAGTGTTTGTTTATCAATAATATAAGTTAAGACTCCATTTAGCTTTCTGGTCCACTGGAAGTTGGGTCCTATACATTTAAAATTATCTTTACGAGTATGGAATTGGAGTATTTGTATAAACTTAAAGGAGAATGTTAAATTAAAAACCACATACATTCTTGGATAAATTAATTAAACTTGCCTGGGAGTTTAAATTTATCCTCCAACCCCCTGCCAAATTTGCTAGAAAGTACAAAAAAATTACAGCTGCAATTGGAGGATTTAGACCAGATTTTTATTTGATGAACTTTCTAAGAGTACCAGCACAGTACATGCTATGTCTTCATAGATCTGAACAGCCAGATTAATCCCCATTTCTCAATGTGTGGTCTGTG
The DNA here is from genome assembly GCF_987537825.1 of Furipterus horrens. Classification (NCBI taxonomy): domain Eukaryota; kingdom Metazoa; phylum Chordata; class Mammalia; order Chiroptera; family Furipteridae; genus Furipterus; species Furipterus horrens. The sequence continues at coordinate 36,205,002 of NW_028327178.1, forward strand.
GACTCGTTTGTGCGCAATCGATCACCAGAGTAGCTTTTTACAAGTCATACTATCCTTTGGGTGCCCTGTACCTGTCCCTAGATTCAGGCCTGGGCTCTCAGGTCCCAGAACACTGTCCATGCTTTCCTGGCAGAGTCCCTTCTGCTTTCATCCCTGCTCCTACCCAGCTCACAGCCCCATATGTGCCACCTCTTTTCCTGAGTTCCTACTTCACTGTGGTCTAAAAACATTTTCTGTAAAGGGTTAGAGAGTAAATATTTTAGGTTTTGCAGGTCATCAGACCTTTGTCTCAATTCCTCAACTCGGCTGTTATAGCTTGAAAGTAGCCTTAGACAATATAAAATGAGTGGGAATGGTCCAGCAAAACTTCCTTTACAAAAGTAGGGATGTAGAAGGACCATAGTCTGGAACCCATTAGTCTTTTCCATCTTTAAGTCCAGGGAAAACTTATAAAAAAATTATGTTCTGCTCAGTTCCTCAGAGGACTAGATTTATGCAAAATGGAATCCCCAGAGCCTTTTGCAGAAGAAACTGAAGTGTTCAGCATCGGTTGTTCTGGTCTAGCCAGGAGCATGAGATGAAGTAGCAGGTTTGGCCTACAGTGGCTGAAATGACTAACCATTTCCTAGATGGATGGGATGGGAGGACAGCAAGGTTCAGTGACCTCCATAAGGTCATCATTTGAGTCAGTGGCTGGATTAGGAGCTGACCATGAAGATTTCTCTATATTCTCCAGAGCTATTGTTCTTTGACTTGAGCTGTCATCAGAGTCACCATGCATTGCTGGGTTTATGACTGGAGTTCCTGAATGCATAGGTCTAGGCTGGGGGTCAGAGAATCTGCATTTCTAACAAGTTTGTGGGTGCTGCTGATGCTGCTGACCCTGGAGACCATGCTTGAGGGCCATTACTCTGGAATAAACCATACCTCATAGGTGAGCATTTTCTTTTGTTTTATGAAGCTCTCCAGCAGCTTCTGGTTCTCATCTGATGACTGGATTTAAAGTGGTTTCCAGATTCAAGGCTACAGAATCTTTCTTTTCATTCTGGGTAACAAGCTTTAGCATATCTCAGAGTGGTACTCCACATTGGCATTATTAATTTTTGACATGAAGTCAAGTATACACATGGTAAATACACCAATAATTGGTATGTTAAACTGCCTAAATGTAATAAATTCTGGTACCAATGCTTCTTGCTCCCAAGAATGAATACACTGTCTTGGCCATTTTCAGGAGCAGGTTCTTTGCCAGCTCCCCATGGAATCCTTACACTCGGCTTTACCCCCTCCTGTTTTCCTGATATGTCCAGTCACATTTTAATGGCTTAAATGGCTTTGAAGCTTCCCCCATGGAACCAATTTTCACCCTCAGCACAGGGCAGCTCCTGTCCTTCAACAAGGAGTTGACTTCAGTGCTGTTTGCACACGGGTCCAGAAAGCAAATGTATTTTGACTGTTGTCCTGATGGCAGCGCTTTAACATCAGCAGCAGAAGTAGATTTGTCACGGAGCTTTTCTGATGAGGCAGGCTCTCCAAACTAATGGAGTCTGATGGCAGATTTTGTCAGTGAGAGGAGATGTTGCCCACAGCTAGCCAGGCTGCTGGAATTTTTGGTGCTAATGGAAGGGGTTCATTGAGAGACATGTTTAGCAAAGTCACAGCTAATATGATTCTAAATCCTCACAGGAAAATGGTGAGCGTATAAACCACAGGACACTGATATTATGGCAGCTGTTTTACACTAGCCAAAAATTCATGACTCAGATTCCTTAATGAATTCTTTGGGGCAGGAGGGATAAAAGCCAGCGAACCAAACTGTTCAACTAAAATATCAAAAGCTTGAAAACTCTTAAAAAGTCCTTAAATTCTGAACAATACCAACATCAATTTAAGTGCTTCTGTGAATTGTCTTCCAATGGAAATATCATACTGCTTGGCTTTGCCCTGGGCAAACTTTTCACTGAAGTCATTCATTTTGCTTTTTGTTGTGGTTACTAACCTCAGTCAGGATGCAACAGGCTACCAAACATGTGAGGCAGAGACTTTGCCAGTTCCTACCATTTTCCTGCTTTGGAAATAGAATGGACACCACTGAGTTTTTTCTGAATTTGATCTTTCTTTTAATGATATCAGGAAGACGTGATTAGACACAGGAGGGGACTTGAATGTCAACTTGAAAGAAGGAGAGTATATCTCATGACACACACACACAGGCGTGGGATCACTAACTTGGCTGGCTGCCTGGAAATATTTGCAGCACCAGTCTACCTGTCTCATCTTCTCTGAGGAAAGCCCTACACAGTGCATGTTAGCAACAGCTCCTGTTCCCAGCTGGGTTCTCTTTAAGTGTTCCCCTTCCAGTATCAGAATATTATATTGTTTTAAACTTTATAGGGTACATTATAATCCTGTGGCTCTCTTAGATGCTTTCAACTTTAACAAATTTGGCTCAGGAATCGCCTTTACTTACTCAGAGCTCATGGATCATAGGCAGTTGGCAGATTCATCCTTACTAGTAGTAACTCAGACCCATGATAAAGACTCACGAGAAAGTCAATTCTCTCAGTTTTTTGTTTCCATAGGCCAATACATCTATCACCCATCCGTTGAGTTCATTCATTCATCTGTCAAGTATGTATTGTGTGTTTATAAGTGTCTGGCCTAGTACTGGGAAGTAAGGAGTCACTGATGGGGAAGGTATTCTTTCTGTCTTCTGAATTGGAGTTAGATATGCAGACAAATAATTATAAAGTGGGATGTAGCAGGCATAGTAGAGATTTATATTTAAACTGGGAGTACAGGGGAGGGGAAAATAATGGTCTGAAGGAGTCAGGAAGGTGACATTTGATCAGAGTCTAGAAGATGAGCCAGGAAAGGAAGAAGTGGATATATTTCAAGCAAAGGGCACAGTATATGTGTAAAAGAAAATTTGTGGTCACTAATTGTCCACGTGCTCCCCTATTTTTTTAGATTTCTTGCAGATGGATTGGATTCATGTGACTGACTTTTAGGGAATGAGATTGTGAGCAGAAATGATCCATTATTTAGAATCCTAGGCACTTCAGCATTGGTGTGTCTTGTCCATTTCTATCTCCTGCTGCCATATACTTGGCAGTAATGTGTTGAAATGTCTGAATCACAAGATAAAGGGAACTTGAATACCTAAGTCACTAGATGAAGAACAGCCTCCTCTGCATTATACTTTGTGTGAGAGAGAAACAAGCATTTACTGTGTTAAGCTGGTCTGTTGTGGTAGTTAGCATTAATTATTTTTTACATAATACAGACATAGAAACTCTGGCATTTATGGAGAATATTCGACACTTCAATAGAGCCAGGGGAAAAAATACGGAGAAAATATCTTTACAAGAAGGTGAAATAAGATAGGGATTTTTTTGTAAGCCATGATGAAGAAATTGTATTTCATTCTTTTTTTTAAAGTATATTTTATTGATTATGTTGTTACAGTAGTCCCACATTTTTTTCCCCCTTTGCTCCCATCTGCCTAGTACCCGCCTTCCCTCTAGCAATCTCGCCTCCTTAGTTCATGTACATGGGTCATGCATATAAGGTCTTTGGCTTCACCCTTTCCTATATTATTCTTAACTTCCTCCTGTCTATTTTGTTTCTACAGATTATGCTTCTTAATCCCTGCACCATTTCCCCATTTCTCTCTCTTCCCCCTCCCAGATGATAACCCTCCAAATGATCCCCATATCTGTGATTCTGTTCCTGTTCTGGTTTGCTTAGTTGGATTTTGTTTTTATTTTTTATATTTAATTGTTGATAGTTGTAAGTTTGTTGTCATTTTAATGTTTATAGTTTTGATCTTCTTTTTCTTAAATAAGTCCCCTTAACATTTCATATAATAATGGCTTGGTGATGATGAACTCTTTTACCTTTACCTTGTCTGGGAAGCACTTCATCTACCCTTCCATTCTGAATGATAGTTTTGCTGTACAGAGTAATCTTGGTTGTAGGTCCTTGCTTTTCATCACTTTGAATACTTCTTGCCTGTCCCTTCGTGCCTGCAAAGTTTCTTTTGAGAAGTCAGATGATGGTCTTATGGGAACCCCTTTGTAGGTAATTCTCTGCTTTTCTCTTGCTGCTTTTAAGATTCTCTTTTTATCTTGAAACTTTGGCATTTTAATGATGATGTGTCTTGGTGTGGTCCTCTTTGAATCTAGCTTGTTTGGAACTCTCTGTGCTTCCTAGACTTGCATGTCTACTTCCTTTGCCAAATTTGGGAAGTTTTCCTTCATTACTTTTTCATATAAATTTTCAATTTCTTGCTCTTCCTCTTCTCCTTCTGGCACCCCTATGATTTGGACGTTGGCACATTTAAAGTTGTCCCAGAGTTTCCTAAGCCTCTCCTCATTTTTTTCAATTCTTGTTTCCTCATTCTGTACTTGTTGACTGTTATTTTCTTCCTTATGTTCTGAAAAATTGCTTTGAACCCTGGTTTTCTTCCCTTCACCGTTGGTTTTGTGTGGATGTTCCTTCATTTCATTTAGCACAGCCTTCACTTCTTCCCTTATGCATTTGCTGTACTTAAGCATATCTGTCAAGCCTATGAGCATCTTTATCACTACTGTTTTAAACTCTGCATCTGTTAGGTTGGCTATCCCCTCATCATTTAGTTCTCCCACTGAAACCTTGATCTGTTCCCTCTTTTGGGCCATACTTCTCTGTCTCCTCATCTTGACAGCCTCCTGTGTTTGTTTGCATTTGTGTTTTAGGTAGAGCTGTCACACCTGTTATGTATGGGTGACCCATTTTACCATGTTGTGGCATTATATGTGGGGGAGTGGTCTGAGAGGGAACAATGCTGCTTGCTCAGCACTTGCCCCTTTTCCAGGTATTTCTCCTACTTCCGTATGGGACTGGTGCCTCTACAGCTGTTGCCCTGGCTATCATTCCCAGAGTGGGTGGGTCTTGGGATGGTCTAGGACTGTGGGGGCCCTTTAAACAAGCGCACTCTGCTGAGAGACTGGTAGTATCTTCCTCTTTCCCAACCCCCACTGGTTTGCGCAGTCAGAAGCAATGAGGCTTGATTTTCCCCAGCGCTGAAACCATGAGCTGTGCGGTCTGGTCTGGTGCTGGGAGCACCCCCCCACCCCAGCCCCAGGTGTCCCTCCCTACTTTTTAAAATGTGTGACTACCATTTATGCCGGCCTGCCGCTGCCAGCACTGCTGCCGCCACCACATAGCATCCTCTCTGCCCAGGCTTCACCCCTCCTATGTGTTTGGATGAGTATTTCTTCTTTATATCTTTGTTTGTTGGACTTCCATGCAGCTCAGTTTTCTGGAACTTCTGGTTGTCTTTAGTTTTGAGGTAGTTGTATTCCTTCTTAGTTGTGGAGGGAGATGCAGCATGTCTCTCTAGGCCTCCTTCTTGGCCAGAAGTCTATATTGCATTCTTGTAGCAACTGGGAGTCATGGGAAGTTGTGTGTGTGTGTGTGTTTAAATATATTGATATTTCACATTTTTTAAAACTATTCTCTAATTAACATTTAGTGTATTTCTTATTTTTTAGTTTTTTAAATGAGAAGTTTTTGTGCAGGTAGTCATGTAATCAAGATTGAATTTTGGAGATAAACTATGGTGGAGTACATAGGATGACTTGGAGTGGGGAGAAGCTGAGGCCAGAAATCAGTTAGAAGTTACTATGACAGTCTGGGTAAAAGATGGTGAAGGTCCTGGCTATGGACAGATTCCTTGCATTTTTTTTTTTTTTTTTGCACTAAATTCCTCAGGTAAAGAAAGGACATTACTGTGATCATTTAGACCATGGGTCAGCAAACTATTGGTCACTGGCTTTTGTAAATTAAGCTCAGTTGGAATAGAGCAAAACCCCTTCGTGTATGTGCTGTCTATGTCTGTTTTCACCCTGTAATGACAATGTTGAGTAGTTGCAACAGGGACTGCATGACCTGCAAAGCCAAAATATTTACTGCCTTGCCCTTTAGGAGGAAGTTTTCTGACCCTTGGGTTAGGCTGTATGGACAGGCATCATTTGAACCACTGCACTTGTCCAGAGATACCTGTAACCTGTCTACTTGTGTTATGGAGTGGTTTGTACCAACTAAGTTCAGACGTGTTAATACACACCTGTTTAGCTTCCCTATGTAGCAATGTAGTAGTATTGGGAGATAAACTTCTCTCCTCTCAGCCCCTCTCACTGGTGTGTTTCCATGGGAATAGGAGATATATGTGAATGGTGGGGTAGTGAGGGTATTATATCCAATCTTTCTCTAGTGAAAGGGGTTAATAGCTTACAGGTGGCTATATATGTATGACTTTTCTTTTTTCAGTACTCTGTGCTCAACAGGGGGTGATTTAAGCCATAATCTTTTAAGTGAGTGCTCATTAATTATCTACTCTGTTGTCCCAAATTCCCTGTGTGCAGTATAAAATCCAGACTTGATGGAATGGTGCAAATAGCCTGTTTTAGTCTCTGGTCATGTATATATACATGCACACATAAAGATGACATACACCGCACACAGTTATGCACTTAGCTTTTAAAACTTAACTGTGAATCCAGGAGCTTTCTCCTTTCCAGTAAATATTGAGTTGCATCATTCATTGTACTGGTAATAAAATCGGTAGTTTGATCTTAATTTGACTCTTAAATTGATTCAAAACTCAAAATGGAGAGGCTGTGCAATTCAGTAGTTTCCTTAAGTTCATGTTTAATGACATAAAGTCTAGAAACCTCAAGACGGAATGCTGGGCATCCATGGAGATTAAGGCTACTGGTGGTGCTGTTTGGAAGAAGGCTTCAGAAAGGGTGGGTCTCTCAGGCTTTTCTTCACTATCTGTGACATCTTTATTGCTGGTACTCACAGGTGTGTGGCTATTTTTTCAGGCACGGGCTATGGAAGCCGGGTTGCTGTTTTTGACCTTAGCAGGTGCACTAGGCATAAAATAAAAGTATCTCTTGGTTGTACAGGTTTTTTGGCATTGATAAATGGAAAAATCTTTGTTCTCTTTACATATTTCTCTGTAGGCCAGGGCTTAGGAACACTGTGTGTATGGTTCCAGCCTTTAAATTATAGAGGATTGCTAGTATTTTATGATTGGCTGCCTCAAAACTTATTTTTTAACTTTTTTTGACCTGCAACCAGTTTTAGGATCAAAGAGGGGACAGTGGCAAGATCTCTTTCTTGGTTGGATGTGGTTTGTTCATGGGCTATTGAAGCCAATGCCTTCCTTATCTAACACTGTCTCGAATTGACTTTCTCTTGTTAATTATGTAACCTCCTATCATGGTTGTAGATTTCAAGGACCCAGACTGGAGTTCAGAAACAGGCAGAATTTTGTTAATGAATGTATAAGGAGGAACAGGTCCTTACAATTCAGGGACATTATCTTTTTATGGTAGATGGAAACAACACAATGAAATTATTGCAATCTTATCTTTTGAATGAAAGGAAATTAAAAGGTATTATGTAGGAATCAGGTTTGCTGAAATTCTCCAGGAGGAACTTGAGTAGGTTTAAAAACAGAATTCTATCTAGAAGTAGGAACAGATGCAGTGGGAAATGAAAAGAAAAATAAAGTCATTTTGATTAGATTCATGGAAGAGTAGAAGAATTTCCTTAAAAAAAGGTTTACATCAAGTAGTTCAAGCTAGACAGATAAGGAAAATGAGACCCACCGAATTATAAAGAAAGACTGAGATCTCGGATGCCAGTTAAGATAGATCTAAAAGGAGGGAAGCAGTTGAGATCCTGGAAGCCAGGTGTTCTAGGACAGGGGTCCCCAACCACCAGGCTGTGGACCGGTACCAGTCTTGGCCTGTTTAGGAACTGAGATATACAGCAAGAGGTGAGCTTAAATGTAACGTATTTGAATCATCCTGAAACCATCCCCCGCACCCCCAATGTCCGCGAAAAATTGCCTTCCATGAAACCAGTACCTGGTGCCCAAAATGTTGGGGACCGCTCTTCTTGGAAATGCTTGGTCAAATTCTCCTCTGTATGCTTGAGACCCCCTCAACTCCATATATTTGATGATTTGGTTGTCCCTTCTCAGTGGGGAAAGGTGGTAGTAATACATTGAGACAATTAGCTATTGTTCTCAAATTAAGTCACATCAAATTTTGTGTGTACTTTTCCCAGAAGATAATGTTCTATCATTATAACATATGGACAATATATATTACTTGCCAAGTATTAAAAAAATCATGGTAGCTTGATCTTTGAGGTCAGTCTATAAAACCTATCTCAAATGACTGGATGCTATCGATCATTTCTAGTCCAGGAAATTTTATAAAGAGGACCAGGGCCCATCTACCTGCTGCCCCACTTTATAGCAATCCTCTGATTATAGACAGGCCTCCATGCCTGCTCCCCTCACAGCACTGGCAGTCAAGATGTGTGGGTGTTTGAAAGCATTCACTTCACAAACAAAAGGTTAAAACCTATGAGTGGTATCTGAATGTTGAGTGGTCTGTGTAGAGTCAAGGACAAAGTGGTGGTAACAAATCATGTATTGACTGGCCTCTAGGTCAGTCAATGGTTCAGGCCTGCAGAGACTGGTTTGTGGTCTCTAAGTCTCTTAGTGTTCTGAAATGTCTGCCTCCTTGACTATTTTAAAGGAAACATAATTCGGTCCTGTTCCAAAGATGTTGGCAAGCAACTGAAATACTGATGGGAATGAGAAAAGGCGATACTGTATAGCCAGGTATAATTCTTGTTGATGGTGGACTAAGAGAGCTACTATATCGGGAGAGTGCCTAGGGTACAATGAAATTCAACAGAGGAGGACAGGCAAGATCTCAGAGAGTGCCCAGGGAATCAAGAGGCCTTAATACTGTGGATAAGGAGTCAAAAAAAGAAAAAGGAAAAAGGAAAAAAAGCTTGCACATTGCAATGGTGATGCTAGACTTTTGGATGGATTTGAGATAGGAAAACTAGGGAAATGAATATTAAAAATTTTAATCAGAATTAGATGAGTTTTGGGGTAGCACAGAAATTGTAGGTGGGAATCTGTTGTTATACTTGGAATTTTCCTGGGAAATTTATGGAAGGACAAGAAAGAAAAGATAGGAAGGGGAAGACACATTAACTGGGAATGGGGTGAAACAATAGATTAATTGGAAACAAGGGGTGAAACAATAGATTGTGTATAGTCATGGGTTAATTTTTTCTGGTGGGGAGGTCGATTCTGATGCAGGATTATCCAGTTTAGGGAATAAAGAATAGACCCATTAAGATGAGGAGTGGTTGCTTTTTTCTGACCAACCAAGAAATCCTTGACTTTATTTCTTTCATTATGTGGGGAGAGGGTGCTCCAAGAGAATATGCAAGAATAGTTAAAGAAGAAAAATATCCGGGCTAGCTAGAGAAGCGAAAGCAGAAAGAAAGAAGGCTCTGGGATCTAGTCCTACATGTGGAAGAAGAGCAATGACTCAGCTTAGGAATTAAGTAAAGATCAGAAAGACTCAGCTTGGCTGCCTACTGCAAAGAGTAGGACAGCAGAGGGAAATGGAACACTAGGGGCCTATCCGTTCTTACTGATGGAAGGTGCAGAAAGGTATGCTTCTGTTTTGCTGAAGTAGTAAATGTTACTCTCCCCTTGTGGATCTCACGGTGTTGGTTGGCTTGGAGCTCAGAGCAGTAGAAAGCCCATTTGGCCTCAAATTAAGCAGCCTTTTCTGATCCAATTTTACCGTTGCAAAACTAACATTTGGATCCATTTGGCAGCCTGAATCTGCTTCTCAGTTTGCTCAGAATTCAGCGTGGAAAGTAATCAGTTAGCCTAAAAAATGCCCAGACTTCCTATGTGCTAGGTTCTGTCCTTTATTCTCTACATGAATACTTTTATTTAAATTTCTCCAAAGTCCTGTGCAATGAATTAAAGGTCTGTGTTTTCCACCCCTCCAACTAAATTTATATATTAGAATCCTAACCCCCAATGTGATGGTATTAGGAGGTGTAGCATTTGAGAGGTGATTAGGTCATGAGGGTGGGACCCTCATGACTGGAATTAGTGACCTTATAAAAGAGACCCCAGAGAGCTAGGCATGTGAGAATACAATGAAAGTCAGTAGTCTGCAACCAGAAGAGAGCTCTCATCAGAACTTGAGCATGTGGGCATCTTGATCTTGGACTTCCAGACTCCAGAACTGTAGGAAATAAATTTCTCTAGTTTGTAAGTCACCCAAGTCTGTCATACTTGGTTATAGTGGCTTGAGCTAACTAAGACACCTGTAAGATTGTTACCATCCCATTTCACAGATGAAGAATGTGAGGATGGGAGAGCTTCAGAAATTTATCTGTAGTTCATGTATCCAAATTGGAATTAGAACGTAGATTTCATAACTTTAGAGTTTGTGACCTTAATGCCTCCATTAAATCGCTTTGGAGAAGCATTATTAGCTTAAGCTCAGGAATCTATTCTGAGATAAGACCTACACAAACATCCAACTTTCTACTGGTTTCTTTTCTTCTTGGAGTGGCTTTTGGGAGAAACCATAGGTAGGGCTGCTGGCATGTGCTCCTTCTGCCCAACTTCCAACCCAATATGACCTCTTGAATAAAGTCACCAGGAGCTACTTGGCTTGTTGTTCTTTTCAAATTTACAGGCTCATTAGGGTAGAAAACAAACTTTAAATAATCAAACTTCCATTGCTATCCTCTTTTATTAGGCTGTGCCTGGCAGCTGACCTTGAGACTTGTGAAGTCCAGAATGTAGCAGGTGAAATGCTATGACCAAGACTCCTTATTTCCTGTCATTGGGAAGATGATGATTGGGACAGAGTAGTTCAAGAGAGAAAACTGCCTGCTGCATAGGGGAGCTTGTGCTGAGAGATAGCATATACTTTAGTATTATTCCCACTTGATGCTCAGAGTGTGCAGTAGGTTGCCCAAGTTCACAAGCTTTTTATATGGTGAAAATAAATAAGAACCTTATTTATCCTTGAGAAATTCATAAAGTGTAGAGTAACATGTAAAACAATTTATAATGAACAAGTATATTTTTGGAAGTAAATCGATTGGAAAGACTTAAAAATATATAAAGTCCTCTCTGTTTAATATCCATAGGGTTTGAGAAGAGTGAGCCTACCTGGGCCTCTTACTTGGACTCTGCAGGATAAACATACCTGTTTCTCCTGGGAATTTTTAGTGTTACAGGTGATGTGGCGGCTTGAATTGCCCTTTGAGTTTGAAGCTCACCCCAGGATGTCCTGGCTTGGGTAATGTACTCAGCATACCTTGGCAATCTGGAGCAGGTAGACCGGCTGCATTAGGGGAGGGAATGGAACAACTGTTTACTGTCTCCTCTGTGCCAGGAACGCCCATTCCTGTGTCTGCCTGCGCAGGGCAGAGACCTGCAGCTGCTAATACGGCTGCAGGTGACTCCCAATGTCCCTTCTCTTAATCTGCACAAAAGCATTTTGCTGGCTCTTTGATGGCTTGCCTGGCCTGATGGGGCCAAGGCAGAAGTGTCATTCTTCCAGCTGAATCTCTGTTAAATAATTGCCTAACCACCACCATTCTTTTTCGTGTTACCACGCTGCCTTCAGAAGTGTTGGTTGCTATAAGGCAGCATACACGGAGTTGAGCCTCAGTGGTAGGCGTACTCCAATACACTTCTGTGTCGTGAGGCCGGCAGGCTGGCTTCCTGTTGTCCACATGTACCTGCACATCGATCATGTACTCATTTGCCTACTGTGGGTCTCTGAAATTGCAAACTGGAGGTGGGACGGCAATGTGTGGGTGGATGAGGGGTGGGTTGGTGCGTGCTGTATGCGACAAGGGCTCCCGTTGTGACTGCTTTTGAATGTGCAGTCCTGCAGCTAATGATACCTCTTAATTAAATTGCAGTTTTGCTTTCAGTAGCTTTGCCCTATTGTCCAGGCCACTTGACCTGTCAAGCAGAGAAGAGAAGTGTGGGAAAGGAGAGTTCCCTCCCTGCTCACAGGGAGAGAAGCCTGTTCGCGTTCTGAGAGCCCCTCAACTTTTCAGAGCTGGCTTGGCCAATCTCTCGACGTAATCGGATGCAAATAAAACAAAGCCGTGGAGCTCTGGCAGTGCTGTGCTCTCTGTCTGCCCCGTGAATCACTGTGCACACCGTTAATAGCTTGCCTTGTAAGCCGCTATCAGGTGTGCGCATGGTTTTCTTTTTGAGAGATGACAGTTCCCAAGTGAAAGGACACTTCAGCTCTGATAAAACTTTCCTTCTATTGTCTGAGTTTTGTGTTTGTTTTCTGGCAAAGCCCGCTGCCGCCTGAGCGTTGTATGCTGTGGAACGTTTTCCGTTTTTACACAGCGAGGCCAGCCGGGGTCTTTGGGGGGCTCTTCCTAGTATTGCCTGAAGCGAATACCACAGCTCAACAGCAATTTACTATTGTAATCAGGGAGCAAACTGCAGTTTTGGCACATCGTGATAATTATTAACTACATCTATTAGAGTTATGGTTCTAGTAACTAATATTTACAAAAGGTTCCCAGTGTAGGGGAGACTTTGCCCAGACACAAATGTCTGATATTCCTAAGTGATTATCAGAAGCCCTTTGAGCCAATGTTTTTTCATCATTTAAAGATAAAGCATCAATCCTGAGAAACCAGGCTTCAAAAAGCTGCTTCACGAATAACAAATTCTCAGGGTATAAACCTATGCTGAGGTTTGGAACATTTTGTGAAATTTGGGGGAAACTTTTCCTGGGAAAAAGAATCCAACAGACAAGATGAGAGAGAGAGGAATAATGAAAGGGAGAGAATCAGAAGATAAAATAAGAAGGTAATATTTAATTGGTATCTCTTAGGAAAAGTTTAAAATCTGTAAAGTAGTAGAGTAGCTTTGGAGTATAAGTGTTTGATTCTCCTGGGGTGCTAACTCGGGGCAGTGGGTGTCAATGGGTGGCTTTTGAGGGTGGGATGCAGTTGCATATTATCCTTTAGCATAGAAAGTCAGTAAAACCAGCTGCCCAGGGTCAAGTGAAGCTGATAAAGGCAGAAGCATTTCTAAGCCCCACAATTGTGCCATTGGTGAAATTATGTTCCCAGACAACATCAAGACCTCATTACCATCAGTTATAAAATAGCATCATATGTATTTTCCCTGAGTCTTTTTCAGTTCATGTATTTAGTGAGGTGAGTTTATTGCTAAGTAGTAATCAGGGTGAAAACTGAAGGATTTTATGAATTAAAGAGAATGGTTCGTTCACATATGTGTTGATGTACTCCTTATTCATTTATTGTACACCTACTATGGTGTTGTTTTAGGTACTGTGGATAAAGCAATGGAAAGACAGGCAATCGGGTGCTCCCATGAAGCTTCCATTGTTCTGGTAGAAGACCCCAAACTAGCAAATGAATAGATAAGTAAATGTAAAATAATCACAAAGTGATAACTACTAAAAAGAAATAAAACAGCCTCATAGAGTGATTATACACTGGTCATGGAAGTTCTTTCTGACTGGATGTCCTTTGACCAGAAACCTGAAATGAGGATGAGAAGAGCCATGTCCCTCATTGGAAAGTGCTTCTTGATAATCATCTGTTTGTTACTCTGTTATTGCATGGTGTTGGGTTTTTAACATCATCCACGGAACTCTTGGGCAGTGTTTCTCAAAGTGTGTTTTAAAGACCAGTTGCAAAAAAATAACCCTGGGTTTTTGCTTAAAATGCAAATTCCTGGGCTTCATTACAGACCTACTCAGAATTTCTGGGGTGGGGCCTTAGAATATGCATCTTAAAGCACTCAAATGGACTAGATGAACTTTCACTAACCATATGCAAAATGTTGTGCATTCATGGCTATATATCAGATCGCACAAGGTTCTTTGCAAACCCCCTCCCCAAAAATGTTAAGGAGAAGAAGAAGAACTTAGTGCCTTTCCTATGTCTCATTACATCCCCAGAGAGGAGGAATTTGGGTATGTGTCAGGGACAACATTACAGATCCTCCAATAACACATAGTTATTTGCTATAGTAAAGGTGTAAGGAAGAGGGAAGTTGTTCAAAATTCTCTTTTCAATATCATGTAGGTTTGAGTAGAAGGAGCTGGAAAGATCCATGTGAAGGTTGTGTGGGGGTCAGAATTAATGAGTTAACTGCCAATCTTAGGCCTGGATCTTAGGAGAAAAAAAATACTCTTCCTTTCCTAGTGGTTGGATAGTAAGATAGGTAGGTATTGGGATGCCTTCTGCTGAAGAAATACCTTCTATTTCCCTGGTAAGGCCAAGCAAGGCCAAGCGGGGTTCTGAAGTGGAAGAGCATGGAAGGGAATGGCTGTTGTTGGCTTTAGTCTTGACTAGAGTTGTGCAATACATGGAAGATATGTCGTTTTTTCCTTTCTAATCTGTTGGCAGGCATTGATCATTAATCACAGCAGTTTCCTGCTTTGTAATCAATTTACATGGATGTTCCAGGCATTAAGTAACAATAGTTATTCACATGAAATTATTTGTCATTTTTGGATCTTACGGAGAAAGACAACCCAGGTCTTGGAGGTTGGTCATAAGCCTATTCTAGTTTTCCTTCCTTCCTTCATTCCTTCCTTCCTTCCTTCCTTTCTTCCTAGTATCGATTGGGATTTACTACATGCCAGGTATTATACTAGGTGTTGGGGCTATGGTAGTAAATAAAATAAACAAAATCTCTGCTCCCTTGCAGTTTTTATTCTCATAGGATGAATGAGAAAAAAAAATTCCTTTACTTATAGTGGAGTTACATCATAATAAACTCATAATAAGTTGAAAATATCTTAAGTTATAAAGCATCAGAGCTTAGCCTAGCCTACCTTAAACATGCTCACAACATTTACATTAACCTCTACTTGGGCAAAATCATTTATCATAAAACCTATTTTATAATAAAGTATTGAATATCTCACATAATTTAATGAATACTGTACTGAAAGTAAAAAAAAAATGGTTGTATGGTTACTAATTATTAACATACACAGCTAAAAAGCACATTGGGCCTGAAGAATGTTTAAAGCATTGAACTAAAATTAATTTCACCATGAGAGAGTATCATACTACACATAGACTAGGAAAGATCAAGTCAAATTCTGAAGTACAGTTTCTACTGAATGTGTATCACTTTTGCGCCATTGTAAAGTCAAAAAATTCTAAGTCAAATCATTGTAGGTTGGGGTCGCTCTCTCTCTCTCTCTCTCTCTATATATATATATATATGTATATATATATTCAGGTAGTGATACGTCGGCAGCCGTCCGTCTCGAGACGATGGCGTAGCTTCCTGAGAGTCTATCTGCACCGCCGAGAATGGCTGTGCAGTCCGATTCGGGAGTGACAATCCCTGCCGCACTTGGTACAGGTGAAGGCAGATGGCTGTTGTTGCTGCTGCTGACGCTGCTTCCGCCTCGATCTTTTCTGGTCCGCCTCCTCGTTGCGCGCAGCCTCCGCACGTGACGTACCTTGCCTGACCGCGAGCCTCCAGGCTAGGCGGTCGTCTGCTTGAACTTCCCATGTGTTGAGATTGATGGAGCATTGTGTCATGTCCTTTTTGCAGATGTCTTTGAACCGCAGTTTTGGGCGCCCTGTCATCCTCTTGCCTTCTGCTAGCTCGCCGTAGAGGAGGTCTTTGGGGATACGGCCTGCATCCATTCTTTTGACATGGCCGAGCCACCTGAGGCGTCTCTCGCTAAGAACTGCATGCAAACTGCTCATATTGGCTCGCTTCAGCACCTCGGTGTTGGGGACCTTATCCTGCCAGGAGACATGCAGGACGCGTCGCAGGCACCTCATGTGGAAGCTGTTGAGTTTCCTTTCGTGCCTTGCGTAGGTGGTCCACGTCTCGCTGCCATAGAGGAGAGTGCTGAGCACGCAGGCTTGGTAGATGCGCAGTCTGGTTTTCTCAGTGAGGCTGGAATTGTTCCACGCTCGCCGGTTCAGTCTGGCCATAACTGTGGCTGCCCTGGCGATTCTCCGGTTGACCTCCAAGTCGACTGACAGAGAGCTCGAGATGGTGGACCCGAGGTAAGTGAAGTCGTTGACAACCTCCAGGGTGTATCCGTCGATGGTGATGCATGGGGGAGTCCCCGTGCCTTGAGCCATAACATTCGTCTTCGTCAGGCTGATGGCTAGTCCGAACTCCTTGCATGCGTGGGAAAGGCAAGTGACTAGCTGCTGGAGTCCCTCTTCGGAGTGTGATGTCAAAGCTGCGTCGTCGGCGAAGAGCATCTCACGGATGAGCACCTCTTTGACTTTGGTCTTGGCTCGTAGACGGGCCAGGTTGTAGAGCTTGCCATCGGATCTGGTGTGAATGAAGACACCCTCGCTGCAGTCCTTAAAGGCGTATTGGAGGAGCATGGAGAAGAAGATTCCGAACAGCGTAGGCGCGAGGACGCAGCCCTGCTTTACTCCGCTGCTGACTGGGAAGGCCTCAGAGGTTGCGCCGTTGTAGGACACCGTGCTGTGCATGTTGTCGTGAAAGGACATGACCACAGCAAGCAGATGTGGTGGACAGCCAATCTTCCGTAGCAAGCTGAAGAGTCCGCTTCGACTGACCAGATCAAACGCCTTCGTGAGGTCGATAAAGGCGAGGTAGAGTGGTTTATGCTGCTCGTGACACTTCTCCTGCAGCTGGCGTAGGGAGAAGATCATGTCCACTGTTGATCGGCCAGCTCTGAAGCCACACTGGGACTCTGGGTAGACGCGGGAAGCAAGGGTCTGGAGGCGGGCAAGAGCGACCCGGGCGAATACTTTGCCGACGACGCTGAGGAGAGAGATGCCCAGGTAGTTGTTGCAGTCGCTGCGGTCTCCTTTGTTCTTGTACATGGTGATAATGTTGGCGTCTCTCATATCCTGGGGGATGTAACCCTCCTTCCAGCAGAGACAGAGTAGATGGTGGAGCGGCTGTAGCAGGACTGGTTTCCCGCTCTTTAGGATTTCTGGAGGGATTCCGTCGCTTCCTGGTGCTTTCCCGCAAGTGAGGCGGTCGATGGCTTTGCCGAGCTCTGCCGCAGTAGGTGGGGTGTCTAGCTCCTCCATGACTGGTAGGTCTGGGATGGCGTTAAGAGCAGTGTCTGTTACGGTGTTCTTCATTGCGTACAGCTCGAGGTAGTGCTCGGTCCACCGCCGCATTTGCTGTTCCTGGTCAGTGATGACCTCACCTGTCTTGGACTTAAGGGGGGCGATCTTGGAGGGGATTGGGCCTGTTGCCTTCTTGATACCCTCATACATTCCTCGTGCGTTGCCTATATCGGCGGCTTCCTGAATGCTTCTGCACAGGTTTAGCCAATAGGTGTTGGCACAGTGGCGGGCGGTCTTCTGGACTTTGTTCCTGGCAGCCCGTAGAGCTTGAAGTGTACTGGGAGTGGGCGTGACCTTGTAAGCCAGTAGGGCCTTCCTCTTAGCCTCGATCACGGGTTCCATTTCTTCCCAGTGAGCCTCGTACCAGTCAGCGTTCTTCCGCTCTTTCTTCCCGTAAGCAATAATGGCGGAGTTGTATATGGCGTCGCGGAGACGTGGCCAATTGGATTCGATAATGTCATCTGCCGCCACTCCCTCGCCGAGTGCATCTTCCATCTTGTTGATGAATTGCTGGGTCTTAACTGGGTTGCTGGCACAACTGGTGTTGATGCGTGGGCGACCCTTCATCTTGGAGTGGTGCAACCTCTTCGGCATTATGCGCACCTTGCTTACCACGAGGGCATGGTCCGTGTCGCAGTCTGCACTGTGGTAGCTGCGGGTGAGGAGGGTGCTGCCAATATCCGTTCTTCTGGTGATGACGAGGTCAAGCTGGTGCCAATGGCGGGAGCGGGGGTGCCTCCATGACACCTGGTGGATCTCTTTGCACTTGAAGAATGTGTTTGTCACGCACAGGCCGTGGTGACACAAAAGCTCAAGCAGTCGCTGACCATTCTCATTGATCTTTCCTCTCCCAAAGTTTCCAAGGCAGGTGGGCCAGGCCATGTGGTCGGCTCCTACTCTTGCGTTGAAGTCTCCAAGGAGATAGAGAGCGTTA
Source organism: Furipterus horrens (assembly GCF_987537825.1). Lineage (NCBI taxonomy): Eukaryota > Metazoa > Chordata > Mammalia > Chiroptera > Furipteridae > Furipterus > Furipterus horrens. The sequence continues at coordinate 36,222,955 of NW_028327178.1, forward strand.
CTTCTGGGAATCTTGGATAACGCTTCGTCCAGTGCATGGTAGAACTGTTCTTTCTCTTCGGTGGTGACGCAGAGGGTTGGGGCATACGCGCTAAGAATGCTGACTGGGCCGAAAGTCGTTGACAATCGGAGGGTAAGTAATCTCTCTGTGCCTCCTGTGGGTGGCTCTATGGAGTTAACAAGCGTGTTCTTCACAGCGAACCCAACACCGTGCTGTCTTGGTTGGTCCGGAGACTTCCCTTGCCAGTAGAAGGTGTAGTTGGTTTCTCTGATAGTTCCGTTGTCGGCCAACCGGGTCTCCTGTAGAGCCGCAATGTCGATGTTTAGTCGTGCCAGTTCCCTATCGATGACAGCGGTTTTCCTGGCACCCTTGATCCACGGAAGGTCTGCAGTAAGTCCGGGGCACATGGTCCTGATGTTCCAGCTAGCAAGGCGAAGAGCCGGAGGCTTCTTTCTTGTTGTTTGCTTGGAATTAACTGGTGCGGGTGTTTTGTGGCCCACTTTTCGAGAGGCGCCTCTCTGATCCCCACGCACCAAGTGGGGCAGGCGAGCCATGGCGAGACAGTAGCTGTCCAGTGAGGTGCGATGACCTCTCCCACCGTCAGAGGAGACCCCTGGCGCTCGTTTCCTTCGCCAATCGGATGAGCTTATAACCGGTATCTGTCTCCTCCCGTGTTGAGTCGACATCTTGCGATGACGCTGGAGTGTCCTCTCAAGTGAAACTGAAGCTACAGAGCCTGGGCAGGGTGATATGGAGGGTCTGCTGTTGCCCATGCAGCAGATCCCCCCTCTCTTCGCAGCTGAAGGGTCCAAGGGAAAGACAAAGTCAATACAGCTTGGCTTCAGGTGCGCCGCAGGAGTTGCCGGTGTTGACTACAATGTCAAACCGCCTTCGGGACTCCGGCTCCGGATTTTCTGTCAGGTAGTGATAAGTACTATGGATAAAAATAAAACAGAGTGGGATGAAGGATACCAGGTTATTTTTTTAAAGACAGCTTCTTTATGCAAGTGACATTTAGTAGAGACCTGAATGAAATGAGGTGATGAGCTAAATGGATATCTCAATGGCAGGAGATGAGAGATTTCTAGTTGAAATGCTAATCAGTAATGACTGTGAAATTGACTAGAGATATATGGGCCATACATTTCTTGGAATTCAAGCATCGAAGAGGGAGACAGCTGAATGAAGGGCAGCTTAATGAGGATGTAGAACTTCAAGATGATGATCATTCCATCTTCAGACACAACCAAATCATAGAGGTAAGCTTGTAGACTCAAATTCTGTGTGATTAACTGAATGTGAGTGAGCCATGATTCTTCTTTAATTACATAACAATAAGTATTTGAGTGCTTGCTAAGTGCCTGGCATTGTTTTAAGTGCTTAATATGTGCTAACTTTACTTAATTATCACAACAATACTTTGGGGTAATTATTATTGGCTCACTTTACGGATAAGGAAAGTGAAACACAGAGAGGTTAAGTAACTTGCTCAAAATTACATATCAGTAAATGGCAGAATTGGGATTCAAACCCAGGTAGTCTGACTCTAGAACTCTGTGTTCTCTTGTATCTGAAGTTTACTGTGTAATATGGTAATATCTTGGAGCTTTAATCTTTATGTTCTTATTTTTGCATTTCCTGATCTATGACTCATCCTCTGGTTTGTAGCTACGTTTCCTTGAGGAGATTTAGAATTGTGATTTCAGAAGACAGACTCAATATTCAATCTATTTGTCTTTCAATACAGGCTCTTGAGAAACAAAAAAGGAGGAAAGTTGAGGATAGATTTTTATACCATCACACTGGACTGAAAAAAAAAGGGAAAATGAGATCATGTGGGAGGAATTGTGGGGGAGCAAGACTGAGAAGGGATGGCTGGAAATGCTGGGAAGCCCATGGTGAATTTGTTACAGAGCAGGGCTCCCAAATCCCCAGAGCCTGTGGTTTGGGAATTGGGGATGGAGACAGCTTTCAAGATGCCTTTGCATATCTATGGTTGGTAACTAATGTCTTAGTTATGCAAATGGATTTGGTTCTTCCAAGGCCCCAAGGAGATGGGAGGGGTTTTGACCACAGAATGGTGAGGAAAGAGCATACAGGACCTGTGCAAGGTTCTGTGCATGGTCAGAACTGGTTATCATGCCCACTGCATCACAGGCCATGGTCAGGGATTTAAAAATAAGGTGAAAGCCATTTTGGAGGGAGAAAGAACCATGATGTTTGTAAGGAGGCAGGAGAGTACCATGTGGTTTTAGAAAGAAAGAGAGATCCATGCGGCTTTGAAAGGGGCAGAGAGAGAACCATGTGTGATCCAGTGCAACATGGCACATATTTTCCTGGACTGTTATACGGAGGCTGATGACATTGTACCCCAGATCCTGAAGGAGATAGCTGACAGATAAGGGAATGGGGAACTTCTGGGCATGTTTTTGGCTTATAGCTTTTTGGGGAGCAAGGGAAGTGCTGGGTCCCATGGGAGAACAGGGCTCTGAACTGAAGTGCTCACTGTCTTCCCCAGGTTGGAATGAATATTGTAAATAAAGACCTGTTCTCCTCAACACTATTTGTTGGGTTTTACACCAAGGCCCCACATGAAAGAACCCCCTTTTGCTCTGTAACAAGTTTATTGAGATACTACTGAATGCCATCAATGGCTTACCAGATAAGTCCATGGGAGTACAGCCAATCCCACCAAAGTTTTCTTGCATGTAAGAGGGCATAGCCAGTGGTGTAAGTGGAGGAACGGAGAAGAACTGGACTTGCTGTTCAAGAGTTATCAACTGCCAGCTGCCTATACATTGCCTGTACATCATCCAGTAGAAGGAGGTGTACCAACTCACTAGAGAATTTGTTGAATTGTACTCAAATGGTCCTGAGGGCAGAGTCACCCTGACCTCTACTCTTCAGTGACTCAGTAGCAATAGTGATGTAGAAGAGAAAGCCCATGTACTGATATCTGATGGTGTGTGTGAGAGAGATCTGGTGTGATGAAAACAGCGCATTGCAAGTATATTAGCCAGCATCATCAATGAGGGAATGGAGGATTGATTTCCTGCAGTGACATCACACTGCAGAAAGAACCAAATGTAGATACTTGTGTTCTGGAGTTTGGAAAATTCAGAAGAAGGGTTGGAGTCCCAAGAGCTACTGAATTTCTGCAAGTATAGAAAGTGGATTCTCAATAACTACCAAAAAGATCTCATTTCATTCTTTCTCTTTGTGTTTGCTTCTTTACTGGGTGCTATTAGATTGTCAATGGGACCACAAGTGGCAGGCATTGCCTGTGGGGTAGCCCCACTGTTAGGCACAGAGCCAAGGACCTAGTAGACATTAAATAATATTTGTTGAATGAGTAAAAGCTGAGCCCTATTTTAGCAGATAAAAATACTATAAAGTACTTTAAAAATTTAAAGTTTTCCCCCCCACTAGATGTTGCTTTGCTAGCTTGCTTGTCTGTTATAAACCTGTTTCCTTTTAGAAAATTATAGACTGAACAAAAATACATAGCATTTAAAAATATCAGCAGTAGTCTGTTAGAAAATGTAATAATAAAAAACATTTCATTTATATTATCAACAAAACTAGAAATATCTAAAAATTGCTATACATAATATGTATAACATTTTTTGAAAGAATCTTACAAGCCATTGAAAGACACAAACAAAGACTGAATAGAAAGAAAGACAAATTAAACAGTAAGATCTAAAAGACAAGCAAAAATAAAACCATCTCAACAATACCAAGTGTTCATAATGGAACCGTGAAACAGGAACTTGCATACACAGCCAGTGGGAAAATAAAGTAGTATAACCACTTTAGAGAGCGATTGGCATTACTGTAATAGTGGTAAATTGGAAATAACCTAAATGTCTATTAATGAATAAGTAAATGGATAAGTTCTGGCTATATTTATACAATGGATTAAAACCACATAGCAATTAAAGATGAATAAACTATATCTATATGTATCAATATCACATTGATTATATGTCAAAATATAATGTTTAGTGAAAAAAATTGAGTTATGTAAAGACACATACAATATGACATTCATATAAACAAAAACATAACACAATATAATACATTCTTTATGATCAGATATAGCATAAAAAGACAAAGTATATAAGGCAGACTGGTTTTCTCTGAAGTGCAAGTAAAGGAAATGAGAGGAGAGAAAAGAACAGAGGAACTTGGACTATCACATCTGTTTCTTGTATACCTCAAGTAATGTGAACATTTAAAAATAGTGGGTGATAGATACACAGATAATTGTTATATTATTCTGCCTATTAAATATCCTCACAAAACATTTTAAAATTAAAACATACACATACACAGATATCTAACCCATTGTATGTCTTTATAATTTATTGATTTTGTCAGTTTTCTCTTTGGGTAATAAGCACATTGTGGACTAAGGTCCTTTGGCCAGGTCTCCAAATGAAGCAACAATTACATAAATATAAGAAATAACACGGCTAATTAGCAAGATTGAGATAAAAAATATATACCTAGGAAAGAAATTGAAAATAAAAAAGGATATTTAGGACTATTTTATTAATTCAAAAAGGACGCTCCAAAAACATTTTACTTTGTAATTAACAGAGAAATATCCTCTGTATAATCACAAAGGAAAAACTATTTGTGAGAAGACAGTAGGAAGAGAGATTTTGCATCAATATAAAAAAGACTTTCATGTCCTGGCCAGTGTGGCTTGGTTGGTTGTGAGTTTGACTCCTGGTCAGGACACATACCTGGGTTGCGGGTTCAATCCCCAGTCTGGGCATGAAAGGGAGACAATCAATTGATGTTTATCTCTCTCCTTTCCTCTTTCCCTTCCTCTCTCTCTCTCTCTCTAAAAGCAATAAAAAAAGTCCTTAGGTGAAGATAAAAATATAGGCAAAAAAGACTTTCTAATTGCTAGTGGCTTAATAGCACCAGAATGCACCTCTTCTTTATGCCACAGTCCATTATAGGTTGGGTAATTCCCCAGGCAGCATTCATGAGTGGTTATTCAAGGATCCAATCTCCTTTCCTCTTGTGCTGCTACCTCATCAACATGCCCATTATTGTCAGTAAAAGAGAAGAGAAAGCACATTGGGTCATGCAGAGAGTTTTGTGGCCAAGCCAGGAAATGGTGGTCATCATTCCTTCCATCATGAGATTGGCTCAGTCACAATCCTGTTACCCCAACATGACTGCAAGGGATGCTGGGAAATGTAGTCTTCCATTATGGCCAAGAAGGGAAAAAAAAATTGGATTTGAACACATGACATTGTCTTTACTAGAGAAGTTAAAGCAGAAGAGAGTGAAAGAGTAGAGGTTTTTATTTTACTTATTTTATTTTTACAAGGTCTTCTTCACTCTCTTCACTCAGGGGGAAGATAATATCAGCTATAAATTGCTTCCTGGAATAAGTTTCAGTTGTAATTGGAAGATAGAAGTCCAAAGGGACAACATAGTTAGAAAACTTAGAAAAACCTAATATGTTCAAGTCAGCAGGACCTGATGGCTTGCCCTGTAGGATACTGAATGAATTTTCAACTTTCATTTTAAGACTGTTAGCCAGTGTTTCCCCCAAATCACAGAGGATTGGAAAAGACCTAAGGATAGCAAAAGGGTAAGTGAGGTGCCTGTCTCTGAGAGAAAGACAGGATGACCTGGAAATTTCAAACCTGTGAGCTTAACATCAATACCTGGGAATATCTTGGAATAAATCATCAAATAATCAATTGCGTAACACCTGAAAGGACATAAAATACTAAGCAGCAATCAGTAAAGCTTTGTAAAGAGCAAATAGTGTCAGGCCAAGTTAATTTCCTCCCATGATTGTGAGAGGCTACATACGCTGGGGGAGTTGATAAATGAGGTCTATCTCAATTTTAGTTAAGATTTTGATTTTTTAAATGAGGCATTGCCTTTGACATGTTAGAAAAGTATGTTTCTATCTACACTTCTGCTAGAGGCAGGAAGGCTTCAGTCCAAGGGGAGTTATCGATGGCCTAGTATCAATCTCAAGGGACATACTGAGTGTTGCCCCAGAGGTATTAGGGCCAGGATCCATCCTACTCAATAACTATATTGATGGCCCAGATGAAGGAATTAAGATCATGCTCATTAAATCTGCATCTGGCACTAAATTAGGTGGGGTTGTTATTGCTCTGCAAGACAGAAATAAAATTCAAAATGGCCTTGACTTGTTGAGAAAATGGCTCTACAAAATTGGGATGAATTTCAATGGGGACAAGCGTAAAGTGGCACAGTTGCACCCACAGCCCTAGAACAGTGCCTTGGGCATACTTGGTGCTCAGCAAATATCAGCAGTATCCTCCTTGTGGGGCTGTTGTGAGGATCAAAGTGTGATAATGATGCGGAAGTGCTCTGTAAATCACAAAGTGCCCTATAAATGGTAAAGGTCTGCATCAATGCAAGGAAAGTTATTATTAAAAGCAAGGAAATATGTCCTGTGAGGCAACGTTAAAGGAACTGGAGCTGTTTAATCAAGAAAAGAGAAAAAATTAGTGATTATTTCATGTGTAACCATTTTATAAAGGTTTTTATAAAAGAGATGATTATCTCTATTTATGTCAAGGAAAAGTGGATTTTAATGTTACAAAATGGATTTTAATTAGATATGAGGAAGAAACTCCTCATCTAGTGTGTGTCTACTTATGCGATGCACCCACACTTCTCTTGCCTCACAGATGTTACAGTTATTCAACGACACCCTTTTTAGTTCAATGTGACTCCCAAAGAGTAGGGGCTCTGCAGGTCCCTGTTATATCCCTAGTGTCTAGAGCAGGATTTGACATAAGTATATGTACAATAAATATTTATTGAATAAGTGAATAACCAGGACGTAAAATATCTGCTCAAGCCCTGGCTGCTGTGGTTCAGTGGATTGAGCGTCGGCCTGCGAGCCAAGTGTCGCTGGTTCGATTCCCAGTCAGGGCACATGACTAGGTTGCACGTCAGGTCCCCAGTTTGGGGCGTGAGTGAGAGGCAACCACAGAGTGATGTTTCCTTCCCTCTCTTTCTCCTTTCCCCTCTCTCTAAAAATAAAACAATAAAATAACCAAACAAACAAATAAATAAATTAATTAAAAAAATATATCTGCTCAGAATTTGGAGAGTCATTATTCTCAGAGATCTTAAAAAAATAGAGTGACTTATGCTAGGAGAAAAAATGATCTCTCCAACATTGATTGCATGATTCTGTGCAAGTAAAATAATAAAAATTTTTATTATAGAACCTAGCCTGAGCTTGGTTCTATAATTGCTGATAGAGGAGATTATCGGTGAGAGGGGAACGAAAACGAAATCTTAGTGATTTCAATCCCAACTTCACCTCTTACCTAACCACAGAACTCTTGGAAAGAGAAAGGGGAAGAGGAAAGGAGGTGCTCTTCCAGTTTCCCGCTAACATTGGATCTGCTTCCTGCATCTCAGCTGTTTGCTGGCACACTTGCTTTCCAGACCTGGCTATGAAAGCCATAATCAGTGCTTGACTCTGGGACCCTCTCATCTCTGCTCTGCTCTGAGGCTTGAGAGGGAGCAAGGTTGGTCTTTGCCAACCTTGCTGGGGTGTTTATTCCTGACAGTCCCAGTTGAGATTCTAGACTAATTTTTCCTCTCTGAAGCCTATTTTTAAAATAAGTTATTAGAAAATTAAGGTATGTCTTGTTTAAATGACATGCACTATTTAGTTTTTAAGTAAAGCCATACATTTTACACAGTGTTCTAGAAGTATGCCTGGAGGGGTAATTCTAGGAGCAGTCAGTTCAGACGGCTTCCTTGCAGTACCTGGCATTATCGTCTTTGGCTTCAGGCTGGAGGTGTCCACTGCCCTTCTTAGCTGTTGGGAATGAGCATGAACTGAATGTGTACTGTCATGTAATCAAAGGCAGGGATTCTTAATTTGGGGCCCATGAACTGGCCTTTGATGGGTCAGTGAATCTCCTGAGGCCAAAATACATTCCCTTGTGTATATGGGTATGTGCTTTTTTCTGGGGCTAGGGTCTGTTGTTTAAGAAAGACTATCCTGGGGTTCTAGGAGAAAGTCAAGTGCAGGAAGGTTGGAGTATTTCTACAAAGATGAAACAGATAGCAGAGGAAGAGCACTGGTACAATGTGTGGTATGAGGAATAGCTATGCAGCTGGCTGCTCAAACATGGGAATCAGATGGGTAGTCAGTCACTTGTCATCTGAGAAATATCTCCACTGGTAGCAAAATGCCAGCCAGCTGGTGGCAGCGTAGGCCAGTCCCAGGAGGATGGATGCTGGCAAAAGATGGGGAGTATGTACCTCAGTCCCAAACCCAGAAGTCCATGGAAAATTATTTTATTTTTCAAAATGATGTAATTCTATTAGAACCCCCAATCCACAATGCTAATAGGAAACAATCTCAATTATTTCAAAATTTCCCTCCATCCAGAGCCATGACAAGGTGCTCAAGGACTGACATAATGTCAAGGCATAGAGTAGAGAGACCCTTTGGAGGTTGATCATGTCTTCATAAGTCATTGGTGCAATGTCTATTATTCAGTCTATGGGCAAATGGGCAAAGTAACTGGTTAGAATTATGGGGCTTACAAATTGTACCATGTGAGGTGAGCATGGGGGATGGGAGAGCTATAACTCAGATGAGTCTGAAATGAAGAATTTTTTTGGAATCTAGGGATTGGGTCTGATTAATAAACAAACAAAGGAGTTTAGGGATACTGTGTGAGCCCAGGAGTCATGACTGGGCCTATGGCTAATCCAAGGTGATACTGACGAATCAGGATGTGCTGAGACGATGCCATCTGGCCCTCAGGCAGAACTGGCTCAGGAATTGTGGTGAAACTGAGTCTGGAATGAGGAATGTTATAAACTTTCCTGTGAAGGATTGGAGGAGGCCATGGCCAAGACATGACCACAAATACTAGGAAGAACCTCTACAAGCTTGACAAGCTTGGTATTCATCAAATGAGTCTGTATTTACCTTGAACTGCAATGCCTCCATTTAAGAAAAAAGTAACATGTCAACCTGCCTCAAACTTCAGTTCTTGCTTTTCTCCAACTATTGGATAGAAATATTTCACTTTGAAACATTTCAAAATAACTTTTTGGACTTCAAGGTTTTTGTCTAAAGTAGGGAGGCTTTTGGACTAGAAATACATTAGGGCCAACTGGTACCACTGACAGCAACAAAATGTAGAGCAAAAATAGTAAAGACATAAAGGTAACGATGGTGTCTGCAGTGCACCTTGTACTCCTTGAGTGTTACATTAGTACTAGTTATTGCTACCTTAATCATTATTACACAAAGAAGATGAAAACCAGCTCAATAAAAATACCTTTACTCAAGTTGCCCATCACTTAAAGAATCTAGGGGATCAGACATTGGGGAAGTTTTACAATATCCAGGGTAAACGAAGGCAAGTAAACATTAAGCAATTAGTTCCAAGTCCATTGATGGCTCATTTGTGGAAAAGAGACCAAGTCCAGTGTTCCTAATTGCCAACTTCATCCTTTCATTAAGTACTAGATGCCACTGTTCCCCCTCCCCTCAATCTAATAATGTGTAATCATTTCCAAATACCTTCCCTTTTTTCTCAATTTACTCCTCTTCCCCTGTTCCTTTTCTCTCAAACAAAAACAAATCCTATTAGAGTAATATTTATATTTTTAGCTTTACTTTGCAGTTGGGGAAGTGGTGACTGAAAGCTTTGGCAATGCCCTTGTCTGAGGCAGGATAAGGGGCAAATGTGCCTGGGATTTATTTTCATCCTTAGATGCCCTGATTCTGTACTATTCAGAGCACGACCTCTGGAAAGTGTCTCTCTTGGAGGATTCTGCATTTAAGTAAATGTAATTTCACTTCCATTTATTTAAACTAAGGTTGGAAAGTTTTGGGTGGATCCGTTAGGAGCCCTGGAGGCAAGCTTCATAGGCCTTTCTACTATAGGTATTACAGAAAGCATGAGAGTAACAGGGGAAAGATATACTAGAAGGACAGGAAAGATGAAAGGGGGGCTTCATACCCTAATGGTAAATATGACTTACCATTAAATGGTAAATATGACTTACTGTTAAGTGGTAAAAATGACTTACTATAATATATTTCCATTCCAAGTTTATCTTCCATTCTTACCAGAGCAATTCCTGCAGGGATTTAGTTTTATCCCTACTGCTATTAGTTTTGATTTTCTGTGACAACACCAACACTAACAACAAAATCAAAACTTACTACTGTTTTCTAAGGCACAGAAAAGCTGTTTTCCTAATTTAAAAAGCTAATTTCCCTAAGTCCATATAGCTAGTGTGAGAGGCAGAATTTAAACCCAGGCAGTTGGCTTCAGGGTCTTTAATCTTCACTTTTGAGAAGCTAGTCTCTTGGTTACTTTGGAAGCCACCTAGTCTTCTCGTTCTTCTCCACACCCAATATGAACTTGAGTCTTTTTTATTTTTCCTTCACAGAATTTTCTCACACGTGCATTCTTTTAAATTGTAACTACTATTAAGATAATGTCTATACTTTCCTCTGGCTTCTAGGGTCTTCTCTAGTCTGGGCAGCATATTTCTGCTTTCTAAGACATTGCTTCCAACATAGTCCTCCTCTGAACACAGATCATAAACAGTTCTCATTGTGACATTTACAGAGGAACACCTCTGTCCAGGTATTGAAGACCTTCACCATATGCCACTGACCTGACTTTGTAACTGTATCTCCTGTTGCCCCTGATGTAGCCCCTGCTTCAGCGAGTCCAGGAGTACATTGAACCCACCATGTACATGCTTGTCTATGCCTTTGTCTCACCTGAAGGGAATATCTGTTATTCTCATCACCATTGTAAATCTGTTTGTTCTTCAAAGCTAATCCGAGACTTCAGCTTAGTGTTAAACTTCCCTCTCAACTCTAATAGCACTTATTTATCAAACTTTTAGAGTATTTTTCTTAAAATTATCTTTGGAACTATAGAAACTTGGGTCTGAGATGAAAAAGAATGCTTGTTCATGAAAATCTCCCTTTTCAGATGTTTTCTTTCTCTCTGTGGAAAAGACAGACATCAGTGTCATAATAATATTGAAGATTCAGACAATGATTGTGCATTGGTTCAAAGATTTCATAAGTCAAAAGATAACTTTGTGATGGTGCCCCAGATTGACCCAACTGGATGGACCCAAATGGAGGTTTTTTTTCTGAGTTATTAAACTTTTTCCTCCTATGTTAGATAGGTAGTTGAACACATAATAACTAGTCACCCTCTCCTCTGCCTATGTCTTGAGAAAAAAATAATCATTTTGAGAAAAGATCTCTGTACTGAGGTAATGGGAAAGAACTGCAATGGAAAGCCAGTTCTTCTCGGATGGCCAGACTGAGACTCGGGGGAGATATTTTAAGTTCTGAGCCTTGGGCACAAGCAGGAATTGTTGTACTTTTTGTTTCTTCCACTCTGTCAAAGTGATGCCCTGGGATTTAACTTTATTGTCTAACATTCCCTGGAAAGGGAGAGATGGAGATCTTTGAAGCTGAGCTTTATTCATACTTTTTGTAGTGTTAGTAATCTTTTAAAAAGAGATATGGGTGGTATCCATTTCTAGATTTCTCTTTCTGTCATGGTAGAAACAATATGTTAAACCTTTGTACATGTGGCACAATTTTAGCACAATACTTTGAATGCAGGCACTAGGTACTCGATAGATATATTTGTTGATAATGGTCATATCAACAAATCTTATCTTCTTTTCAATCTAACCTATACTTCATGATCTTCATGCTTCAAGAGGCCATGTTTAACTTCAGATACTAACCCTGTGTGCTTGACACACCTTGGGAAGCATAGTTTCTATAATTTTTTAGGCAGTGTGTGAACAAGAGCAGAGAAAGCCACCTGCATCAACATTCACATGAGAATCCAAATTCCTACAATTAATGAAGATGTATCATTGTGTATTCACTGAAATGCTCATGGTGGGAAAAAGAATACAGAATTCATAAAGATTCCCAGGTAAATGTCAGTGAACTAAAAATTCCTATGCGAAGTTTGGTGAAAGATGCCATAGAAAAGGAGTTTGGACTCTGAAAGCATGTTAGAACGCCACTTGGTTGACTTGGGAGAATTTTGAAAGTTATATAACCATATATGGCTAAAACAAAGACTGTACATTTAAAGGAGGTCCAGAGTGGCTCTGTGTGGGGCTTTAAAAAAAAAAATCCTCACCTGAGTATGTTTTTTTTCATTGCTTTTCGAGAGAGAGGCAGGGAGAGAAGAAGGGAGAGAGAAACATTGATGTGTGAGAGAAGCATCGATTGCTTGCCTCCCATATGCACAGTGACTGGGAATTGAACCTGCATCCTAGGTATGTGCCCTGACTGGGAATTGAAAGTACGACCATTCAGTTATGGGATAAACAGTTCAATCAACCGAGCCACACCAGCTAGGGCTTTGTGGAGCTTTTTAAATTGAGCTGACTGAGTAACTGGGAATGAGAAGTGTCCTGATGTGAGCACCTGGGTGCTCCATGAGACTGGCTCATTTGTGGCAGGTCTTGGTTCTCCACTATGATGTCTGATGACCTTAAGATAGGTTTAAGAATTGATATTTTTATTCTTACAAAGCATTTATAAATTTTGAGTGAAAATTTTCTTGGAACATGTCTTCAGAGCTGAAATGATTTTACTTATTTATCATTTCTAGCCGATGGATTTCTAGTGTGGGTTTGTTCATTATTCATTAATGAATTAATTTGTTAATTTATGAATTCATTCAATAGGTATAAAGGATGTGTTAAACTCTGAGGCTACAAAATATGAATAAGTTCAGGCTTTCCTCAAGAATTTTATTAGCTAGAAGAAATGCTCTAAAATGTTATTGATACTGATAAAAATAGGAATGGGATTCTTAGTGTCAATGAAAGAGAAAGAGAGAGAGAGAGTGAAAGCCTGGCCACTGGGATATGGTAACGGCCAGAAAGAAAATTCACTGAGGAAGAAATTCTTGAACTGAACTTTAAAAAGATAATTATCAGGTAAACACATGAGTAGGCACGTGGAAGAGAGGGGAGAAGGCATTCCAGGCAAAGGGTGAAATAAGAGATGTGACTGGCTAAACTTACACAGGGGCCCTCACTCAATTTGGCATGGCTGAAGAATAGAGAACCAAGTGGGAGTGTGGTAAGAGAGGTCAGAAGAGGTATCTGTCTGAGTTACATTCAGAGGGTCTTATGTGCCTAACTCAGGAGTTTGTACTTCGCTGTTTAGACACTGGAAAGTTTTTATTTGTCTTTTTAAAAAACTAAACCACAGATTTTATTCACATTTCACAAGTTCCTTAACCAACGTCCTTTCTTTGTTCTGGTATCAATTCAGGATCCCACATTACACTTAATTATCACATCCTACTCTCCTCCAATTTGTGACAATTCCTCAATCTTTCTTTGTTCTTTGTGAACTTGACACTCTTGAAGAGTATGGGTCAGGTACTTGTAAAATGTCCCTGGATTTGGGTTTATCTGATATTTTCTCATGATTAGACTGGGATTATGGATTTTTTGGGGTGAAGTTGCCCTGTCAGTGCATCATATCAAGGGATACATTGGATTGCCGTAACTATTACTGGTATTGTTGACCCTGACCACTTAACCAAATCAGATTATTCCACTATAATGCTACTGTTTTTCCCTTCTCATATTCCATTTGTTATGAACTGAATATTGTGTCCTCCACAATTCATATGTTGAACTCCTAAGCCCCAAGTGATGGTATTGGGAGATGAGAAGCCTTTCTGAGGTGATTACATCATGAGGATGAAATCATCATTAATGGGATTAGTGCTTTTATGAAAGAGACCCCATGGAGCTCTCTTGCCCCTTCTGCCATGTGAGGAGGACATAGTGAGAAGACAGCCTTCTATGGACCAGGAAGGGGCTCTCACCAGACACCAAATCTGCCAGCGTCTTAATCTAGGACTTCCCTGTTTCTTGAACTGTGAGTAATTAATTTTTGATGTTTATAAGGCACCAAGTTTGTGATATTCTGTTATAGCAGCTCAAACTAAGACACCATTCTTTAGAAATGAGTCACTAAGTCCAGCCAATACTCAGAAGGATGGTACTTAAGCTCTACTTCCCAAAGAGAGGGATATCAAAGAATTTGTGGATATATGTTAAAACTACCACAGTAGTTAATAATTATTATTGTTTGTCTTTAATGTTTCACCTAATTTTAGCATTCATCAGTGGATCTTGCCTGCAGCCATGATTAATGTGGTGTTCCTCTGGTAATTTTCTATTTTTTCTTATTCTCTTTACATTTTTTTATTATTTGGAATTACTCAATAAGAAAAATTTTTTCTTATTAATTAATTTATTTATTCACCTTTTATTTATATGACCATAGACTCATGGATGCTTATTAATTCTTTGGGTAAGTTTTGGTTATAACCAATACTGTTGTTATCTATTCCGTTTCTCAAATTATTGTAGCTTTGGCCAAAGGGAAATCTTTCAGGTTGCCTGCTGTGTTGTTTTGACATCCTGCCCCCTACTGTGAGTATGTATCTCAGTGTGTGCTTTGAGCACTTCCTTGCTTCCTGACATTACAAGATGCTCAAGGCTTATATTGTATTTTTCCTGTCTCAGCTCTACCATCAACTGTTTCTCCAATGAACCCTCATTCCCTTTATTAGAGAACGATATTTGGAAGCCAATATTTGGGTTTTTGGTGTGCTTGTTAAAACCTGTCGGTCCTTCGAAGTTTTTAAGTAGAGAAATAATATAACTATAATTAGAAGATTTCCTGACAGGTAATTGGCAAGGAGTAGCACAGGAACCAGGAAGAAGGGTAACCTGGTGAGAAATGAGGTGCTGAACTCTGGCAGTGGTGACCATGGTGACAGTGGTGAGAACTTTGTGGATTATCTAGAAATCAGTCTCCAGCAGACATGGCCTGAGTTCTGCTCTGCTACTTGCTGACTGTGTAAACCTGGAAAAACCATTCAACCTTCCTTGGCCTTAGTTTCCTCATCTAGAAAAGAGGCCAATAACACTTGTTGAGGGAGTTGATGAAAACAAAATGTGGAAGTCTGTAGTAATGGCCAACTGTGTCACAATGTGAGGAATTTGTTTATTGATAAATACTCTCCAGCTTTTCTATTCTCTTTTTTTGGTAATGAAGGACCTAACACCTTAGAGAGGCAAGGAAGCTTGGAATCTGTTATGGGACAGACAGGAGAAAGAGGCATGGAGAAGGACTGAGAAACACCCAGCCAATTTGGGAGCTATAGATTGAAAGTTTGTGTTTGTTCCCACACACCCCAATTCATGTGTTGGGAGACTTAATGATACTGTACCTGGAGATAGGGTCCTTAGGAGGTAATTAAGATTAAATTAGGTCATAACAGGAGAGCCCTAATCTGATAAGATTGTGGTTTTGTAAGAAGAAGAGGATGGGAGAGAGAGACCGAGTGAGATTTAGAGAGAAATATCTCTGCCATGTGAGAACACAGCAAGAAAGCACAGCTTACAAACCAGAGAGTCCTCACTAGGAGCTGAATTGACTGACTCCTTGATCTGGGACTCCTTGCCTCCACAACTGTGAGAAAATAAATTTCTGTTGTCTGAGCCATCCCATCTATGATATTGCGTTTTGGCAGCCTGAGTGGACTAATGTACTCATCATAAACCAGAAATCTGTAGGCCCCACGGGAGCAGAGCAGAGCCACTGAGTATGTTCAAGACAACCATGACCACGAAAGCTGACAGTTGAGGAAGAGCATGTACCTGAAAATGTATATATAATAGTTCCTGTGGGGGCAGCGTTTCCCCAGGCATGGCCGGCCTGAGGCAGAGAGCAGGAACCAGAGGTACATCCTGATGGTGCCGCGGCTTTAACTCGGCACCACGAGGCCACAGAAGAATGTTCATCAGGAATGTCTGCCTTCACTGGGGCAAATAAGCCCAATGAGTATATTTCTCCTCCCTCTTGTCTCCAAATTAGTATTTGTGGTCTTGCAATGGCTTTCTCGGATTTTTGCTTTACACTCTTTGGAAAACCTAACAGTGTGCTCCAGCATGCTATGTGGAAGGCGTGGACAGTATTGTCCTTGATGCAAGTGGCCTTGCTGTTAGCCAGCCAAGCATGTCTTATATTCGAGAATTCAAGTAATATATGTATTCCAAACCATTTTGGAGCCCACAAGGGGAGCTAGAGATTGGGTAGTTTCTCTGCTCTGTCCCACTGCTTTTGCCTCCAACTTGTTGATTCACTGGAGTGGGCTCCAACAAGCTCTTTCTCGTAGGTGAGAAACTTCTTTCACATTTGATCCCCTCTCTCTATTCTGCTGTCCCTCCAGGGGCCTCTCCTGTACGCCTCATCTCTTCCTTGGTTGGCCACCCCCAGAGTCTCACTTCTTCTTGTGCTGGTAGTCAGTCCTCCCTCTCTCCCTGGCTCTCTGCTACCTCTCAGGAGGCTGAGGGTGGAGTGGAAGGAAGGAGAGGAGGGAAGGTGCCTTCACAGAGTTTGGGTGAAATCTTTGCAAAATAACTAAATCTTTTCTGGACCTAGGCTAACAATCCTCTAGGGGATTAGACTGAAAAGGGCCTCTCTCCTTCAGTCATTTAAAAAATATATTTTTTATTTTTAGAGACAGGGGAAGGGAGGAAGAAAGAGAGGGACTGAAACATCAATGTGTGGTTGCCTCTCGCGTGCCCCCCAGTGGGGACCTGGCCTGCAACCCAGGCATGAACTGGCATTGAACTGGCATCCCTTTGGTTCACAGAACAGCTCTCAATCCATGGAGCCACACCAGCCAGGGCAGTCATTTTTGTTCAGTATATGTAAATCTTAGGAGGAGGAAGGGAAGGAAATAAATACATTACTTCCCAAGAATATTATAATACCTAATATTTGAGTATGTTCAATGTTCTAAGCATTATTCTCAGTAATCTCATTATGCAGGCACCATTATTATCCCATTTTACGAATGGGAAACCTGAGGCTCTGAGAGGTGAGAACTTACCCATGTTCTTATAGCCTGGCAGAGCAGGATCTGACTCCAGAGCCAGAATTAAATCATGCATGCTAATACATTTAGTAAAGGGCCTTTACTGATATCAGAAATGTTGTAGAAGTTTGAGGCTGAGGGGGCACCAGTGTGAGAAGACATATGTACCAAGTGAGAGATGAGTAAATGACGGTATGTGACAGAACCAAGGCTTGCCTGGAGAGAGGGCTCCACTGTGGTATGCACACCATGACCCCCCTTCCTGCATGGCTGGCCATGGTTTCTAATCTTACTTCCTTTTCTCATAGAACATGATGGCTATTTTTCCACAGCTGTCCCTTTAGTTTACCTGTCCCCTATAATCTAGTCTACTACACAATTTAGGAACTTCTTTGATGTTGCACGATTTGTTGGGTTTGTAATCTGAAAGGCCTCTGGGGTCAATGTCTAATAAATGGGCCACAGTGAGCACTTGGAGTCTAAGATCTGATGATTTTATCCTTGCCTAGTACTGGCTCCCCTTGTCCACACATTTTGTACTACTTGGTTCTTTAACCTAAGTATCTAGTTGCCCTATTTTCATTGTTGTACTAGCAATAGCTCACAGATGTGATGCCATAAGTTCTTTTGAAATATGGTAGAATGTTATTCTCTCCACTATTTTTTTTCCTATGATCTTAGATGGAAATAATGTGTTTCGATGTTTTGGTCATACTTAGGATATACCAGACTTTGCATTTGTCACAAGTGGAAAATGTTGCCTTTGTACAGAAGAACCAGAGGGTTTGAGATATTTACACTGTTTAAACTTAACTTTCAGTTACTTATTTCTGTATAACAAACCAAACCCAAGCTTATGGACTTTAAAACAATTATATAATCATCTCTTCATGTTCTGTCAGTTGCCTGGGTTCAGCTGAAGGGTTCTTGCCTGGAGCCTCATGTGACGGAAGTTAGACGCAGTTGAAGCTGAAATCATTTGAGGTGTGACTGGACTGGTTTGCATGGACCTTTCCTTAGCATGGCCATATCAGGGTAGTTTAACTTGTTACACAGGGGAAGAATTCTCCCAGAGCAAAAGCTATAAGGCTTCTTATGACATAATAGCTTTGGAAGTTACACTGAGTATCTTTTGCCACATTCTACTGATCATGCATTCACTGTGGAGGGGGACTATACAAGGTCATGGATACCAGGAGGCATGATTTACAGGGTGCTGGGAGGTCTTTATAGAGTAGTTACCTTAGTGTGCATTCTACCTATAAAAATCATGTCACTCAACATGCAATATGCATTCACCTTTCTCACATACACACAAAATTTTGTCTCCTTTTGGCATTAGGCTCAGTGTTCTGGTTTTCTATTGCCATGTAACTAAACACTTCAAAACAGAATGGCTTGAAACAACTGCCATTTTGTTATTATGATTCTAGAGGTTTTTTGGGCTCCTTTGGGAGGTTCTTCTGCTGTCTGTGATGTTGGCTCAGGCTATAGTCATTCATGACTTGTCTGGGCTGCAAGGTCTAAACAGCTCATGTTATGGCCAGCAGCTGATACTTGCAGTCCTGGCCTTTAGCACAGAATGATAAGCACCTGTTGACTTTGATTATTACTGGGCCAGGTCAGGGCTGGTTCAGACTCCTACCTGGACCTTGGTTCAGTTAATTTTAGCAAGTGCACATATGATACCCATGAGGTTTCTTTTAAGTTGACATTATGTCTGTAAAAGTGGTTATGGCTACAGAACACGCAGGAACTGAAAGGGTGAGTACTTTCAGGAGCCTCTTCACTCCTCACATGTGGTAGAGAGAGGCCAATGTTTCTCATCTCAGGCTTATGCCTTACTCATTACTGCAACTCCCACTAGCTCTTTAGTAACTACCACTGAGGTTATTTTCTCTCTTTCTAGCATGTGCTCTCTGGCCTCCATTCATGATGACCAGCAATAAACATCTGGTGGAAGACGTGTACACAATAAAAGGAAGTCATTAATGCCCAGCCATTGCCCCAGTTGACTGCAACTGTGACTAGAACCTCCCAGATCCATTCAACTTGTCTTTTGTGTCCTGTTTACCCTCTTATGCCATCCACATGCACAGGTGGAGTTCCCACAGTTACCCTGGAGGGTACTGTGTTGTGGTGAGAACATGAAAATAAACCTCATAATTTGTTCCTCACTCTAAGGAGCTAATTGTCACATGGGGAGAAAAGAAGAATTTACAAATAACCAGACCAGATTGTGGAAACTAATGCAGTCTGTAAGAAAGGTGCAAATTGCACATTACAGGTCAGAGGACAGAAAAGTTCTACCTCTGTTTTCTGTCTTTGATTCTTCTCTTAGCTCTGGACAAATTATTACAGTTCAGACTTCAGTTTCCCCATATGTCTAATGAGGAAAACATACCTTCTTTCACATGTCTTACTGGGGACAATGAGAGCCAGTGACGAAGTATCTGTAAAGGCTCTGGGGTTTTATTTTCAGAGTCCAAACACATCTTTAACACCATGGCGTGTGGAATGTAGAAGGCAGGTGATGTGGCTTAGATCTGCATATGTGTACATTAGCATGTGTGTGCATGCCTATATGTGCCTGTGCATATGTGTGACTGTGAAGCTCCAAATGAGGCCAAAGGGGGTAATAAACAGAAGGCCTACTGGGACCACCAATTTCTTTTTCCCATCTGTGATGGCTGGGGCCCTGTGCTTCACACTGGGAAGGGTATCAGCAAACTCTCCTCTGTCTTGTGGTGCAGCTGCCTTTAATTCATATTTGCATGTGTTGTGAGACTAGCCAGGCAGCTGAACGACTGCCCAGGAGTGGGGCTTGAGATGATGTGGAGAAATGAAATCACTGTTTAATGAGAGTTGGTGAGATAAGGTCCACAGATGAACCATTCGGAGGGCTGTGTTTGAACCACAGTATTCCATTCATTTTATAATATACCTTACTGTGGGCTTAAATTGCGTTCTTGGAAAATTTAGCCCAGCATGACTAGTTCTTCTTAGAATAGCATCACTAACATAACGTTGTATTCAATAAGCCTGTTGCATAGAAGGTTATCATGTAATTTTTAACATTATAAGTCTCCAGTGCTTCCGGAACTTACCTTTAAAAATAGCGCAAAATCATATTTTTGAAGCAATTGTGTTTCAAAGTAAGTTCTAAATGGCCGTGGTTTCAAATCCTATACCTCAGTTTACCCTTTGGAACATTGCTTTCTGATTTTTCCTGAAGCTCTTTTTATAAATCAACTTTTTAAGAGAACATAGAGGTATTTTTTCCCATCACATTTAATCTTTGACTGATTTTTAAATTGTCCCCCCCCCAATTTTTATCTATGTAGTATATTGGACTATGCATAGGTTTGAAATTAGACAAACTAAAATCTGAATCCCAAATCTTGCCAGTAGTAGCGGTGATCATTGAAAAGTCACATAACATTTCTGAGCAATAGTTTTTTGTGGTGTTGACATAATTTGAGATAAGGTAGTTACAAAACACATAGTAAAACTCAATAATCAGTTCTAGATATTATTATTGTCATCATAAGAATGATAAAATCTCTGGCTTAGACTCTCCAACCTAACTATGACTAGATCTTTCTTTGAAAATTTTACCTGACCTTGTTTAACCTGTATTTGTAGTTACTCTTCTTATTGGAAGACCCATTGTGAATAGCTAATTTCAAGTTTGTGAGTTCTTGCATGATGGGAAACTAATAAATGAACTAAGCATATATTTCACAAGAGATTCTATGTTCATGTGTGTACATAAATATAATTTTGAACAATAAAAATAGCTTGTCATGAATAGTTCATTTCATGAGATAAAAAGATAGGAAAACAATAAATGGTACTTAACTATACAATTCTATGTAACACAAATCCTCATGAAATTACACAAGATCTGTGTTACACTAAAAAAGAATATTGGATAGCAAAATAGCCATCTATAACATGAACTATACTATTGAGCAAATTGTTGGAAAGTAAAGAAAAAAAGCTTTCTAGGAATTGCTAATTATGGAGAATTTAGATTGAAGGAATTTGCCATGGGGTTCTCTGACTAGGCTTAGAATTTTATACTGGATTAAAAAAATTGGTTTAGGGAGGGAGTGGCTCCTCAGAATGAAGCTTTTCCAGGCTCTCTCTGCTTTTTTATTTTGCCTGGGGCATTGTTTTTTTGTTTGCCAAGACCAGCTGCTTCCTTGCTGGCCAGGTTTCCGGTAAGCGGCCCAGGGCTGCTTCTCTGATGTGGGGGAATTTGTCCCTCTGAGGTGGAGGGGGCAGCTGTGTGTCCCCAGGCTGGGCGAGGAGGACACGCTGCCTTAAGGTTGGAATGGATGCATTTTCTTGCTGTACTTTCACCATAATCTCTTCTCCGATCTTCAACAACTGTGACCTCTGCCAGCTGCATCTGAGCTCTTCAGCTCTGCTGCCTCTGGGATCCAGGCTGGGAGACAAAGGGGCCAGCTCAGCATTAGATGCCAGCTATTTTTTTCCACATGGTCTCTGGGAACAGTTACTAATCACATCAGACCCTGAAACAATTTAAGACTTTCTTATCTGCTAAGCGTGAGATCTATTGCTGGCACACAAACAAATCCCAAGCTATGTCAACACAGCAATACACACATTGTTAAGTTTTAGTGTAAAATGTGCCATTAATCAACCACCAACAAGTATTGATTTATTTATGATGTGCTATGCTAGGTGACATGATGGAGACAGAGTAGAAAGCTCTAGAAGAGTTGTTCAGATCATCACAGGTAAATCTTGTCCCCCTCTGCACCTGAATGTCCTCTACCCTTTATTGCAAAAACATTGTTTGAGTTGAATTGTGCCACCTCAAATCCTGTGTTAAAATCCCAATGCCCAGTAACTCAGAATGTGAATTTATTTGGAAGTACAGTCATTGCAGATGTAATTAGTTATGATGAGGTCAGACTAAAACAAGGTGGGCTTCTAATCCAATACGATTGGTGTCTTTATAGAAGAGGAAATCAGACACAGACTTTTACACAGGGAGAATGATATGTGAAGATAGCAGTTATGTTGCCATAAGCCAATGAGCCACGAACTGAGAGAGAGGCCTGAAATTGTCCTTCTCTGTGCCTTCATCAGAGGGAGCATGGCCCTGTGGACACCTTAATCTCAAACTTCTGACTGCCAAAACCATGAGACAATAAATGTATTGTTAAGTCATCTGGTTTGTGACACTTTATTATGGCAGCCTTAGTGAACCAATACAAATGTGAAGCATGTGTCCACTCATTTTTATTGGGGAAAACTGTCAACTCATCC
The DNA here is from genome assembly GCF_987537825.1 of Furipterus horrens. Taxonomy (NCBI): domain Eukaryota; kingdom Metazoa; phylum Chordata; class Mammalia; order Chiroptera; family Furipteridae; genus Furipterus; species Furipterus horrens. Next base: position 36,245,247 of record NW_028327178.1, read on the forward strand.
TTGGCTTGAGTGCACAATCTTGACCACTTCTTCCTCATTCTGCCAATGTAGCTCAAATGTCACCCACTCAGGACTTCTTTATCTAAAGAGACCCCTGCTTCCTTTATCCTAGCCCCCTATTTTTATTATCTTTAAAAAAAAATTATCTATTTCCCAAACCAGAACTTAAGTTCCTACAGGCCAGGGCTGTTATCCATTTCATTCAGTGCTAAGTACACAGTAGGTGTTTGAAAAATACTTGTTGCAAGAAGAAATAAGTGAGAAAGTAAGGTTTAATTTGGGGATATACATTTTTGTGTGTAGGCAGAACTGTGCTTCTGGACATTACTGATTTCCTTCCTCCTTCCCTCTCTCTCTCTCTCTCTCTCTCTCTCTCTCTGTCTCTCTCTCTCTCTCTCTTTTAGAGTTCAGAGAAAGTATTAGGATTCACTCCATGAACACAGACAACATGGGCTTAAGTTGTTCTTGCCCCACTGTGGATGAGCACGGTTTTGCTTAGTTTCATAATTCACTTTGTCTCTCAGTGGCAGAGGAGAGAGAGGTGGTCAATTCTTAGTCCTGCTCACCCAGCTCTCCTGGGAGGAAAGGCAGTAGAAGGAAACTGGATCTTCAAGTGAAGCCTAGCGTCACAGTTGTGGAGCTCAAGGGGCCTTCCTGGGGAAGTTTCTTCTCTCTCTGCATTTGAGAGGAAGAGGCTATGTAGACATAGGAGCAGAGACTAGGACCAGTATGAGGACATATCTACACAGTGCGGTAACTTCAGAAAGAATCAGAAAGTGATACGTTATGAAAGCCTTGCATCTTGCCTTTGAACCTCCAGCCAAACCTGAAAGGCACTTAGAATCAAATTTGGTCATGGGAAGATAATGTGGCTGTGTTCATGCTCCCCAGCTAGAGAAATAACAGGAAGATTGGACTGAGATGATAGGCAGTGGGCGGAGGAGGCTACTGAGGGAATGCTTCAGATAAACAGTCTGGGATAAAATCCTCAGCCAAGGGGTGACAGTGGGAACGGAGAAGAAAGGATTGATATAATTGTTGATGATATATTTGGTGTCTGATTAAATGTTATCTTTATTTATGTATGATTTATACTTTACCTACCCCCACAAGGGATGCCTAACTGAAGGTGAGGGATGAGTTAAGAATGGCCCTAACGTCTCAAAACAGATTGATGAGGAAAAGAGGCTGTTCCTATCTGAGGCAGGAAGGGCCGGGAGGAAAAAAATACTTGTGAGCAGACAATGATGTAGTCAGTTTTGGATTTGTCACTCTTGAGGTGATGAAGGGACACTGAAACAGAAAAGTCTACTAGACTATTATAAACATATTGCTCAGAGAATTTCTGTCTTTGATAGATTGGTGTCTGAAAAAACACACACATACACCCCCCCCCCCCAAAGAAGTCTGTTTTCTACAGTTGCATCTCAGGATCTTGAAACTATACTGAATTGTTGGAGGTTTTGCTTCCCTGTGTCCTGGGAGAGCCTCTTTGTCTTTGTGTTCTCTGAGTGGTCACCCCACTTCACTTCATTGATAGGAATTTCCATGTGTCCTCTTATGATATCACCCTTAACCATATCTTGAGCAGCAGGGATGCCTTCCAGCAGTCTCCCTCTGCTGTGACAGATTGCTACACTATAGAGCCCCTTGGAGTAACTTCTCTTCTGCATGCCTTCCTCTACAAAAAGCTTTTAGTGTTCTCCTTGGAAAACAACATGAAACAATGGGTGATGACTAGGTGAGAACTCAACAAATGAGCACCAAGGTAGGACTTAGAAGCAAAATAAAGAAGTCACAGCCATGAGAAGTTTCCAAGATTGCTGATGTGTAGAAATGCCTACTTGACAAGTGTACCCTCCTTAAAGACCCAGAAGTGAAAGGACATCGATTTATTACTCCCTTTTAGAACTGATTCTCTTACAGAATCCAAGACAAGCTTTCTTTCTTTCCTTTTTATATGTGGGTATGTAGAAATTTAGGGTATGCTTAACTTTTCACCAATACCTAAATCTTAAACTCTCTGTGGTTCAGCTGGGCCCCCCAAAAAGGTACAATGCTTTTTTGTTTTTAAGTTTTTACATACATAAATATATTTTTAAAATTATGCAAGTAAAACATTAAAAGAAAAGATGGGTATAGATCAATGGGTAAAACGTTCTCTTCCCCCACACTTGAATTCCATTCCTCTCAGAAAGTAGCTGGTGAACAGCCCAATGTACAGCCTTCTGTGCCTTTTCCTGTATAATTAAATATGTACTTGGAATGACTGTCTCCTCCAGTTCAGAGGCCATTTCCTCGGGGAAGCCGTCTCTCATGACACAATCTAATTAGCTTCCTCTCCATCCCATACCACCTTTGGATATCAACCTTTTGGTTTTTCTCATAGCATTTATTACCATCTATTAGAGGCAAAATAATTCCCCATCCCCTCCTCCAACAATGTTTATGTCCTAATCCCTGGAACCTGTGCATACAGGGTAAGGCGGAAGTAGGTTTACAGTTGTGTGTATGGAAAATAATACATGATTACCTGATAATAACAGAATAAACGCTGTGTTTTGATGTAAACCTACTTTTGCCCCACTCTGAATGCCATGTCTCCAGGCGGAGTTGCCCTCGGCTGTTAGTGTGGCGCGTTAAGGAAGCGTCCAGCCCACCCCACGCAGTGGTGCTGGAGTAGGGGACCGTCTGTGCAGGTGCCAGGGTGGAGGAAGAGGCTTCTCTCGTGGGCCGGGGGTGGGGACTAAATGTGATGAGATTAAAGGTTACAGACTTTAAGATAGGTAGGTTATCCTAAATTATCATGAGAGTTCAGTCTAATTCTATGAGTCCTGAAAAGTGGAGAACGTTTCCTGGTTGGTGAGAAAGGACAAGAAGAAAGATAAGAAGAGAGCCCTGGACTGGTAGCTCAGTGATTAAGAGCATAGGTCCAATACGCCAAGGGTGCGTGTTCAATCCCCGGTCAGGGCACATACAAGAAACAACCAATAAATCAGAAATAAGTGAAACAATAAATTAATGTTTCTGTATCTCTCTCCCCCTTCCTCTCTCTAAAATCTATATAAGAGATTCATAGTGTGAGAGAGACTTGACCTACCTTTCTTGACTTTGCAGATGGAGGAAGGGAAACATCAGCAAAAGAATGCAGGTGGCTTCTAGAAGGTGGGAATGGCCCTCAGATAACAACCAGTAAAAAAATGAAGACCTCAGTCCCACAACCACAAGGAACTGAATTCTGCCAACATCTCTAATGGGCAAGGAAACAAATTCTTCTCTAGAGCTTCCAGAAGGAATGCAACCCTTTCTTGGTGGGTCTTGGGTTGGGCTTCTTATGGACAGAACTCTGAGATAATAAGCTTGTGTGGTTTAAACCACTAAGTGTTTAGCAATTTGTTGTGGCAACAAGAAAAACTAATACACCACTGAAATTATCATCATTTTAACTGGTTTGCTTGTTTATGGGGTGCCTGCTCACCAGAATGTGAGCTTTAGGAGAGACTTTGTCTATTTGGCCTACCACTTTATCTCTATGACTAGAATGGTTCTTGACATGTAGTAGGTCCTAATTGTTGTTGTTAAGTGAATAAGCAAATATGTAATGTGTACATTTTTGTATATTATATCAAGTTAAATATATTATTTGATTGCTTTTTTTAACTTATTGAAATGTCTTAGTGATCTTTCCATATCATTCATATAGGTATAGCTCATTATTTTTCTTCATTCTACTACATTCACACCATGATTGGATATATAATCATTTTGATAACCATTCTCTTAGAGATGGACACATAGGCCATTTTCTTTTCTTTTTAAAAAAAATGTTGAAGTAATGCAACTTATCCAGCCACCAAATAAGGTGGCTAGAGCTGGCATGAACTCCAAATTACTCTCACATAGGCTATTTTCAGTGTTTCACTTTGAGTATCTCTGGGCATATGTCCAAGTACTTCTATGGGATAGAAATAGAGTTGTTGGAATAAAAGGTATGTCTTCTTAAGTTAGATGCACCCTTCTAAATTGCCCTCTAAAAATGCTATATCAAGGGACATCCCCAATAACTGAGTGTAAGAGTAATTGTTTCCCCTACCCTTTTGACAATGCTAGTCTTATTAATTCACTCGAATTTTAAAAACTGACTGGTAGGTAAAAATTCCTTACTGTGTTTTAGTGTTTGCTTTTCCCTGACCATTGTTAATATTAAACAGCTTTTCTTAAGTTTATCAGTATTTGTTTTTTTTTTTTCTTTTTTTTCTGTAAATGGGTCTCTAGTGTCAGAATTTAAAGATTTAAATCTTGACTTTAGTGGTTACTAACTGTATAACTCTTAAGTTCCTAAGTTTCTCTATGTATCAGTTTTCTTGCCTGAAAAATGGAGATGCTAACAGTATTTGATCAAAAGAGCCATAATGCAAATTATTTGAATTTATACATGTAAAGTGCTTAGGGTATTGCCTGGATAAATAATATGCTCTCAATCAATGTTAGCTATATTTTTGTCCAATTTTTCCTCTGAAGTTGCTTTATTTTTGATTTGCAAAATGCCTTCTTATATTTTATATCATTTGCTATGTAAAACACATTTAATACAAATATCACATATATTTTCTTCTAGTTGTTTGCTTTTTTAGCTTTGTTTGTAGTGTATTTCATCTTAATACAATTAAATTTTTCTAATTTATTCATATTTTTTATAAAGCTTTATTTAGAACATATATAACATTATATTCTTGCTTAGAAAGATATTCCTAATTACAAGATTATAAAAGCATTCTCCCATATTTTCTTCCACTGTATTTATATTTTTTGTGTGTTTAACTCTTAAATTGCTCTGGAATTTATTTTGTACATGAAATGATGTAGAAATTTGAGTTTTTTTCCAAAGTGCAGAAGTGGTTTTTCTAGGGCTATCTATCACATATATGCTTCCCTTTCTCCACTGCTTTAAAATTCCTGATTGACTTTATGTATAAAATTCACATGTATATAAAACTTTTCTATTTATTTCTCTCTCTTTATTCTTTCCTGTTGATCAGGAAGCACAATTATCACACTATATTAATTTACATAACTACATAGTGTATTTACTATTTTATCATTCAAGTTCCCATTATAATTTTTATTTTCCTGAATATTTTAAATCCTTTCTTACTTTATATGAACTTTACAATCAGTATACCAAGTTTATTCAAATTATTTTGAATACATAGATTAATTTGGGGAGAATAGTTACATATAAAAAATTGACTTTTAACATATTAGTCATTAGGTTTAATCTTAATGTTTTGCTGTTGTCATGATAAGATCCTTTGCTCATTACATTTCTAAGTGGATATTGTTGAAAAATAAAGCTTCTAGTGGCTTTTGTATATTGATCTTGTATCTGGCAATGTTATTTATCTCTTACATTAGTCACAACAGCTTTCCAATTGATTCTTTTAGATTTCTGGGTAGATAATTACATTATACACAAATACATCTTTCCTCTTTCTTTCTTTCTTTCTTTCTTTCATTTTCCCATCTCATTTTCTTTCCTGTACCTCTTGTACTGGCCAGGACCATGCATGTGGTGGTTATAAATGATGGCAGAGTTTCTTGTCCTGACCTTTCCTTAAATGGGAGAGGTTTGATTTTGCTCCTTGTTTTGACCATTATAGATAGATTTTTATATCTGTTATGGCTTATTTAAAGAAATCCTCTTCATTAGTTATAAAAGGGGATATGTGCAGGGAAGTAGATCCTGTGTTCATATAAAGAATGAAGAATATGTATGCAAAGAATGTGCTTTTTGGACAGAGTAATGTGGGAGAAAGTTGGAGGAAGGAGAGAAGAATAATGTATAAGTGAAATGGATGAGGAAGGAGAGAATGGCTAGGTGAGGCAGAATAATCAAGCAAAAAAACAAAATAACAAAAACAAAAATGGAAGAAGAAGCATGTTTCCAGACCTTAGTAGAAATGGTGGCTGGACGACTTGCCTTTTGGGATGAAGAATGGACATATTTGGCAGTAGGAAAGGAAAGTGGATGATAGGCACTGGCAAAGATTGGTTATGATAGGCACCTTCAGGGCATCAGGACTGAGGTGAACTGATGGGTAAAGCCTTAACAGCAAAGCTTTCCCAACACACCACCAGCAACCCTGCGCCAGTCCAAGCAATGACAACGCAGTACTCAAACATCATTACCACTTCACCAATATCGAGGATGGGGCATGAGTGTCTAGTTGAGGCAGCATCAATGCTTAAGACTAGTTGTGCAAGTTTGGTCATAAAAACGGTCCTAGAGAAATCAGCGTATTCATTTTCCTTTGCTAAGTCCATTTGATGGCACACCTTCCACCACCCACCACAGAAGTAGACTTCTCAAAGACGATGGAACACATTATAGAGGGCTTTAAATGTTCTGCCAATTTTCTTTTTTTTTAAAAAAGATTTAAGTTAGTTACTTTTAGAGAGAGGGGAAGAGAAAGAGAAAGAGAGGGAGAGAAACATTGAAGTGAGAGAAACATTAATTTATTGCCTCTTGCACATGCTCTAACAGGGGACTGATCCCGCAACCCAGGCATGTGCCCTGACTGGGGATCAAACTGGTGACCTTTCACTTTGTGGGAAGATGCCCAACAACTGAGCCTGCCAATTTTCAACTCTCACCAAGAGGTAAGTGCCCTAGAGAAAGGTAAGTTTATTTCTATTTAAAAGAAAACAAAATTGCTGTATCTCAAGTTCTCTCATTATCTCAATCCTACATTACAACACATTTAATGTGCACCTGTCCCTCTAAAGATGCCAGACTATGACACCTGACTGGTTCCATGTCCATGTTATTTTTAAAAGTCTTTTACTCATAATTATATTTTTCTTTTCTTTAAATCATTTACTGTCAAAAAGTTAGTCATTTTATTTTTTAAGTGGTAACCTTTCTTTTTTAATCTCTCAAATGAATCTCTGTTAAAGTTCTCTTCTCCTAGGCTGCCACTGCACTTTGTAGTATTTTTATCTTAGCACTTCTATTGCTGTTTGTGTCCAGTGTTCTCCTCGTTAGTATGGATTCTGAGGGCCGGCACTGTGTCATTTCTGGCTTTCTCTCATTCTCAACACAGTGCCTGGCATATAGAAGGGGCTAAACTAATTTGTTGAATAAATTAAGACATGAAAGAAATGAGCAACACAGTACACCTAGATGTATTTTTCTTATGAATTCTCAAGCTAGTAGTTGAGATTGGATTTATCAAGACAAACATAAGGGTGGAAGTATAAGTTTTGCCAAATATATTTTAGTAATTTTGCTTAACAAAACATCTAATTGATTATTCATATGAATATTGATTGGCATATACTACTGCCACCACCACTATCATCATCATCATCATCATCACCATTATCACCAGGCTATCAGATAGGACTTTAGGAAGTTTAGGAATTCAAGTGATCTTTGATGCCTGACTCATTATTTCCCTCATCTTTCTTATGAAGTGTAGGTGGTGGGTGTAATTTATTTCTGAGGTCTGTGTCTCATAAGTTGTTCTTCCTGGGGCAGAACTGAGCATATCCTCCTTCTCATTATTTTCCTTTGTTCAGCTGAACAGTAGGGTCCTTGCAGAGCAGCCAAAGGTCACCTAGCTGCTGACAGAGAGGAGACTGTGGACTCCTTGGGAAAGGGCACAGCAACACTCTGAAGGAGGGTGAGCTGGCTGGGTGAATTCCCACTCATTTTCAGGCACCTGTTCTTCTGCAGTCCCACGCTGGCTGATTTGCCTTTGGGGCCTCGGGATCTTCAAAATAGGTAAGTACTGCAGAGCCTCTGCTTACACCTAAATGCCCCTCCTTATTCTGTGAGGAGCATTTGGGTGGGAGCAGAGGAGAAAGCACTGCTTGTCCTTTTGTAGTGGAGAAAATGAGGCAGGGTTAGTAGGGCAGAGTGCTTGTGAAGACAGCTTAGTATCCTTAAAGGTAGATTTTTAGATCCATAAAATCTAGATTTAAAGAAAGGTAGCATAAATAAATTGGTTTAATCCCCTTATTTTACAAAAGAGAAAATTGATACCTAGAGATTAAGCATCAGACTTTTTAGTCCAGGACATATTTGGGAATGCACTGACTTGAACTGTATTAATATTGTTCATTATTATTACAATTATATAATTGTAAAAATGCATTTAAAGCTCTCAAGTAGAGCTAGAGATAGCTTTATTTCTAATCCAAGAATGAAGCACTATATTTTCAAGATATGGTTTTGTAGAATCTGCTGTTTCTGTCACTTGACTATATATTAGTTGTGCTTTTCTGGGAGAAGTAGGGACACCAAGTCAAAGTATAAAACTGATTTATTTTTTCACTATTTAGTTTTAGAAAAAAAGTGGAAGCACAGAGCACAGAGCACAGAGCAGAGGACAGGCAATGACAGAGCTGGGTCCTAGTCCAAATCTGCTCCCAGCTTTCGGTGGGGCCATCAAGCAGTGCTCAGCTCAAGTAGCTCACCTGTGAACTATTTTCTTTCCCCTGTAGGACCCTGAAAGTACACATGAGCCAAGAGATGTTAAAGTGCTTAGAAACATACTCTCTCTATAGAATGGAGTAGCATTCCTCTGTTTCTGTTAAGATGCAGAGTTATTAGCTTAAGGTGTATTTCTGAAGACTGTATTCCACAATGTCAAATATTACCTTCTTTGTAAACTTTCCTCAAGAAGATAAGGTTTTGCAATTGTTATTAATTTAGGAGAGAGCAGTAATGAGGAAAAGGTAACACAAGGCGGTGGGTTTCTACTCCTACCCTGATGTCTCCTCTTTGTCACTCACCTGTCCTCTGGTTGGGGCAGTAGGTGATAGCAAAAGTTCACTCTTAGACCTCTGAAAGTTAAAATCCTCATCTCCTTCATTTCAAAGCATCCACTCTGTCAAGTATTGGAAATCTCTCAATCAACAATGTCAATAATTACTTAAAGGTACTTAAAAAGAATTCTGACACTTTTGGTTTTTATTCCACCTTTGAAATTGTGGTGGGAGAATTGACCTGTGTCAAGCACCTCAAATATTGAAGATATCCTATGAGTTTACCTAATCTATTCTGTCTGGAATGTTTTGCTGAACGTGACCGCAGGTGGGCTGAATAAAAGGCCAAGGAAGAAAACAAGGTAGCTGGCTAGAAAGGAAAAATGGCACTAGCCAGAGAATGCTAGGAACTGTGTAGCCAGCTTTGCCTAGTAGTAGAGTTTACTACTCAAATGTAGTGTCTTAACCAGGAGAAGAAAGTACTGAGGCAACAGTTGCTCATCCATGACTCACATCTCACATGTTATCATTATAAACAGATGGCTCTTTCAACACCTTCCCTGTCAGCATACAGGTCACTGTAGTTAGTTTTTGTGACACATCTCACCCCTCAGAGGTCCTGAGTCAGATGGTAGAGAGTAGGAACATAGCTCCAGCTACCCACAAAAATTTCCTTTTTTTTTTTTTTTTTTTTTTGGCTCAGGGTTGTTTTTATTTCTGACAGTTCAGACAGCTCTTGGAGTAAATCAGTGATAAAACTCTCTCATGTTAGTGAGCACTGGAAGGCTTGAATCATTTTCTGTGAAGTTGCTTATGTTGCCACATCATTGATGCTTTATCACTCCTCTTTAGCTCTTGCTTCGGCAAGGCAAGGATATCTATATTAAGCAAATGAAAAATGAACTACACTCTTATCCTCTTGTTAATACAGCTGGTACTCTTCCAAAAATCACACACTACTGCTGACAAATCACTGTAATAATCACAAGCCTAAGCTTTAATTTCTTGGACCATTTTTATGAAACATTCGTTTTTCAGCTATTACGATGGACAAAATGGATTGTATTGAAAAGTGTTTAGGGCTTGTAATGCTTTCTTACTTGGGGTCTGAAATTTATTGTGAGGAGCCTCAGTTTTATTGCGCACACTAATGCATGGTCCTAGGATGTTGTATTACATTGTGCCTCAGTTTCCTCATCTACAATGTCTCTCATTCCCAGTTTCCAAGACTGATTAAGTAACTGAGACCTACAGTAAGTCTCCAATGGGGCACTTTAATGCAAAGTATTACTCACACTCAGATATTTATTTTTAACTTGAGAACATATTGCTTCTCAGCCTTTTTGCTAAGATCAAGTGCAGATTGAGAATACGTACTCTTTCCTTTAGAAGACATCTTTGAGAATTTAAGAATTTATAGTCAATAATATTGTAATAACTATGTATGGTACCAGGTGGGTACTTGAAATATTAGGTAGGACCACTTTGTAAAGTATATGTTTGTCTAACAGCTATGCTATACACCTGAAACTAATACAAAATAATATTGAGTGTAAATTGTAATTATAAAATAAAATTTAAAACAGACAAACAGATTAATAAATAAATGAATGAATAAATAAATAAATAAAGTATGTAGAGAGTTGTCCCTAAAGGATGGCCCTGAGAGGCTCCAAGACGAACTGTTACTTTCTATAAGCAAATAACTAAGAAAGAAGATGAATGCTCTCATAACTAAAAAACTAAAAGAAAAAACAAGGCTTTTGATGGGCATACATGGCCCATCATCCCTTGTTCTATACCCCGAAGATGTCACTTAGTTATTCTTATCAAGCTGAATTGGTGAATGAAGCAAGTTTATTTCTGAAGATGTTCTACACTCATATTCTTCTTCTTTTTTCTAGTACATCCTCTCTTCTCATGGATTGTCCCAACTATTGGGCAGCTGATGTCCTCATGGTGCATCCCAGGTGTTCCTAAATGACCTGCCTACACTTGTTACCCCAAGGAGTACCTCAAACTCTGGATTCAGTCTAATCTTATTTCCCAACAGAATTTACCCTCTTTTGTCACTTTCCCTCATGACCTTGTCAAATAACAGTAGTTACCGTAGGCATGTCTGAGATCATCTTCTTATGATGAGGGAACCTTGATGTCTCAATCTAAAGGAGGAACAATTGTTGAGTATAATCTATGCTGTGACAGAAGAGCTCGCTGGTACCAGATCACACCTGATCTAAATCCCTAGTGTTACTCTCAACAGACATGGAAGTCTGGTCCATGAAAGGGTTGCTTGTAGGTCCCAGGAGGACACAGAACTCTAGATTCACCTCTGTATCACAAAACAGAAAAAGAATGAGACAGGAAATTATACAGTTAATAGGCTGTATACACCTATTTACTTTCCCCTGTCTGAACAAACAGGCCAAGCTAAGGATGTTTGAGCCCAGCCTGTCCTGAGTTTCCAGGAAGTGACTGACCCAGAAGCCACAAATGCTTTCAGAAGCCCTAGGATTAGAATGGTAATGAACTCATAAATGGGTGAGGGGGGAGCAGTAACACGTGAGCTGACCATTTCCATGGATACAAGCCTTCTTTCGTTTATTTTTACTAGTCTTCTATAGGGAGTCAGAACTCCAAATCTGATAGGACATCTGTGCTTCATTAGCTGTGTTTCATTAGGTTTATAATGTGATTTAAACGGACCCCTCAAAGCTGCAACAGGGGAGGCTCCTGGGAGTCCCAAGTTCCAGGTCTTGCCTTGCAGGGGGCCCATGAAATGGCTACAAGAATGCTCAGAGGTCATGGGGCTGCTGGATGATGGATCACAGGCTAGGATGAAGTCAGGAACATCATTTAATCTACAATTAAGGTCTAAAAGATAAAGTGGGGGCTGCCACATCTGAGAGCATCTCTACAGGAGAAAAAGAAGAATTTGGCTGTGAGGGCTTGGATGACTCTGTTAATTCTAGCTGTTTGGGTTCTCTCACAGACCACTGTAGCCTTTCCCCTTCTCTGCTTTGGAAGTCAGCACAATTAACACGTGTTTTCCAGATTGTGGGAGGAAATGTAAAACATGAGGGCAGTTTGGTGGACTGCAACAGGAAGCAGGAAGCAGCCACTTTTGAACGTTCCCTCTAGCAATGATTAAAGTAGAAGCAGGTAGTCAGTCATGTGACAGGGTTGAAATGTATAAACTGGGTATCACACTGCTCTGAGAATAGTTGCTATGGTAACCCAGACAGAGATGGAACAGCAGTAAAGGAGAGCTGCCCTGAAAGCAAATGTTATTGATTAAATGAGGTTTATTTGGGGGAGGGGGGTGTTGGCAGTAGTGAGAATGGGTGAAGGAGGCCGGTGAACCTTCGTGTAGCGACTGTATGAAGAGTGTGGTTTAGTTGTATATTGACAAGTCTTGTCAGGAGTCCGCAGAAACTAGAAGTTAAATGGTCATCAGCACATGCCACTGCGTCTGTGGCTGAACTTTTTGATCTCAACATTATATAGTAAATTTATTGTTTCTAAAGAAAACCTAAGATGTTAGAGCCAGGTGGTACTGCTGGCCTTGAATTCAAAACCTGATCATCTGAAGCAGGGTTCTATTCCAGCAGAGTTTACGGCTCTGTCCACTAAGCTCCTGATTACTTCTCATTGGGTCCCACATTCTGCCTGAAATTGTTCACATTACCACTCCAGAGGTAGCTTTTTGGTTTAGGAGATGGGCTGGTCCTCTATATGTGTCCTTTTTCAAACTTTGGAAAGCACAGTCCCTGGGAACTTCTTGCATTGCAACCTATCTGCACTAATTTTTCCTTAACTATAACCCTGTCCTACTTTTCAGGATAGTTGTGAGAAATAACTTATTAATGATTATAAAGCAGCTTGAAAATACAAGCTCTTCACAAATGCAAGATGATGAAAAATTCATATGAATAACAATAACAACAGTCATATCGGAGCCACTCAGGAGGTAGCTGGAGTGTGCCCCAAGGTCTGAAGGGAGAGCAAGGACCTATGAATGGGAAATTTCCCTTGATGTGTGCCAAGTGAGATATGAGAATAGCCAGATGCCCTGGACTTCATGAACTATTATCTGTGTATGCAACTCACTGTCCCTTCTGGGGACAAATTGCAGATTTGGCAAGAAATTTGGTTGTTTGTTTTAGATAAATTGTTGATCTATTATTCAAAGTCCTCAGTCAGTTGGAATGATGTTCTGAAATAACCAATAAGATTCACTCCTGAGGCTGATGACCTACACTTTGTCCCCTTGCCTTCCCGTTTTTCAGCAAACCCATTCAATACAATACGGCCCTCTGCCAGCAGATCTGTTACTAAAGGAATTCATGCATCTTGCATCTTGAAGATGCATTATTAATGCCTGGACAAATCACATCAGGTGAAACGCAGCAAGTCCCTGGCACTGAAAAAAAGGAACAAAGGCTGGTTCTACAAGAGAGCGAGGGATGAGACAAATTATAACAGCTGGGAGTTTCTTGTAGGTAAGATGGCATAAAAACCAGAAATGCTAAAATTGTGTGCACAGACAGCAACTTTGTATTTTCGTGGTAAAACAGGTTACACATGGTGCTGGAAGAAAGCCACTGTAATTGTGACTTCGTTAAAGTCATGGTGCTGCAACTCTTTGAATTTCCCAACAAAGGAGGCCAATTTGCTGGTGACCAAATTACTTCTAAGTGCAACCCCAGGCTCTTGTACATGATTTCCGAGATGGTCTAAGAAGGATGGATTTTTCTAATGGGGCCAGAAATCAACTATGGCTGCACAAGGGAAAAAGGAAAATGCGGCTTGGGAGAGTCCACCAGGGAACTCTGGGGGATGGAGGCTGTCTGAGAGAGGGGGAACAGAGTCCCTCTTGTCATCTCTTGTGACTACAGTGAGGATGCCTGGTTGGCTGGCTGAGCCAGTAGTTTACTTGTGAGTGATTCATCCTTCTGCATGAGAACTTACAGATCTTTTCAACTTCTAAACTGGGCGATTATAGATAAATAAATATCAGGATTTTTTCAAATGGATTAGAAAAGGCCAGAAGTACACAATCATTTAGCAGAGCAGATCCATGACTACCTGCTCCCAGTGGTCACTAATGACACATGAGCTGCTTGAGCACTGATGGGCTTTCTTCCTCTTTTTCTGTTGGGGCCATGGAGGCAAGATTTGTTTTAAATTGCAAGCATCAGCTAAAGTTTATGACATTAAATGGAGGCATTTTCAAACCTATTTCTATGTAATCAGTTTATTAAAAAAGATTTTTTTTGGCATCTTGAAAGAAGTGGTATGCTTTTTTTAAGTATGAAGGCTGCTGATATGCTGGCAAAAGACACTGTGGTTTCTGTGTGTTTGTGTGTGTGCACGTGTGTGCCTCTTGCATACTGTTCTCTTGTGGTTTCTGTGTAACATTGCCCACATTTTCTATTTGGAGGATCACTTTCCCCTGCATATATTCAACAACAAACAAGAAACCACCTCATTATATATTCATAATCATGATTAAAAACCATCTAAATTATCTTGCATGATGTAATCAAAGTTTGTTGATTGCTTTTTGATGTGTATTAGAGCTTTATGCAGAGCCACATCAAATGATCTGCTTCACAATGAAATAAAGGAGGAAAACCCTTTAATATGCATACACACTTAAAATATACATATATAACTTATATTTGGCTAATTAGCCAGTATCAACACAAAATTTATGACCACAAAATAATTGTGGAAGGCTGATTACCTTCAAATAGTACCTTAATTTTATATATGTGTAGTACAGGCTTCCCCTGCTAGGTGAGTGCTCTGGGAACCCATTTGTATCAATATACCAGCTGGTGTTTTTGTGAGAGGCTGCGTTTGGCTTCAGTGAATTTTCTTTGAAGACTCTTTCAACACATTTGCCCATTTCATGATGGGTGATTTATGAGTGCTCCTGCCCACACCACGTTGAGTGTTCAGTAGTTTTTGACCAAAACTGGCATGACCTCAATGCTCCACCCTCCCTATTCACCCAGTCTTGCCCAGAGCAACTTATTTTTGTTTCCCCAGATGAAAAAAGCACTCAAAGGGAAACATTTTGCCATTGTGAAAGAGGTGAAACAAAAATGGCAGAATCACTAAAAAGCATAAAAATTGATGAGTTCAGAACTGTTTTGAGCAGTGGAAATAACATCTTAATAGGTGTATTGCATCAAATGAAGAGTACTTTGAAGGTTACTGAAGTTTAAACATCTAAAAATAAATACACAATTTTTAATAAATAAATTCTGGGTTTTGGGGCACATATATATTTGGGTATATGTATGTATTCATTTTTCTGCACAGTATCCATTCTACCTTTTCCAGAAGCCATCTGTGTTTTGAGCCATCAGTGCCTCAAAGTGTTTTCCCATATTCTGGGAAAGAGCTGTGAGATTAAGATTTGAACATTAGAATTAAATTTTATGACAGAAATCACATGTTAATTCTCCCTCTTCCTTAACATATGGTCTTTTGGATGAAGGAAGGATCAGGGCCCAGTTTGCATGAAAGGACAGGAATGAGCAGCAGGCTCCAATGTGAGCTGTTCCTGCTGATTATCCACAAAATGAACAAGTGTGTCCCTTTCCTCGCCTCCCGGGGAGCAACAGTGTGAAGACTCCTCATGCGTCTCCTACTTACACACATTAATTTATCCAAAGGCAGGAATAACCTACTTTTAGGCCTTTGTCTCAAGGCACTTTTTTGTGTTTGTGGAAAGATTGTGTGATGTGCTGTCAAATTTGTAACCTTCATTTTCATACTCAAATTTAATCAGATGTTTAAAACACACGCAGGTTATTTATAATAAAGACATTCGTCACTTCACTAATAGGGTGTTTCACTCTGTTTCTGAGTCCTCAGAGCATTGGAGGCCTATCTGTCACTCCCAAGTGTCAGTCTCTGGGTGGACAGTGCCTGCAAGAGGTGTACATCAAAGGGGAGAAGTGAGACATATTTTCTACCTTCAGAAATACAATGACAATAGGTCTAAATGAAAAGCCAGACTAATGAAAGTTTTATATTTTAGTATGAAGAAATAGTGGCTCATTTATTCATTCAACAAATGCGGAGTACCTGTTGTTTGCTAGGTACTGGCTAGTTCTGAAAGGTAGTGGTAAATCAAAGAAAACTGAGATGTGGTTACTCCTGTGGATGGGAAAGTTACATAGAAAGAGACTCATACAGTGTGCAAATTGATATGGCAGAGAGATAGGCACAAAGAACTACTGGAAGACGAAGGGATGACTTCCTAAATGTGTTGGGAAAGGCTTTACTGAAGAGCATCTTAAAAGGTGAATTGGAGATCTCTCCATGAAAAGGCTTTGTAGGGAGAGGACATACCATGCATGAAGGTCAGAAATGTTAGGGGGTAAGACATGGGAATGTTTGTTGAGTGCTTAGTATTACTGCATTTTAAGTCATGAGGAGCAAAGAAGAAGGAGATCAAGTTAGAAAAACAAGGGGCCAGAATGTAGAATGTTGATGTGCTGCCATGGGAAAGTTGGATTTCATCTCATAGGCAAAGATGAATTGGAGAATGACATGATCATATTTGTGTTTTGGAAAGCTAAGTTTCCTGAAGTGTGGAGGATGGATTGAAAAGTGGAAGGAAAGATTGTCAGAAGGAAGAGCAGTTAGAAAGTTATAATACCTCCAGAGAGAGACAATGACAGCTTGAAATAAGGCAATGTAGGATAAAGGGGAGGGAGAAGTCCTTGACATCTGTCTCTGTCTGTATCAAAGTGACCAGAATTGTTAAAGCTCTTTTTTCACATGGACCTGAAATAGTCACACCAGACCATTTGTAGTTCCTGCCTTTGCAAATGCTTTTGAATGACTGCTGACCTCTTGTCCAGCTTGCTAACTTCTAATTTACTTCAAGAGTCACCTCTGGCATTACCTCCTCTGGAACATTCTATTTCCTCCAGTCTGAGCTAGGTATCCATTGCTCAGACTTTTGTAGAACCTGACATACCTCTAGTGAAGCCATTCCCATAGTGACCGGTACTTGGTTATGGTCTCCTTGAAAGTGAGGGCTGTGAATTGCAATATATGTAATCAAAATGGCTACCATGCCATGGACACTCTATTAATATTCTTGGAATGGACAAATGGACAAATGTAGAAGTTTAACTGTCATTTTGTCAAACAGTTCAACAAAAGAAAATAAAATGCCTGTCATACTAGGACACGATGTCGGATAAATCTTTTCTATTGATTCTGGATTGTGGAGCTGAAGAGTGTAAAATCACACGAGGTTTTGGCAAATTTGTGGTGATTTAGATTAATATGGACTACCAATAGGAAAAACAAAGGCCCTCAAAATTTATTGCCAACTTAGATGCTATAAATATATATATAGGGTTGGGTGAAAGTAAGTTTACAGTTGTTTGTATGGAAAATAATATAATAATTAATAAATACTAATACAAGAATAAACCCTGTGCTATGTGTACTCACAACTGTAAACCTACTTTTGCCACACCCATATATATTTGTTTTTTTCTCTGGTTCTGTGTGTTTCCTCTTCTGGTGCTGTCCAACATCCCTCTTGGAGTTGTTACAATGATGACTTGACCCTGTGGTTTTTGACTATAGAGATGTTTACAGTATCCTCAAATGGCCTAGTTATCTTGAAACACAAGGTTTCTTGTCTTTAGATGTTTCTGCAAAGAGTTTCAAGGCAACCTAGAGTGATGGAAATAGCAGTAAATTAGTTCAAGTCTTGGCTCCGCTTTAAATAGCTTTGTGACTTTTGAGAAGTCAACCATACCTTTAAAACTGCACTTCCTTTCTGTGAAACAAGATAGTTGGATTTAATAACGTAATTGTTCTTTTCACTTCAAAAACAATCTACATGTATTGTGATCATTTTTTTTATCAAAAATTTATTAATCATTTGCTTGGGCAAAGTCCTGTTCTAGGCCACATAGGCGTCACCAAAAAAATAAAATCATCCTTTAAGAGCTCACGGTTTGGCACATCTGTTTTGCCTCTGGAATTTTGGGTCTGTGGGTTTGATTTTTCTTGAGAACTGATTGCATTTTATAATAAAATAAAAGGTGATATGGCTTTGAGTCTAGAGTTAGAAGAAAGATTGGAGGTCAATTAATTGAACTTTCATTCCATTGTACCAAATACCATACGAATAATTGTGTTTTTCAAGTTATTCTTGAACATTTTAATAACAAGGAATTTATGATTTTTGAAGGAATCAAAGCTTTAATTACAAAAAAATTCCTCTTTATATTGCAATGGAAACTACATCTCTGTGACATAAAAATATTTTTTATTCATTTTATTAGCAACCATTTATAGAATACCCTCCATGTATAAGGTACAATACTGGACCCTGTGGGTAAAGCACTGAGATAGACAGACTATCTCTTGTCCTTATAGATTCTACCTTATGAATTCACTGGAGAGGTAGGCAACTAAGCAAGCAATCATAATACACTCTGACAAATACCGTGAGAGTGAAAATACAGACATGCTATTGTGAGATATAGGAGGGATATCAAATCTGAACTTTAATGATCAGAAATGGCTTCCTCAGTCATCTAAGCTGAGAGTTGAAGGATGCAGTGATGCTCAATGATTTAACCCTTTATGATAGTCTTTGAAACACGCGAAGACAGCATTTCCCTCAAGTCATTTTCTCCAGGCTGAATATATGCAATAATTCTTTCAATTTTTACTTCAAGCTTCATAAATATGCCTCCACTATCTCCTAATTTACCAATTCAGTAACTTTGTTAGAAAATAAATAATGTTTGTTTGGCCTGATGTCTTCTTAGTGAACCTATTTTGGATCCTAGTTATACTTGTTTTCCTCTCAAAGTGCTTACAAACGATCTATGTAATTACCCATTAGAAAATTTAGTTGGGTATCAGTATCAATATTTATTTTGAAGTGTTTACTGTTTAGAAATTTTGCTTACTTGTAGTTTTTTTGACCTCTCTGGTTCTATGGGAATTTTCAAAAATTACTGATAGTGGTTCTTCAACTGTTTTTGCAAACTCTTCACCCCAGGAGTAAATTATCTGAGTCCTGGCACAATTTCCCTATCAATTCCACATTCTTAGTCTTTGGTTATGTCTTAATTGTGTTTATTTTTCACTCTTCTTTTTGGTGGTCATCCTCCTTGGTGAGAATGGTTGCATAGTAAAAGTAGCTTTATTTATACCATGTGATAACATCATACCATCTTTCTCAAAGACACTATTCCTTTTATTGTCACCTTTTAAAAAAAATACATAGCACAATAAATGCTTTTTCTGTCTTAATACTTTTCATGAAAGTTAACTTCCAGCCTGTGGACTTTGTGGCATTTTTTGTAAGCTTTCATGTTTTCCTCTTCTTTTTCCTCTAGATCAGTGAATATGTAATTCTCCTTTTTTTCCCCCCATTCACATGCTTTATTAAAAATTGAACTTATTGAAGGATACTCTAAGCAGCTACCTTGGTTCCCTAGTATGTTTCCCCTTTGTTAACATTATTCATAATTATATAATCAGACTTTCATTTCAGTGCCTCTAATACTTCTGGGGCCATATTTCTTTTTAGTGTTGTACTTTTCCTGATTAAAAATATTTTCTTTTCTAGAATTTAGGATGCACTAACCTTGTGGTATAAAGAAAGGGGAAGAGGATTAGTATTTATTGAGTACCTGTTATCTTCCATCCCAATGTTATGTACCTTATTCATTTTCTCAACATCACGTGGGGTTGGTTTGATTATTTTCATTATTCAGATGAGAAAATTGAGATTCAATATGTTGTCCAACTAGAAAATAGCAAAGATGGGATTTAAGCCTATATCTGTCTGACTCAACAGCTCCTTCTAATGTAGCATAGACTAATTACTTCCATTTGCTGGCACATCTGTATGTGCTACAAAATACGGACTTTTACCATTATTTTAGAAAATCAGAATTCATCCTCCTTGGAGGGTAAATGGAGACCCACAAGTACCAGTTCTGTAGTTTCTTCTATGTATCACATTGTTCCCCCTCAATAATATCTTGACATACAATTTGGTCTCTATGCCTTCCTAGTAATCTTTATTTTTTGGAGTACCCATAATTGGTGATCACATGATAAAAAGGAGAAGCCCTTAAAAATGGAAGAACTTAGTCAAAATCCTTGATGTCTTTCTCAGTTATTGGTTGCTGTATAACAATACTGCTACAAACTTAGCCACTTACAACAGCACAGATTTATTATGTCACAGTTCCAATAGGTTAGGAATATGGGGACACTTTAGTTGGGCCTTCTTCTTCAGAGTCTCACAAGTTTTCTCTCAAAATACCAGGAAGGGCTGTAGAGCGATCTGAGGCTTGATGGGGAAGAATCCACTTTCAGAATTCAGTTCCTGACAGGCTGCCTGACTATAAGATCCAAGGTTCTTGCTGCTTGTCAGCTGGAGGCTTTTCTTAGTTCCTTTCCACATGGGCCTCCCTGCATGGCTTCCTTGAAGCGACTCCTCTCAAGAAAGGCTTTACCATCACACACATGGAGCCATTCTCTTGTTTACAACTTAGTCACCATCCTATCTGCACTCAATGGGAGGTAAGGAACAAGGGCATGAAGACCAGCATGTGAAAAAATGGGGAGATTTTAGAGTCCATCTGGTACTTCATTCATTCATTTGGATGATGTCATGATGACATCATCACGATGACTTTTATAGTTCTATTGTTTTTATAGTACTCTGAAGACTTTCCTTGTCAGCATCTTAAACTACCATGGAAATACTGGCTAGCTTTATTTATTTTTTTAAACTTTTTTTCCCCATATTAAATCTGCTATCCTTCTATGAACTTTCAGCATATAATAAATTTTTTTTAGTTATAAATCTTTAATATCATTATTTTAACACAAACTCATATGCACACATGCACACACATGCAGTACAGCACCTTACAGCATCTCCTCACAGTCCTTCTCAAAGACTAGTCACCTGCCTGGTCCCCATAATCACATGACGCATTCTGCTCCAGACCTATTGCTAATGCTCATAAGTCACTTCCAGATTTGAGTCCTTTTCTTCCAATAAGTATTAAAGGAAGGAAATTTGCTTCTTTCACCATGCCTTTTCTAGTCTTCAAGGTTTATGTGTTTTAAAGAACTGATGTTAACATTCTATCTCTTTCAGGAACTTTGGCCAATTTTTTAATTATACCCTACCAGAAATAGCCTGTGGTCAAGTTAATTCAAAGGAGAATACACGAAGTGTGCAGTGCTAGCAGGCAGGAATGACAGTATTGACCCATGTCTCTCCTGCTAGCAGCCAAGTAGATCGCTTATGTCATAAAGAAAATCAGCATGGCTGGTACCTCAGTTATTAGGGCTAAAGTTAGAATTTGCCTCTTTGGAGTCTTGTTTCCCACCCAATACAATTTTTTATTACAGGAAAAATAATTTAGGGCTTTGGCAAAAACAATTAAATAATTCAGAGACTGGTGGCTTTTTTCAACTTTGTAGCCAGATCAAATATTCATAAGGTGTAGGTACAGTTCTCAGATGGAAGTACATGGGACCACCAATGCTTCATCACAATGTGGCTTACAGAGCTCAGAGGCAGGTAGCCCCGGAACTGGTATTCATGTGGGGGGAAAAATAAAAGCACTCTGCACTATTGCCTATAAATCCATTCTCGCATATCTAGATCCCTGTGCTTGTCACTTGATGTGGCATCACTGACAATGCCTGAAGCTTCAAACACACCTTTTGTCCTCTACGGTGTTTCCAGTATTCCTTTCAGTAAATTTTTAATGATCCTTTCAATTATGGTCCAAATAGCATTTGACAGAATGCACCCTTGTCTAATACTAGCACTTAGGCTCGAGTGGTGTTTTTAGATAGCAATTAGTATCCACAATGCTGTCATGATATTTGTGAACATACTTTAGAATTGATCTTAATGATCCCATTACAATATGCTCTGCTTTTTTTCACAAATGTGATGGCCTTGCTTTTATGATATTAAGGAGAAGATCTGGATTTGGGGTTTGAGTAGAAAGGACTAAAGTATTTCTCCCTTCTGGGCCTGTGACTTGCTGAAATCATATCTGCTGAATGTTTTTGGTGGGTCCCCAGTGTAACTCTTCAGTGCAGTGTGGGAGAGAACTGTAGCTATTACATGTGCAATTGCTAGGAAACAGAGATGCTAAACCAATGTCCTTGTTAACATTAGGTGTAACAAAAGATCTCATGAAAGTTAGTTTCCAAAAACTGTAGAGAAAGATACAAAATCTCAGACAATGTTTATCTTGTCCATGAAATAGTTTGAATGCTCCAAATTATGTATAAATGCCTTCTAAATTTATAACTGCTACCATCTTTCATTTGAAGGGGTAATATATACATAGACAAGGTGATCCTTGAACAATAATTCATAAAACATAACCTAAAACACTTTTGGAAGTAAGGAAAATAAAAATGTTTGTTGCTGTTATTCCTAAATATTCTTGTTGGCACAGTACAATTTTTGGCTTCAGTCTTGGTTTTTATGGTTATAAAAAGATGACAGGTAATAACTTAAGTATGGCATAGCCAGGCCCCATCAGAAATTAGGTATTAGTAATAACAGGGGAACTACTAGGAGGCTAAAGGACCAAAAATAAATGCATAACTTCCTTCTGTATAGGAAAATATGTTTGATCTTTTTCATTCCTGAACTTTGAGTGCTCAAAGGATATTTTACAGTAAATGCTTATGAACATAAAAGCATACTCTTCTGTAGTGTGTTTATATTGCCATCTAGCTATGACCTTGAAGTCTATCTCAGTGATTGATTTCTGATTTCTCTATTAGAAACTTGCCTTTGCAGAGCTAAAAGGAGTTCAATGGCATTTGATGGAGTTATTCTTGTATTAATCTGTTTGGTTTCCAAACCATATTTGGGCTTTCCCTGTTTTTTATTATTTTTCATCAGCTAGTGTTTGGGTTTATAAATAAGGGGCCTAAAATCCCAGATGGTATGGATCCCATATTCTATATTACAATTATATTTACTTAATATTTGCCCAAAGAAAGTACTATGTCAACTTAATAGCATGGAATATTTACACCAATTTCTTCTTGTTTCTCTGACTTTTATATCCTGAAGTGTTTTATCATCTTTTTGTCCCAGGCACTTTGCACATGTTATTCCTTCTACCTGGGATAATTTTTTCTCTCTTTGCCTAGTTAATTCACCTTTAAAACTTAGATCAAAGTAGTTTTCCATAGACTCTTACATGAAACCTTGTACTCTGTCCTAAACTAGGGTCTGTTTCTCTAGTTAAAAGGTTCTATAAAGCTTTTCAGTGGCCCAAATCCAAAACATAATTTAACAATATGTTGTGTAACCAGTTGTTGAACATCTGAGTAATTTTAAGTAGAATATATATGTCTTGAAGTTAAACACTGTCTTATTCACAGTTCTCTCCCAAGCTCTTCACTTAGGTCTTTGCACTAGAAGATGTTACTATTTATTGATTGAATGAATGAATATTGTTTGAAGAATTTGACTAATTTTAATCAAGTCTGATATACTAGTAAAGAATAGTAATGTATACTTTAGGTCTAGTTACGACTTCAACTATCACCAGTTCTCTGATGTCTCACAAATCTCTACCCCTGTATTTTCCTCTGAGCTCTAGACCCACTTAACTCTCTATAGAACACCCTCAACTGAACCTATGAAAGCCCTTTAATCTCAAGATGCCCAAACTGATATTCATGACAGCCAGTGTTCCTCTTCCTCCAAGTCTACTCCGCCTTATGCAGTATCTTGATTAATAACACTACCAACTACCCAGCTGATTCTAAGGGTGATGTGTCTTTGAACTCTATGCTCCTCGCTGTTCACTTCTTTTTTTTCATTCATGTTTCATTCTCCCAAATTGATTGATTTGAAAAGATGAGCTTTCTAAATTAAAGAATATTTTCCCATCAAGAATAGCAAGTAACAACATTCCCCAGATAGAACCTCTAAAAAAGGGCTTGAGGTCCACCAAAAAATCTGGGAGTCTGCTTTATCTCCCCTCTTTCCTTATTTTCTTATCTAAATTAATGAGTCTTGCAAAGTCTACACCCTAGGTATGTATCAGGTGCCATATTTCCTTTTTAGTGCTTGATTACCTCAGCCAGTACTACTGCGTAGACTCCCCATTACTCTCCATGATGCTAATCTTGCTTTCCTCCATTCTAGCCTCTCAACTGGTATAGATATGCTTTCTAAAACAAGTATAAATCTGGTCTTGGAAGTACACTAATTATAAGATTACCCTGAGAGATCCATTTCTCCATGTCCTTCAAGATCTGTTCTTTGCCCATATTTGTAACCTCGGGTCTCAACACTTCCCTTCATGAGCGTGAAGCTCCAGTATATTGAATCATTTGCAGTTTCCCATGCATTATATGTTCTTCCCTGTACCTTGGCATTTACACAGGGAGTGCTCTGCTAGAACATTCTTTCTCAATAACTCCTCACATATTAAACAAAGTTTTATATCAAATTTAATATACTCTATGAAACATTTTATGATTCCTCACATATTCTTAGACAATTTCTCTTATCATCCCCATTTGCTCCTGTACAAACTGCAGCCTAACTGTATTGTAATTGTTTATTTATACATCTCTCTCTTTCATTATACAAGAGTTCTTTGAGGCCAGTGACTGTGTCTTATTTGTCCCTAGTGCCTAGCACAGTACCTGACATGAGTAGGTATTCCATATCGTCGTCGTCGTCGGCAGCCGTCCGTCTCGAGAGACGATGGCGTAGCTTCTTGAGAGTCTATCTGCACCGCCGAGAATGGCTGTGCAGTCCGACTCGGGAGTGACAATCCCTGCCGCACTTGTTACAGGTGAAGGCAGATGGCCGTTGTTGCTACTGTTGACGCTGCTTCCGCCTCGATCTTTTCTGGACCGCCTCCTCGTTGCGCGCAGCCTCTGCACGTGACGTACCTTGCCTGACCGCGAGCCTCCAGGCTAGGCGGTCGTCTGCTTGCACTTCCCATGTGTTGAGATTGATGGAGCATTGTGTCATGTCCTTTTTGCAGATGTCTTTGAACCGCAGTTTTGGGCGCCCTGTCATCCTCTTGCCTTCTGCTAGCTCGCCATAGAGGAGGTCTTTGGGGATACGGCCTGCATCCATTCTTTTGACATGGCCGAGCCACCTGAGGCGTCTCTCGCTAAGAACTGCATGCAAACTGCTCATATTGGCTCACTTCAGCACCTCGGTGTTGGGGACCTTATCCTGCCAGGTGACATGCAGGATGCGTCGCAGGCACCTCATGTGGAAGCTGTTGAGTTTCCTTTCGTGCCTTGCGTAGGTGGTCCACGTCTCGCTGCCATAGAGGAGAGTGCTGAGTACGCAGGCTTGGTAGATGCGCAGTCTGGTTTTCTCAGTGAGGCTGGAATTGTTCCACGCTCGCCAGTTCAGTCTGGCCATAACTGTGGCTGCCCTGGCGATTCTCCGGTTGACCTCCAAGTCGACTGACAGAGAGCTCGAGATGGTGGACCCGAGGTAAGTGAAGTCGTTGACAACCTCCAGGGTGTACCCGTCGATGGTGATGCATGGGGGAGTCCCCGTGCCTTGAGCCATAACATTCGTCTTCGTCAGGCTGATGGCTAGTCCGAACTCCTTGCATGCGTGGGAAAGGCAAGTGACTAGCTGCTGGAGTCCCTCTTCGGAATGTGATGTCAAAGCTGCGTCGTCGGCGAAGAGCATCTCACGGATGAGCACCTCTTTGACTTTGTTCTTGGCTCGTAGACGGGCCAGGTTGTAGAGCTTGCCATCGGATCTGGTGTGAATGAAGACACCCTCGCTGCAGTCCTTAAAGGCGTATTGGAGGAGCATGGAGAAGAAGATTCCGAACAGCGTAGGCGCGAGGACGCAGCCCTGCTTTACTCCGCTGCTGACTGGGAAGGCCTCAGAGGTTGCGCCGTTGTAGGACACCGTGCTGTGCATGTTGTCGTGAAAGGACATGACCACAGCAAGCAGATGTGGTGGACAGTCAATCTTCCGTAGCAAGCTGAAGAAACCGCTTCGACTGACCAGATCAAACGCCTTCGTAAGGTCGATAAAGGCGAGGTAGAGTGGTTTATGCTGCTCGTGACACTTCTCCTGCAGCTGGCGTAGGGAGAAGATCATGTCCACTGTTGATCGGCCAGCTCTGAAGCCACACTGGGACTCTGGGTAGACGCGGGAAGCAAGGGTCTGGAGGCGGGCAAGAGCGACCCGGGCGAATACTTTGCCGACGACGCTGAGGAGAGAGATGCCCCGGTAGTTGTTGCAGTCGCTGCGGTCTCCTTTGTTCTTGTACATGGTGATAATGTTGGCATCTCTCATATCCTGGGGGATGTAACCCTCCTTCCAGCAGCGATAGAGTAGATGGTGGAGCGGCTGTAGCAGGACTGGTTTCCCGCTCTTTAGGATTTCTGGAGGGATTCCGTCGCTTCCTGGTGCTTTCCCGCAAGCGAGGCGGTCGATGGCTTTGCTGAGCTCTGCCGCAGTAGGTGGGGTGTCTAGCTCCTCCATGACTGGTAGGTCTGGGATGGCGTTAAGAGCAGTGTCTGTTACGGTGTTCTTCGTTGCGTACAGCTCGAGGTAGTGCTCGGTCCACCGCCGCATTTGCTGTTCCTGGTCAGTGATGACCTCACCTGTCTTGGACTTAAGGGGGGCGATCTTGGAGGGGATTGGGCCTGTTGCCTTCTTGATACCCTCATACATTCCTCGTGCGTTGCCTATATCGGCGGCTTCCTGAATGCTTCTGCACAGGTTTAGCCAATAGGTGTTGGCACAGTGGCGGGCGGTCTTCTGGACTTTGTTCCTGGCAGCCCGTACAGCTTGAAGTGTACTGGGAGTGGGCGTGGCCTTGTAAGCCAGTAGGGCCTTCCTCTTAGCCTCGATCACGGGTTCCATTTCTTCCCAGTGAGCCTCGTACCAGTCAGCGTTCTTCCGCTCTTTCTTCCCGTAAGCAATAATGGCGGAGTTGTATATGGCGTCGCGGAGACGTGGCCAATTGGATTCGATAATGTCATCTGCCGCCACTCCCTCGCCGAGTGCATCTTCCATCTTGTTGATGAATTGCTGGGTCTTAACTGGGTTGCTGGCACAACTGGTGTTGATGCGTGGGCGACCCTTCATCTTGGAGTGGTGCAACCTCTTCGGCATTATGCGCACCTTGCTTACCACGAGGGCATGGTCCGTGTCGCAGTCTGCACTGTGGTAGCTGCGGGTGAGGAGGGTGCTGCCAATATCCGTTCTTCTGGTGATGACGAGGTCAAGCTGGTGCCAATGGCGGGAGCGGGGGTGCCTCCATGACACCTGGTGGATCTCTTTGCACTTGAAGAATGTGTTTGTCATGCACAGGCCGTGGTGACACGAAAGCTCAAGCAGTCGCTGACCATTCTCATTGATCTTTCCTCTCCCAAAGTTTCCAAGGCAGGTGGGCCAGGCCGTGTGGTCGGCTCCTACTCTTGCGTTGAAGTCTCCAAGGAGATAGAGAGCGTTACTTCTGGGGATCTTGGATAACGCTTCGTCCAGTGCATGGTAGAACTGTTCTTTCTCTTCGGTGGTGGCGCAGAGGGTTGGGGCGTATGCGCTAAGAATGCTGACTGGGCCGAAAGTTGTTGACAATCGGAGGGTAAGTAATCTCTCTGTGCCTCCTGTGGGTGGCTCTATGGAGTTAACAAGCGTGTTCTTCACAGCAAACCCAACACCGTGCTGTCTTGGTTGGTCCGGAGACTTCCCTTGCCAGTAGAAGGTGTAGTTGGTTTCTCTGATAGTTCCGTTGTTGGCCAACCGGGTCTCCTGTAGAGCCGCAATGTCGATGTTTAGTCGTGCCAGTTCCCTATCGATGACAGCGGTTTTCCTGGCACCCTTGATCCACGGAAGGTCTGCAGTAAGTCCGGGGCACATGGTCCTGATGTTCCAGCTAGCGAGGCGAAGAGCCGGAGGCTTCTTTCTTGTTGTTTGCTTGGAATTAACTGGTGCGGGTGTTTTGTGGCCCACTTTTCGAGAGGCGCCTCTCTGATCCCCATGCACCCAGTGTATTCCATAAACGTCTGTTAATAAACTGAATACATGAAAATGTAGCCAATAAAACTTTTCACTTGGGTATAACTGTTATACTTGTTAACTGTATTAGCAGAGTTCTCCAGAGAAACAGAACCAATATATCTTATTATATATAACAGATTATATAGGAATTGGCTCATGTGGTCATGGAGGCTAAGAAGTCCCATGATCTTCTGTCTGCAAGTGCGAGAACCAGGAAAGCTAATGTTATAATTCAGTTCAAATCTAAAGACTTGAGAACAAGGGGAGGTGAAAGTGTGTGTTAAGTTTGACTCTGAGTCCAAAGGCCCAATTACCAGGAGTGCTTTTGTCCCAGGGCAGGAGCAGATGGATGTCCCAGCTCAAACAAAAGAGTAAATTTGCACTTTCTCTGCCTTTTTGTTCTACTAAGGCCCTCAACATATTGGTTGATGGCCATCTGTATTGGTGAAGGTAATCTTTACTCAGTCTATGGATCCAAATACTAATCTCTTTCTAAACACCATCATAGACACACCCAAAATTAATGTTTTACCAGCTATCTGGACATCGCTTTAATCAGTTAAGTTGACATATAAAACTAAACATCATAGGTAACAGAATTTAATAACATTCTTCAAAGATTCCTAGGACATGGGACTCTACAAATTGGGGTTTTATAGTCATGGGTCCATCAGAACTTATGGTCTAAAAAGGGTTATATAAAATAAAATTTAAATACATTTTATCATGCATTTATCTTTTTTATATTAGAACTCTTATACTTTAATGTCAAACTTACATGTTCTATAATATATTGTAATACAAAGTATGTAAGTATAAGAGTATGGGTACATTTATAAATTAAAATGTTTGGCTCAGTGGATTGAGCGTCGGCCTGCGAGCTAAGTGTCGCTGGTTCGATCTTCCAGTCAGGGTACATCAGAGAAGGAAAACTCTGACTCCAAAAAACCTCCGCTGCCTTGCGGCATACCTCTTCAGGGGAAAGGCTAAGGGAGTAAACCCCGACAGAAAATCCGGAGCCGGAGTCCCTAAGGCGGTTTGACGTTGTAGTCAACACCGGCAACTCCTGAGGCGCACCTGAAGCCAAGCTGTATTGACTCCATCTTTCCCTTGGACCCTTCAGCTGCGAAGAGAGGGGGGGTCTGCTGCATGGGCAACAGCAGACCCTCCATATCACTCTGCGCAGGCTCTGTAGCTTCAGCTTCACTGGAGAGGACACTCCAGCGTCATCGCAAGATGTCGATTCAACACGGGAGGAGACAGATACCGTGTCACTCCCGAGTCGGACTGCACAACCATTCTCGGCGGTGCAGATAGACTCTTAAGAAGCTACACCATCGTCTCTCGAGACGGACGGCTGCCGACTCGACTCGACTCGACATAAATATATAATTATACATGTATGCTTAAAATTTTTGAGAGAAATTTTATTTTTTTTAGAGTTTCTTTTTTGAAATATATTGTATTGATTATGCTATTATAGTTGTATCAATTTTCTCCCTTTGCCCCTCCTCCACCCAGCACCCCGGCACCCCTTATTTCATGTCATGGATCATCCATATAAGTTCTTTGGCTACTCTATTTCCCATACTGTCCTTAACATCCTTCTGTCTATTCTGTACCCACCAATTTGTACTTCTTAATCCCTGTCCCTTTTCCCTCAGTCTCCCCTCTACCCTCCCAACTGATAACCCTCCAAATGATCTCCATATCTATGATACTGTTCTGCTTGTTTGCTTAGTTAGTTCTTTAGGTTCAATTGTTGATAGTTGCAAATGTATTGCCATTTTAATGTTCGTTTTGACTTCTTTTTCTTAAATAAGTCCCCTTAACATTTTGTATACTAATAGCTTGGTGATGATTAACTCTTTTAGCTTTACTTTGTCTGGGAAGCACTTTATCTGCCCTTATATTCTAAATGATAGCTCTGCTGGATAGAGTAATCTAGATCGTAGATTCTTGCTTTTCATCACTTTGAATACTTATTGTCAGTCCCTTGTTGTCTGCAGTTTTTTTTTTGAAATCAGCTGACATTCTTACTAGAACTACTTTATAAGTAACTTTCTGCTTTTCTCTTGCTGCTTTTAATATTCTCTCATTATCTTTAACCTTTGGCATTTTAATTATGATGTGTCTTGGTATGGTCCTCTTTGAGTCTAACTTGTTTGTGATTCTCTGCTTCCTGGACTTGTACATCAATTTCCTTCACCAAATTATGGAAGTTTTCTTTCATTATTTTTTCACATAAGCTTTCAATCTCTTGCTCTTCCTCTTACCCTTCTGGCACCCCATGATTTGGATGTTGGCATGTTTAAAGTTGTCCCAGAGTTTCCTAGCCTCTCCTTATTTTTTTCAATTCTTGTTTCCTCATTCTGTACTTGTTGTCTATTATTTCTTCCTTATCTTCCAAATAATTGATTTGAACCCTGGTTTTCTTTCCTTCATCATTGGTTTTGTGTATATTTTCCTTCATTTCACTTAACATATCCTTCACTTATTTCCTTCTGTATTTGCTATACTCAAGCAAATCTGTCAAGTCTGTGAGCATCCTTATCACCAATGTTTTGAACTCTGCATCTGTTAGGTTGGCTATCTCCTCATTGCTCAGTTCTCCCACTGGAACCTTGATCTGTTCCCTCTTTTGGGCCATACTTCTCTGTCTCCTCATCTTGACAGGCTCCCGTGTTTGCTTTTGTCTTAGGTAGAGCTGTCGCACCTCTCTGGATAAGTATTACTTTTTTTATATTTTTGTTTGTTGGACTCCCATGCAGCTCAATTTTCTGGAACTTCTGGTTGTCTCCAGTTTTGAGGTAGTTGTACTCTTTCTTAGTTGTGGAGGGAGACGCAGCATCTCTACCTACATCTCCATCTTGGCTAGAAGTCCTATGCCTGGATCTTTCTTATGCTGTTGAAGTACCCAGTGAGTTCCTTGAGCATCCTAATAACCAGTGCTTTGAACTCTGCATCTGATAGATTGATTATCTCCATTTTGTTTAGTTCTTTTTCTGTATTTTTATTCTGTTTTTTCATTTTTGCCCTGTGTCTTTGTCTCCTCATTTTGGCAGCCACCCTGTGTTTGTTTCTATGTCTTAGGTAGAGCTGCTTTGACTCCCTGTCTTAGTAGCATGGCCTGTTTTAGAAAAGTATAGTGGTAAGTTGGATGAGGCAGAGGTAATCACCAGAGTGGGGCAACCTGTGTGAACCAGATTGATGGAATCTCAGATATGGTGAGACTACTCTGTGGCTCTGTGTGGGGGAGGGCTCAGAAAAGGGACAATAGACACTGCCTGGCCTCTGGAGTTTTGTCTGGGAGGAAGCTGTTCCCTGGCACTCACCCTGATGCAAGCCACTTTAGTTTCTACCTGTATGCCACTGGTGTTCTTCTAGCTGCTGCCCTGGTGCTGGAGCCCAGAGTGAGTGAGTCAGCATAAGTCCTAAGTGTGTTGTGGACCCTTTAAGAAGAAATGCATGAGAATCTTGCAGTTTCTTCCACCATCCCAATCTCCACTTGTTTTTACAGCCAGAAGTTATGGGGACTGATCTTCCTGGCACTGGAACCCTGGGCTGGGTGTTCTGTTGTGGGGCTGGGATCCCTCCCTTCTGAGGTAACCCTCCCCATTTTTATCCACCACATGTAGGTATGGGACCACCCATTCCACGTATCAATTTCTCCATGTCTCCATGTTTCCACATCTCTTCCCCTCCTGCCCACCTGGATGGATGTGATTTCTTTGATTCTTTGCTTGTTGAACTTCCATACAGCTCAATTTCTGACAATTCTGGGTAATAGTTGTTTTGTAGTTTAGTTCTAATTTTTGCTGTGGCTATGTAAGGAGATGAGCCAGGAGGCAAGCCATGTTTCCCTCACCTCCATCTTGTGATTTTGTGATTTTCTCTGATTGTGCATTTCTAATTCACAATAGTGGAAGTATTATTCAAATTTGAATTTAAAAAGAGCTGAGAACAACTATTGGGAGAGAAGAGGAGGTATTTCTCATATATTTTTGTTTGGAACAGAAAATTATGTTTTTCCTTGTATCTGAAGAGAAATTAGATCTTAAATAACATTTAGTATGTGACAAGAAAACAGTGTCTAATTTGATAGAAGAGAAACAATATATATTCTGAGAGACATTTTGAAAGTGGAAAAACAGCTGAGGTTAGTTAATCACCTTGCATGGCTACATTGGGAGGACATTGCTATTAATGAAAGTTTGCTCTTATTTTTCTTGATAGAAGTTTTTGAATAGAATCTCAGGTAGTTCCATTTTAATGAGGCTGACTCCAGAAGTTGATCCAGTCTCATGTGACTTAAGTTATATCAAAATACTTCACTCTTTGAGGCTTTTCCATATACCAACTGTCAAATCAATCCCCACAGCTCACATTTTTCTCAACATCTGTACCAAAGAGTATTCTCTTGAGAAGTGAGAAAAGATTATGGTATTTTAAATCTTGTAGGGGATATGCTAAATTTTAGGGTTTTTTTCCCCTTGAGAATATATGAAAAATGAAGTGTATCTGAAATAGTTCATCACAATCCTGAAGCAGGTATTGAATGATGAGACATCCAGTTACATTAAAGTTCATGGCACCATCTTGGATTTATTCTTTATCCTCCAATTGGTCATCTTGGACTTGGATTTTTGAATTTCAAAATGTTTTTAATAAAATAAATACTTTCTGTTAAAGGTCTATGGCAGAATTCCTCTCTTACCAACAGTTTATTCCTTAATGTTAAGTGAACTTCTCCTCTTCCTCAGGCACTCAGCCCAGAACTTGACTTGTAAGGCCTTTAATAACTGGAAGAACCTGGAGAGGTTAGAACAAAACCACATTTTTCAAGATTCACTCATTGGTGTGATTAGGTGAAAAGAGAACTTACGAGAAACATGCTGTCACAGGGATTTTCACTTGTGTCTAGAAATTATAATGTAAACCCATCTTTCCTTTGTGTTCATTGGTTTTTGTTTTGCTTTGAGGATGAAAAGATACAAGCACACAGAGTTGCAAACTTCAAAGGGTGGTAACATTTCTAGCCTACTTGAAGAGTGGTCGAGGATGAAGGATCCCTGCTCCCCTGGACTTCAGATACCAAGTTTCTGGAGTTCCAAACCATCAGTACTCATGAAGAGGCACATATTCAACTCTGAAGACTTTTTAAAGAAATAAAATGTATTTTTCTATTATAGAAAACAATATCTGGTTAGATAGAAAGTGATAGGAGAAACTTGGTTCATTATTTTCTAATGGCATTTATTTATTAAATGATGACTTTTTGATTTTGTGTCACCTACCCTATGAGAGTGAGATATTTTTAAGACAGGAGTTTTATCTTAATTATCTCTCTATATTCTGTGACTTTATGTCACATTCATATATGTGGACTAAATGAGCAGGTGAGGTTACTACAACATTATATCAAGTCTAGAGTTACACAGCTAATAACACAGTATCACAAGGAGGTTCTGGATTATTCTGTAAAACCAGCTAGTATTTTAGACCAACTTTGACTGAGAAAAGACAGAGATTTTTTTTCTTCTAGAACCAGGGCAAGTGAATATGCAGCTGAAAGTTTTCTACTTTGCTTTTAGTGTGATAATGGACTCACTGACAGAAAAAAAGTCAAATAAAATGGAATCAAGAAAATCACCATGTTTTCTGGAAAGGTTAAGAGGATGTGACCTCATATTCTACAGCAGGTTGTTAAAAAAGGAGAATGGTAGTTGAGCCATAAATGTCACATATTTGCTCTTCATTTTTGCCAATATTATCTAATTGATATCAAATTGCAAGGTATGAGGTCCAGCAATAGAACTTTGCAACTCATCTCTTTTTAAATGACATATGGGGAAGATTAATGACAGCTGGATACTGAAAAACCATTACATAGTGATCTAGATAGCTGAAAGGCTGAGTAATTTCTTTTATATATAGTGAGTAACTTCAAACTATATAACCCAGGTTTAGGACTCGGTGAAGTGGTGAATAGACCAACTAAATGCATAGAAATAAGATTAAGAATTTGCTCATTTTATGGATTAAAGATTTGACTGTAAGACCTGAAACAACAAAACTCTTATAAGAAAACATAACGAGTAAACTTCTGGACATTGGTCTTGGCAATGTTTATTTTTATTTTACACCAAAAGCAAAAATAAACAAGTGGAACTAAAAAGCTTCTGCACAGAAAAAAAAAAAAACAACCATCGACAAAATGAGAAGGCAATCTATGAAATGGGAGAAAATATTTGCAACTCATACATATGATAAAGAGTTAAGGTCCTAAACATAAAAACACATACAACTCAAGAGAAAAAAAGCAATCTGATTAAAAAATGGACAGAGGAACTGAAGAGACATTTTTCCAAAGAAGGCATGCAAATGGCAAACAGATACATGAATAGGTGCTCAACATCACTAATCATCAGAGAAAGGCAAACTAAAATCACAATGAAACATCGCTTCAGACCTGTTAGAATGTCTATCCTCAAAAGACACGAGATAACAAATGTTG
Source organism: Furipterus horrens (assembly GCF_987537825.1). Classification (NCBI taxonomy): domain Eukaryota; kingdom Metazoa; phylum Chordata; class Mammalia; order Chiroptera; family Furipteridae; genus Furipterus; species Furipterus horrens. Next base: position 36,279,623 of record NW_028327178.1, read on the forward strand.
GTGAGGATGTGGAGAAAAAGGAATACTTGTGCACTATTAGTAGGAATGTTAATGGGGTAGCCACTGTGGAAAAAAGTATGGAGGTTCCTAAAAACATTGAAAATAGAATTACCATAAAATTTAGCAATCCCACTTCTGGATATGTATCCAAATAAATGAAAATAAGATATCAAAGTGATATCTGCATTCCCATGTTCCTTGCAGCATTATTCACAATAGCTAAGATAAGAAAGCAACCTAATCATCCATCAATGGATGAATGGACAAAGAAAATGTGATACACACACACACACACACACACACACACACACACACACACACACACACTGAAATATTAAGCCATGAGAAAGAATGAAATCTTGCCATTTGTAACAATAGAGATAGACTTTGAAGATATTAAATGAAATAAGTCAGACAGAGAAAGACAAATACTGCATGGCATCACATACATGGATCTTAAAAAAAGTCCACTACTTAGAGTAGAAAGTGGTTTCCAGGAGCTGGTGGGGGATGGTGGGTATGGGAGAAATAGGGACAGTTTAGTAAAAGGGATCTAATGTACAATATGTTAAGTGTAGTTGAGAACACTGTACTGTGTAGTTGAGAACACTGTACTGTGTAATTGAAATTGCTAAGAGGGTAGAACTTAACCGTTCTCATAAAAAAAAAAAAAACTATAAATAAATGAGGCGATGGATGTGTTAATCAACTAGATGGGGGGGAGATTTTTTCTTTGACAATTCAAAAAAAAAAATACCTACTCACTTGGAGCAAAAGCCAGAAGTAGAGGGGGAACCCCAGACTAAGATCCACAGAGAATGGCTCTGAGGTGGGTCAACTGCATGGTGTGACAGTCCTATTTAGGAATAGAAAGGTCGGTCTATGTATAGTAACTCTATATTCTCAAAGGGATTTTTTTGCAGGTCTCAGTTTACAAGTAAACTGAAGAGTGCTATTTCTAGGTCCTCACCCTAGGAACTCATAAAAACAGAACTTTGTGTATAAGTTAATTAACCTTTTAGTGCCTCACTAGCCAACCTTTGTTGAGTTAGGCACTGCTTATCATTTCCAAAGACTAGAAACAACCCACTATCTAGCAACAAAGGTTTAAATGAATTATGTACAATTACACAATGGAGTACTATGCATCTGTAAAAATATGTGTGGAATTATCTATGTATCCACTGCTCTGGTGTGATCTCCTGGATAAATGGAAATACCAAAGTACACAACAGTGCATCTGATAAGCTCTCTTCTATCTAAGAGGAGTATGGGATAAGAATATATAAATAAATTTTCTGCTACTTAAATAATGGAAGGATAAACCAAAAGCTAATAAAAATGGTTTCCTCTACGAGGGTGGAAGGGGTGGAACTGATGGGACCAGTGCTTTTTAGGGTCAACTTTTGATCCATGTTTTTGCATAATTAAAAGAAATTAGATAAAAAACTAGCATGCCTTTCAAATTAAAAGCAAACTGAAGCAAATTAATTTTAAAAATGCATTCCTTACAGTGCAGGTGAATTCAAGCCAGGAGATGGTATTACAAAACTTTACTTTGTTCTGACACAGAAACTGAGGCACTGAGAGCTGAACTCCTGCTGATAAAAGAAATCTGGTCAGATTTACCAATGAATGGGAAAAACTGTGAACAGCAGTTTAGGATTCCTGAAACTGATCACTGTGTCTGCGGTAGATAAATTTGCACTTACAGGACCGAAGTCTGTTGATGAAGAAGCTACTGGTGCAACTGAACTGTCATTCCTTGGACATTGTCCTCGGAGCCATATTCCCCATACGCATGGACCATGCAGAATAATGGCACCTGGCTTCTCAGCAGAGCTAGCCAAAGAAGTCAGTCCCAACTTTCAGCACAGTTTTCCTCAAAGTCGTTCTGGATGAAGATTCCAAACCAGTGCTCCTAGCATTTTCAGAAAGTTTCTTCAGCCATGGGGAGAGAGTGAATAGTGCTGCAAGGCTGCCAAAACTGTATTCAAGTTTCGCTCTTGGAACGGTTAGAGGAGCCAGCTTCTTAGGAAGCAGCCTGCTGCTGCGGGATGACACGGGGCCCCGGCAGCATTGAAAAGTCTCTGACTACCCTGAAGTTGGAGGCTGTCCCAGGGAATCTATGCAGTGTAAGCTTGGGCGGGCCAAATGGCCACTCGGAACTGCCAAAGGCTGCCTGGATCACTAGTTCACATAAGCTTGGGCTCAGCAAGCTAAGCTATTGGCATTTGTTCAGTGGGAAAAAATAAAATAAAGTTTGTGTGGCAAGTGATAACCCTGACATTTCAATATATTTACCACAATGATGTTTCCAAGAGTCACAGAGTAAAACAAATTAGAATTATAAATACCATCCAATTTTCCTAACAGCTCTTGTGAGTTATTAGTGGAAATCAAATCACCTTAGTCAATCAAAGGCAGCTTAACTGCCACTCTGCTGTTCTCCCGGAGGATCTGAGAACCCTATCATTCCTATGTTGTGGTGCTACTCCCTTGGTGTGGTGGAGACTAAACACTTCTCTGTAAATATGAAAAGCAAGGCAATGATTTGTACTTCTACTAAGTACTGCACTTAAACTTGGTTACATTTCCAAGCTTGGGCCTAAATTCTGATGCAAAGCTTAAGGCTTCTTAAGAGCTCTGGGAATGAATAAAAACATTATTATTATTATTATTATTATTAGTAGTAGTAGTAGTAGTAGTAGCAGCAGTAGTAGTAGTAGTAGTATTTTGCATGGAAAGTCATAGCATTAGTGTCCAACTCTCTGCATGCATAGAGGAATTTAACATCGACATTAACTCGTTATTCTACATGAGACATTGAATTGGAGGCCTATGATTGTTTTGTGTGGAGACTTCTTGGTGAGGCACAAGATGCTCAGAAAGCTGTTTGAAATCTTTCATTTCCATCAGCCTTCAGCTGAAGAGGAAGCAGAGAAGCCCACATTCCTCTCTTGATCATGAATTGTAGTAATTGCTGAATACTTGGATGAGTTGTCAACTTGATAGCTGTTTGTCATGTCCTACTTAATTGGAGCCCCATAGAACAATAATGAAGTATCCTCCCTATGCAGATGACTTTGTGATTGAGACCCAGCTGAGGAAATCATCTACAAATACAGGCCAAAATTCAGCCTTGTGATGGATCTCATCTGATATTCTCTTAGTCCTCTGAGTGTGGTTCTTTGATTGACACCCAAGGCATCGTGATAACCCAGGAAAAAATTCTTGCCTCTAGACACAACAAAGGTGCCTAAATTGACTCACTTTTATTGAAATAGAGTGAAACTTTCTTAACCTCTTTTCTAAGATGACAGAAGGCTTAGTGCATATATATATTTAATGCTGTGTGAGTGAAAATATTATATAGGAAGCAATATTGGTTGATTGACATTTTAAAAAATTGAGTTCCATTTTTGTGTGGTCATTTTCTTGGTTAGATGTGCAGAAGCAAGAGGGTGCTGGAGGCCCTGGCAGTCCCTGCACAGTGACAGCTCCTTTGGGAGGAGGTGCTGTAAAGGGCAGGACAATGTGTTGATTTATTGATCAATTTCCACTCGCACAAGCTTTCCCATCTCCTTTCAACAATGAATTAAGTCATATAACAACAGAATTTGTTTCTGCTGTTCAAGATACTAAACTTACTATTAGAAAAAGTGGGTTAATTAAAAAATTAGAAATGAAAGATAGACTATTCCAAGAAAGCATGACCTAATAACCTGCAGCAGTCATTCGTAGGGAAAGATGCTATTAGTCCTAAGGAGGGAGATTGAGTGATATTTTTTAAAAGAATCAAGTGGCTAGTAATCATCAGGAGTTGTTCCTATTATAAGGCAAATGTATCAACTCATGCAAGAAGGTTCAGTAAACAATGAAAAGCAGAATACAGTAGTCCCTCTCTATATCGCGGTTCACATATTTCGACCTCACTGTATCATGGGATTTTTAAAAATATTATATTTAATTATTCATCACAAACTTTTCACTGTATCATGGGATTTTGCGGTACTGTATACGTATTTATATGCAAAGTATTTTTGATTTTAATGATTTTTGCCTAAAAATTTTCAAAAAAAATATAAATATAATAAATGATTCTAACATTAAAAGAATATTAAATCGAAATAAAATACTGCACGTTGTTTACAGTATGTATTTTTTTTGTGGATGAACACATACATTATGCTAAAAACGAGATGTACACTCGAGCTCGTTTGCCTACGTGAGATTGTACACGGCACACGATGGCTGATTGATGGAAGGCGACCAACCAGAGCCTTGTCTTGTGTATCCTGGGTGCTGATTGGCTCAGTAACTGTAGCATCAGTCTGTCTGCTATCCCGCACTGTGCGCATATGTTCAGCATCTCGCCTTGTCCACTTCACTCCTACCTCTGATTGCTGTGAGTAGTTTTGCTCTGCGGTGTTGTGTTTTGTGAAATTTTCCTTAAAGACTGAATTTATTGCAAGCCCTACGATGCCACCCAGACGTTCTTCATCTTCTAAGGATTCTGGCAGTGAACCCAAGTGCCAGAGGAAGATGCTTGCCATAAAAGAGAAGGTTAAACTTATCAGCATGTTGAAGGAAGGGAGAAGCTATGCATCTTTTGGCTGCCATTACAGGATCAATGAGTCTATCGTTTGCTATATAAAGAAGGACGAGAAGAATATCAAGTCTACGGCATCAGAGACTTTCAACAAAACAGCAAAGAGGGTGGTTACTTCCTGCGATAAGATCATTGTGAAGATGGAGTCTGCATTAGCTTGTGGATAAATGATTGCAGAAAAAAGAATATCTCACTGGATACAAACACCATTCAGGCAAAGCCCAAGCAACTGTATGATCATTTAGTGGCAAAAAGGGATGATCACAATGGTGTTGAGAATGAAGAAGAGGATGACAATCATGACGCTGAAGCAGGACCTTCGAGTGCTTCTCCAACAAGATCAACCCCATTCAATGCCAGCAAGGGTTGGCTTGACAAATTTCAGAAATGCTTTGGACTCAAGAGCGTTGCTCTAAATGGAGAGGCTGCCTCTGTGGATAAAGCCGGAGCTGAGGAGTACGTGAACAACACATACAAAGACACCATCGAGGAAGGAGGCTATAAGCCTGAACAAGTTTTCAACATGGATGAAACGGGCTTATTCTGGAAATGGATGCCGCCTGGCACTTTCATTATTAAAGAAGAAGCAAAAGCCCCTGGTTTCAAGGCCCCAAAATATAAGGTAACTTTAATCATGTGTGGGAATGCTGTGGCCTTTATGATAAACCAGGGCTTATTTATAAGTCCAAGAACCCAAGGGCCCTAAAAACAAAAATAAGAATGTGTTGCCTGTGTACTGGATGCACAACCCTAAGGCTTGGATCACGAAACTCCTCGCAACTGATTGGTTTAATCAATGTTTTATCCTGGAGGTTAAGGTTTATCTGGCAGAGAAAGGCCTTGATTTCAAAGTGCTTCTGACAATGGGCAATGCTGGAGGCCATGCTGTCGACCTGACGTATGATGGCCTCCAGATAGACTTCTTGCTGCTGAACACCACATCGCTCATTCAGCCAATGGATCAAGGTGTTATTCACACTTTTAAGGAGCTCTACACTTGAAACGCCCTGCAAAACCTCATTGAAGCTATGGACTCAGATGACAACTTCTCGCTAAAGGTGTACTGGCGTGAATACACAATTGCATCATGTCTCCAAAATATCCAGAAGGCCATAAAGGAGATGAAGAATGAGACTTTGAGTGCCAGCTGGAAAAAAGTGTGGCCAGAAGTGGTCCATGATTACAAAGGATTCTCTCCTGATGAAGTCCATCACTCTGCAGTGGATAAGACTGTGAAGCTGGCAAAAATACTGGGAGGAGAGAGCTTCAGTGACATGACTACTGAAGACTTAAATACCCTGATCGATGTGCACCCTCAACCATTGATGGGCGAAGAGCTGGAGGAGCTGATTAAGTCAGCAAGTGAGAAGAGGATGAGGAACAAGACGAACAATAGGTTGAAGAAGAGGAGGACGTTGGCCTAACACTTGATCGTCTTGTAACCAATGTCAGAATGGCCAAAGAACTTCAATGAGTGGCTGAAGAATGGGACCCCCATATGGTTCATTTGTTTCAGTTTGCATATTCAATTGACAATGCCATGTCAGTTTACAAAAACATTCTCAATCAGAAGAAGAAGCAGCGCCAGCAACTCCCCATAACTATGTTCGTCACTCGAACAAAGAGGTTGGTTACGCCTACGCCTTTAGCAGAAGTAGAAGTTACGAATGGGACTGAAGATACTACTGCACCACCTGAAGAAGCGCCTGATGCAGTGGTGCCTTCCGAAGAGCTGTAATGCTCTTCTTTGCCGTGTAGTATATTCATCTCATCTTCATCCCCTTCATCGTCATCAGTACTGCACAGCTAATTCATCATCTTCTTCATTCAAGTTGTAGTATACTTCACTGGTGAGTACCCATATAAAATTTTACAGTACTGTATGCGTATGTTGTTAAAGTTATGTAGGTTTAAGAGTGTAGAATATGTTTAAGAACATAAGTAGTGTTTGTAAAAGTGTGGAAAAGGTTAATAAGGGACTGGGAATAGTTTATAAGTGGGTGGGAAGGGTTTATAAAGCCTTAAAATATATATAAATACTAAGATAAATGTAAGGTTCCTACTTCACGGATTTTCACCTATTGCAGGGGGTGGCGGGGGGCAGTCTGGAATGTAATTCCCACAATAACTGAGGCAATACTGTAACATTAAATTATGTGATTAATATTGTTGCACTGTAAAGTACACTACATTTACATGTGTACAGATTCTTGCATTTATATTTTCCCTGTCTTAGGAGCATATTAAATAAAATTAATGTTTATCCATTGCTCTCAGAACTTAGAAATTTACTACCAAGATCTCAAGCAAAGGCATGAACAGGAGCATATGCCAACTGGCAATGATATGTTGGGACCTATGATATCTCATTCAATGACAAAATGTAGGAAAGTCCATTCATTTATTCATTCAGTCATCAATTAATTCACACAATTACATATTGAAGGCCTACTAGGCAACAGAAGTTTAGGGTTAAAATTAGATTTATATCAACTTTGTGATTATAAAAATGCATGGGGGTTTGTGATTATAAAAATTCATGTTTACACGCATTCATTTGAATATCGTTGAGCACTTGCTATATACAAGGCACCGTGCTTGGCAGGGCCAGAAATATAACAATGGATCGGAAATGGTGCTCTAACCCCTTTGTGATTTATAGTCGGCCCCTGCCAGTCTTGAGGAGGGTAGAGCTTGCTTTAGAGAAGGCACCACAGCATTTGGGCTGGACCTTGAAAGCTGGATTGGATTTCCCTAGGCAAGGAAGGGGAAAGAAAAAGTAGAGTGAACTTTCTCAGCAACTATTCAGAGGTGGAAAGGGCAGGGAGTATTTAAGAACGACCATTTGGTGGGGCACAGCATGGGAGCGGAATGATGGAATGAGCCAAAGGAAGCAGCTGCAAGAGATAAGGGACCATATCTAGCAGGCTTGCTCTGACTTCTGGAGTGGGGCGTTTGAGCTCTGCTTTTCTACATGGGTGTACCATTGGACTTTTCTGAGGAAAGGTCTAAAATGATCAGAGCTGGGCTAGGAAAAACCCTTATCAGATGATAGTACAGAGGATGTCCTCAGGGGAGAGTAGCTCCAGGTATAGAGACCAATTAGACAAGAGATAGGAACACACATGTGATATGTTGAGAAGAAGAAAAATAACAGGATTTGAGAACTGACTGAATTTGGAAGATAAGGAAGAAGAGCCCCAGCTGGCATCATACTTTCCGAACCTGAGTAAGGAGAGGGAAAGTCAGAGATGGAAAATATCTGGGGCTAAAGATGGTAAGTTCTACTTGATGCTGTGTAAACACAACAGACAGTATAATTTCTACTAGCTCCGTAATTTCTCCTTTTCACAGTAAAATTTCTCCTAAAAGTAAAATTATTTTATTTCCTAGAATTAAATGCTCAATAGTTTCTTAAAGTTGGCATTGCTCAAGTAGTGATTTCCTATGGCAGGAAAAAGCAGGCTTTGGAGTGCTAACATGCCTTTCTCATCATTTACATTTCAGGAGCTATAGAAAAGACTGTGCCCATGTGGGATAGGTAAAGAAAGTTGATTGCCCCAGCCCTCACTGCCCAGGCACTAACAGAGGTCCAGCAGAGGTGAGTGTGGCTGGGATCAATGCAACCCTGGATTCTCTCACCACCAACCCTGTCCCCTGGGGGGCAATTGAGTGGGTGGGAACAGCAGTGGAAGGGAGAAGGAAATGGTATGTAGTGCCTTCATCCCCTCACACGTCAGCCAGCAGTGCTTTCTTTTGTCCATTTCCTGCTCACTTTCATGGCCTGACTGGCTGTTCCTTTAGGTTTTATCTTCTTATATTTTTGCCTCCTCTCCATTTCTTGATAGTCATCCTTTGTTCTTTTAGTCCTTCTTGCCATTAGCCTGCCTCCAGTTTTATTTTATTTTTATTTCTTATTCTGCAATAGTCCAACATACAGAAAAAAATCATGCAGAATAAAGTAAGGTAACAAACACCCTCTTATCATAAAACTTTAACAAATATTAACATTTTGCCTTATTTGCTTGGAATATTTTTGAAAGAAATAAAAACACTGTATTTGTATCTATATCTATCTCTCTATTATCTATCTATCTATCTAATCTCTTTATATCTATATCATCAAATGCACACAGTTAACGCCTATTTGGTACGTCTCTTTCATTACTATATCATTATTTCATTCTCTAGATGTTAGCACAACTTGAATTATCATTTTCATTTCTTATATATGTTTTTAGATTATTATGAGAATCACTACATATATACTACATACAAACATTAAATAGTGTAGTTTTGCATGTTTTCAATCTTTACACTGATAATATACTAATATTCTTTAACTGGCCCCCCCCCCATCTAATGTTTTTGAGATTTATCTATACTGATAAAAGCAGCTCTAATTCATTTATTTAGTTTGTTGTATAAAGTCCTTTGCATAAATATACTACAATTTATTTATTCATTGCTTGTAATGAACATTAAAGTGTTTTCAATTTTTTTCTCCTGCTACAGTAAAAAGAGCTACAGTGATCATTCTTGTGCATGTCTTCTTGGGTAAACATGGTAGAAAATTTATCTGGATTACATACCAAGAATTGGAATTTTTATATTGTCAAGCATGTTGTCTTTACTAACTATTGCCTTATTGGTCTGCAAAGTTGTGGAACCAGTTTGAATGCTCACCAGAGGAGTATGAGTGTTCTGTCTTTACATTCTCCTCAACTTGAGGTTGTATTAGGATTTTAGATTTTCCAATGTATTGGGAATGAAATGACATCTCGTTGTCTTCCTTTGCATTCTTTTAATTATAAATGAGATTGAACATTTCTTCATAAGCTTATTGTCAATTTTAGTTTTCTCTTTGGTGAATTGTTTGGATATATACTTTGTTCATTTTAATCTAAGTTTGCCCTTTCTGATTTTATAAGTTTCTCACATATTCCTTTGTGTGATATGTATTTATGATAAGTTCATATATATATATATAAAAGTTCCCCCAGTCTGGGGGTAGATTATTCATTTTGTTTATGGTCTCTTTTGATGTAGAAAGCTATTAATTTTAACACATTAACAATATTAGTCTTTTCCTATATTTTTGTTTTATTTACTTTTCTACCTTTCTTCTACTATCTTGTTCTCTTTGGGTATGTGTTATAGTAATTTTATGAACTTAGGTGGCTTGCTTTTCTTACTTTCTATTTTCTGAAATAGTTTTTGTTTAAAATGGGGATTATAAATTTCTTGACAGTTTGTTCAACCTCATTTATGCAACTAATGGTGCCCCTTATTTTAAGAGAGAAAGTGACTTCTTTTACATTTTATTTCCTTCCATATATACTTTTAAGGTGTTCTCTGTTCTTCTTCTAGTTTCTATTTGGGTGCTTAATTAATTAATTAATTAATTAATTAAGCTTTATTGAGGTATAATTAACAATAAAGTTGTAAGATACTTAAATGCATGTCACGTTGATTTGATAAAGTATATGTTATGAAAGGATATCCATTATCTAGTTAATTAACACATCTGTCTTAAAAATATTGATTGTTTTATAGCAGGTTAATTGATGAACATGCATGTAACTCTAAGTAATACTTCAAATGCTTATCACAAGTTTTAAAATGTAATACCTTTAGCATCTTCACTAACTTCTGTTTTGGCTTTCTTTTAGTACATGGATATTTAAGGTCCAATTTTTAATTTCCAAATATATATTTCTTAACTTGCTCTATTTTTATTGTTGACTTTGATTAAAATTGTGTTTAGAAAATAAAGGCTGTGTAATACACTTTTAAAATTTCTTTATGATTTAGTATAACTTCTTTTTTATCAATGCATATGTATATATGAAATATACTCTATTTTTGGAAATATAAGATTTTATGTATATCTTAGATGAAACAGGTGAATTTGTTGTCCAAATCTCCTATCTGTTTACTCTGTTCTAATAGCTGATTTAACTAACCATTATACTTGGTATAAAGAAGGGCATAACTTGAGAATCATCCATTTTTCTTTAATTCTATCGGATTTTGCTTATATATGTCAAGACCCTGCTGACTAGTGAGGGTTCAAAAGAGAACTTCATGTTCTCTTGCAATTAGGTACATAGAATATCATGAATAGCTCACTGACTTATGTACTGATTCTGTCAACAAACTTTCCTGAGCATTTCTAATGTTCCCAGCACTGTTCTAGGTACTGTGAATAAAGCAGTGAGCAAAAACAGATAAACACCTGCTTTCAGGGAGCTTATTTCCCAGTGTGGAAGACAGGGAGACAGACTATTCATCATAAATAGTCCGTGGCTAATGTCAGGTAGCCACGAGTGCTTGGAAAAGAACAAAGTGGGGTGAGGGGAGAGAGATGACAGACGGGGATGGGGAGCTCTTGTTGCAGGGGGTGGTTAGAGAAGGCACCGTGAGGAGGCAACACAGGAGAAGGACTGAACAAAGCAAGGAGGTGAGTCATATGTTGTCTGGGGAATATCATTCCAGGCAGAGACAATGGAAAGAGCCCAAAGGAAGGCACATGTTAGGTTGAGGGAGCAAGACTGGTGTATTTAAAGAGTGGCAATGAAGTGAGAATGACAGGAGAGGGCTTTCATTTTGAAAGGGTACCTCCATGGAGAACTAGCTGTCATGAAGCAATGGAGGCTAACGTGAGTCCGGGTGAGAGAGGTGACAGTAGTTTGTGCTATAGAGGGAATGGAAGAAATCGGAGGATTTGGAATATGTTTGGGAAATTTGGCCCATTGGATTTACTAATGAATTGGTTGTCAAATAGAATAGCAAGAGGAGAAATCAAGAATGGTTCCTAAGATTTTTACCTGAGCAACTGGGTGAATGGGATTATCTTACCAAGAAGGGAAAGAATTGGGAGGATCAGGTATAGAGGTAAAAATGAAGGTTCTCCTTAATAGTAGTAACCTGGAGTTGCCTATTCATTAATATGTCAGTTCTTCTATTTCCTCTCCCACCCACTTCCTGCCTCCTCTCTGTGCCCTGTACCATGGGGAACTGTAGTTATTTCTACCCCACACCTAACCTTCTTGCAACCACTGCAGCTATTCTGAGGAGGCAACCAGCACCCCGTGCCATGTTAAGGTGGGGGAAAGGCAGAGCAAGGCTGGGGGGTTGAGAATGGGCAGAAGGAGTGAAGACCACAGTGCCACATGAGAAAAGTGAACATGTGTAGGATGCAATTGGTAACTGACCATTGGTGTTTTGATGATGTAAAGGTCTTCAGTAACACAGGCAAGAGTGATTTTTTTTGGAAGGGTAGGAACTAAAGCTTGACTGGAGAAGCTTCCAGGGAGAATGACTTGATGTCTTAGTGGGTTGGTCTTTTTTCATGGTTGATGTTCCTCTTTAATGCTATTAGTCTGTTTTCATTTGAATTCTATTTTAGTCCAATATTATCACATCAATTTTCTTTTGATTAGTGTATTAGTTTTCTAGGGCTGCCATAACAAAGTACCTCAGAATGGGTGGCTCAAATAACAGAAATTAATTTTTTTCACAGTCTGGAGGCTTTATGTCAGAGACTCAGGTGCTGGCAGGGTTGGTTTCTGCTGAGACCTCTCTCTTTGGCTTATAGATAGTTGCCTCTTTCTACGTCTTCACGTCATCTTTTCTCTGTATGTGTCTGTGTATAATTTTCCTCTTATAAGAACACTGGTAACATTGGATTAGGCCTCACCTTAATGACCTCATTTTTGACTTAATTCTTTCTCTATAAACCCCATACCCGACTATCAGTACTGGAGAAAGACTTCAACATATGAATTTTGGGCAGGAAAATACAATTTGGCCCATCACAATTACTATTAGTCCAGTGTACCATTTTTCCATCTCTTTTTGTGTGGCTTTGTTTTAGGTGTGGTTTTTATAAAAAAGAAAATAACTATATTTAAAAAATTCAATTTGATTAGATTCACTTTAATCCAAACTTCTAAGGCAACAGTTCCCAACCTTTTTGGTACTAGGGACCCATTCTGTGGATGACAGTTTTTCCATGGACTGCGGCGGGGGTATGGTTTTGAGATGATTCAGGAACATTACCTTCAAGCCCAGCTCCTGCTGTGAGGCCCAGTTCCTAATAGGCCTGTACTGCAGCCCAGAGGTTGGGGACACTTGTTTTAATGTATAACTTTACTCCTTTCCTTTTATTGTAATTTTAATATTTGGACCTATTTCTTTTTCTATATTCTTTTTTGATTTCTGTTTATCATCATTTTCTTTGTCTCTTTCTTCCTCTTCTCCCCTTCTTCTGATTTCACATGAATTCGCTGAGTTTTCAATATTCCCCTTTCTCTAGCCTGCCATTTGAAAGTTTTAGGTTGCCTTTCTTTTCTTCTGTTGAGAATCCTTAAATTATAAACATGTGTACTTATATATAGATTTTTAAACAAAGCTTAAGTTTATTCAATATTTCTGTTGTCTTCTAAAATATGCTTTAACTCTCCTTTGAACATTTTCCTTATTATTGTTCCCTAGAGATTTAGATGTTCATTACAAATTAAAACTTTTGTAATTGATTTTTAGTTAATTTTCTAGCATATTTAATCAATCTCTGTAATCTTTCCAAGTCTGCATAACTGTCCTTTGTATCAGTCTTGATACTGTGGTAACAAAAAACTTCAAAAAAGTAGTGGCTTAAACAAGAAAGGTTTATTTCTTGCTTCCATTCCAGGTTGGTTAGAGGCTGAGGTTCAGCTCCTGCATTCTGAAGGGTCCTGAAAGAGCTGCCCTCATCTGGACAAATGCTGTTGGCTGGGAAGGTGGACAGTGATATGAGTGTGCTCTTAAAGCTTCCATGTGAGAGTTATATATCACTTTTGCTCACATTTCTTTGGCAAAACAGGACATAAGGCCAAGCCTGACTTCAAGAGGGACAGGAAAATATAATGCTCTCATGGGTGGTGGTGGTAGTGGGGGTGAGGCTGGTGGGCATTGAATCTTGGTGCTCTCTACAAGTCACTCACATTTAGTTCATTCTGGCTTCACTTCCCTTCTAGCTGAAATATATTCTTTAATAATTTTTTAATGAGCCTGTGTGGGTGGTAATCTCTTTTATTTTTATAAGTGTAAAAAAGCCTTTATTTTGCCCTCATATTAATTAAATGTTTAGCTATGTATTAAATTTGAAGCTTACTGTTTCTTTCCCTGAGCATTTTGAAAATATAATTTCATTGTCTTTTGGCTTATATTGTTGTTAATGAAAGTTTTGTTGCTAGCTTAATAGCCATTATTTTGCAGGTCATCTGTCATTTGGAGCAGGTTTTAGAGTTTTTTTTTTTTTCACCTAGGCATAGATTTATTCTTCCTTATCCTGCTCAATACTTAAGAGAATGCATGGGATCTAAAGACTACTTGTCTTCCTTCAATTCTGAAAAATTCTCATGCTATTTCTTCAATTCTCTTCTTTTGGAACTCCTATTGGATAAATGTTAGGGCTGCCGAAATTTACTTACTCTTTTTAGTCAAGTCTAGAACTTATTCTATTACTTAAAAAATTTTTTTCATCTCCAAGATTTCCCATTAATTATTTTTCATAAGCAACCTGCTTCATTTCTGGGGATTTATATTTCATTATTTATTATTATATATATTTGAATGTTGTTGCTTTTGGCCCTGCTAACAACATATATTGCAAAGTATTTGTTAGACTGTTTTATGACTTTGATTTTATTTAGAGCAAGTTTAATTAATTAAAATTGATTAGTTTGCTTATAATTTTGTTTGTTAGCATTTGTTTTCTGTGTGTTCTGGAATTTGGGGTTATAAGCACATCTTAAGTGGGGACTTGGTTTTTCCCTTGCTCTTTTCCTTTGTGCTTCCCGCCCCCCCCCCCCTTTTTTTTTTGCCTAAAGACTTTTCTGTTGCCTTCACTCAGGCCCCTACACCCTAGTTAAGAACAGGATTTTATAATCGTCTGTCACTTCTGGTGGTATGGGGATATTCAGCTCATTCACTCACAGTGCCAAATGGAAGCCTGGCTCTTCCCACTGGGCTGGAACCTGGCATTCTAACAGTTGAAGCCTCAGGCCTCATTCAGCAGCATTTTGAAAGATTTCCTTTCAGGAGCAGTGGAGAGACCCAAACAACTTTCTTGAAATCCCATTATTAGAGAGAATTTTATTTGGATTAATGCATCTTTCTTTAAATCAGAGGTTCCCATAGCAAAGTTATACATATGTCAAGTGGAGCAGTATAGGTTTTTGCATACCTACCTTCCTATGTGTCATTTTGTCAAGTAGCTTTTCCTGATTGGGGGAAAAAAGGAATTAGAATTTTATTTGGGCAAGGAGAACTTATCAGGCTGCCCAGGGTGGGCAGCTGGATCTGCATGGGACATGCTAGTTGGGTTTCTAGCAACTGATGAATGATACAACACAAATGAACAGGAGCCTCAGCAGCAGGCATAAGAATGTGAAATATATCATCCAGTATAGGCTAAACTATACTAAGGTGAAAAATAACTCAAAAATCTTGGTAAATTATAACAATAAAGGCCTATTTTGCATATCATGTGCCCTATCTGGAAAATTTATAGCTTATGTCTGAAGGAAAGGAGAACATGATGGAGTCATGCAATGGTCCTTAGGTTTCTGCTTGGAAGTGACATGTCTCACTTCCACTCACATTTTATTGGCCAAAGCAAGTCCTATGGCCAAGCTTGATTCACAATACAGTCCTCCACAGCTTATTGTGCAAGGTAGCCAATGACTGTGTAAGTGACACTAGCAGGCTGTTTGTGGAAATAATAAGTGTTAAATCATCTGTTATTTCCTTACCATATTGTTCTTAAAATGTTTGAGACCAGACAGGTCTACTTCGGATGCAGGCAGATGGAAGAAAATACGCAGAGCCATTGGAATATCTGACATGCCTTTATTCTGGGTGCTGGGGTGACCTGTGCAGGTGGAAAGTCCCATCTTCTATATACTAAGTGTAGACAAAGCCAGCTGCATGCCAGAGTATGGCATCATTGGTTACATAATGGTGAACACTCTGCACATGTGGGTTTCTAGCTAGTACTGCCAAGCCATTCATGCCTGGACATCTGGGTAAGGGAGCCTGACTGACTCCATTTTCCCCACAAATATCAAGTGGAGGTGGGGCACCCAAATGTGTCATCATGGTTTTGGCTAATGTTGCAAATGCATAAAGAATCAAGAAACTCAGGAGGGATAAAACAATATTTAGTCTTGTTATTATTTGAACTCTGTCTCCTCCAAATTCATATGTTGAAGTCCTAATTCCCAGTACCGTAGAGTATGGCAGTATTTAGAGACAGGGCCTTTAAAGACATAATTAGCCTAAAATGAGGCCATTTGAATGGGCCATACTTCAATCTGACTGCTGTTCTTGTAAGAAGAGGAGATTAGGATACAGACACACACAGGAGAAGGTAGTCATCTATAAGCCAAAGAGAGAGGCCTCAGAAAAGACCAAACCTGCTGACATCTGGATCTCAGACTTCTAGTCTCCAAAACTGTGAGATCAATTTCTCTTGTGTAAGCCATCCAGTATGTGATATTTTTGTTATGACAACCCTAGGAAACTAATACAAGGCTGTAACTTACAACATGAGAAATGTCTACTCTTTCCCATCTGTAACATGATTAAGAAGAGTGAATGATTCTAGTCTGTTCTTATCTGAGAATTAGTGCTGAGGAATTCTCTTGGGGCTTTTTAAAGACAAAGGCCATGATCATGGCCACAAAAAAAGTCTGCCTCTTTATTTCCCAACCCTGAATGTCTTCTTGCTAGCCAGTCCATTCAGGTAACAATGACTCAAGGCAAATCCATTGGGAATGTTCCTTCTCACTGCTGGTGACAGTGTACTGATTAGTCTAGCTATCTGTGCCTATCTGCTTTTCTCCCCCCTCAAGTTAGATACAGGCACTTGAACTTGAGATCTGTTTAAGATAAATTTATTCTCAAAGTCTAAAAAATAATGCATTAGGTATATTGGAGTATAAACAAGTAATCAAAATATATAATAACTGTTGGTTCAATAGCCAAACTGCATGCTGTTTTCACTCTGGCACTCTTTTGGCTATTGTAGGAACAGCTGGCAGTGGATTTGTGTGTGTATTAGCATATACTAGGTGTTCTTATTCAGTAAAGACACTGGGAAAAGAAATGGTGAGATATACACTATTCTCTCTTCATGAAGGAAAATGCCAACCATACACATATCCCTTAAAGTTGTGTTCAGTTGACATTTGCAGTCTTATTTACCAGGAAAGGAATTTCAGAGCCACCCTATGTGTAGAGTCTTACAGGTCTTGGTGCTTAGAGAAAAGATGCCTCTATTTTGAACACTTGGGGTTTTAAAAAATCTAATTTATCCTGAAATCGCTTCTGCATTTTAAAAATTGTGTCTGAATTCTCAATGCAGTCAGAGTGACTGTTTGGTAGATAAAATGTATCCCCAAATCATCAAGGGATTTTTATAAGCAATTGGGATTACTCCAAAAATACATTTCAGATTAGTATCAACTATCATATTTGAATTTGTATTCTAGCACTGAGAGCAATTTGTAGCACATTATAATTCATGGCTCCTCCCTTACAATTTCAGAATGCTTCTATCTGTGACAAGCTCTAAGTATGCTGTTGCTACAGTAGCAACATCAGAAATTGCCCAGAGATATCACACAAAACTGAATGACAGGAGAAAATTTCATAATTGTTTTATAAGTACAACCCTTCAGTACAGCCCAATCTCCTTCAATCTGAGAAAAATTGAGATTAGTTTGGGTTGAGAATGTTGATTGGAAACTGATGTGCTTGGCTTTCTGGCACAGTATTTGAATGTCGTCAGAACTGTCTTGCTATCCAAGGAAGCTCTAAAAAGTTAACTCCTTTATTTCCCCCATAAGTAAAGCTTAGGTTCTAGGTAGTACAAGCCAAATCTATAGAGAAAATCCTAAAATTGCAAACTATATAGCTATGAATTGACCCCAAAAATAGCTTTTTAAAATTTAGATTTAATAAAAATTCTCATGACCTACAGAACAGTAAAATCTCTAGTTTAGCAGGAAACTGAAGTGTTTTTTGAATTGTGCTATTTATAAAAGCCATCAGAGACAATGGTTTTGATAGCTTATCCAGTCTAACTTTTGCAAAAGGCTTTAAGAATATATTACACTTCACTTGCTAACTGCAAACCCATAATATTATTCACAAATTATATATTTAAGATTGGGGAGCCAGAGACATTTTTGTAATGCTAATATATTAAGATATTCCCTCCAGAGAGGTTCTACAGATCCTCTGCCTGCATTTTTCACATTCACCTTACTGCTTGACCATGTGATGATTTTGAAATTGTTGCCTGGCTACACCAATCCCTATTTCCTAGAGTATTATCTGCCGGTATTCAGAGGGGTTATGTTCAGAATTGTTACTTCAAAATTAGACTATCATTTATATAATTGATCTAAGGAAGTTTCTAAAACCATTAAAAATACTCTTAACTGTAAGTTGATTCAATCTGAGGAAAGAGAAAAGGGTTACTTTGAATAATGAAATGATAATAAGACCAGAAAAGTTAAAATAGAATATCATGCAAATTACATGGGCATAGGGATTATTACTTAAGATACACTTTTATTCTTACTATTTTGATTAACAGGTGGCATAAAAAACTGCAGAAGAGAAAAATAAATAAATTTATAGCAGATGCTTTTATAGAGACCTACAACTTTTAAGTATCCCAGAGGAAGTAGAATTAATTTATGATGAGATTGGAGCCTTTGATATCTCTATTAAGGCTAACAAGAAAGAGGCATATGGTAGAGAAATAGCAGTAAGGTAGATATGTCTGGCTAAATAGTGTAAAGTCGAGGCATTAATTAAGACACATGAACAATAATAGTAACAATTGCAGCAGCAGCAGCAATGGCAACAATGATGCTAATAATAATTAAAAGCTAAGGTGAAGAAAAAAGGAAATGAGGATAGGTAAAGGTCATGCTACATGGTTATGATTTTATCCAAGCAATAATTAATTACTAAATGTAAGTCAGTACACCAGTCTTGATAGCTGATGGGATTATCACGGTTCCTTTCATTAGACCAGATTAGGCCACTAGACACTGAAGAGAAAGCAAGAAAGTAGGGTTAAAAGGGCTATCTTAAAAGAAAGAGCAAGGATGGGAAGAAATCCTAAGTCATCTTCTTAAGTTTCTAAGTGACAGAGACGGGACAGAAAATTGTGATCATCAGATAGCATCAAAAATTCATTTTACCTGCAATCTATTCTCTGCAGTCAACATTTATTTGAGCCTTTGACAAGTGATAGAATTGATAAATATCACTTGCACTTTCCTTTTTACCTGTCTGTACAGCTGATGAAATTTGAACAGAAATAGGTATCTATCAAATTCAAAATCAATACATCAACTTTCATTTATCTTTAGAGACAGCATACGTGTGGTTAAGAACACAGTTGACCTTGTACAGCATGGGTTTGAACTGGGTGGGTCCAAAAATCCAAGTATAAGTGGACCCATGTATTTCAAACCGATGTTGCTGAAGAAACAACTGTATTTTCTATCTGTGGTTGGGACAAGAATTATACTTGGATTTTTAATTGCCCAGGGGTTAACCCTCTTAAAAGTCCATGTTGTTCAAGGCTCAGCTGTATTAGCTTTGGAATCAAAAAGACCTGTGTACGAGCATAAGCCCAGTTTCTTCATCTATACAATTAGGTCAAGAATACCTACTTCACACAGCTGATGTAATAACTCAATGGGATGGTGCCTGTGAACAGTAAGCACTCATAGTACACATTTAACAACTTTTAGGCATTATACTATTATAACTATTAATATTTTATTATTACTGATTGTAAGTGAAAATAAAGTGTGGTGGAAGAATTTATTTATTTTAGTAGAAAAATTATTACATTATTCTAAGATTTATTGGGCATCTTTAAATACTTGAAGGTTATTCTCCTATTAAAAATCACTCTCCTATTAAAAACATGATAAATAATCATTTAAAAATAAGATCCTTATATATATATGTATTCATGTGAAAAAGTATTTCACTCTATGTAATTTTCATATCCTAATGAAATCCAGATCATAATTGTTATATAATGAAAAAGTAGTTTTTATGGATAACTTATTTCTGTTGTAGAGAAAGTTGGCAGGTGATTGTGTAGTATATTTAAGAAGCCCACAGTGTTCTCAACTATTCCATTTGACATTTAGTTAATGCAATAGAGGGCCTCTACTTGACAGTGAAAAGAGAACATTACACAAGGCACCATGTTCTGCAGATTTCTTGCCAGCTTGCTTTATGTTCATTTAACTGGTTGCTGTTTTAAAAATAATTACCCCAGGCTTGGCTAGATTTCCAACTACAAAAGGATCATTTAACTTTGCTATATCATGTTTCCCTCAGCCTTTAAACAAGCAAGATTTAAAAAATGAACATTGGCCCTAAAATATCCCTTTCTCCATAAAACAACAAAAAAAGAAAAACTTCTTAGATGAAATTTAGAGATTAAAACCCCTCTCCAGGTAGCAAGTAATTAAGACTGCTGCTTCCTTTATTTCCCAAACAGAGACTGGGGACTTCCACTACTGGATATAATGAAATAATTTGTGTTAAACTTTCACTGCTGCTGAGAACAACCAGAAAAGATGAATCTCAATCTCTCTCTCTCTCTCTCTCTCTCTCTCTCTCTCTCTCTCTCTCTCACACACACACACACACACACACACACACACACACACAAACTCCATGTGTTTGAAGATAAGAAAAAACAATGAGAAACATAACCTCCAAAGTTCTGGAGGGAAGAGAACCTCTTAGAGATGAACTACCAATCTTCATTCTCTCTCTCTCTCTCTCTCTCTCTCTCTCTCTCTCTCTCTTTTCTGCTCTTAAGGATTTTGTTAGTGCTGGGCATAGACTGATAAAGTTGGTTTGAGGAGATTCAAACATGTGATTACTTTTATCTCAGGATAGTATCCAAATTCTGAAGGTATCTGTGGGGCTAACAACTCTAAATTTAAAAACAGAAGTTGGGGGGATTTCCCAGAGTCTCTTAATTTTGGGGAAACAGTGACCAATCAAGGTTTCAGTTAAAAGTTCTTGCTTTTAAAAAACATCTAGCTCTAGAAACCAGGTTTAATTATACAGCCTTCACTCAGCTTTGTTCTTGATTGGATGAGGGGGATCACTCTACTCCTGAGTCCATTATACCTGGCAAAAGAAATGATTAGCTCTCTTTAGTGAAAGATAAGATAATCTGGAGTCATCACATTCGTCATTCAAACAAAAAGCATAAGGTATGCCAAGAAACATGCTCATATCAGCAAACTCTATGAGAAAAATCAGACCATAGAACAGATTTAGAGGTGATCTACATATTGTAGTTAAATGACACAAACTTTCAAATAACTCTAATCATTATGCTCAAGAAAATAAAAGAAAGAAATGCAGGTTAAAATGAAAAAATTTCATCAGGGAATTAGAATTTAGATAAAGCAAACTGAAATTGCAGATAAAAAATTTAATATGTGAAATTCAGTATGCAATAGTTGGATTTAACATAGATTAGACAAAAAAGGACAGGATTAAAGAACAAGGGACACCTTAATTTATCTCAGAAGAAATATATCTTCTATATAGAAGAAAGAATAGACATAGGGATAAGAATGAAGTAGATATTTGGAGCACAGTGCAAATATTTAACACACATGTAATTATATTCCAAATAAAAAAAGGAAGGAAAAAGCTATAAATCAGATGGATCAGACAAAAAAACAAATAGTAAGATGTTATGTATAAACTCAATCATATTACTAATTAATATAAATGTAAATGAACTAATGTTATTAGTAAAAGACTGAGATGGTGAGACTGAAAAACAAAAATCTAAATAAGTGCTCATTATAAGAGGTACACCTTAACTCTAAGGACAGAGAGTGGTTAAAAGTCAAAGGAAGGAAACACAACAAAACACTCTTATATTAATAGCAAACTAGTCTCTAAGGTAAATATCATTACCAGAGATTAAGAGAGACATTTTTTAACTATAAATGAGTCAGCCCAACAAAAAGCTATTGCAATATTAAATTTGCTTTTGCCCATAATATAGTGTAAAATAAAGCAAACATTGATAGAACTAACAGAGTATTATTAAGATTATAAAATATCTGTATAACTTGACAGAACACTGCATCCAACAATATCCAAATGTATATTTTTTTCAAGTGTACAGTAAACCTTTATCAAAATTGAGGATGTGTTGGGGCAAAGCAAGCCCCCAAATGCCAAAGATTGAAGTTATTTATAGCATATCCTCAGTCTACAGTGTAAACAGATAAAAATGAAAAACAAACAGGTAACAAGAAAATATCCAACTGCTTGTTAAGATAACTAATATCTTCCTAAATAAACAATAGGTAAAGAAAAAAACTGTAATAGAATATGTTTGAGATGAATTATAATGATATGATATGTCAAAATTTGTGATATGCAGCTAAAGCAGTGCTCAGAGAAAATTTAGAGACTTTAATGCATACATTAGAAAATAATTAAAGCTGAAAAATCAATGTTTTAAGCTGCTTTCTTGAGAGGCTAGAAAATATCAACAGCGAGTCAAATCCAAAAAGAGCATTTGAAATAAAACAATAAAGATGAGAGCAAAAATCAATGAAACAGAAAATAATATACTAAAGTATAATAGAGTAAATAAACCAAACCAGAAGTTATTTTCTTGAAAACATTAATAAAATTGGTAAACCCTTAGAAAGACTAACCAAGAGAAAAATATTGAGAAAATAAAAATCACTAATGCCAAGAATGAAATAGGAGACATTTCTAGAGAGAAAATCGATATTGAGGAGAAAATAAGGAGATGTTATAAAGCACTTCATGCCAATACATAAAAGAAATTTAGAAAAAAGACCAATTTTTCAAAAACTCACCAAAATTTTTGAAGAAATGAAATATTTGAGTATACTGTATTGGCCAAATAAATTGATTATATTAATGAAAAACCTTATCAGAAAAAATAACAGTTAATGGAAACCTTATCAGAGATGGTTTCATAAGTAGAGTTTTACAAATATGAAAGAAAGAATGAATTTTACACAAACTCTCCCAGAGAGTATAAAAAATATTACTTAACTCTTTTTATGAGGCAGTATAATCTTTATCACTTAACTGACATGATCATTAAAAGAAAGAAATTATAAGCCCATGTCTTTCATCTTTTTGGAATATAAATCCTAACCAAATCATTAAAACTGAATTCAGCAACAGGACAATAAGATAGCACACCATAACTTTATTCCAGTTATTAAAGTTTTCTTTACTATTAAGCAAAAATAAAAACTTAACTCATTATATAAGTAGATGCAAGAAAAGAATATGATGAAATCCAAATAATTTGTTGATTTATTATAAAACTCTTAATAAAATAGAAATAGAAGGAAACTTTCTTAAGTTGATAGGATTATATGCAACCCTCCCCTGTCCCCGACTATATCAAACATCATACTTATGGTGCAATTAAGGCTGAGAATGAGACATGAAGTCTGTGTAACTACTTCTATTCAACATTGACTTGAAAGTCTTAGTTGATACCTTAATGGAAATAGATAAATAAATAAATAAATACAAGGCAGGCATATTGTAAATAAAGAAATAAAATAACATGACTTTGTCAAAAATTTAAATGAATTTAGAGACAAATCATTGTAATTAAAAAGTGAATTTAGCAAGATTGCAGACACAAGAAAAATGATTAGAATTAATAAATAAATTTGGCACAATATCTAAATAAAAGATCATTTGCTAAAATGGATCTCTATTGCTATACACCAGCAACAAATAATTAGAAACTGACATTTTAAAAATGATGCCAGAGCAATAAAAAATATGAAATGTCTGAGAATCACTTTAATGTAAGATATAAAATTAAATTTTACATTTTAAATTGAAAAACAAAAATTTATTACTGGAAGTAATTAAATAGCTACATAAATAAAGCAATATATTACGGCCACAGATTAGAAGATTCAAAGTTATAAAGATGTCATTTCTTCCCAAATTGAGCCATACATTCACTGTGATTACAATTAAAACCCCAGCATTTGTAATGGGAATTCACAAGCTGATTCTAAAATTTATATGGA
Organism: Furipterus horrens; assembly: GCF_987537825.1. Taxonomy (NCBI): domain Eukaryota; kingdom Metazoa; phylum Chordata; class Mammalia; order Chiroptera; family Furipteridae; genus Furipterus; species Furipterus horrens. The sequence continues at coordinate 36,303,413 of NW_028327178.1, forward strand.
CAACAGTGTGATGATTGTGGTGGCAGGGCAGGGGAGGGAGGTATGAGGGGACTAAATGGTAATGGAAAAAAATACAATAAAGAAAAAAGAAAATAACAAAATAAATTATATGTAAATACGAAGTCCTAAAACACCCAAAATAATCTTGAAGAACAAAGATGGAGATCTTACTCTACCAGATTAAAGACCTATTTTAAGTTATATTGATTAAGAGTGTGTGATATTGATGCAATGGTAGATAAAAGAACAATGGAACAGAATAGAACTTTCAGAAACAGGCCCAAACATAGTCAGTTTTATAAAAAAAAGTAATGCTGCAGTACAGTGGGAAAAGAAATGTATTTTTAAATAAATGATGCTGATTAATTGGGATATCCACATAAACATAAATATCTTGGCCACTACCTAATACCATATCAAAAAATAATTCCAGATTGATTTTAATTCTAAATTTAAATGCAAAAACAATAAAGTTTAAAAATAATAGGAAAAAGGACATCATCATATTCTTGTAATAAGGAAAGATTTCTTAAACAAGACATAAATGCCCTAAATAAAAATAAGTTTTTGATAAATTGGGTTATATTAAAATGAAGAATTCTTCATCAAAGACCCATTAAGGGATAAACAGGCAGGCCAAGTACAGAGTAATAGAAGATATTTTCCAATACATATAAATATATATCTACAAAAGTCCCTCTTTATCTGTGGGGAATATGTTTCAAGACCCCCAGTATATGCCTGAAATCATGGACAGTATTGAACCCTATTTATACTATGTTTATCCTATACATATATACCTACAATAAAGTTTAATTTATAAGTTAGGTACAGTAAGAGATTAATAAGATTTACTATTAATAAAATAGAACAACTGTAACAATATGCTGTCATAAAGTTACATTAATGGCTTTGAGGCCATTATTAAGTAAAATAAAGGTTACAAGCACTGTAACAATACTGAAACAGTGGATCTGGTAACTGAGACAGCAGCGTACACAGCGTGGATACACTGGACAAAGGGATGATTTATGTTTCAGGTGGGATGGAGCAGGACAGCATGAGATTTCATCACACTACTCAGAATTGGGTACAATTTAAATCTTATGATTTGTTTCTTCTGGGATTTTCCCCTTAATGTTTTTGGACTGTTGTTGATCGCAGGTAAAAAACTGGAAAGTTAAACTGTGGCTAAGTGGGGGACTACTGTATGTTACATTTAATCTGTTCACCAACTTAATAAAACATTTTTCGGTGAAGGCATTGGAAGGACCTTCGTACTATTTTAGATGCTCTATATAGCAAAGGTCTGGAGACAGTTTGAGCCTTGAGTCCTGACTTCAGCAGCTTTGGGTAGAGAGTGCAAGCCACGGCGGGTCAAATGATGGTAGAGAGAAAAAAGGTAAGGGAAGAAAGAAGGCTGCAGAGAGGGGACAAGAGAAATCAAAGTGTGAAAAACAGAGCAGGCAAGTGGGCTACTGTATTTTCTGTAGAAAGAACTTGCATCCAGAATGTATAGAGAACTCCTACAAATCAGTAATAAAAAAAGATAACATGAGCCCTGGTTGGAGTGTCCTCTCTACACCTAAAGGTTGTGGGTTAGATCTCTGTCAGAATGCCTATGGGAGGCCACTGACTGACGTTTCTCTCTCACATCGATGTTTCTTTCTCTCTCTCTTTCTCTCTCTCTCATAAATAAAACATATCCTTGGGTAAGGATTATAAAAAGGTAACATTATTTCATCCATATAAAGTTCAAAAACAAGTGTAAAAACACAAGTTATTGCCCTTGGTTGGGCTAGTGACTGAAACAGGGCATGAGCGGAGCTCCTGTCCTGGAGTTGTTCTGTTTCTTGAACTGGGTATCAGAGGTGTGGCTGCATTCATTTTGAGAAGTCATTGTGATATATGCAACTTTTGTATCTATGTTTAACTTCAATAAAAAGCTAAAAACAAAGCAAAACAAAAAACAAGGCCCTCCAATACAGATGTGTGACTGTGTACCAGAAAGCTCTAGAAGAAAGCAAGGGGAGCTGTTGTGGGAAAGCATTTCTCCTTCCCAAATGCTGTAGCAGGCCACTAAAAATTTTAGATTATACAATAAATCAGCAAAAAAAATAGTTTGAGCAAGACTTTCCAATATGTGTATGTTTTCATGTGTACTCATTATAAACATGCAGACATGTGTTTTGTACATCATCGTATTCTATATACATGCTTTGTACTTGGTGAACACATGACCACAATTAAATATATAAAAAAACAAACAATATTTAAAACACTTTTTTTCCATTAATAACCTAAAGTCTTGAGGGTTTTTTCTCCCCTTTTAAAAGGAAAAGAGCCTGAGAGGAATATGATTCAATATGTCGTATAATTAAGTCATTGTTGCTTTTACCTCATTGTGTCAGATGATGAGCTTATGCTAGGACTAAAAGTATTCAGCTCAGCCATTTTCTTATTCACTGTGCTTGTATTATTTATGCTATCTTCAATCTGTAGTTTCTTTGAAAAAATCTTTTAAAGCCATCTGTCCATTTTGTGAGGAGTAATTTAGTTCAAGCTAGATGATATAAACCATAAATTCATTTAACCAGACACATGGTGTAAACTGTAAGTCATGGCAACACTTTAAAGCACTGGTCTGGGAAATGCCTTCTTCCCTTGTTGCCACATTATCTCTGACCAGTGTCAATCCATACATTTAATGTATCTAAACTAACGCCCTGGCCAGGTAGCTCAGTTGGTTAGAGCATCGTCCTAATATTCCAGGTTTGAAGCTTCAATCCCTAGTCAGGGCACATGAAGGAGTCAACTAGTGAGTGCGTGGGTGGGTGTAACAATGGACTCTCTCTCTCTCTCAAATCAATCAATAAAAAATTTTTAAATGTATCTAAACTAATTTGTTTCTTACTTAGGGGAAAGAAGCTAATATAGAAATTCTAATATTTTCTTCCTACTCCCTGTAGATTATCTTGAGGTCACCTAGAAAGCAGGTAAGCGAAGTCACATATTGGTTCTCAGAAATCAAGACCAGAAAAGTATAATTACTGGGACCAAAAGAAAGTGTACAAGCTTCAATGTGAACTTCACTGTGCCTATTCATAGATCAACAATGATCAAGGACTACTGGAATGCTCTTTACAGTACAGCTCCACTGGATATGAAGCAAGGTTTTCATGGAACAATTTTTCTCTTTCTCCAAATTTTCAGAGAAAAAGCAATGGACTAGAAGTCTGAGAGAATGTTGTGCTCCCAGTTCTATCTTTATTTCATTTTATCCCCATTGCAAATCTCTTTTCTCTCTAGACAAAATTTGTTCACCTATAAAATGAAGGATTTGTAATAAGTGAATATAAAGGCTCCTTCTAGTTATAATAAGTGTTATAGCCTGAATTGTGTCCCCTTAAAATTTATATGCTAAAGTTCTAACCCCTAATATTTCAGAATGTGATTATTTTTGGAGATAGAAAACTTTAGAGAGGTAATAAGTTATAGTGAGGTCATATGGACTGGCCCTAATTCAGTACGACTGGTGTCCTTTTCAGAAGAAGAGATTATGACACAGATACACACAGTGGGAACATCGTGTAAGACACAGAGAGAAGATGGCCATCTTCAAGCCAAGAAGACTAGCCTCAGAAGAAATAAATTCTGCTAACATCTCGATTTCAGACATCTGGTCCCCAGAATTCTGAGAAAATAAATTTCTGTTGTTTAAGCCACCCAACCTGTGGTAGTTTGTTATGGCAACCCTAGCAAACAAATAAGTAAGTGATCCCCCTCAGGTTTATTGAGATAAAGTTGACAGATAACATTGTATAAGTTTAGGGTATATAACAGAATCAATAAGTATATACATATATTGCAAATGATTACCACAATGTGTAATCATTTACATAAGGGTAGTTAACACAACCATCACCTCACATAGTTACAACATCTTTGTGTGTGCTAAGAACTTTTAAGATTGACTCTTAGCAACTTTAAAATATCCAACACCATGTTATTAACTACAGTCATCATGCTGTACATCATATCCCAGAACACAGTCATCCTATAACTGGAAGTTTGTACCCTTTGAGCACCTTCACAGTTTTCCCCATGCAATAAGTAAACTTGAAGGATGCATAGGACCTGTGCTTATAATTGAACTTTGCTTTAAAATTAACTTTCTGAGCCTGTTATCCCTACTAAATAACTGACAGTAGGAGAAGTGACTACATTTATTATCGGTATCTGGAAATAAATACTTGAACTTTTAAACTTGTTTAACAAGAATGCACTTCTCTGTCTTTCTAACTGTAGACTTACATTATTAGTTTACAGATTATTTTCCTTACAAACATTATACCATGAAAGAGGTTAGACAGTTGGCGTTCATGAGAAGCCAAGAGAATCCAGGGATTCTGTAGGTCATGGCCATGGTGGTTTTATTGTTACCATTTAATATTTGTGGAGTATCCAAAGCTATGTGGGAAGATTACACAATGCTTCCTCTTGTGATGTCCAAGTTTCATCTGATGAAATCTTTTTTATTTATTTTATTTATTTTTTACTTATTTAGTCCTCAAAGATTTTCTCAAAGAAACAGTCACCTTATTTGAATTTATAAAAACCTGATTAGTTTTCATTCCACTTATATCCTAGTAACTATTTTCAAATAAACCATCTGGTGCCCAGATAAGATGGCACTAAATCACATTTATACCTGAGAAACTGAAAGAATGTGAAACATGAAATAGGTTGTTTGATCAAGGAGAATGGACCAAGGTAGCTAATTGGACTCTCCCTGTCTTTCTGATAGCCAAAGGCTGTTTTGGGAAGTTAACAAAAGGCATATGTGAGAAAAAGATATTAGGCGGTAATGCTAAAACTTTGCATAATCCATTTAACAAATCACTTCTATTCAACTATGGTACACTGTCAAATGAAGGGAATACACTCAGCCAAATGTGAAAAGAGTGATTTAATCTCTTGCTTCATTTTAAGGAACAGCAAGCAGGTAAAATACGTGGCAGAGAAAGGCGAGGCATTTTAGTTGCCAGGATCTGGTTGAAGTTATTCTGCTGCTGGGAAATGAGTAAAGAGATGAATATTTCCTTAGCCTCTGGGGTAGGGCAGAATGACAGAGCAAGGAAATAGTCCTGAGTGGTTTTCAGGCTGTGTTCTCTACATGAAAAGCAACATGGAGATTGGAGTGGATGGAGGGGTGGGCAGCAGGCAGTCCTCGCCTCTCTCCCCCACGTCTTCAAGCCGACAAGTTCCTTTTTTGTTGTTTTGAAAATTGAACTTTAATTAAAGTGTTTCAAAACCATAACAATTTTAGGGACTGAATTTAGAATTGCTTTTGCTAATTTAAGCAAAATTTCGTGCTTGGACACAGGCATAGCAGGTAGCAATAAAGAATCTCCCAATGTTCCTGCTTTTTCATGCTGCCATGTTTTTCTTTCTGATGGAAATGCTTCCCTTCACTTTGTGACTTCCTACTCACCTTGCAAGCCTCTTTCCACAAAATTTATATTACTTTTCTATGGATATAGGTGTGGATTGTTTTTATACACCAAAAAAGAGACAAAGATTCCTTTCAGCATAAGGTTAAAGATTAACCAGTGGTGCAATTAGTAATATATTTTTCACATAGAATGTCTCTTCCCTGAATGTGGGAGGAGAGAGAATTTTTGCTCTTTTTATCCCCATCCTATGCCTCTCTTTTTTTTCCAGCAGAGGAAGGAATGAACAGGCATTTCTTGGCTTTTGGACATGCCTGACACCTGCTGAAGGCTCTCACTCCCACCAGTCCACATATGACGGTTTAGACACATGAAAAGCCTGTCCCTAAGAACCTCTGACCCTAGGAATTCATTCATTCAATCACTCACTCACTTAATAACCATCTATGCGGTGCCTATTACTTCAGGACACAATGACCAATATGGCTGTCTCAATCCGTAAAGGAGCTCACAGTCTATGGGGGGGGGGCACCCCAAAACCTGGAATTTACTCATAAAAAATTGTGTACTTATTCTTACATGTTTAAACTCTAGTTACCTTCAAAGTACTCTTCATTTAATGCAATACATCTATTGAGATGTTTTTTCCACTGCTCAGAACAGTTTTTGCACTCATTGATTTTGATGCCTTTTAGTGCTTCTTCTGTTTTTTGTTTCACTTCTTCCACCTCAGTAGAATGTTTCCCTTTGAGGACTCTTTAAAAAAATATGGGGAAACAAACAAAAAGTTGCTTGGGTCAAAATTGGGTGAATAGGGAGGGTGGGGCATGGGGGTCATGCCAGTTTTGGTCAAAAACTGCAGAACACTCAATACAGTGTGGGCAGGTGCACTCGTAAATCACCCATCATGAAATGGGCAAATGTGCTGAAAGAGTCTTCAGAAAAATTCACTGCAGCCGAATGTGGCCTCTCACAACAACGCCAGCTGGTACATTGATACAGAAGGATTCCTAGAACACTTGCATAACAGGGGAAGCCTGGACTATAAGGGGGCTGTCATTCAGAAGATAATTCTGTTTTTTTTTTGTTTTTGGTCCCCCCCCCATATAAGAAGAAAAAGACCTAAGAGCTATACTTGTAATGATAAAAACAATAGTAACAATATTTATAGGGGTCAATCTCACTTTTCTCATAGGACCACATGTACTTGGAGTCACAAGTTATTAAAGCTAAATGGAATCTCTTTTTTTTTTTTGTGGTTGGTGGGCAGCTGTTTGGTTTGAATAACTATTATAAAGAAGGTGAAGAGCATTCTCTTGGGGCCATGATCCAATGCAGAGTTTCTAAGTGTAGCTTGTTATTTCTCAGTATAAAATTTTTGCACTGTTGATGGAACTGCAGATTGGTGCAGTCACTATGGAAAGCAATATGGAGATACCTCAAAGAAATAAAAAATTGATCTGCCTTTCTACCCGGCTATCCAACTTCTGGGAATATATCCAAAGGAACCCAAAACACTAATTCAAAAGAACATAAGCACCCTTATAGTCATTGCAGTGTATTTACAATTGCCAAGCTATGGAAGCAGCCCAAGTGTCCATTAGTAGATGAGTGAATGAAACAACTATGGGTCATTTACACAATGGAATACTAGTTGGTCATAAAAAAGAAGAGAAGTTACCCTTTGTGACAGTATGAATAGACCTGGAGAATATTATGCTAACTGAAATAAGCCAGTCAGTGAAAGATAAATGCCATATGATTTCACTTATATGTGGAATCTAATGAACAAACTGAACTAACAAGGAAAGTGGGGACAGACTCATAGATAGAGAGCAGGATGACAGTTAGAGGCAGGTGGGGTTAGGGAGTGGAGGGATTGAGCAAAAATGGAAAAGGACTCATGGACATGAACGATAGTGTGGTGATTGCTGCGGGGGAGGAGGTATAAGGAGATTAAATAGTAATGGAAAAAATACAATAAAAATATTAAAAAATTTTAACTTGGCAAATGAAGGCAGTAAAACATGTCATAATGCTTTTCTTGTCCCCCAAAACTTCTAAAGTACTGTGGATCTTGGATTTTCTTTCTCTTGAAGCAGAATGTGTTTTAGCACTTAGAAATTACATTTGACAGCTAGCTTCGGTGACCTAATCATAAGGGCTTAAATAAATGAAGGGTTTATTTTTTTCTCAGAGAAAAGAAGTTTTGAGGTTGTTAGTCCTGAAGAAAGTCCATGACTGACAAGATGGTGCCATAAAGTTACCTCAGACTCAGGCTCCTTCTAATATGCACCTTTGCTATGTCTAGCATTGTCTTCCACCGTCTAAGTCATAAAATGATTGCTGAAGATTCAGTCATCATGCCTCCCATTCCAGATAGAGAGAAAAGGGAAAAAGCAAAGGGTAACAGGGATCTGTCATCCATTTAAAGATTCTCCTGGAAAGTATATCCAATGACTTTTCCTATCATCCTATTGGCCAGAACTCAATCTCAGGCCCACACCTGGCTGCAAGGGAGGCTGGAAAAAAATTTTAACCTCAAAATCTTGCTGCTGAGAATAAAATTCAGGTTTTGTATTTAGGAAAAAGGAGGAACAGATATTGGGTTGGTAACTGACAGTATTGGTTACAGATGTCTTGGCCATTTTATTAATGTCTCTTAATCTTCACCTTCCTTCTTTCTCAGCAAAATCTTTAGAAACAGATATCTATGTGCGAATGGAAAATTTTCTAATTATTACAAATAAAAAACTGTGGTTTCATTCTGATACTAATTAAGACTTTCCTTCTTATGAAAATAACCATTCAACAGATACATTATTATAATTTAATATTAATATTTTCCCCTCAAGTATGAAACAATTTAATAATATATAAATTCTGTCTTTATTCCTTAATTTAGGCAAAGTCCATAAATGATTACTTCTCCATTGAACAGGAGTAATTTTATATACCCTGATACTTTCCATATTAAAGAATTATTTTATACCAATGAAAAGTTAAAAAATATATATCTTGGTGTTAAATACAATGGCTTTTCAATAATTTCCAAGATTTATCTGTGGCCTTAAATTATAACTAAAACTGAAAACACAGGTTTTATATGAAAATGTGTTGATAAGGGATAGTAGAATACTTTTACCAAGAATATTATTGCCTCTTATTTATAAGTATAAAACTGAGGCACCAATTGGTTAAGTGATTTCTTCATGTGTCAGTGAGAGAACAAAATTAAACTCAGGGTTCTTTTTTTAAAATTAATTAATTTATTTTTTATAACAATAAAAAATAATCTCCCCCCCAGACTTAAGACACTTTACAATCTTATAAAGGACAATGGTCAAAAGTCTCGTGCTCCTCTAGCTGCTTCAAGCTGGACATGGTTGCCATCCTACCTACCCTTGGGTCCAGAAATCCCTAATAATAGTGGGGGTGTGGAGGGGAGGGTGGTCTTCCCACATGGGGAAGGGTCTTGCAGGCTCTAGGTCAGTTGGCTGTCCCTGGACAATGGCGTGCTTGGTTTAACAAGCTGGCAACCTTGTATTCTGGGGGCAACAGACTTGGCAACAGGGTTAAAAGGCATCATTCAATTCATAATCACTAGGTGAAAAAAGGCAGGGATTAATTTTTCAATGTCCCACATTAGGGAAAGACTTCTTTGGAAGCAGGTGTGCAAGGCACACCACACCTGTCCAAAACCCTTTTGCCCACTATACTTAGTTTGGGCTGACGGAAATATTTTAGGTTTTTCCCCCTCTCAGACCTCTGGGCCCTTTCTGTCCAAGCCATTAGGATAGAAAAGAGGAACCAGTTTTAAAGTGAAGCCCACAGACCACCCCATGCTTCATCAACCCAGCCACTTAGTCAGCCAAACCATTGTAAACTCAGGGTCCTTGACTCCTGTCCCCATTATTACTAATTGAATAATTCAGTAAATTAATACATTGACTTTAAGCCTATAGCATGTAAGTTAATGAAGTCAATATAAATTAAAATTCAATTGAGATAGATGATTGTTATCTCAGATATTAGGGCTCTTAGATTCTATCAACAAATATAACTACATTCTTAAAAAGTAACCACTATTCAGAATTGATAACTATTCATTGAACAGACTATGTCCTTCCTTTCTTCACTCACTGATTCTGTTACAGAACAGCTTGTGCACACCTGAGGACCAGGCATTATGCCAGTGTTGGATACATATAGGTGAGTAAGACATTCTTTGCTCTAGAAGGCATCATCTAGTTGGCAACACTAATGTGTAAACAGATAATGACAACATAATTGTATAAATGATATAATGTAGGTATATTCAGAGTCCTGAGAAAGGGAGCATGAGGGAATAGTAACTCATTTGATGTAGCACTTTGGAAAAAACTGTTCAGGAAAGCTGATCAACAAAGATGAGCATGCCAGGGGAGAAAGAGTGGAAAGTCTTTTTAGTCATGCAGTAAGAATTGCTTTAAGGGAACAAAACACAATATGCCTTGTTTTTGCAGAGCTCTAAATTCTCTGAGAAAAACAAAAAATTCAGGTAGGTTGACATAAAACATCAACTTATGAAGTCTGGATTAATGATAAGGCTTAGATATGCAGCAACAATGGACATACCTTCTTAGCAACAGCTACCACTAAACCAGCCTCTGCTTATGGGAGCTGACCCACACAACTTATAATATAGAAGGTAGACCATGTTTATGCTTTCTTCAAAAGGGGGGGTGGAGAGGGGATGAGTTTAAAAATCAATTTTTTAAATCCCAAATTCACCCATCAGATAAGTTCCTCCACTTCCCCAGGGGAAATTGGAGGCATGGGTCATAGAGGCAAGGGGTTTTGTACTAGTGGAGCTCCCTCTACAGGCAAAGGTACAATTAGGAGAAGAGATAAAGTGTCATGTATGTTATTTGCCATTGAATTGGCTCCTACTCCTGGTGACTCTACAAATGAGTGATGTCCACAACTTCCTGTCCTCAACAACCATGCTCTGTTCCTATAGACCCCTGTCTGTGGCTGTATTTATTTATGTTTTTTTATGGAGCCATTCCATTTCATATTTGGTCTTCCTCTTTTCCTGCTGCCTTCTCTTTCCACCAGCATTATTGTCTTCTCCTTAGAACCCTGCCTTCTCATGATGTGCCTGAGTTAGGACAGCTTCAGTCCTAAGGTGTCACCCTTGAACACTTCTGAATATAATTGTCAGGTGCCTGATAGGCAAGAAACAAGAACTTTCCAATATGGAAAAAGTCAAACATATATACAAGTAGAGACAGTGATGTAATTAATCCCAATGTACCTACTTTTCAATTTCAATAATTTTCTGCATTTGCCACAGATTTGATTTTATATTTCAGTTATTGAAAAGTCAAGAAGTGGTATCAGCATGAACATACTGCCTATTGATGTAAAACAATGAGTGCAATGGCCAGTTGGTTTATAGAATGTAGATCTATGCCAGTTCATGGAAAGGACTAGCGCTTCTTCTTTTGTGTCTTCCATGTGCCCCTACACAGCACACATGTGCCTCTTTTCCTTTCTTCCATCTCTTCTTCCTCATTTGTCTCTACCTCAAGAGGTTCTCTAAGATGGCAAAGTTTGAGAATGATTATCCTCTAGTAGAAACACACTGGTCTGTGGAAGAAGACATAACATTGGCACAATGATGAGTAAGGATTTTTTTGTCATGACACAGAGAGAGGTAAAAACATTCACCTTGTTTTACTGATACTGAGGAGTCATGAATTTATAGAGATTGAAGAGAACTAGAATTCTTCAGCTGTCCAAAGGCACCTCTTCAAGTTAATTTAAATACTGGATGTGCTGAATAAGTCCAGTGTTTGAGGCTTCATTCCTATAGGAAAATGCTATTCCATTGTTAGACCCAAACCGATTTTCCTATAACTTTACTCCATTTGTGGTAGTGTTCTATCCTGGAAAGACACAGAGGAGTTTGTAATCCCATCAAGTATTTTCTAGCTCTTCAACTATTGAAGGTAATTTATATTCTCTTCATCGGTTTGAACACAAGTGCTTTAAAATATTTCTATATTGAGATATTGTCCAGAATGATCAGAATGCTGGGTTCCCATTCAGAATACACTCTATGTTATCAATGTACCACTTAAAATTTGTTGCCTGGGACTGAACACAATTTATTGTACAAAAGCATGTTGAGAGTTTTAAAGCACTATGAGAAAAATATATGATCAAGTGAACAAAATCCCTGTCCTCAGGATCTAAAGGCAGGGTTATTGTCTCTAGCCTAAACTTTCCTTTTTCTTTTCACTTCTTTCCTTCTTTTCCTTTTATTCCCCTATATTTAAAAAATAATCAATGGCAGCACTGCATGTGTTAAGCTTGAGGCCAAATAAAACAGTAGATATGTCTCATGTAAATTGTATAAGACAGCACATCTTTCTATCTTGTGCTTGTGTCGCGGTCTTTTGAACTTAAACAAAAATTTTAACATTTATTCTCATTAAATTTGAGCCCGACCCAGTGATTGCAAGCCTTATGAATACACCCATAAGAGTAGCTAACTTTCTTAGCTTTATATTTTTGTCAAACTTGATAGACTTACTCAATCTAAAAATGTTGAATAGAATAGGGGCTTGCAATTTTCCTTAGAAATATTCCTCCAAATGAACACAGTAAAATTAGCTAATGATTTTTGCCATTCATTTGTTTAAATATATAAGCCCTAAAAGAATATTATCTTGCTTCACCATAGTTTCTTGGTCTTTTGATTGGTACTGTTCACTACAGAAGAATCAGAATTTAATTTTTCAGCATCTACCATCCTGGATTTGTGTTCTGGCCATGAGGTAGTAACAAGGGCTGCAGTTACCCTCTTACAATAAATTAGAAAATTATTTTTAAAAATAAAACAACTGTTTACAGATATTAGACAATAGGCACCACAGGATTGTGATCTCTCAAGAAGGGAAACACAATTTCTCCAATCTTCCCACTTTGGGCCTGGAAATAATTTCTAGACAACAGGCACAAGGAGGGGAATCCCAAACTGCGGTTGGTAGTAATCCTGAGTTCAGGATGTGGTGATCAGAGTTGGAAGAGGCTAAGATGGTTGGACTTTGCAGGGTACAGTTTTAGAAAGCAAATAGTTTTGCAGAATAAGAGCTCCAGAAATCTGCAGGATAGTTCCCTTGGGTCTTCATTGAATACCAAGCTGTGAAAGTGTTCAGTATATCACCACAAGGCTAAGCAAAGAGCAACCAAAGCAACCAAAGACTTGTAAGCTCAATAATATTCAGAGGTCACACAGTAGAAATCCAGTTGAGTTCCTAGAGTATAGGTTACTAAAGACCTACCCAAGGAAATACTTAAAACAGATGTTGGAAGGACCCAACTAATCTGCAAGTAACGTGACTATCAAAGCCCTGTACTCATTAAAGGGACACAATAATATACAGCACTTAGCAATGTGAAAATTAACAATGTCCAGCATCCAATAAAAATTTAATACATATGTCCAGAATCAGGGAAATGTGGTTCAAAATGGTAAGAAAACACTACAGAACTCAAACATCAATGCTAGAGATGATGGAATTAGCAAACAAGAATGTTAAAAGTTATAAAATTATGTTGAATTGTTTATAAAAAAAAACACCAACATGATGAGGAAAGAAGTGGAAAATACAATAAAGAAATAAATAGAACTTCTATAGGTAAAAATTGCAACATTTAGAAATGAAAGTTTCACCAAATGAGATTACCAGCAGAATGGCTACTGTAGAATAAGTCAGTAAACTTGAGAACATAGCACAAGAATTTATTAAGAACGACGCAAAGAGAGAAAGCAGCTTTAAAAATGAACAGAGCCTCAGTAACCAGTGGGACAGCATCAAATGGTTTAATATTTGTACAATTGGAGCCCCAGAAAGATTGGTGTGCTATCTGAATTCACAATAGATTATTTCCCCCAACAGCTGACAAAATTGTAAATTCAGAGATCAAGAATTTCAATCAACACAAGCAAGACAAACACATGCACACACACACAAAATACAAGGCATGTGTTAATCAAATTACTAAAAGACAATGAAAAAGAGAAGTCAGAGAGAAATACATATTACACACAAAGTAACAACAATTAAAAATCATTACAGACTTCTCATCAGAAATATACAAGCCCAAATAAATGAAATAATATCTTTAAGGCACTGAAATGAAAAGCAAAACCAGAAACTTGTCAATGTAGATTGTATGTTTCATTTTCCTTAAAAACCAAAGTACAATGAAAACCTTCTCTGATAAAGAAACACTGAGAAGTTTCATTACTAGCCGACCTGTACTTTCAAAAATGTTAAAGTTTTTTGCGCAGAAAGAAATACCAGATTAAAAAAGAAAAAGAAAAACTGAAGAGCTCAGAAATGGTAAATATGTTGGTAAATATAAAAGATGTTCCCTTCATTTTTATATCCTTTTAAAAGATAATTGTTTAAAGCAAGGGTAATAATAATGCTTTGTGGGGTTAATAAAATATGTACAAGTAAAATGAATGACAGCAATAACACAAAGGGCAGGAAGAGAGAAATGGAAGTAGACTGTTAAAAGCTTCTCAAACTAGATGTGAGGTATAATAATTATTTGAAGGTAGACTGGGATATATTAAAGATGTATATTGTAGAGCCTAGAGCAATCACTAAATTTTTTTAAAGAGGTACAGCTAATAAGCCCGTACTGGAGATAAAATGGAATACTGAAACTCTCTTCAATGCAAAATCTCCTCTCCCTCGTTTGTCTCTCTGTAGACCTCAGTCACAAACACGTGTCCACAGATGCATTTCATTCTTATTCTAATGGAATCATTTCTCCCTACATAACCTATTGGGGAACTAGGGGATGTTTTCTACTTGCCTTCTGCCCTGCATCTGCTTACCCCTGCGGTTCTTTCACCATACTTCACCTCAGACTTGGCACCCAGGGCTTACAGTTGCCCCTCCTATCAGCACCCCAACTGGACATAACCTCTCCTGAGCCATAAAAATTTCAGAAATTCACATTAATTAAAAATCGCATTCTCTTCAAGTAGTGATTTTAAACTCAAAGCATGTTTTTGATGAATGAATGCACAAAGCTTGATAGTGTATTAAAGTATTTGTTACTTTTTTAGAAATATTTGCTCAGACATCAAGATCCAGCTGACTTCCTTTCTCAAACTTTCCCTGGCCCTCACTCACCATTGTGCATGCACATACCTTATCTCCCTATTTCACTTTAAATTCCTCGAGGGTAGTATCTATGGCTAATAATAATAATGATGATGATGATAGCAATAGCTCTAATTATTCAACATTTAAAAAGTGCAAAGCACTTTCCTAAGTCCCTTCCATATATTTAGTTAATCACGACCCAACCCTGAGATATGGGTACTATCAACCCCATTTTACAGACGGAAAACTGAGACTTAGTAGATATGTGTTGAACAAATATATTTAGTCATGTGTGGGATGAATTTTAACAGGTGACTCTGGCAGATGCAGCCCTTAGCCACAGGGATGCATTAAAAAAATTTTTTTTTAAAAGAATAAAAGTGCTATTCAAGCCAGGGATGGAGTAGAAAACATATCCAATCTCCTCCAATCACACATCTGGGGTCACAGGCTCCTCTACCTACACCTAATTCTGAGCCTGCTGATGGGGTTAGATTTCTTCAGGAATCTAGGAAGTTCTTGCTTTCTACATCTTATAAACCTCAGGCAGCATGTTAATTATATTGCACAGATTTGTGCTTTTGAATTCAAGTTTTTTTTTTTAGTGTAAATTTGGAAGAGGAAAAACACTTGGACATTAGGTCATAAAGATTGTTCCTAATGTAATATAAATGCGAAGTGATATAAATGCAATGTAATGTATCATCATTAGCTGAATGTCAGGGTTGAAAGTAATGAGTCATCCTAAAAAGTCTTTGATTCCACTGAGTATATTTATTTATTCTGCTTAAGAACTCAACTTTGGTATTTAAATGGACGCAGTTTATGGATCTATTATTAATGATACTATTAAACTCTTTAAGCTGACCAGATTCAACTTTCTATTTTGATTTGGTTCCTCTTACTTACACTCTATAGATATTATGGCCATTTATTTTTGTTTAAACCAGCACGGATAGGCATTTAGCCAAATGCACTGAAAGAGTGTCAGGATTTTCATTTATTATGAAAAGCAAAATTTCAGCTGCTTGCTTCCTCTAAACAGATAATGCTTTTTGGGAATGTATTTATTCAATTTCTTACTATTTTCAACATTCAACCCTTGAATTAAAAAACTGATAATTAATCACTGCAATAATCAAAATTTCTTTTTCCAAAGAATCTTTCAAAGTTCTATAACCTGAACGGAAGTCTTCCATAAATATGAATTATGGGTGATCTTAACAAAACTTCTTTCTCTAATTGCAAAATTAATTTAATTTGATTAAAAGGACAATTCTACATATGTAGTCATGTTTATTTCCATTTGAACCTATAAATGGTCTAAAAATTATTTCAGAATGTTAAATGAGGTCATAATGAGTTTTCTATGGTAGAGTAAGGATGCACAAATTAGTATTATAACATTGCAATTACCATCCATCTTGACTGGGTTAAAGTTTGCCAAAATTTTCCTTTTTGCTTTTGAAAAATACAAAAATAATTCTGAGGTAAAATAGTGGTAGGGAAAAAAGCACACTGGCAACTAAAGAGATTTCATTGCTTAAGAATTTTTTCTTTAATTAAGTCAATATGTTTTCTCCAGGGAAATAAAATATATGAAAATAATTTCTTTGCATTTTTTGAACCCAGGTGGAAATGAGGTAATTATTTCCCACTTATCATCTATTTCTTATAAATCCTTCTATTTTTTATAGCTATACATGCATGGACATATTTCTTTGCAGACCTCACACATGCAAATGGAGTAGTTCTGGTTCTTTGCAAATTTGTGAATCTAGCTGTGTTGGGTAACATTTTTATTCCTCTTTGACTGTAATCTTGGCTATTACTAGAAGTAAATCATAGCCCTGCACGTATGCCTTGAAACTTATACTGGCTCTCCTTTTATGTGTTTGATAATATATATTTGGTGAGGATAATGAGTATAAAATAAAAAACTACAAACATATTGGGTGCTTTTCTTAAATATGTGGTCAGATTTTACCATAAGAATAAGTAAAAATTTTCTGAGATGCATTAAGTTTTGCAGTCTCTTGTTTAAGCCCCATCTCCCCAGTTAACTTACCTTGGATGAGGTATTCATGTTATATGTGTCTTTGTTTTCTCATTGGTAAAATGAGGAGGTTTAGCTTCATTATTTGTTAGTTACCTCCATTCCAGATTATGAGGGTCATCTTTGTAAAAAGCTACTAATATAAATCTATAGAATATTCAGGCTTTATACATTTTACCTATTGGCCTTTTGGAATTATGGTAATGGAGAATCAAAATGGTTTCAATGATTCCTCTTAAGGATGTATTCTTAATATAGCTCTCAACATACTTACTTTTATTATTGATCCACTGCTTTTACCCTGCGATTTTGCTAACATAAAGAATATTATAAGAGTGATTACTGATATACAGAGTGCCACAAAGTCCCTATGTTTAAGATTGTGTCCTTGGCAAATTAATAATTAAAGCTATCAGGTATTGATTTAGTGTATTACAACCACTCACACATAAGGAAACTGATACCTGAGTTTGACCACTCTGGGTACCAGAATTCTGATATTAATTATCAGGTAGTGTTGATCTAGTCTATTTATCTATATTTCTGCAAACAAGTTATATTAGTAGAATAATTTAAAATGCTGTCAATGAGAACATGATAATATTTTGATTTGAGAATTATACAACATATTGTAAAGCACTTTTCACAGATAAAATTTCATTTTAGACTCATAACTATTCGGTGACATTTATGTATACACTATTGATGCATCTCTTTAGGTTAGAACTACTTTTCAGTTTAAAGCAATGTAATATACTTTACCTGCTTATTTTGTGTCTTCAAAGGATTTAGTTAATCCTCATAGTTTTATGAGTGAAGTTTTAATATAACCAGTTCTAAGTTATCTAAGCTATGGCAAAATGAATAATAATTACAATAACTCCCTGCAGGTATATACTATTTTAACAATTTAGAAAACACTCCCACATACCTCAGTATATTTTTGTACCGCACTTGCTAGCTTATTACATTTTTATAATATCTATATTGAAAAATAAAATTAATAAATAAATTCATAAATGGTCAAAATTATTTTAATAGAAATATGAACTGTTTCCATGAAGAAGTAGATACAATAACAATTACCAGATAGTCGTCGTCGGCAGCCGTCTGTCTCGAGAGACGATGGTGTAGCTTCTTAAGAGTCTATCTGCACCGCCGAGAATGGCTGTGCAGTCCGACTCGGGAGTGACATGGTATCTGTCTCCTCCCGTGTTGAATCGACATCTTGCGATGACGCTGGAGTTTCCTCTCCAGTGAAGCTGAAGCTACAGAGCCTGGGCAGGGTGATATGGAGGGTCTGCTGTTGCCCATGCAGCAGACCCCCCTCTCTTCGCAGCTGAAGGGTCCAAGGGAAAGACGGAGTCAATACAGCTTGGCTTCAGGTGCGCCGCAGGAGTTGCCGGTGTTGACTACAACGTCAAACCGCCTTAGGGACTCCGGCTCCGGATTTTCTGTCGGGGTTTACTCCCTTAGCTTTTCCCCTGAAGAGGTATGCCGCAAGGCAGCGGAGGTTTTTTGGAGTCAGAGTTTTCCTTCTCTGATGTGCCCTGACTGGAAGATCGAACCAGCGACACTTGGCTCGCAGGCCGGCGCTCAATCCACTGAGCTAAACCAGCCAGGGGTCTACCAGATAGTAATGTTTTAATTAATTATAAAGCACACATTGAGCTCTAATACATGAAGGTGCCAGGTTGAGTGAGATGTTTTTCCCAAACCGTAGTTTCATTGTTGCCTTTTATCCCAAGATTCTTCCATGTGGAGTTTACTTGACAAAGTGCTGAACTACTTCCAATCAGCCATAGTAGTAAATTCTTAGTCATAGTCAGGTAACAGGCCCAGAAGACCCAAGTTCTTCCTTCACTCTCAAAAATATAGAAAGGATATGCAATTTCTGTTGACATTCCTGTAATGGAGAAGTTAACTATTCATAAAATCTCTGAATCATAGCTTCAATAGTTAAGAGAGAAACTTAGGACTAGTTCCTAACACAGTCCTACAACATTCCTGATAATTTCAGTTGAGAGAAGTTTACTTAAGGGAGCCAGTTATTTTGCTGGGCGATACTACTTACTCAACAAACCAAAATCTATTTCCTTTTTATTTCTTTTCTGCTGTTGAATTAGCACTGATGAAGTCATCTTGTGTCCATACATTTAATCATTGCTATTGGTGTGCCCCTACCCAGAAAGGAAGGGAATCTCTAACTTCTTCAGGTCTTCCTCTAAGTTACTTTTTAGTATTTTATCTGAGCCAGCTCCTCTGGATGCACCGTACCTTGATAATGTCCCTCTAGAATGTAACTTTCAGCTGTGGTTTGACCAATGAAGAAAACAATGAAACCATAATATCCCATAATGTGGTTATGATTTTTCTATTAAGGCAACCAAAAATTGAATTAGTTCTTCCAGTTTCTGTAACACATTGTTGATTCATAATGAGCTTATTGTCTAACACAATCTCTAAATCTTTTTCACATGAAACATTTGTCAACGAATATGGTCTAGCCCCATCTTTAATTTATAAAATTGATTGTTTTAAATCAAGTCCAGGACTTTCAATTTATTATTTAATCTTGCCTTATAAACCATTATTTTAGTCTTTTCTTCGTGTGTGTGTACTTGTTTGCTACATTTTGCCTGCACTGAATTCCTGTGGAGAAGAACTTCCTCCCTGCTCTTATCCTTGGGCTGTAAGTAGTTGTGTCCCCCAAGCTTGGACAATCAGGCATGGGCACAAGTCAGGGCAATAGCCTCAAACCTATGCCTTTGACAAGAACTCTTGGGCAAAAGGGATATTCTTACCATTATGGGTGCTGAACAGATAGAGCATAAACATGGGGATCCTAATGCCATGTTTGATCTCACTCGGGAGGACCTGCCTGAAAATGAAACAAACACAGGGGAAAGCGTAGCCAAATGTAGATGGTCTACAGCTTGACTGCGTTATGTGAACAACTATGTCTGACTATGCTTGAAATAATTTACTCCCTGGACAACCTATTTTTTGAGGTTAATTTAACTGGGCTTCTGTCCCTTGCAGTCAAGAGTCCTGACAAATACATTGGCTTTAGTTAACCCTCCCAGCTTTATACCTTCCTTAAATTAAATATGTATCATGTCTTAACCTTGGTTGCTAATAAAAATGTTGAGCCGGATTATTTTTCATGCCACCATTAATACTTTTTGATGTTATGATTGTTCAAATAACTATGAACAAACTAACCTACCTTCTGTCTCTTTCCATATATTTGATCTTTTTGTCTGCAAGGAAAGATTAGGGTTTTTTCAAGTGCTTTGCTAAAATCTAGAGACTTTATTCTTTTGACATACTCATAATCTATTTTTTGAGCAACTCTTAATCAGGGGTAAAGTCAGGTTGCTTCAATATGTTCTTGGTAATCCCTCTTGGTTTTAAACTACCGTATTCTTTCCTCAAAATTTACAAACCATAAATTTATTAATTCAGACAATATTTCCTCAAGATTCACTTATCATACAGTTAGCCCATGTTTTAAGCCCTCTTTTGGTAGTTAGTATAATACTTTCCCATCCTCAACCTGTTAGCTTTCCTCCCATTTAAAAAAATGCCACAAAGAGAGCTGGGTGGTAATGGCTAAGCATTCCTTGAATACATTGGAATTCTTAGGACCTGGAAACTTGAACTTTTATAATTTTTAATTATCTGAACTTTTATATTCCTTTTCATTATGGTTATTCTACCATTTCCAGCATGAATATTACATTCTTTGAGGAATAAGAAAAGCAACCTGAACTTCATAGCTCTGTCATTCTGTGCATGTTAACCTTACGGCACCTTCTCTGAACTGTCACCTTTTCTTTGCTCCTCCCAGTGTCAAACCGAGCTAAGCAAATTTCTTTTCCTTGACCTCATCCCAGCCTGTGCTGTGGCCTCCCTTATTGCCAAGGTCCACTTTAATATTTTGCCTTGATCGAGGTCATTGCCATCTATTTTGTTTGATAACACTCTAAAAAAAAGACAAACCTATTTTATTTGGAAATTCTCTTTATAGGCATGCTTACTTTCTTTTTTTTTTTTTCAGTACATGCACATATATTTTATTTGTCATTGGTATCATTTGTGATGGGATAGCCAGCTTTCATTTTTTCAAAGGCTTTATTTATTTTAGAGAGAGGAGAAGGGAAGGAGAAAGAGGAGGGAGAGAAACATCAATGTGTGGTTGCCTCACACCCCCCCAACTGGGGATTCTGCCTGCAACCCAGGCATGTGCCCTCATGGGGAATCAAATCAGCCACCCTTTGGTTCACAGGCTGGCACTCAATCCACTGAGCCACACCAGCCAGAGCCAGATTTTATTTTAAAGTAAGAATAAGCTTTCACTTCTGAACAGTTCAGTAGCCATAATGGATTTAATAAGATTAAAAATTGGAGGTATAAAATAATTCAAATAGTACCAAAATGCAATTGAACTTGTCAGCATTTTTCAGCCATTCATTCAATTCCCATTTATTAAGCACCTACTATGTGCTTCATACCAACACAGATTTGAGTTAATTAAAAATTAGGCACAATAAAACTTGATATCTTAATGCTCTAGTAAAGTGAAATAAGCATGCCCTAACTTCTATTTACTTTTTAGCAGTTTTTATTCAATTTATAAATCTTCACTAGATCTATTAAACATGACCATATTTGAATTGACTTAAGTGTGCAATTAGGATATTTCTGCTACATATGTAGAGTCAGTTTATTGAATGGCTTTCTAAACTTGAATGATGAGTCTATGCCCAAATCTATCATGTACTCACCAAATGCATTAAGTGGCTAATACTCAAATCATGATGTAATCAGGATTATATATCTGGAAGAAACTTCAAACCATCTGTTCAGTTCCCTTATTCTAAGGACAAGCAATCTGAAGGTCTGGGAAGTTGACTAGTCTGTGTAAGAATATAAAAGGATGTGAGCAAATGGCTAGAGAAGTTAGTACTTCCCCACTATGTAACAAGGATATTCAAGCCTCCCATAGGCTAGGTGATGATTCATGTTGCCACATTCTTTTCAATGTCTGCATTATAATAATTGAGGGCTCATCCTTTTGAAGCTTAGTTCCTTTAACAGGCTACTCCTCGGTCACATGTTTAGGACTCCCCAAGGGGTGCTAACTTCCTCCCTCAGTCTGTCACTGGTGATGCGTGCCCTCTCAGTCAGTGCTCCCCTGTAGCCTGCTGCTCCTGCTCCAGCCCAGCCATTGCTGCTTCCCTCGCAGGGCGCCTCCTGCCATCTCAGCCCCTCCTCCTTCCCGAGGCTACACCTCTCTCCCTGCTAATGCTCTGTGTTAGGAATGGGTCTGTCCTTCCCTTTTAATTTCGCACTGTGACAACTGAGACCATATTGTAATATTAAACAAAATTCTACTGAAGACTGGGGATAAGAAGAAAATTAGAACAAAGAGAAATGTAAAACCAAATACTAGGTAAGACCTCTCCCAAGATGCACAAGTGTAGGCCCCTTTCCATACATCCCTTATTGGAGAATTCTCTGAACTTGTCTTTTCTCACGTGCTATTGGGACTGATTTTTACTATATCTCTCTTCTCTGGAGTGTGAGTTCCAAACTTCCTCAGTGCCTAATAGAGAAAGGGGCATCTCTTTCTCCTAAGGTGACCCCCTAAGGGCCACCAACTGAGCTTTCATTTGCCTCACAATCTCTCTTTATATGAAACCATAATGGTAATGTCTACTTTCCTCAGGGAAATAAATCCACAGGTTAGCCTCTCCCCTATGTTCTAGAACACAATTGTCTAGGTCGTAGGTAACTCTGTAGTTGGGATAGCAAGTTGCAGTGTATGCTGAACACTATCAAGTCCAGGTGCTTGCCAGTTTTAAATGGCAGCTGTTCATAGCCTCCATTCCTTAAGCATTTAAAAACCATAAGATCTGCCTCTTTCAATGTTAGCTTATCAGGATAAATATTTCTAAATTCATTAACAACAAAACAAAATGCAACCAGTAGTACAGAGAAACGCTGATTTGATAAGAATATTATTTAGATGAAATTACAAATAAAGAGGTACTTTTTCCAAATTAAAAAAAATAAACAGACACATTTTATATTGTTATTGTTATACATACAGTCTATGATTGATAACAATGATGTTAAATGCCTATTTCTGAGTTTCTACTGTGTGCCAGCTACTATACTGAGCACCTTACATATGTATGTGTTCCATATAATGTATAATTATTTAGAAGGCAGGAATTAATATCCTGCAAAGATGAGGAGATTAAAATTCAGAGATGCCAAGTGATTTGTGTAAAGTCACACAGCCAATAACTAGGGGAGCCAGGATTTGAAAATAGGTCTGGATGGACCAAAGCCCATGTAGTTTCTACTCTGTCATCCTCATTATAACTCACGATCCAGCTGTAACAACAAATGGGCAGCTCTCTCCATTTAGGGCTACTGAGCACTTGAATTGTGGTCCATTGAGATGTGCAGTTGGTGTAAAATACACATCAGCTTTCTAAGACTTAGTACGATATAAACAAATATTTTAAATATTGATTGTATGTTAAAAGGACAATGTTTTGGACATACTGCATTAAATACACGTACTATTAAAATTAGTTTCATCTGTTCCTTTTGTCTCTTTAATGTGTCTACTAGAAAATTGCACAGTTGGCTCACACTGTATTTCTATGGCACAGTGCTGACCTAGAAGCTTTAGCCTGCTGAAGCAAGTAAAGTAAGAAAACAAATGCAATACAGTTGTTTTTCTTTTTCTTTTTAAAACTAACAACTTGAAGGGACAATTCTGGATGAAACTAACAATGTAGCTAAAGTTGCATGACCTTACTTTTAAAGCAAGAACCTTTTGTTTTAGGACTTGAATCTTTACATTTACAGGCATGTGTTCAAACATGTGTTCTATTGCCAATGGCTGTGTTGGTGAAATAAACTTTTTATTTCACCAAAAAGTAAGAATATGCACAGTTCTGGACAGTGTCAGCAGTCCCTGTTTTATGGTGAACACTGGGTTTTAGCAAATGCATGGCTGAAATGACTGATTGCGAAAATCCAGAGCATTGCAGAGCAGCATTCTCATCTAATTTGCTTTGCCAATGGTCTCTTCGTAAACTTTAAGAAAAGAGATACCTTCTTGATGTTGATACATGGACTAAGTGAAGCATATTAATTTTTATTAAGGTAAAGCCATTTCATGGCCAGGAATTTGACACGTGTTTGGGGCCTCCATGCAGGAGAGCGGGAGCAGGAAAATTTCAAGTTTCCTTCCCATTTTAGAGGGTGGCTGCACTCAAGAGTGACCCTTTAGTATGCATGTGACTGCCACCTCTGCCACCTCCACCACCACCACCAATTCTCTGCTCCAGGGAGCATGGCCTTTGTTGCCACTGGCTCTCTAACTAGAGCCTGTAAGGCAACAGGTGTTTTTCATATTTTAAGATAAATCAAAGAGATTTTGTTGTGCTGAGATACCTTTGACCCCAAGAAGAGAGAAAACAATTGGGGTACTGTGCAGAGTTAGTTTAAATGAACCTCTCTGGTGTGAAGAAAGCCCTGCAAGAAACAGGGTTAGAATATCAGTTGAACATTGAGGTTAAGAAAGACAGCCCTGTCCTAACATTTTTCTCTCTCCCAGGTCTATGGGAGATGCAGAGGAGTCTGAATCTTAGGAGTATTTTCTTGACCTCTAATGCAGTTGGCATTTATAGGACCAAGAGGTACAGATGCCTGCTCAGCAGCCCAACACCTAGTCCAGCCCAGCCTTTGTCAGCAGTGACTTCCCAAGGAGGAGAATGATAGCCCCCATGGCTTGTCAGAGTCTCCCAAGGTTCAGAGAATACCTCCTTATTTTTGTCCTCACACTCTGGCCTGCAGAATCTTGCACAGCTTTTTCTTGTTCCAGTAGCTGCTCAAGCATGTAATAAGTTGAGTTCCAATGAATTGGAACCTCCTGTTTGAGGTGATGTTTCAGCAAGTTGCTTTTCAGCTGGAGCTGGGTCAGGAATTTTTCTTTCCTCAAACCTTGACAGAATGGCTGAAGTGTTCAGATTTTCTGTGTCATCACCAAGATGTTTGTAAGTGTTCCTGTTACAATGCAGAAAATAGTTTTTGAGGATGTCTAAGGAGTAAGCGCAGCACATTGTAACACGGTAAACTTCCACAGTGCAAGCTGCTTTCCATGAGCGCACTAAGGGTGGAAACAAAAGAGAGGAGTTGTAAGGGCAGAAGGGAAGCCGCACAATGGAGATTTTTTTTTTCCTCCCTGGGCTAGGGGTCACCTATGCATCCTAACAAAGGTCTCTTGTGGCTAAAAATGGCAAGAGTAATCTTACTGGTTCCTGAGGAGAAATGGAATTTGTCCCATCTGCAAGAGGTTTCCTTTCTTCAAAGATGTTTCTGTACTGACTATCTTACAAGGTTCATTAGAGCTGCTCTAACAGAATACCATAGGCTGGGTGGCTTATAAAGAACAAAACATTATTTCTCACAGCTCTGAGGCTGGGAGTCCAAGATCGAGATGTCAGCAGGTTCCTGCTTTCTGGTACATGGATGCTGTCTTCACAGGGTGGAAGGGGTGAGAGAGCTCTCTGGGGCCTCTTTGGTGAGGACATTAATCCCATTCCTTAGGGCCCCACCCTCATGACTAATCTCCTCCCAAAGGCATTACTTCCAAATACCATCACCATGAGGGTTAGAATTTCAACATATGAATTTTGGCCGGACTCAAACATTCAGACCATAGTGCTATTGTATCATTTGTTTCCATTGATACAATTTACCTAATATCCTACCTATTCAATAAGAATTCACTGGATTCAAAGAAAGTTATCACTTTGACAGGGCATTATGTTACATCTAATCTGTTCATTGACTTAAAAAATAATGTTTTGGTAAAGGCATTGAAAGGACCTTTAGACTATGATTAGATGCTCTGTATAGCAAAGGTTTGGAGACAGTTCAAGCCTCGTGTCCTGCCCTCTGCAGGTTTAGGTAGAGAGTGCAAGCCAAAGAAGGTCAAATAGCACTAGAAAGAAAAAGGGCAAAGGAAGAAAGAAGGCTGCTGAGAGGGGACCAAAGGAATCAAAGCATGAAAAACAGAGCAGGCAAGTGGACAAGAGAAAGGCATAAATCAAAGAAAAATAATGAAAAAAGAGGAGATCAGGAGATACAAAAAGGAGAAATAAAAAAGCAAAATAAAAGTAATAAATAAAAACAATAAAAGGGAAAGTCAAGAAAAGATGTGGTTTTACAATGATTAGACATTAGGGTCACCAGCTGTTGACTTGATCCTTCCCCCTCTTGCCTGTAGAGGTCTGAACTGGAGGGATGGCTTCCACACAGACTGGTCCTGGCTGGTCTGAGCCTGGGTGGAGTGCTCCTGGAGACTGTGGTGTGTGTCATGAATCTGATTAGCTCTATCTTTGGGTTTTTAGAGAAGGCTTCTTTTATACACAATTTTTACATGCGCCACCTTGGCCAGCAGGACAGAAGGGGTTTCAGCAGACTCCTGTCCATGTGCGTGGGTGAGTTGAAGACAGCTGGCTGCCTTCAATCCTGACACAGCTGTTGAGACAGCAGATTATAATTCACTCCAAAGGCTTCCTATCTATGATCGAACTAGGTAATGATCAAATCTACCTGGGCATAGCTGCTGGAAGTTGCTGTGGACTCTCTTTTCTTAGTGGTAGTAAAGAGCTGCTTTCTTGCCCCGGCCCATGAAAACACACTCTAACTCTACCAGCCCAGAAACCTAGAAAACCACACTGGGGAAATTGGCACTGACATCTTTGAGTGTCAGCAGAACCCATCTGGCTATTTAGACTCTGTGTGTGTGTGTGTGTGTGTATGTGTGTGTATGCAGGAATGCACTCATTTCTTCAACAACAAATTCTTTCTACATGGGTCTATGCTGAGTTATCTCCAAGAAAGCCATGGCCAATGACCAGTTATTTTGGTTAATTTATACCAGATACAGCTATTGCTTCACTGCCTGCTGTGTTTCCCTCCTGAGTCAGGGGAAATGCTGAATTCTAAACTAACATGTGATGAGTTTTTTAAAAATTAAATTTATTGGGGTGACATTGATTCACAAGACAGGTTTCAAGTGAACAACTCAACAAAACATCTTCCGTATACAGCATCATACACCCATCACCAAAGCAAAGTCTCTTTTCATGCCAATTTATCCACCCCTTTGACCACCTCCACCTACAGCCACCCCCTTTCCCTCTGTTATCTGTGTCTATGCATTATATGTTTCTGTTGCTTAATCCCTTCTTCTTCCTTTTCTTTCTTTTTTTTTTTTTTTTTTACTTTTTTCCTTTTTGTTGAATTTATTGGGGTGACACTGGTTAATAAAATTACATAGGTTTCAAGTACACACTTCTATAACATACCTTCTGTATATTGTATTGTGTGTTCATCACCCAAAGTCAAGTCTCCTTCCATCATCATTTATCTCCCCTTTACCCTCTTCTACCTGTGCCCATTTTCTTTTCTGTCTGGTAATCACCATTGTTGTCTCTGTCTATGAGTTTTTTCTTAATTCCGTCACTTTTCTCACCCAGCCCCTCAACCCTCTTCCCCTCTGATGCCTGTCAGTCTGTTTTCTGTATCTATGAGTCTGTTTCTATTTAGTTTGTTTATTTATTTTGTTCATTAGATTCCACATTTGAGTGAAATCATATGGTATTTGTCTTTCTGTGACTTATTTGACTTAGCATAATGCTCTCCAGGCCCCTCTGTGCTCTCACAAAGGGTAAGATTTTCTTCTTTTTTTTTATGGCTGAGTAGTATTCCTTTGTGTAAATGTGCCACAGCTTTTTATCCACTCAACTATAAATGGGCAATTGGGCTTCTTCCAAATATTGGCTATTGTGAATAGCACTGTAGTGAACATAGAGGTTCTGTGATGGCTTTTAATTTATCCCTGTTGCCTTTTTTTAAAAGTATATTTTATTGATTATGTTGTAACAGTAGTCCCAATTTTTTCCCCCTTAGCTTCCCTCTGCCCAGTATATCCCTTCCCTCCAGCAATCCTACCTCCCTTAGTTCATGTTCACAGGTCATGCATATAAGTTCTTCGGCTTCACCCTTTCCTATATTCTTAAGGTCCCCCTGTCTATTTTGTACCAACCAATTATGCTTCTTAATCCCTGCACCATTTCCTCATTTCTCCGCCTTCCCCCTCCCAGCTGATAACCCTCCAAATGATCCCCATACCTATAATTCTGTTCCTATTCTGGTTTGCTTAGTTGGATTTTGTTTTTATTTTTTAGATTCCCTTGTTGGTAGTTGTGAGTTTCTTGTCATTTTAGTGTTCATAGTTTTGATCTTCTTTTTCTTAAGTAAGTCTCTTGGAAATTTCATATAATAATGGCTCGGTGATGATGAACTCCTTTAGCTTTACCTTGTCTGGGAAGCACTTCATTTGCCCTTCCATTCTAAATGACAGCTTTTCTGGACAGAGTAATCTTGGTTGTAGGTTCTTGCTTTTCATCGTTTTGAATTCTTCTTGCCAGTTCCTTCTTGTCTGCAAAGTTTCTTTTGAGAAATCAGCTGAAAGTCTTATAGGCACCCCTTTGTTGGTAACTCTCTACTTTTCTCTTGTTGCTTTTAAGATTCTATTTTTATCTTTAACCTTTGGCATTTTAATTATGATGTGTCTTGGTGTGTTAGTCTTTGGGTCTAGCTTGTTTGGGACTCTCTGTGCTTCCTGGACTTGTATGTCTAGTTCCTTCACCAAATTTGTGGAGTTTTCCTCTATTATTTCTCACATAAGCTTTCAATTTCTTGCTCTTCCTCTTCTCCTTCTGGCACCCTTATGGTTTGGATGTTGGAATGTTTAAAGTTGTCCCAGAGGTTCCTAAGCCTCTCCTCATGTTTTTCAATTCTGGTTTCCTCATTTTGTACTAGTAGACTGTTTTTTTCTTTCTTATGTTCCAAATCATTGATTTAAACTGTGGTTTCCTTCCCTTTACCATTGGTTTTGTGTGAATTTTCCTTTGTTTCACTTAGCATAACCTTCACTTCTTCCCTTAGGTATTTGCTGTACTTAAGCATATCTGTCAAGCCTATGAGCATCTTTCTCACCAGCGTTTTGAACTCTATTTCTGTTAAATTGGCTATCTCCTCGTCTATTAGGTTGGCTATCTTCTCATCACTTAGTTCTCCCACTGGAACCTTGATCTGTTTCCTCTTTTGGACTACTTCTCTGTATTCTCATCTTTACAGGCTCCTGTGTTTGCTTGCCTCTGTGTCTTAGGTAGAGCTGTCACACCTGTTATGTTGTACGGGGTGGAGCCTTAGGTATTCATCCTTATGGGTGACCTG
Organism: Furipterus horrens; assembly: GCF_987537825.1. Classification (NCBI taxonomy): domain Eukaryota; kingdom Metazoa; phylum Chordata; class Mammalia; order Chiroptera; family Furipteridae; genus Furipterus; species Furipterus horrens. The sequence goes on from NW_028327178.1 coordinate 36,332,443, forward strand.
CTTCACCATGTTGTGGTGCTGTATGTGGGGGAGGGGTCTGAGAGGAAACAGTGCTACTTGCTCAGCACTCACCTCTTTTCCAGGCACTTCTTCCACTTCCATATGGGACTGGCATCCCTCTAGCTCTAGCCTGGCCATCGTTTCCAGAGTGGGTGGGTCTGAAGATGTTCTAGGACCATGGGGGCATTTTAAATGAGTTGACTCTGCTGATAGATTGGCAGTTTCTTCCTCTGCCCCAACCCCCACTGGTTTGCATAGTTAGGAGCAATGAGGCTTTATTTTCCTGGGCGCTGGGACTGTGAGCTGTGCGGTCTGGTCTGGTGCTGGGAGTGCTTCCCAAATGTCCCTACTGAGTTTTTAAAATGTGTGACTGCACTTTCCCCTGGCCTGCCGCTGCCACCCCCACCACACCATATCCTCTCCACCCTGGCTCCACCCCTCCTATCTGTCTGGATAAGTATTTCGTCTTTATATCTTTGTTTGTTGGACTTCGATGCAGCTTGATTTTCTGTAACTTCTAGTTGTCTCTAGTTTTGAGGTAGTTGTATTTCTTCTTAGTTGTGGAGGGAGACACAGAGTGTCTCTCTAGGCCTCCATCTTGGCTGGAAGTCCTCCCTCCGTTGCCTTTTGCTGGCCAGCTGCTATAGCCATGCCCCTTATATCTGGTTTTCTTCAACTCTCAGCAGGGTGGAAAATGTGCTAGCAGTGATTCACTGACCACTCCATTACTGCTGCAGTCAACCAGTGATTTTCAGGTTCCATGGCAATTACAAATGATGTTTGCAGTAGGCAGAATTCTAAAAGGACGCTCAATGGCTCATGTCCTTGTGTACGTGTGAAACTGTAACTTGCTTCTAACTTAACGAATATGGCAAAAGTGATGGGACAGTAGTACTGCTGTGATGAGGTTACCTTTCATGGCAAAGATAAAGGAATTCTGCAGATGTAATTAAGCTCCCTATTCAGTTGACTTAATGTTCAAAGGGACATTATCTTAAATGGCCTGACTCAATTAGGTGAACCCTTCAAAGGAGAATCTAGAAGTCAGAGGTGGAAGAAATCAGTCTTTCTCCTCCTGGCCTTGAGGAAATAAGCCACCATGATTTTCCATCTTCAACAAATAAGTTGTTAACAATGAAGTGAGCTTGAAAGGGGCCCATGAACCTCAGGTGAGACTCCAGCCCTGTCTGAACCGTTAATTTCAGGCTTGAGCAGAGAACCCACCATTGAGATATCATGCCCAGACTTCTTGGCTCATGGAAACTGTGAGGTATAAGTATGTGTTGTTTTAAGCTGATCAGTTTGTGGTAATTTGTTACACAGCAATAGGAAATGAACATAGCACCTCTTCAGGAAGGTAGTGAAGCTCTCAGACTAATCTGTAAGATCAATAACTACCATCTGTGATTAGTAATAATTAATATATTAAACACTTACTCTGTGAAACACTGATCAGTGCTTTGCGTACATTATCTTTAATTCTCACAACCACTCAGCTAGGCAGACCTTATTTGACAGGTGTAGAAACTGAGACTTAGCAATGTCCAGCGATTTTTCCAAAATGGTGGAGCCTTGGTTTAAATTCAGCTTTTTCTGACTAAGAAGGCTGGGCTTTCTCTGCTCACCACATGTAGACCCCACAGGCCTATATTTGGCAGCTGGTGAATGTTTCTTTATTTGTGGAGCCCACCAACTATTATATACCACTGGACCACAGAGATGCTTCCAAAATCAATGTTTTCTTGAGAACACTTTATGAGCAGAGCTATTTCAAGTGGGAATAAGTCTTGCTTGTGTTTGTGCAAAGTCACTAATCATTGACAAAGCCTAGGAACACACCTGACCACCCACAGAGGGTCATCATTCATTCATTCATTCATTCATTCTAGCATTTATTTACTTGCTAGTTAAAGAAACATACCCAATGAAGAAATTCAGTGAAGAGTTTGCTGAGGGGACAGTCAGAGTTTTAAAAAGTGTTCAAAAGAGCACTTTTTGGTTATGCTCATTAAAGAAAACTAACCTCGTCTGGATAGACTGGGATGAGTTTGTAAGTCTGTACAGAATGGATTCAAATAAGACCTGTTTATTGATCAGGAGAAAGTCTTCAATTAGTTCTAGCAATGATCTGAGATATCTGATCTCCCAAAGATTGCCCTCTCAATAGTGGTCATGGAACACAGTATCCAGTGCTTCTATTCCCTGGCAAATGCAGGTACACAGAGACAATTCCCCTGTGAACCACTGGTACGTACTGAATGGCTATCATGTGCCTGACATTGTTCCAAGTGCCAGCGATACAATGAAAAACAACAGATATAAAGACCTGGCCTTGTGGAGCTCTCCCTCTAGTTGGGGCTTCAGGAAATAAACAGACATACATGATACAACATCAGGGTCAGCTGCCTGCTTTGTGGAGATCCTGCTGTGCGGGGTGGGTGTGGTGGGTGTGGTTGGAAATTTTTGCAGTGACCCTATCCAGGTGAGTGAGAGAGGGCAGTGGTTTGAGTAAGTGCAGGGCAGTAGGGGCAGGAAGAAATATTTGGGAATGACTGATGGGGAGTGACAGAAGGCTGTTGCTCAGGAAAGGAGTCACCAGCAGCTTCATGTAGCTGTGACAGCAGACTTGTGGATGAGAGGGCAGTGATCGCCAGGGAAGTCAGACCAGAGACGGCCCCTCCCCCGTAGTCACACACACAGAGGGGCTCTGTCCTGCTGCAGACTGAGACCACAGATGGGGCTGGCAGCTGCTGGCCTCCAGGTGTTTGCTTAGAGGAAACTATTTACAGGCTTAAAATTCAATTGGAATTGAAGCAATTTCCTAAGTAGCAGAAATCACAGTGCAGGTTTTCTTGTGACAACTGAACAACAATGTTATTCTCTGCTACCTTCAGTTGAGAAAAATTTCATAATGAATGCTTAATAAAAACATAAAATCACAATGATCTCCCTCCATGCTGGTGCAACCAGGTTTTGAATTTCAGTCAGAATGTCATCTTTTTGGTGGAAATATGAGGAAAAGAAAGAGTGACCCAAGATGGAGCTTCAGCATATGGATTACTATTCCTTGGTACCTTCATTTTTAACTAAACAGTCAGGTTGTCTTTTTAGCACAGACCCTGCAGTCCTTCACCACATCCATGTACCTCAGATCTCAGATATTGTGTTCCTGAAATGCCACCTTACTATAACCAAAATGCAGACTCCTTCCCTAATGTGGGAACCACATGAAGTATCAGTGACGAACCTCGGGGTTTATGCAATCCCACCCTCACATGGTCCTACCCAAGTCCCTGCTCTAAGGCTTCCTGTGTCAGGAGAGTTCCTCTCTTTTGTGGTGTCCCTTCTATTTCAGACAGCTTTCATCCTTAGGGAGCGCTTCCTTATGCTGAGTCCTAATCTGGCCTTCTGTAATTTCCACTCATGCCCCTGGTCCTTTCTGTGGAAGATAACTTTTACTTAGAAACCAAAAAGTAGAAAAACAAAGTGCTATTATTGCTCCCACATCTGATTTTACTTTTTCTGTATAAACCAGGAAACCTTTGAAAACATGTGGAAGAGGCATGATTAGGGTTGGTATTAAATGCTTAAGTTTCTAAATTGTTTTAGAAGTCTCATCAAATTAAATCAAATCTGCGGTGTTAAATGACAGCAAAAAGAGCTTAGATCAGTCAATGGGAGCTAGAATGGGATTTTATTTTTCACTCCCAAGGTGGTTGTTAGCTAATACTGTTCCCAAGGTGAGTTTAGGTCACTTTTGTGAGTTTACATTCAGGTTTCCCATGCCAAAAATTTTTGTTGAAAGAAACCCTTCTCCTTTTGTTAAATGCAAAATAAACAGATGTCCCACTGAGATGCACCTCCTCTTTCCCCAGCCTCCCTACAAGCAGGAGCTGCTGGGACAGAATTTACCCCAATGGCTCAGGCAGGTATTGCTGAGAAAAGTGTAGATTTCTTAGAAAGGCAATTGGTAGAAGCAAAGGTTTTCTGGGGAGGTGGCCAGAAAAATAGCCTATTCCAGAAGGGAGGAGAGGACAGGCACCAAGAGATCATATTTATAAAGATTTTTCTGCTCTTGTTTATTGAGATTTCTAGTAAATTTAATTTATTTTACTAGAATATGGGGACAGAATATTACATTTATTTATATGGGTGTGGAAATATATAGCGATATATGTGTTTCTGTATTTAGCTTTAATGGTGGAGGTGGTGGGGTGGCGGTGCTGAATTTAGAATTAGTATTTTTTTGATTAACCACTTGACAATGCTTTCATAAGAGACTCAATAGTTTTTGTTTGAATATCTAATCTCTTCTTTTAGGGAAACTCTGGGTACTAAGTTGCACATTATAAGCCTCATGTTTTATATATTCCGTAACCAGTGCGATTGTAACATAGTGATATCCATTCTCTTAAACCTTCCTAGATCCAAAGCAGAAGAAAACTCTCTTCACAAGGAATTGGTGATATGTCAATTGTCCTGCTTACCTTGACCTTCATGTTAGGTGAGGCTTTTATTGCCATTGAAACAAAGATGCTGAGGATAAACCATTTTATCTTCAAGGTGCTGAGGAGCCATAAGGCAAAGTATTTTGCCATCAATATAAATGCATCTCTCCCATGATTTATTGGCAGATGTATCTAGGTGACAATAGATTTCTAAATTGAATATTCTGCCTGAAGAATGGCCTCTGATGTGCATTAAGACCTGTGTTGTAATAACCACACCTCTCAATTTGTGCAGATATACTCTCCTGATTATATTACTTGTCAATCTTTAGGACAATTGTCAGACCATAACTTGCTAGCAGAGCAGTCAGAGTAAATGGATATTTCTTGGCACAAACCTGACTAGTTAGTCAAGGAAAATCTCTTAAGGCATCTGAGAGGGATGCATTTGGCACTTTTAATCTTTAAAAGATTAGTCTTAAAAATATTCTGGTCTCTTTCTCTAAGTGCCACAGCACTTAAGATGTTTATTCTTCCCTAGCTCTCCTTTCTAGGTTTCATTGTTGTTATGTGTAAGAAATGACAGAAATTCATGCATTTCTGACAGGTGCAAACACATTGTCCTAGGGACTAATTCCTTCCCCCTGTCTATTCTCCTAGGTCCTCTTTCCTTTCTATCTTCTTTCCTCCTTCCTTCTTCCCACAAATAGTTATGAGCACTCCATAAACACCAGTTGCTGTGTGAGGTGATGATATCCAGTGGCAAACAAGGTTAACATAGCCCTGCCCTCTTTGAACCTACAAAGAACTGTGACACCATCTTGTCTTGCTGGCCTTTCTCTCTCTCTCTCTCTCTCTCTCTCTCTCTCTCTCTTTCATTCGCTCTCTCTTCTGTCAGAGGCCTAAATTTATCTTCAAGCTTGGGCTTGAACTTGGACTTTGCTGGATTACTTCATATATCTGTACGCTAGTGTGGTGATGTGTTTCTCTTTCAGGAATCACATTTGTATTTTTATCTCGACCAGTACTGCTTTAAAGGCGTGGTTAAACGACATTCACAGGTTAATACCAAAAACCTAGTCCTTCATCCGAGTCTCCAGTGCTTTCTTAAGCAGCAAAATTATTTTTATTTTTTATTATATTTTAAGATTTTATTTTTTTATTTTTTAGAGAGAGAGGAAGGGAGGGAGGAAGGGAGGGAAACATCAATATGTGGTTGCCTCTCCCGTGCCCCCAACTGGGGACCTGGACTGCTACCCAGGAATTTGCCTTGACTGGGAATTGAACCAGTGACCCTTTGGTTTGCAGGCTGGCACTTGATCCACTGAGCTGCACCAGCAAGGGCACAAAATTACTTTTAAATCCCAAGAAAATATTTGATTAGCCCTGAAAAATATTTCACATTTGACTAATTATTTTTTTATGATTCAGTTTTATCTTCATCATCATTTTATTGGCCATACCTCTGTTTCATTTTTAAGTGGTTACTATAAAATATGCAATATACCTCTTCAATTTATCACAGTCTACCTACATATAATCTTATAGCACTTTATGTTGCATGTTAGAAACCTTACAACAATATGTTTTGAACTTCCCCTCACATTCTATGTTCTATTGTTGTCATAAACTTCATTTCTGTTACAAACCCCATAATTTATGGTTATTACTTCTGGCTTAAACCATTAATTATTTTTTTAAAGAGGTTAAAAATGAGAAAGTTATATTTTTATAAAATATCTTTCATGTTTTCCACAATATCATTTAAAATGTTCTTCATTCCTTTATGTAGAATCAAATTTCAATCTAGTTTAATATTCTGTTACATCCTTTAACCACTCTGTGTAGCACAGCTTTATTTATGATGAATTCTCTTTGCTTTTGTTTGATAAATTTTTTATTTTGCCTTATTTTCAAAAGATGTTTTCACTGGTTAAGGCCTTCTCTCTAGAAGTCTAGATCGACAGTGTGTCCTTTTAGCACTTAAAACATGTCTTTTCATTGTCTTCTGGGTTGCAATTTTTGATAAGACGTCTGCTTTAATTCTTACCTTTGTTCTTCTGTATGTAATGCCATTTTTTTTCTCTGCTTGATTTTGGAGATTTTTCTCTTTATTACTAGGTTTTTTTTTTAATAATTTATTTATTTTTTTGTTTATTTTATTTAGATAGCGGGGAAAGGAGAAAGAGAGGGAGAGAAACATAACTGTGTGGTTGCCTCTCACTTGCGTCCCCAACTGGGGATCTGATGTGCAACCTAGTAGTGTGCCCTGGCTGGGAATCGAACCAGCGACACTTGACTCGCAGGCCAATACTCAATCCACTGAGCCACAGAAGCCAGGGCTCTTTATTACTAGTTTTAATTATTTGATTTTGATGTGCCTGGGTGTCATATTCTGCTTGGGGCTCATCACATTTATTGTACCTGTATTTTTATAGTTGATCATCATATTAGAAAAATTGAGCCATTTTCTTCTTCTTTCCTCCTCAAATATTTTTATTATTCTGTCCTTTTATTCCCTTTCCTTTTGGTATTTCACTTACACATAGTTTAAAACATTTGATAGTATACAACAGGCCACTGACAACAGATTTTTTTTCAATCCTTTTTTTTTTTCTTTCTGTATACTTCATTTTGGATAGCTTCTATTATTTTCTTCTAGTTTATTAATTTTTCCTCCACAGTATCTAATCTGCTATCAATTCCTTCTTGTGTATTTGTTTCACATCATACATTTTAATTTTCATTTTTTGAAGTTCATTATATATCTTTCATCTCTTTCTTTTTTATGTGTATTTTTAAATCTCCTTGAGTGTATGGAGCATTTTTAGAATAGCTGCTTTGTTTCACTTAATTAGCTATCTTAATGCTATGTGTCATTTCTGGGTATGTTTCTACTGAATGGCTTTTCTTGTGGTTCTGGATCCCCTTTTCTTGCTTCTTGTATAGCTAGTTATTATATTCAATGCTGGACATTGTAAGTTTTATGTTGCTATGCATTGTATCTTGTTGTATTCCTTTAAAGAGTGATAGGCTTTGTTCTGACACACATTTAAATTAGTTGGGTAAACTGACATTTTAAAGACCTGTTTTTAAACTTAATTAAGGCAAGTCCAGAGTAACCATTATTACAGGGTCAATTTATCTCCACTTTTAAGGTGTGGCCTTTCTGAGGGGAAGTCAATGAATTAATAGCCCTCTGTGAACTCTGGGATTGGTTCATTTTATTGCTATCCAATAACTTCTTTTCTTAGCAGTTGTTCTTTGCTGATCCTGAGGGATATTAACCTTTGCATGAGTAGATCAATCAAAGCTTTAGGGTGACTGCTATGTAGATTTCTGAAACTCTTTCTTGGCTCTGAAAATTCTACCTGCTTTGGCTAGAACACTGCTCTAGCTCCAGGTTCTAAGTTGGGACAATCACAGAGCTCATATTTTTCTTTTCTTTTCTTTCCTTTTCTTTTTGTATCTTTTTTATCTGTTCAATGTGTGAAAGCAGATATCCATATATTTTGTTTTAATTTATGTTGTTTATGGCAACTAACAATTACTACTTCATGGGGTGTGGGTGGGGGACTGGAATAATATGTTACATTTAAAAACTGTGGCAGATACTGTTAGCTGTGGGGAAAAAAAATAAAGATTTTAATTTCATCCATGCATAGCAGGGCATTATAACAGAAGTCTTTGTAGAGACCCAAAAAAGATAGCTGTCAAATGTCAACATGAGTCAGAAGACACATTTCTGTGTAGAATATGATGAAAATTAGGTAATCAAAAACCTATTATATAACCTTTAAAATCCTCATCCATGTGGTGGGTATATAGGAATATATACTAGAGATTGAGAGAGATTTTTTGAAGAACATTTCTGAAAAGAGCTAATGCTGTACTGTGATCCCAGCTTCACTTCTCATTCATCCTTGTGAGGCAGGCTTTAATATGACCCATTTTGGACCTTGATATATATTCCCTGAACTTGGGGAACATGTGAAAAAATTGAGAATCTAACACATTCAGGAAGGGCTTAGTAGCTTCTGATGGACAAGCCAAAGGACAGGTTGTATTTCAAGGCCTGTTTTCTCAGAATTTTCTATGGTAAAGAATGCACAAATAATTCTTGTGGGTCAGATAGGAGTGCTCATGAGAAAATGAAAATGAGGGAAAATTTAACACAAGACTGAAGTTTTGACTATATCATAGGACTGAGCATCCTAATTACAAATTGAGACAGTGTTATATAAGTGATGAGAAAAGTCTGCCTACTTGAGTTTTTAGAATTATGCTTAGAGGAAGAACTTGCACCAGTGAACAGTCAAGTTTTAAAAAATCAGTAGTAGGTAAAATAAAGTTTTTATACTAATGGGTTGTGTTTATTCTACATATTTGACAACAGAACCCAAGTCTGTAATAATTCTCAATGTGCCCAGTCTCAAGGGGCAACTCAATCACATTTCACAGACATCCTTTTTTTCTCAGATTACCTTGACGATTGAGAAGGGTCAGAGAACAAGACTCAGTTTTGATAACGAAATTAAAAGAAACTCTACATGAAAGTTACTAGAAATTTTTGCTTTCTGATAGAATGGGAAGATGAGAGAGAAAATACCACTGGTGATGCCTCTTGCCTTTTGTTCCTGATTTGAATGTAGCTGTGTTTAGAGCAGTGGCAGCTATCTGTGACCATGGGGCAGCAAGCCTGAGGACAAAAGGTGTGCATGCTGAGGTTGGCAGAAAGGGTGACTGCAAAGGTGAGTTCTTGGTACAAGACTGATATCAGCATTGGTAAACTAACCTCCTCATGCAGAAGAGGGCCTGGAACAGATCTGAGGTCTCATGCTCAGCTATAGCAGTGGTGGTGCTTATTTTACTATTAGACCGTACAAGGCTTTGTTTAGGGTACGTTTCCTGGAAACCAGCCCCAAGCCTTATTTTCTACTCTTTCTACCATTCTGTAAGTTACTTAATATTCTTATCATAATATTATCTTCTCATTAATCAGTAAGAGTCAACTTCTTTCACATCCAGTTAAGAACCTGAGCTGATACAAAGCATATAGAATTCCCTGTATTTTGGGCATTTGCTTCAGGAGCCAAGTATTCTACCTGGGCTAAAAGGAGCTATGATTCAGGACATGAAATCTGGCTAACCTTCCTCGTGTGTAGGGGGCTGAGGTGACATACTAAATCTGCAGCAGCAGTAGTGTCAGAAAAACATCTCTTTGAGATGTCCCAAGAGACAAGAAGTGATAAATGGCTCTTTTGTTTGCTCTTCGCCTAATTTTGAATTTGCGCCGCCATACACAGCTGTTGCGGTGGCCTCAGGTTCTGAAAGTGTCCAGTGCGACCAAGACTATTCCCTCTCTCTCAGTGTAGTACGTTACATCATGAAAAGTAATCTTTTAAGTTTGTAGGTTAATATGATTAACGTGGCCCTGTGGTATTGGTCCAGGCAGCAACTGTGACTTTGCCATACTTGTGAATTTACTTGTAAATCTTCCTTCTTATGAGGTAGTAGAAATAGCTGAACTGTCCTGACATTTGTGAATGTGGATCCCGAGGTGCTCTCTTGGCAGTTGGCCAGTAGTCGGATCATCACTGTCCTGCACTGTTGATAAGTGGCAGGAATCAGATGGCCATGCAGTGGATGATGGGGACAGGAAGGCCAGCACCAGCAGAGGCAAGGGGGAGATTTAGAGGAGACCCAAGCCCCCTCATCAGAGATGTTCTTCTTGTCAACCTCTCAGGGGCCACCTGGGACTACACTTCCCAGAACTGTGTGCCTGTTGGAGCTGGCATTTGGCTCTGAGGAGGTAGGTTTGAAAATACAGTGTGACATTGTGGAGAGAAGTCTTTGATGCCGTGCGTCTCACAAAGCCACCTGACTGAGATGATATCAGTGCCACGTCCTGAGCTTCAGCAGTGATTGCCTATTCATTTGATTGTTTATTGTTGTTGCTGAAGTGGTTTGCTTTCTTTTCTTTCACACGTTTATGAATTGTCTGAGCATGCCGTTTGGAATAAATCCTTCAATATACTCGTACATCCTGTTAGTGAGAAAGCTTTGTTATTGTTGTTTTTTCAAATGCTATTGAAATTATAGCCCTGAACAATAGGGTAACATTCATAGACTGAGGCCCCATTAAATTATTATTTTTTAATAGTGGAAATGTTTCTGAAATTGACTGGTGCAATGTATATGTTCTGAGTATTCACTATATTATTACTTTTTGGCAATGGGAGGGGCTGAGAAAATGGAACAAAATGGTTTTAAAATCTCAGCAGCACATCATGGGGGCACTAACCACATACTTACACTTTTTTTTAAAAAAAGATCTAGAAAATACAGTGGTGAGGGAGGTTTATCTGAGAAACTTCACTTCGAAAGTAAATTATTATTATTGACACACAGGTGATTTAAGAGAAAAACTCACAGCCTAATACTTCACTATTTTGGTTGATTTTTATCCAGAGCTTGGCCTCTTTCCTTCTTTTGCCACATTTCAGCTTGCTCGCTCCACTTAATGACTTTAAATAGTAAGCCATTCCTGAATAAGGACCATAGAGTCAGTGGCACCTGGTTAAGATGGGAAGAAATTGACAAAGATCAAATTTCTGATCCAAACTGACAAGACCGTGGGCTGTATGTCCCAGCATCCCTTGGTCTCCCCAATTGGGATTGTCTCCTATTGCTCCCTAGTGGGGGTCCCCAGTCCGATAAATCATGGGCTGTCCCTCCAGGCACCGGAGTGTGGATGGAGAGGCCAGATGGAAGCAAACGTGGACGGCCCTCTGTCACCACTGGCCGTCTGCCATCACCCGGACACTCTGCATTCCTTGCCGAGGGAATGTCACCATCCTGCCTGCATGACGGGCTGGCCATCCTCAGAGCCCTCCCAAGCAAGTGAAATACTGCGCCATGTTGTCATGGTTACTTAGCCATTTCCCTAGAGCCGTGACATCAGTGTCTCCGAGGGGCAAGAGCTCTACCTCATGCATATGCATATGCTCGGCAGGGGCCTTGCCACATCTGAGCATCTTACAATATTTACAAATTTAGTAGAAAATGGATAGAGACAGAGGGAAAGGTGACATCGAGAATGAAAGTGAAAATGACAGGAGGGCACATTATTAAATGAACAAACGAAGGCACCTGCTGGCCTGATTGGGGGGAGACACAAGGGTTAATGCTGCACTGGGATTCCTGCCTTTAAATTAACCATCTGCTTGGTCACACCAGACTCTCACCTTTTCAGAGCTTTATGCGTTTTAGATGACTTTCAGAGACAATATTTTATTTTACTCTCATAACAACCTATGACAAAAATATAGCCAGGGAGACCATCAACGTGTATCAGATGAGGAAACTGAGGCCAGAGAAGCTAGGCTCCTTGGCAAAGTCAGTTAGTTACGGGGTTTGTACTAGAGGCCCATTCTCTAAACTCCCAACTCTATTGTGTTCAACCTCTAAGGATCTGATACCTTCAGAAGACAGAGCCTTTTTAGGGGACAGTATTAAATGACTTTTTTTTTTCACTTGGCTGTGTATTTTTTCTGATTTAGCATATTGTCTACAGTACCTCCTACATAGTAGACCTTTAACGAATATTGAGCTGAATAACTTCCTGTCTGAGGGACCCTGTGGTTTCATAAAAAGTCAGATAATCTACTACTCTGTATTGCAAATGTATCAATGCCAAATTAGAAGTTAACATTTTCTAAAATAAAACATTGATGTGCCAAGAGTAGGCAATCTGGGGGACTCTCCAGTTAAGGCAATGCAGCATGGAGTGGGAACCCCCAACCTGGACAGATAACCTGTCTCACAGAGTCTGCTTGTGACTATGTCACTTACCTAACCCCCCCCCCCCATGAACAATGCAGAAGACTTGTGCTCAGGTGCAGGTGGCCACGGAGCAAGCAGAAAACCCAGCAGGTAGATTACTTAGTGCCATGTAATTGTCACATCAAGGAATCCTGCAGTTTGTCACAAGTTACTTAATAGCTGAAGTGACAAAGCTGGAACCATGAAAAGTAGAGGTAACCAGGGATGGCTTCTAAGTTAGTGGCACACAGTGTATTGTTCACTGGAGAATGCATCCCACGTATGTGGGGTCAGCTGTGGCATTCGAGCCACAAACAAGCTCTGTGTTGAGGCTGAGTATGCTGAATCTGAGTACTTAGTTCCCTGCTCAGGGGGTGGATTTGTAATGGAAAAGTGGCATTTATTGCCCTCATGGCTCTGAGTTAGCATGAACACCCCTAGGTGTTTGGGGCAGAGATTCCAGGGGTGGAGAGATGTGTCTTGTCTCCCACTCTGTCTGCCTTGGGAGGCTATACTACAGGAAAGTGGTTCAGGGTTTCTGTGTCTCTCCTATAAAGACTGGCAGATGAGCTGGCTTCTTGTGCCCTTTATTTCTAAACTTTCAATGAAGCTGGAATAAGACCAGGACCATCCTTTTATTCCAGAGATAAATTGCTGCATCACAAACTACCCCAAGATTTTGTAGTTTAAAGCAATACCTGATTAATTATTTCTTGTGATTTTGCAATAAATAGTTCAGGCAAGTCGTGGCTGTGTGAGTCTTCTGCTCTTGTGGTCCTTGCCTATATTCAGGTGGTAGGTACGACACCTTGCCTATATTCAGGTGGTAGGTGTCTGGGGCCCTGGGACACAGGGAAGGTCAGGCTCAGTTAGAGGAGTAAGAACAGAAACCCTAAAAATCAGCTTGACCCTGTTAAGTTAGCTGGATATTGATCATGGTAGCTCAGGGTTTCTAGAATGAATGTTTCAAAAGCTCAAAGAGGACACTGCAAATTTTCTTATACTTTTGTCTTGGAAGTCCAGGAACATCACTTCTGCCACATTCTCGTCGTCGTCGTCGGCAGCCGTCCGTCTCGAGAGACGATGGTGTAGCTTCTTAAGAGTCTATCTGCACCGCCGAGAATGATTGTGCAGTCCGACTCGGGAGTGACACGGTATCTGTCTCCTCCCGTGTTGAATCGACATCTTGCGATGACGCTGGAGTGTCCTCTCCAGTGAAGCTGAAGCTACAGAGCCTGGGCAGGGTGATATGGAGGGTCTGCTGTTGCCCATGCAGCAGACCCCCCCTCTCTTCGCAGCTGAAGGGTCCAAGGGAAAGACGGAGTCAATACAGCTTGGTTTCAGGTGCGCCGCAGGAGTTGCCGGTGTTGACTACAACGTCAAACCGCCTTAGGGACTCCGGCTCCGGATTTTCTGTCGGGGTTTACTCCCTTAGCCTTTCCCCTGAAGAGGTATGCTGCAAGGCAGCGGAGGTTTTTTGGAGTCAGAGTTTTCCTTCTCTGATGTGCCCTGACTGGAAGATCGAACCAGCGACACTTAGCTCGCAGGCCGACGCTCAATCCACTGAGCCAAACCAGCCAGGGTTTCTGCCACATTCTACTGGTCAAGAAAGTCATTAAGGCCAGGCCCTTTCAAGGAGAGGGGAATATACTTCAGCTCTGAATGGGAGGGGTGGCAAAACATGTGCAGTCATCTTGACTCTGATACCCCATTCCTTGCTTGGTACTTGAGAGAATCAATATCTGCAGGTGGTGTCAAGAGAATATAGAAACAGGCAGTACTTTTTTTGTCCTCTTCTTGTTCTGCTAGTTCTGTGGTCCTGTTGCTTTCTTCATTTTTGCTCTTCTCCCCACCTCACATTCTGATTCCAATTAGGCTCAGAGCCCTTGCCTCCTTTCCAGCTGCCAAACTGGAAAGCGATCCTGTTGGGAGTTAGAAGATACTATATTAAGTATGACCCCTCCCAGAGTGCTCTTTAGATCCCCAGGGAATGACTATCTAATGGTAGAATTTTATGCACTGTTTGATAAAACTCTGTAACTTCAGAAGCCTTTTGGGACAGGCTGGTAATGTGGTGGATGGGGACTGGAGCAGCTCAATGCACGTGTCCTGGGTAGAAGGGCAGCTCCACTGCCATGTAGCTCCACTGATTGTGGTTCTGTGGGAGTCTTAGGTCAGTGGACCTTCAGATTTTTCAAAAGTGCTGAAGCCCTGGCCAGGTGGCTCAGTTGGTTGGAGCACCATCCCATGTACCAAAAGGCTGCTTGTTTGATCCCTGGTCAGGGCGCATACCTAGGTTGTGGGTTTGATCCTTGGTCAGGCCACGTATGGGAGGCAACCAATCGATATTGCTCTCTTCTGTCACTGTTTCTCTCTCTCCCTTCCTCTCTCTCTAAAATCAATAAAAAAACATAACCTTGGGTAAGGATTTAAAAAACAGAGGCTGGAAATCCAGATCGTTACAGGCAGATAGTCTGATTTTTAGAATATGAGTTCATTTTGTTAAGAACACAGTGCCTTTTGAGATGCTACCTTGTGACTGAATGGGTAGGAGTGGAAGTCACTCCGAGGCTCTGGAGAGAAGAGGAAGAAAACATCAGCCACGTCACACTGCTGGCTGGGGAACGAGGCTGCACCCTCATCTGGTGAGCATTTCCCCCCTAAACTTTGAAAGGAAGACGCATTCCGATTGGAGTGAGATAGCATGAGCAAATGTGGAAAAGCTCACACTAACTGCCTTTCTTAATAAACAGTTTGAATTTGCTAAGGAAAAAACAAGCTCCATCCCTTTCCTGGTCTTCTGTTCTGGTATTTGTAACTAGAGCTGGGGACAAGTGGTGTTTTCCTCTGTGACTGGGTGTTTTGTTCTTTGCCTGCTCTCACATCTACATAACTTCCCCAAGTATTGTTTGTTTTTTTTCTACGAATATTGACTACCTCTGGCAATTTATGAAAACATTACTGAGACTTTCTGATCAACCACAAAGCACATTACCTTCCTGGCCAAGAAATGACCATGTCATCAGAAGGTCTGCCATTTAAAAGTCTCGCTATTCCTTTTGAAAAGTGCTAAGTGGCTGCCTCTGTTTCTTCCAGCACCTTATTTGGCACAATCCAAATGAAATTCAAACGCCTGCTGCCACTGTGTTGGAGATCAAAGTGCTAATTACTCATTTCTAGAATCTGCTTTTCTGATGGTGGCTCTCTTCAAACCTGTAATCACAGAGATACAATCACAGAATAATGAAATCTGCTTTTTCACCTGAGGCTGACAGATTTCCTCTAACTCAGTCTCATCCACGCCACCTGTAAGTGCACCCCACTATGGTTCCAGATTGAAAATGAAACAAGAGTAACCCCTGCAAACCCCACCCAAAACAGACACATAAATACCATCCCTACCAAGACCCAGCCCTCCATCCCACCAAGACCCAACAAACTTAAAATGGAAGCGTATAATTTGCAATGGAGTAGCTCTTAGGGCAACATAACTAATTTATGGTCCCTTCCGAATTTGATTACCTCTGGTCATTACCTCTGATTGGAATGAGCTCTCCATTAGAGGCTTGGTTTCCACTTGTGAGGGCCCAGTCTGCCTGCCCACCTTTTCTGTAACAGCCACAGGACTTGGTTGCCTCACCTCTGCCTGATGTCTGTGGTCACATGCAACCGCCCCCAGCTCATCGCTCTTGTCTATGGCCGTGCAGTTTCTACTCACACCCATCCAAGCTGGCCCCCTCATTTCCTCACTTGAGAAACCCCAGACTGTGAGATATATCGTCAGGCACTAGTTCTTGATAACAGGAGCACTTGAAGGCCTGGGATGTGAACTATGTGAATTCATACTCAGTTTTAATAAACTGAGGTAATTAGTTAGTTGAAATGCGATAGAAAGCGAAAGCCTGTGACATAGAGAAGACGGCTGGCTGCCAAGACAGACTTATTCTTCACTGTGCTAACATCCATTGCTTCATCAATACAGAAGTCTTCAATCTTTTGGCATTTCATTATATTGTAAAATGAATATATAAAATTTGCACATCTATGCTTTTCTTTTTTCTTGTTCTCCTGAAAACTTGAAAAGAAACTTTTCATGTGTGTCTCCTGTTTCCTCAACCTGGGCACATGCTATGATTTAACTAGATTTCTGAGAGGTGTGCATGCATTGCATATTAATTGTACAACACTGATTCTAAGGAAACATATATGTATGAAATGGATGAATTAAACAAATAGGAGGGTAAGGATTATACGCTTTGTGACATCGAAGATCTTGTCTGTCCTGCTCTTAAATTCACTCCTACCTAAAATAGCCCCCCAAATATTTCAGAGCTCAATGAAATTTTTTGGATAAATGAATTAATAGGTACAAGACCATTTAGATGACTGTAGTGTGTTTAATGGTGTTAACCCAATAGATATGTCTGTGTCAAATTCCTTGGACCTGTGAATATAATATTTTGGGGGAAAAAAGACTTTAAAAATGTAATTAACTTTAAAATTGTGAGATGAGGTCATCCTAGATTATTTGAGTGGACCAAAACCTAATGACAAGTGTCCTTGTAAGAGATGCATAGGCAGGTTCCAAAGTCAGAAGAGGGACAGATAACGTGACCGAGGAGGCAGAGTTGAGGGATGCAGGCACAAGGCGAGGGATGCAGGCACAAGGCGAGAGATGCCTGGAGAAACCTGAAGCTGGGGGAGGTGAGGAACAAGTCTGTCCCTGTAGCCTCTGGAAGGAACATGGCCCTGCTGATGCCTCAATGTCAAACTTCTAGTCTCCAGAACGGTGAGAGGATAAATTCCTGTTGTTTTAAACCACCAAGCTTGTGGGAATTTGTTATGGCAGCCACAGGAAGCTAGTAGGGGAAGTAAAGTGAGAGACATGGGCTGCTTTAGAAAGTGTCCTGGGCAGAGGTGACCACCTTATAGTGGATCTAAGTGGGGTTGGGCTACCAGACATTATCTTTTGGTTCTGCATCTCTTCTCAGGATGGAACAAAAGGCGATGCTTGCATGACTGAAATGTCATGAAGATTTTGTGAGACACATATTGCTCCTGTCTGTGGTTGTGGAAAATACCATTCTCCAGGCAGAAGCAATCCTGGGTCTATTGTGAAGGCTACACAGCTCGAGTTCTGAAACTCTGAGACACAGGGGATCAGAGCATCATGCCCACACTTCTTTTGTTGTAGCTGAAAGACCATTTTCATAGACCGATAAGGAGAATGGGAAGCAGTGAAATGAGTACACACCCACTGCAAATTCTAGGAAAGGAAACACGAGAAGGTGACTAGATGCAGCTCCAGGCCCACCACATACAGAGGGATGCTTCAGCCGGTGGGAGGGGGACAGGTGTTTCTGATGAAGACTTCTTCACCATTGTGGAAATTTAACCCCACATCCCGTGACGTTGCCATTCAAGCCAGTTCTTCTCACTAGTTGATAATGACTGCGTGTGGGCAAAAAGAGAGGGGCAAACTGAAGAACACAGATTTACTTTTTCATCTTACCCAGCTAACTGGTGAACAAGGTGGCTATAACCGGTTTTGCCAAAATGATGGCCTGCTTGGAGGTCCAGTGGGATTCAGCTTTTATCTTGAGAGAGACTGTGAGAGGTTTGTTTTTCACAGGGGCTTTAGCCTACAGTTAAGTGCAAACACCTGCTGAAGTACTGGTAATTAGTAGGTAATTAGTAGTTAATGTTCTTAGAATTTAAAAAGAAAGCTTACATAAGTAATTACTTACTATTTCTTATAATGTGCTGCTTTTCTTGAGATTTTATATCCCCAGAACATTTGCCAAGTTCCTAGGTTCCTCAACATACTAAATTGTTTATTAATTACACACGTATATTGCTTTCAGGAAAAAAAAAAGAAAATACATTAAATGTTGGAAATAAGAATGAGTTATCTTTTAAATTACAGCAGAGAACTCATTTGAAATTACAGAATGTGGGGCTGGTAGTATATCTGGAAGGTGGCTTTGGTTTAGAAAAATAGGGATGTCACTGGGAAGGAAGAGGTAGATACAGAAAGAATGTTCAAGACCATTTAATAAAACACTAAGTGTTAAATACATTTCACAGAAGGGTTCTTTTCATGTCAGCAGACGCACATCTATGCCTTGGCTTGTCAGAAAGACCACCAGGACTCCCATTCGTTGGGGTGAGCACTGCCAACAAAGCTAAGTGGTTCTAACAATCTCAGGCTCTTGAGGTGACAGAAACGGAAGGACACTGGAACACATTAATTAGTGCGCTGTGACTATATTTTCAAAAGATTTTTGCTTTAGAATTTTTAAAGCAGATTTCCAGCCCCTAAACCCTGGAGACTCTCCATGCCAACTAGAAATGGGCATTTGTTCATTTACTTCGTTTAGAGGCTAGAGCTCTGAAAATTGCATTTGAAATCTGTTTCTTGTGTTGAATCACCACAGAACCTTCAGCACAGCAATCTTATAACTTCAGTTTTCTTTTCTTTTCTTTTGTTTATTTTTCAATTACAGTTTATAGTCAGTATTGTGCTATATCAGTTTCAGATGTATAGCACAGTGGTTGACAATAGTGTACTTTACAGAACGGTCCCCTTGATATTTCATGTACCCACCTGGCTCCACACGTAGTTGCTACAACATTATTGGCTATATTCCCTAAGCTGTATTTTACATATAGTTGGCTCTAACTGCCAATTTGTACTTCTTAATCCCTTCATTTTTTTCACCCACTTCCCCAAGCCCCCTTCCTTCTGGCAACCATCAGTCTGTTCTCTGTATCTGTGAGTCTGTTTCTACTTTTTAAAAAACATTGGTTCTTCAGAGTCCACATTTAAGTGAAATCATATGGTATTTATCTTTCTCTGACATATTTCACTTAGCATAATACCCTCTAGGTCTATCCATGCTGTCACAAAAAGTAAGATTTCATTCTTTTTATGGCCGAGTAATATTCCATTATATATAGATACCATAACTTTCTTATCCACTTGTCTATTGATGGCACTTGCTTTCATATCTTGGCTATTATTTATAGCACTGCAATGAACATGGTAGCGTGTATGTTCTTTTGAATTAGTGTTTTGGGTTTCTTCGGATATAACTTCAGTGTTCTTATCTTTAAAATGGGACTAACGGGTGTTTCCCTCTTCTCTTCCCATACTCTGCCACTACACACAAAGGTACTTTATAGGAATGTCAATATGTGTCACCTTTTACTACCACAGTGGGGGAAAAAGTCTAAAAATCACATATGTATTTGCCACAGCCATAACTAATAATACACATGAAAAAGAATAACTTGGTGATAAATATATATGCTTCAGTTACTATTTATTCCACAGTGTGGCTTTATTACTTCTCAGCTATTCACTGGCTGTCTCTATAGAATCCCAAGTTAAAGAATCTTTTGAGAAATTATTAAAGCAGGATATTTGAATAGAATAGAAGCAACTGAAAATTGAAATCAAGATTCTGGGACCCAGAGAGGTCAAAATAGAAGCTCCCTCACCACATGATGCTCAAACAGGCTTTTTCCTGTTTCAGGACTGCTTGTAATAATTGTTCATAGGAGCAGAGGGAAAAAGGAAAAACTAGGAGGAACTTAGGGAAAAATAGATCTCGAGCTGGCAGACATTTTAAAACTCTTTGTTCTCTGGACATTTGGGAAGCTAATTCTAGATAAAAGAGAATCTTCCTTTTTAAAATACTATCAGAGGAGAAACATTTAACCTTGCTCTTTTTTGAAGGTATTATTTTTTAAAACATAATTGATAAATTTAATATACTACTAATTATATCCATTTTACCTTGAGCACCTTCAGTAGGAAAAGATAACCCTCTGAATTCTTCAGGAGCATTTTTATTTATTTTTTTGTCTTCTCTCACTTTTCCTCCAGGTAAAAGAATATTCCTCCCTTAGCCTTTTCCACATATCTTATTTTACTTTTTTTTTTTTTTGCCATTATATATGCATATATGTGTGTGGCTCGGGTATTTTTATCACAGTATTCTGTTTTCTATTACTTATTACGATTTGTATTATTTATTGTTTATTGTCTGTCTCACTCCCACTAGATAGTAAATGCCACCAAAACAGAAACTTTGATTACCTTATGGAAAAATATATACTCAGTGCCTAGTGCAGAGTCTGGCACATAGTAGGGAAACAATAAATACTAGTTAAATAAAGAACATAATGAATAAAATAGGATTTAAGAATATGACCCAGCACTGACTATATAACAAGGTTATTTCAAGGATCCTGTATTCAATGTTTGCTCTTAAACTGACAATGAAAATTTAGGATAAGGCTGTCAGTCATTATGACTCAAATCTCCTGCCATCTCTGAACACTGTGAATCACTCCCAGGTCCTCTGAGTTACCAGTGGCTTTTACTAATACTTCACTTGCCTTAACCTACTTCACTATGTTGTGTCCCACTACTTTTCAGTATACTGAGGACACTTATTAATATCCCAGATGCTGACTGCTATCCCAACTTGCTGTCACTCATCTACTTACTGTTTACTACAACCTTACATTGTTGACTTATCTAGAATTTTAGTTTCCAAAATATTTCTTCCTAATTTATTGATGAGTATGAAAAATGAATCAGAATCAAAAGTCATTATATATACTTCTGTAAATAAGTAAATCTATATCTATGACTTATACCTCTGTCATTAAGTGGTTCTCTCCCAGATGCAATAAATATAACAATCTTTACTCTATATAGAGCTCAAGTTGATGAGAAAAATGATAGATAAATGAGCATTAGTCATTAATAAACAATTTGCACAAGAGAAAATAGAATGGTTATAAAATACATGGGAAAACATTTGATTTCATTGGTGATCAAATAAATGCAATTTAAAATGATGGGAGATATTTTTGTTTATCAAATTAGCAAAGATGTAAAGATTTTCTAATGTTTTACTGTTAGACAATTTCCTGGTTTGTCTGTGGTCTTCCTTCATTTTTATTTTCTTTTGCTGCTCCTTCTTTGATCAATAAATTTCCCCCTTTCCCTTCTTGTTCTTTTCGGAATTAATTTTTGGGAGACTTATAAATCTTATTTTTGGGATTTTCCTTTTCTAAATGTATCTGTTCTTAAAATTTCTTCCTTCTTTCATTTTTTATTTTTTTGATTCTTTGAATATGGTTACATTTGATTTTTTAAATGATTGCTTTTTGAATTTTCTTAGAATTTGTAGTGATACACCTGCACCAAGATATTTTCAGGACCATAAAATTAGCTTGAGGCTCTTTCTAACCTGTGACTTACTCTGTTTTTAAGTAAAGTGTGTCTTTTTTACCTTTTCCATAGTCAGTTTTTAGAATAAGTTACTCTAGAATTGTATCTTAGACAAATGTCTAGAAAGAGAGGTGGGCAGCTGAATTTCAGTTTTTATATGTATCACATGACCAGAGATTTGGCACATGCAGTTGAACCAGAAGATTCAGTGCAGCAGAAGTGGCAAATGCCTAATGCTTTGCTCCCTCCGTAGATGGAGCACAGGCCATGAACAAATGCACTGAGGAGCCATATTTCACTGGCAGGAGAGGGACAAATGTGCCCACTCGGTCTCCAACTTTTGCTAAACTGTAGTGGCACAAATCCAAGTTTCAAAAAAGTATCCTAAGCCTCTAGTTCTTTTGGACTGTAGCTGTCTGTGGTTTTTACAGCAGCGAGATTGCCTGAGCTTACGACACTCTTGGGAGTGTAACAGGGACCTGAGGAGTTTTAAGCTGTGGCTAGCGCTGTTTACTCAAAGCCATCTTGGAAGTTCACTGAAGCAGGGGCAAGATCTCTTCTCTACTGAGTGCCTTAGGGGATGACCACAAACACTGATTGGAATCAGAACTGCACTGATGTGGACAATATAGATACAATCATGTCCCGATTTAGAGCAAAATGCTGCATCATGTTCCGGATCAAATTTATACACTAGGTTTCATTTATGTCTTTTAACAGAGAACAATAGTCGCTCTTGCTGCTGCCTGTTCCCAGTGAAATAGTCCATGTATAGACTTTCCCTTTTCAGCAGCAGTTGTGTCTACAAATGCTATTCTCCAAACGACAGCTATTCTCAAAGCCACCAGGCATGCGATTGCCCGAACAAAGAGGTGCATTAAAAGAGTCTTGACAATTTCAGCTCCTAGAAACACAGGGGTCACACAAATCTGCCAACTTGAAAGAAAACAAATCACTAGGGCAAGACATTTTATTTAGTTCTAAACAGCATCTAGCACATGGATAGCATTTGAAAGCATTAATACAGGCATAATGCAAATCAACATGGGCCTGCAGACCAGGAGCTGAAAGAAATTAGGCCTAAACCCTAAAGAAATCAGACC
The DNA here is from genome assembly GCF_987537825.1 of Furipterus horrens. Lineage (NCBI taxonomy): Eukaryota > Metazoa > Chordata > Mammalia > Chiroptera > Furipteridae > Furipterus > Furipterus horrens. The sequence continues at coordinate 36,355,068 of NW_028327178.1, forward strand.
ATGAGTAAAAAGGAATTTCAATAAACTTATCAAACATTATTCACTAATATGTCAGTCATCCATATATATCTTGTACACTGATGTAAGTTACAAAAGAAGTCAACATTTACAGGTAGAGACTTAAAGTGTAATGAAGGAGACAGGACAAGCACAAATAACTATAAACAAAAGGGGCAGGAACCATTATACCACAGGCAAAAACAATGTCAGCTCTACAGAGTTTGAGAGGAGCATGCTGGCTACTTACAGAGGTAGAAATCTTGCTAGAGGACTGGAGGGAAGATTTCTGTATTGAAGGGAGCAAGGTATGCTCCTTTTATTAAAATACCAGTAAAAATATGCATGAGATGCCAGATACAACTGAGATTGAATTAAACTGAAAAGATCCTATAGGTTCTGAATTGACTCAGGGATTCACTAAGCTAGGATAATAGGATCTGGGGTCTGTTTAGACTCATTCATTCTTTCCTTCATACCTTTATTAATTCAACAAAAATATTGGCAGTTACTATCTGTCAAGAAGTGATGTTAAATGTTGGAGATATGCAGGAAAATAAGTCATTATCCCAGTTCTCAAGAAGAAAGTCATCTAGGGGATAAGACAGACGTGGAAAAGAAATGAACATAGAATAATGCTTAACTACTAAAAGTGTTACAAGGTGAAAGGAGGGAGTGACAGCCTCTATCTACCTGGAGGGTTAGAAAAGGTTGGGTCTATAGGATGGGTGGGGTTTGTTATCCGGGTAAAAGAGAGTGAGAGGGAAGGATGTAAAGGTCAGGGTTGTGTCTAAGAAGTAGCAATTCCCTGCGGCTGCCCTGAATCCAGTGGTGAGAAAAGTTAGATAGTGACATAGGGACAAACTATGAAGGGCTTTGAAAGACATTTGACCTTGGTGTATAAGCAATGGGGAGCCCCAGGAGGTTTTAAAGGGGAAGGATATGAGCAGATCAGTGCCTTCCAGAGATAACTCAAGAAACTGACAAAAAGCTCAGTGGACTATTCATAGATGACTGCCATGTCAGTGAAAAATCTTAGATAATTTTATTGACTTCATCTTTTACTCATGGTCTGATTTCTTTAGAGTTCAGTCTAATTTTTTTAATCTCCTGGTCCACAGACCCAATTAATTAGCATCATAGTTGTATTAATGCTTCTGAGTGCCATCATGGTGCTAGGTGCAGCTTAGATTAATATGATGTCTTCCCTCATGATTAGTTTTCTTCCTATTTGGCTGAATTGTGACTGCTGCTTCCCTGAAATGTCACCCAGGACTGGAAGCCATGGGAAGGAAGCAGCTGAGGACTCTCCCTTCTCTCTTGGCATGTCCTAGGAGCCGAGTCTGCTCTGCAAGTCTCCCAACTTGGTTGCCCCAATCTTCCTTTTCATGGCCTCAGTGGGGAGAAGGAGGTACTGCATTTGTGAAAAAACTAATTGCCTATGGTTGTTGCTCTATGTTCTGCAAATAAAGGAGAAAATTTGATGATGCATATAAGGGATGCATGTGATTTTTCCTTTACTCACTGAATAATAAAAATTGTGAAATAACTAAAAAGAAATGCTAATGTAATGCTTATTACATGTCATCTTTTTTCCTATGTTATTTATATAAATTAATTCACTTAACCACTTACTGTAACACTATGAGATTGGTATTATTATAATGAAGAAACTGAGGCATAGAGAGGTTTAAGTTATGCTGTGTGAAAGGCTATGGTAGGAGTCAAGCCCAGACAGTTTGGATCAAAAGGCTATGCCTTTACTAACTTACCTAACTCTAAAAGTCATAATTCCACTTTACGCCAGAAATATGTATTGCCACTACAACGTTCTTTACAACCTGATCACAACCAGATCACATACTTCCCCAAACAGTATATCCCAGTGTTGAACAACCCAATTTATTGTGAAAATTTCTCCCTGAATGAAATAGTTATCTACTTTCCTGAAACACCAGGAACACCAGGAAATCCATTGTGTTGATTTCAGATCTCTGGAGCCCTTCAGAGTTAGTCTAACCCTTTCTCAATATGACAGTCCTTAAAGTACCTGAAAGAAGCTATCCTGTTGCAAGCTCACGTAGCTATTCATCCGCTTACCGAATGGGGCCTTCATTCTCATCTGGATTGCCAACTGTTTTTTCTAAATCCCTCTGAGAACACCCTTTCCAGAATGAAATATAATTTCCCAAGGTGGTCTGACCAGAAGAAAGTATTTCTTGTTCAGGGCATTTTTCTTCTTTTAATGGAATCTAAGACCCAGTAAGAATGCTGGGCTAGAGTCAATACCACAAGGTGAGATACAAATGAATGGAGTGAGGGGTGAGGGTGTTAGATACAGGAAAGAGGTGGAATTTAAAGCTCCTGATGAGAAATTTAAATCTCATTGAGAATCAGTTTAGGCCCACTGAAGTGTTCCGAGAAAGGGAGGGACACAATCAAAGTAACTCAGGGGTTCTTCAGGCAAGTTCACTTCTCTTACCTCATCAACAGTGCTAATGAGGAGGAGGCTTGTGAGCATTTCGTGGGTTTTTTTTTTTTTTTTTCTGATAGGTTTGTTGTATCCTATCTTCAAGAGGGTAATGAATGAATAATAATAAGACCAGGCTAAAAAGATGTGTTGGCATTCGAGTTCAAGTATTGGGCTTGGAATTAGGCATTGAATATTCTGGTCCTGAATTTGCTGTGTGGTTTGGGTAGGTCAATTTACCTTCTCCATCTCCCCCATCATGCTCACTTGTTTGTAAAGTACTTTGTACTCCTTAAATAAAAGATGTTATAAATCACTTAAAGATCTGTTTGCTGAATATTTTTAAACTTGAAAAGGAGAAGGTAAATCTCAGGATTCATGAACTTCTGAAGATAAATGAATTCACAATTTTCAAGAATTACACCCAGGACTTTTAAGCAGATAGATAATATGGATAGTGATATTAAATGAGAAAGAGGAGGAGAAGAAAATAATGATGTTAGTGATGATGGTGTTGATGATAATAAAACGCTTATTGAACTAGACATTTTCATTAAACATTTTCTCATTTAATCCTCCCAACAACTCTATAGGCAGGGTACATTAGTCTACCTACTTCATAATGAGAAAACTAATGCTCAGTGAGGTAAATACCTTTCCCAAGATAATAAAATTAGGAGTGGTGGATCTGAGATGTAAATCCAAAGCTCTAAGATTCTAATGATTAAGCTTTTAAAAGTTCTGCCATAGTTTCCAAAACTTGCCTGATCCTATTAAAAATTCAAAGTCCCAGGTTTCTTTCCTAGATCTTCTAACTCTTCGGTCTGGGTGGGACCTAGAAATATATTCTTTTAAGAAATGCCCTGAGTTATATTTTTAATAAGACAAGCAGGGTTGTCATACTGTACAGCAGGTGTTGGCAAAGATTTTCTTAAGAGGTTAAATAGTAAGTATGTTAGAGTTTGTGAGCCATGTGGTTTCTGTACAACTATTTTGCTATTGTAGTACAAAAGCAGTTATAGACAATATGCAAATGAATGCATGTGGCTACATTCTGTTAAGGCTTTATTTACAAAAACAGTCAGTAAGTTGGATTTATTTAGCCTGTGAGCTATAGTTCGTCACCCCCTGCTGTATGTCTTAATTTTCTCTATAGGAATCATTTGTAAATTCCTTAAGATCATCTGAATACATTCCAGGGTTGGACTCTTATATAGGGTTCTATTCGGACCTAATTTGAATTTTGAGGTACAATTTTAGCCCATTTTCCCTTATGTGTCCCTGGGAACCTACCCTTTTAGGGATTGTACTGACAAATTTTGGTCCATGGGACTTCATTCTCCGGTTAGCCAGGGCCTCACATAATCATTACCTCTGTAATTCTCCAAGATGTGTTGTTTCATCATTCTGCCATGGTGCCTTGTACATAATTATTGCTTAATAAATATTTACTAAAGTGAGCATAGTACATATACTAAATTGAACATAGTAAATACTTATTAAGTAGTAGTTATGTGCTAGGAACTACGGTGGATTGAATTTTCAGGTAGGGAGTTGGAAATGCATGTGTGGCATTGAGAAAAAAGATGAGTGAGATGCAGAGTTGCAATCAGTGTAGGTAGCACTGCGAGTTAGAAGACAGTGGAGAGAACTTTGGAGAGAGGCAAGTCAGGACTCCTCAGTGCAAAAGTCTGAGATGGGAAGACCAGAAAAGTAGAGAACTCTTACTGAATGACAAAAACTACAAGTTGTTCAATAGTGTCAACTCTAAAGAAGTCTAGTAGAATAAGCACTAGCCAGTGGCAGGGACATTCATTCATCTTTGAGAAGTTCTTTAGAAAAATATGAGCACAAGCCAGGTTTCTATGAATAGAGTAATTTATGGGAGAAATGAAGTGAAAAAATTGGACGCATGTCAGAATTTCAGATCTTGAAGGTGAAAGGTGGAGAGGAGATAAACTTAGTGGGACTTGAGGGATGGATAAAAGAAGGGGTAAGGAAAACAGTTGTGATCTATTTGCCATGGTTTTTTTTCAGGAGGGAGAAATGTATCCTCACAATTAGAAGGAGAGAATGGGGGAAACTTAGTGTCAGAAGCCATGTTTGATTTCAGAAGATAAGCTGTTAATTACTAAGAATAGGGACTAGAATGATTCCTTATGTAAAATGTTATTGCTTGGATCTGGGTTCCCACTAAAAGTTTCTGGGCCCAGGAATCTCCTAAGTCACAAGGGTTCTATTCCCAGAGTAGCTCATTAGATAACCTGGCCCATTCCGATGTAAACATTAACAAGCTAAAAGAAAAGGAAAGAAGAAACAGCAGCAGCAGCAACAACAAAACAACGTCCATCTCTAAAAACTCCAATTACTTAACCAGGAAGTTGTTTTCTTCAAAGACATTTTTCTTACGAAGACATAGAATGGGGAAAAGTAGGTTTAATGTTGTGGGCATTCAAAAACAGTTTATTCTTATATTATTATTTATTAATTATTGTATTGTTTTCCATATGAGCAACTGTAAACCTCCTTTTGCCCCATCCTGTGTATTTTTTCTCTCTCTTTCTCTCTCTTTGTATAAGGATCTTACTGCTTGAAGGAGACCCCCCAAAACATAAACATACCAACACAAGCAACCTTGCATAGTTAAACATCACCTCATGTACCTAGCTTAGAAAGGTCGATAGGAGTTTTTGTAGAAGGGGCAAACACCTTGGAAGAATCTGAGGAAAGCAGTGGAATGCCAAATTGTAACAGCTGCTAAAGCCAGGAGGTCGTCAGAGACACTTTATACTGATGAGTAATTGAACCATATATATATATATATATATATTTAAAATTTATTATCTATCCATCCATTCATCAACTATCTATTAATAATTTATCGACCTACCCACTACTTATGTATGCAGAGGGGACTTTAGCCAGCAATGAACACTCAAACACTGAAAGTAATAGGTGAGAATGGATTGACAAACCATGATCAAAGGATCAGGTAGAGAGGATGGGATCCAAAAAGGAGGATCCTGAGGAATGATGGTGGCTCCCACACTGGCTTGCAGGCGCATGTATTGGTGCTATGTGCATACATTTCTGAATAGAGCTGTAGACATGCTGCTCCAGTTTTAAGCAGTCATCATGGCAGAGGCTGAAATGGTCTGGCAGGTGTGAGCATCTTGCCAGGCATTGCCAAGGCTCTTTAGGTACGGAATACAAGCAACCACAGCCTAGCAAAGGATGCTTTCACAGCTCTAATGAAAATTTTACCTGTCCCAGTGATAAAGTGGAATCCTACAACTTTTGTAAAATCAGAGTGAAGAAGCTTAATTCTAAGTTGCTTTGTTTTGTTTTGTTTTTAGTCTGAGAGCTTCATTTCCCTTCCTTCGCTTGTGGTACTCCTAGTAACACATATTTGTCACCGTTTTGCAGAAAATCAGGTATCGCATGCAGAAGTGCAGTTACTAAATCACCCATGTTCCCCACCTCTATAATTAATCCTCTTACTAGGCTTATTTTTTAACCTTAAATTAATCCCTCTTTTAGCCAACTAACATTTATTGTGGAAGAGGTAAAAGAAACAGAAACATTCTTGAATATCTAACAACCAAATGCTTGATGTACAGATATTTGATGCACATTAAAAAGACATAAGCATACAAAAAGAAAATTAAACAAGTAAAAAATCAATATAGCTGCATGAAAGTAACTAATTCAATCGATATGTATTTGTTTGCTTGTATTCAGAGGGAATGAAGAACTGCAAGACATTGGATCTACACTGGCCTTTCTAGTAGCAGCCTTTGTAAAGAAGGAAACTTGAACAGAATTCTGGGCAAGGCAGGGACCCGAGCCCCAATGACAGGTGACTGGGCTGGCAGTATGTGCGTTGGGGATAAGGGAGGGTGTCTGGCCATGGTGGATTTAGAAATGTGCAATAGAGATTTCAGATCTAGTAGCTATTAAATTTTTTCACAAGGGGGTTGTGATTTATGTAAGCTAGCTTATTTGCATAGACAATCAACTAAATATGTATATACAAGTCTTGAGTAAATATATCTAATTTATCCTCATGATCTTTAAAATGCATTATTTTATTCCTTACAAATTACAGATGTTTCTTGCATCCTCTATGTATCCTTGCTTTATGCTTCTAGGTGAACACGGCACGCTTCCCGTCTTTCCCAAATGGTTGGGAAGATTTTTGTGGAGTTATTACATAGTGTCCATGTTGCCGCTGTGGGTTTTCTACCCTTGTGACCTGTGTCCATTACCTTCTCTCCCGAGATTTCACAGGGTAAATGAAATTAGTGCCTCTTTCACAGAGGGTGCTTCAAGGGTGCATAGCACCCTTGTGCATAACAGTTACTCCTGGTGCACAGATGACTGATTTTACTTACCCTTCCTGATGTCACAGAGCAGGAAAAAAGGGAGGACTTTGTGCTCTTATCTTGAGCAGATCATAGGTTCATCCTACTTATGGAAACAGGGGCATGAGTCTCTTTTTAGGGTTTGAAGATGAATATGTACATTGTGCATTGAAATACAAAGTTTGACTGACTCTATCTCAACTCTGGCAGTCTCATGAATTGTTATTATCAGTACTGCAATTTTAAAACATCACATAGAGCCTTAGCTGTCTGATTCCCATTGACTTCCAGCTATTGTACATTCACATAATGAAAGCAGTTTGTCCACATGAATAAAACATCGATGAGGTGTATGTATAAGTACCATTTAAGAAAAAAATAGAGAAGGTAAAGCATATTTATATATATAAAAAAACAGAGAGGCAAAGGGACAAATTTTCTGGTTAACAGAAGGGTCTCACCCGAGTGTCTGAAATCATCCCCCTAGATCATATTCAGGTGGCATTGTCCCCACAGGCCTAGGGACAAGCAAAGCTACTCATGCAAAAAGTGGGATCTCCTAGAAAGTATTTTTCCCTACAGTGGGTTTTTCACTTTTTGCTCTTTGTAATTGATTTGAAAGAGTAGCATGGCTTCAGGAACCTTGGGACTACCTCTTTAAGTCTCCCGAGTAGGAGTTAAAAGCTGGCAGCCCAGCTGGCTTTCCTCCGTCCTCAACAAATCTCAACTCTTGCTGAAATTAATGTGGCTCAAGCAGGGGCCAGGGCTGCCAGTTGTCCAAAGACAAATTGTTGGTTTTAAGAAAAATCCCCCTTTTAACGATTCACAGTTGAATTTGGCTTTAAACTCAGCTTCAACAACAAACAAAACAATGAGCTGTTGGAGAGGTTGAACTTGAAGCTGCCAATGTGCAAGTCATGGAGAACTTGATGTCCACAGGGTTCGGAGGCTTTCGGTGCCATGGCACTAGAGCCCATGGAACCAATGAGAAAGCAATGACAACAGATGACATTGTGGGTAGCATGTGGGTGTGGCAATGCTCAATTTCTGCTGCTCTTCCTTTGGGAGATCCAGGTTTCATTTCTACCTCAATGTGCTTTTAGAGTCTGTGTTAGACACTGTGCATGCTGCCCTGTGGAGAGCAGGCGGCACAGACGTGTGAAACACAGCTTCCACCCCCAGGCGCTTAATATCGATCTAGGAAAACAAGGCCCCCACACATAAGAAGAAACACAAAATTGAAATGCAAGATTCTCAGGTCTGGCTGTATCAGAATCCCTTGGTAAGCTTAATAAACAGACATGTACTTGTATAGGTACACAGATGCTCACACACTCACAAGCACCTGCAACAGCATAAATAAGGACAACCATAACAAAAGTCTCTGCCCCCACCCCAGACCTCTTACTGAATCAGAATCTCTGGAGTTGGGGCTGGGAATTTTGTAGGTTTAAACAGTTTGATTGATTTTTATTCATAGCCAGGGACAAGAAAAACTGACTTAGGTGGCAAATGGTTTTGGGTAAGAGATATGGGTAACTCATGCCTAGAGAGAAGACATGGCACTGCCACTGGTGAGGGAACGCTTCCTAGGGCAGACAGGAGAACACGTGTACCTGCTCGGCCCTCTGAACCTGAGAGGGCACTGCCATCTTAGGGCATGCCTGAACCCACCTGGGTGGATTAGATGTAAATGAAAGCTGGGGCAGGAAGACATGTAACTAAGGCTATAATGAAAAAACAGAGCTCTTAACCTTGGGCAGAATCGTATATTTAGGGTGCCTAAGTTTTATCGCGGGAAGAAGTAGGGTGGATGGGTGGATGCACATTGCCATCCCCTCATGACTCCCTTACTCAAACCATTAAACAGTATCCATGTCCTGGGGGATAAGGCTTCCCTCTTCACATGGGAGAATGTAGCCAATTTTCCCAAAGGCAGGCTTGCCACTAACCTTTGTGGGGCTCGGGCAAGAGAAGACATGAAGGCCCGCAAGCCATAAATGTAAATATTTAACACAAACAAAATATGATCTATCCATTTATTATGACAAGTATTATTTTTTAGTGACTTGGTATATTGGATTCAAATTAAGGATTTCTTGGCCTTTATGAAGTTCTGTGCTGAAACTTGGTGGAGCAGGGAGAGCTCACCCCCAGTCTGCTGCATTTCCCTTTCTTCCCCTTCCCCCAGCTCTGTCCTGCATCACCAGGGGCTATATGCAGATCCCTCAGAGCGCACATCCAACCTCCATTTATAAGACCTGCAAGCAATGGCTTCTTGGCTACCCAAGGGCTTAGCAGAGCCTATACTGGCAACACAGAAGTTTGAAAGGTATAAAGCTTCATATGAATTAATTACATAATTATAATTGGAATGTGCTTTATTAAAACCTCTATTTTCCCATCTGCCAAATAGAAGATGAGAATACACACTCCAATGCTTTTTTACTTATCATCATTTTCACCATCAGAGTTAACAACTTTTTTGTGTTTTCCTCCTATAACGGAGAAGGCCAGTGTAACAGTGTTATTAAATCTTGACTATAAAACTTAGGGGACTGAAAACACCTTATAGATCTTCAAATTCTGTGATTTTACCTAGATGCCTGAAGATTTCAGGACTGAGTGTGTTTTGTTTACCTAGAGCTTATGTTTTTGTTTCCAGTTCAAGCAACATTTAAAACCCAGAGATTTAACATAGAAATTCAGCTTTGAAAAACTCTAAGACCTGACTGCCTTGGTCCAGCCTCCTTTGGTGCCTGAAGCCTAGTGGGCGGCCCCTCTTCCCTTTGATTTTCAGGCAGAGTGCATGTGCGTGCAGTTACCTTCAGTCCTCCTTACCCAGGTTGTCTATGAGTCTGGCATCTATTGTCCAAGATAGAATTTTGAGCTCCTGTCCACATCCAGGTCTTTTTGCCTCCTTCTCTGCCTTCAGCTCCCTGATCCTCTCTCCTTTTCTGCAACGCACTCACCATTCATGCACTTTCCTACTTCCCGGCCTTTGCTTAGCAGTTTCCTCTGTCAGCTGCACACTCCACTTCCACTCCAGTTAGTTAATTTCCATTCATCTTTTGAATTCAGCTCACCAAAGAAGACTTTCCTCAGCTATCAGTCTAGATCTGGTTACCTAGTTACTCTCATAGCATTCTGTTTTTTCTTTTATTATAATGAAAAATAGATGATCAAATATATGATTTAATATCTATCTTTTCTGCTAAAACGGAAGTTCTAAGAAAGTAGGGACCAGATCTAGTGTGGTACCTATGCATCGTAAGCAATTAAAAGATATCTTCTGAATGAATGCGTTCTTGTATTGAACTAATGAGGAACAGATGCCCAGAGGGTGAAGTAACACATGTAGGTGCATAGGGGGCCTGGGATATAACCTATCTGACAGCTAAATGGAGGCAAGGGGGCCCTGTTTGAGTAGAAGTTCTAGCTCGTAGTACCCTTTAGAAATCCTGTGCTATTTCTCCCATTCCCCTCTCTCAGGATTAAATATCTCTTCTTATAATCCCACTGCAGCTGCTTTGGTTTCTCTCAGACATCCAGCTTTCTTTGGACCCCATTTTTGCTTTTCTCCTTGAGCTACAACAGGCAGGACCACAAGCTCACTGTGTATTCAATGCAGGACTAGAGTTCAGGCCCCCAGAATCTCAGTTCCTTCTCCTGCACCTCCCTGCCACCTTTGGTGACCCAAAGAAAGATCAACTAGCTCAACAAAACACTGTGTGCCTTACAGAGCCAGCATGGAATTCTAAACAATGCCTTTCTCATTTCGAGTATTATTTTATTTGGGGAAACCCAAAACATCTGAAATGCCTTGGAGAGGATAGCAATGGTTTGCATTTATTTCTGTAGTAATTTTCTTCATTGTACTGCTTTTATAAAAGTATTTGTGACTCCACAAATACTATTTACGAAAAACCCATTTTAACATTGTCTCATACTGATGAGAGGGCAAGAAACGTACTGTATTGGCATAGAAAGTGTCCATGTTTGAGAAGAGAGAGCAACTTTTAAAATATTTAGATGCAATTACAAAAAAGAAAAAAGAAAAAGCTGGATTCCTAACTCATACCATAGCTCAAAGTGAAATTTCAGATGGCACAACATTTAAATGAAACAAGGAAAATAAACAACTTGGTACACCCGGAAATTGTAAAGGTAAGTTTGATTATAAAATAAAGTAAAATTTTTATATAGACATAAAATATTGTTAATGTAGGCAATTAGATGTTAATAAAGGAAGGGAGCAAAGGGAATGAAGAAGCCTAATAAACTAGAAAGCTGAATTGGAAGCTGAGCCTGCTTGCTTCTCTAGGACGCTACAGCTTCACACACTCCTTAGGAGCCATTGTGCCCAGTAAGAGGCTGAGATGGTGGCTATAAGAGGGAGGTCCCTCCACTTTGAGGGATGCACAGAAGTCAAGATGGCAACCATAGAGGCCTGTCAGTCTAGCTCAGGAAAAGGATTGGCTTGGGTAAAGGACATGGAACCCTGAAAGATCTAGGGAATGGATTGGTTAGAGAAAGGATCCTGTACTAGCCCATAAAGAATTGGGAAGTTGATTGGTTAGTTTGAAAGAGCACCTGGTCCTTCCCAAGCCCCAAATAATATAATCCCAGTTTAACAAAGAAGCTCTCTCCCTCTCAGTAATACACAATGGCCCATTCACTCATTCATTCGCTCTGTAGCAGTCATGTGGCCCTCGCAGCCACCCAGGGCCGACAGCAGACAGTGTGAGTCCGGGTACAGCAGCGCCAGCCAGAGCACAGCTGGGAACAAACTACGCTAGGACGTGGAGACAGAGACTGGACTGGTCTAAGCTTAACATGGACTGAACCAATGGCACAGAACTTTTAGATTTTGGCCTTTGTCCCAGGTTTGATGAAGACAAGGGCAGACTTTTTCCTTGGCAAGATGGATGGAGATGAGACACTGCAGCTGAATCTGGTACAGTCCTTTGTGTCCGCTCCAGTTTCTTCAATAAATCTTACTGCAAAACTTCAACCTCCCACGTCTGGGTCCCCTGCAACACTTTTCTTGAGACCCTGTGAAAGAGCCCCATTTGCACTGACAACAATATCACAAGCAAGGTTGAAAGATAAACTGAGAAGTTTTGGCAGAACATATGACAAAGGATGAATTTTCTTAATTCCCAAGGCACTTAAAAGATTCAGCCCAGCAGGAAGAAGCTCAGAGGGTGGATGAGGTGTCAAATAAAGCTGCATTTTTTAACCCCCTCTTACACACACAGACACACACACACACACACACACACACACACACACACACACACACAAAACCCAGAACAGAAAACCAACTAGAGTAGCCTAGAAAAAGAAAGCAATAGGTAATTCACAAAATGTGTAAATAAATAGAAATTAGAGATTGAGATATACTTTTGAAAAACACAAAAATTTTAACAATGCCTGGTATTTAAGAGGATGTAGAAAAACAACACTCACACTTTTTGGTGAGTGTAGAAATTTGTACATACTCTGGGAGAACAATTTGGCAATTTATGTTTATATAATAAAAATTTTAAATCCATATGCCTTTACCAAAACTTCTATATCTAAAAATTTCCTTGCCAGGTACACTCATAACCAGGCACAGAAATGCATATAAAAATATTCATTGTGGAAGTATTTATAATAGCAGAAATTGGAAAAAACCAAATGTTTATCTTTGCAGAGTAGTTAAATAGATTTTGTAGCCTATATTCTTAAGCTAGTAAACAAATACCATGCAGGTGTTAAAAATCATGAGGTATGTGTTGACTTAAAAAGATATTGATAATATGTTAAGTGGAAAAAAAATAAATCAGTACATTTCTGGTATGATTTGAAAAACATAGACACAAATATTTGAATATGCATAAGAAATATATGAAAGTCCATATACCAAATGAGCTACCTCTTGAGTATTAATAAAAGGAACAAGAATTTTTACTTTTATAACACTGTAATATATAATTATTATTTGTTTTATTATTTTTTATCCTTACCTGAGTGCATGCTTATTGATTTCAGAAAGAGGAGAAGGAAAGAAGAGAGAGAGGGAGAGAAACATTGATGTGAGAGAGAAGCATTGATTGGCTGTCTCCTGCATGTAGTCTGACTGGGGATTGAACCTGCAATTTAGGCACATATCCTGACTGGAAATTGAACTTTCAGCTTTTTGGTTCATGGGACAATGTTCCAACCAACCAAGCCACATCGGCCAGGGCTAAGATTGTTTGTTTTTTTAAGTCATAATTTTATCCATTTTCTTCCCAAAATAACCACCCTGTGAAAACAAACAAAAAGTTGACAGAAACAAAAAACAAATTTTGGTCATAAGCTACTAAAGAGCAGGCATACTGTACTATCCATTCAACAATCTAATTCAACATTTTTCTGAATGAACGCTAATTCTCAAGAACCATTCTGAGAATTTTGCATAACAAAAGAAGAAGTAAACCACCATGGGAATTCACTGCTCAGTAGTTGCCTATTTCTCTAATCAATACTAATATTATTAATACAATATTGAAGGAGTACACCAAGCACGGTGGTAATGCAAAGGATGAAACGAGGAACTCCACTTAAGATAATCAGTTTCACATAGAAAATGCTTGCACTGAATCTTAAAAGAAGAGTATCAGATCTAGGACTTGATTTTATTTTACTGGCACTCTAATAACTTTGCCTAATACTGTTTCATGGAGATTGGCCAAAGAAGACATGAGACCCCTGGGTCCAAGACAAAGGACTTCATTATTCAATGCAGAGTACTCATCATGATTATCAGCATATGGGTCAGTTTCCCTGGGGCAATGCCATGGACCCAGATGAGTTTGTGTTGTAGCCGAGGAACACCAAGCTTGGGACATCTGCTGTTTTATAACAAATGATAAACACGCCTGCTTGCTATCCCAGAGGGAGACATGACCTTATCCCTGAAGGTTGCTCACTGCAATCACAAACCTGAGAAATGGCCCGGATAAAAAATGGTCAGGGCCTTGCATTGTTGGCATACTCAATAAGATGTGCGGGAGCTCAAGAATCCATGGAGGGGTATCTCCCAACAAAGAGTGGGCAGGGAAAAGCCCACCAAAGGCATTGGCCATGTGAGACAGGCCTCACAGGAGGAAGAGCAGAAGTGAGGAAGCAAGCATGAGAAGAGATCAACCTGAGTAGGTAACAAGGACCAATACTCACATTCTCAGAAGACTCAATTTTGCTCTACATCAGTTGCAAGGGTTTTGTTTTTATTAGGTTAAACTATACAATATTGTTGCTTTTGTAGGTTAGAACTGGTGGAATGGTGGCAATTTCATGTCATTCAACCTACTAGACTTTTCTGATGCAATGTGGAAGATAAATGGGAAGATGGAAAGGGCAAGACAATTCATCTCTTTACTCCATGTTTAGCATGGTGATGCCTGGTGAGTCAATCAAGTTTACTGAATGAATAAATAAATAGTGAATGAAAGAATTAATTAAAATAGGAGATTTTTTAAAAATAGAGGCTTGTTTTCTAAAAAAAAACAAACAAACACAACAGGGTCATTGTGGTAGGTTTTCAATTCTCTTGAGGATGTGTTAAATAATAGAAAATATAAATATTGGGCTCTGCCCCTGGTTTAGTTCCTAAAACCCCGGTAATATCTTAACTATTAAGAGCATTAGGAGCATCTTTTGTTCTAATATTTGGTCTTTGACCCTTGTTCCTGACACAGACTTCCTAAATCCTTTGGAATTTCTGGGGGAATAAGAGCATCTTTTGTTCTAAAAAGGTGACTCTTGGTGGGCTCCTAGATAGCTTCAAGATGAGAGGTGGCCACCAGAAAGACCAAGTCATGATTAGAAGCACGGAAATTTAAGCTCCTACCCCTTATTCTCAGGGATGTGGGGAAGGGCTGGAGATTGAATTAATGATTAATCAGGCCTGTATGATAAGACCACTATAAAACCCCCAAAATACAGGGTTTGGAGAGCTTTTGTATTGGTGAACACACCCACACATGTGGAGGGTGGTGCACCCCCTCCTCAGGGACAGAAGCTCCTGTGCTTGTGACTCTTCCAGACCTCACCCTCTTTATCTGGTTGTACATCTGTATCCTTTATCATATTCTTTATTATAGAATAAACTTTAAAGTAGGCAAGTGCTTCCCTTAGTCCTGTGAGTTGTTCTAGCAAATGATTAAATCTATTATGAGGGTCATGGGAACCTCTGATTTGTAGGCAAATCAGACAAAAGTTGGGGGTAGCCTGGGGAACGACTACTCGTGATTTGATCTGAAGTGGGGGCAGTCTCCTGGCACTGAGCCCTTAACTTGCGGGGTCTGAGCTAACTCTGGTTAGTGTCATAATTTAATTGAATTGTAGGACACAGAGCTGGTGTCCAGAGAATTGCTTGATGTGTGGAAAACCCACCCACCTGGTATCAGAAGCATTGTTGAGTGTGGTAGTAGTGTAAAGGAGAAACGCAAGAGAGTTTTTCTAGCTCATGGTCCTTGAAGCCATCAAGATGAAGCCTGAAAGTACAGGGTTTATATTGTTTCAGATGACTTCATGAAATAATATGCCACACTTTTGAAAATGGAGATTCTAGTGAGTTGGTCTAGCATGGTGGCTAAGCTCAAGAACTGTGGAACAACAATCTCAAGTTTAAATCTCAGCTACTTCTAGCAATGCAGCCTTTCAGTGCCATGATATCTTCACCTATAAAATGAGGATGGCAATGTACCCACCCACCCCTACACACCTGCCTTGAGATTATGGGGATAACATCAAACAGATTATGAAATGCAGTTAGAACAATGCTTGGGATTATTATTGTTCTGTCATTCTCAATGAAGATTGGCTAGGATTGATTCTCTTTGTTTGAGAAAGAAAGGCTGCCCGAAAGACCTAGTAGAAGACCATGAAAATGAGGCGACAATCTTGAATCACTTAGAGGGTGACCACAGGACAGAAAATCAAGTGTTACTTTTTGTGTATGTATGTGTGGGTATTGCTCAGTTCCGAGAAGAGCAAGGCTGTCTCGGTCAGATGAAACTGATAAGACCAGGAAGTATGACCAAATAGGGAGGAAAGGAGAAGTTGGAGTTAGGCAGAGTTACCAGGTTTGATGTGTGCACAGATATCATCTGTTCCTGAGGTTTCTATTGGGTCTTTCTGGGTGGTCAGTAAACCTGGTGTGGCCTGGCTTTTCCTGGGCTCTCAGGGCAACTACTCCAAGTCCAAGTGCACAGATTTCTCACATCCCAGAATCATGCTGTAATTACGGTACTTCTCATGTTCTGAACAAAATGACGTTGGTCTTTTAAGGTAACACTTGCTCAATCAAAGTGAAACAGAAGTTTAGGCATGTGCT
Organism: Furipterus horrens; assembly: GCF_987537825.1. NCBI lineage: Eukaryota > Metazoa > Chordata > Mammalia > Chiroptera > Furipteridae > Furipterus > Furipterus horrens. Next base: position 36,371,269 of record NW_028327178.1, read on the forward strand.
GGGTTACCAATTCAGATAATTCTGGCTGCAGCAGTTTTTACTGCCTGAATTATATAGTGGGGCCACACAGATGTCACCTGTCTTTTGCTTGGCTTTGTGGAGTATTTGTTTCTTGCTGATTGGTTATATACTCTCATTTTATGGTTTACTTTATAAGAATATTACTCAATATTTGCATTTGATAGTCAGCTTCGGCCCTTCTGATCCTCCCGATCAACCCAAGATATTATTCAATTGGCGCCTTTTCAGGATGAGTACATGGTTACGCTTTGCTGCTCACACACCGCACCCTTTTAGTTACTCCTCGATCTTTCCTGGTCATTTTTATGGTTATTTCCCAATTCACTTCACACACTTCCCAGGGTTTGTCTGAAGGTTTAGTTTAAAATATTTCTTTTTATGCTCATCACAGTTTGTGAATACATACATTCTTACCTTGTGTTTTGGGGAGGGAGGCTAGGAGTAAAACCAGCACTGCCAAAGACAAGGCACCAACAATTTTGAGGAGCACAATGTTGCTTTTCCTGTAGTTGGTGCCTCACTAGGAAGGGCAGCAAATTGTTACTCTTTCACTGCGGATTCCTTTACAAGGAGATGAAAACGGAGGGCTTAGTGTTGAGTAAAAACAAAGAACATCACCTAAGGCAAGTCACGGAGAGGCAATTTCAGAACCGTAGAAATTCTAGCTGAGGCCAAAAGAGATGATTTCTAAGGCTTAGCACTATTATTGGCCTCTTGTGATGTTAATAGCATGCTTAAAAGCCAGTACCTAGAAAGGGGGTAATGTCACTTTAACCAAAGGAGAAAGGCTCCCAGGCTTAGTGCTGGCCAAGTGTAAAGTAGAAAGCCTAGCAAAAAATAATTGAAGCCCCTGCGAAATATTTCAATTTTTTTATTGATTGAAAGCAATTATCCCTTAATTGCATATTTAAATGAGGTATTAGGAGGTTTAACTAAGCAATGCCTCTTAATTGCTGCTGCACACTAGGTGTCACAGATTGTGTTTATTTCATATGTTAATTAAAGAGAAAGGGGTATTTTATTTTATTGACTACAAGGTTCTCTAAGGCTGCGTTGTTTAGGACAAAGTGTGTCTCAGGTGTTTATCGCACGCTGGGTATTAATATCGTCATTAGGAGAGGTTAAAGTTTTTTAATGAAGAGGTGCGTCTCCATTTATGTGTTTCCAGCCACATAGACACCTCTTCTGTTAGGGAGGGGAAAAGCCCCAAATCCCACGGAAACCATTATCTTTATGAAAGTTTTGAAATATTGAGCCCCTTCCTCAACAATAATAAAGCAAAGGGCAAGTTCTGATACAAACAGGAAAAATACCACCAAATTATTAAAGAATTAGGGTTGTTCTAAGATGCTTTAATGGCCTGTGGGTGCTCTGTCTCATGAGCAGCAGTGTACTCATTTGCAAGTTGCTTCGTGATTCTTGATAGTGAAATATATTATTGTACGTTGACAATAGAACAGGTAGAGATCTTTTTAAAAAATCCACATTTCTCCTTGAAAAAATATTTTAAGTTCTTAGTGAGAAAAGTATTTGTAAACCTGAGCATTTGAATGAGATCTACTATCTTATGGTACTAAGTGGGGCTGTAAGAAATGGTTAAGCATCACTTTCTAGCTTGCTTTCCTTTTTCATAGTGTAATGTAATGATCATTGTTTTAAAAAATAAATTTGTTATTTACAGCTCTCTTAGACTGACCCATCTGCTTCCTCAGAAGGCAAAGAAAATGCAGTGTGTCAAATAAAAGTGGGTGGGTGAAAGGGCTCTACCTTAGCTACCCCTTGGATGTTTAAAAATCTATTAAAGATAAAAGTTCATAGCAAATAATAACAAAAATATCAGTCTATTGAATTTTGTCTCAGAACAACAGATTCAGAAAGGAATATGTAGTATTTCTATTGCCTATCTATTTATTTATTCATGTTATTCATTTACTTGACAAATATTTATTGACTCTCAAAGATGTGGTCTAAAGTGGGACTATAATGATAGGCAAGAAACGCAGAGGACAGGGACATTAAACAAATAGCCACTATTTGCTTCAAACAGTGAAGGGTCAGTATAGGGTACAATAAAGCATCTAATGGGAAGGTTGGCCTCCCCTGAGGGGGTGGATGAGTAAAAACAAGTGACATTCTTATGTTTAGGCTGATGCTTAAAGGATTTGGGAGTTGTGGGTGGCCTATTAGGAGATCCTACCACAATGCATACATTTCTAAACAAAGTTATTCCCCTCAAAATACCTTAATGACAATAAGAGTATTTATCAAGTTTCATATAGATTTTAATGATTTTCCTTGCTGTGTAAAAATAATATTGTATATTTTATTAAAACGATTTGATATCTTTCTGAATTTAACCAGAGGTTATTTTCTACATTTTCTATAGCCAATAGATGAGGTTTGTATCTTTCTCTCATAAATAGTCTGTGAACAAATAAGGTTTGAACAGTTGAAAACATTCAAGCAGTCAAAGAGGGGGAAATTCTGCAGGAGAAAATTCCTGTCTTGCTTTTAAGAAAAATTTTTGGACTGGTAAAGTGCTTTGTGTTATAAAGGATAGTTCCAATTTATGGGCTCAGGAGCTTATGAGTGGAATTTGCTTCAATCCTTATCTTTATGTTACAGCAATGGCCCCCATATATGATAAGTCTTCACTGGCAGAGTTTTGAGAAAGTAATTCCAATGCAGTGAATATAAAAAAGTGCTATCAAGAAAAATATTTTTTCTTCCCTGGAACAGAAACCATTATTTAAACTGTTAGATGCCTGAGGGTTCTATTCACACAAAATCCATCCCTGCAGTCAAAACATATCCTTTTCCAAAGATTGTGTGTGTGTGTGTGTGTGTGTGTGTGTGTGTGCGTGCGCTTTGGTGACGGAGACCATTGCTTCTTTAAATATTCATTTAAAAAATCAAATTATCATTTTATTTCAGTGCAAGTCTTAGTAGGGTCATAGATTCTCAAATACAAATATCTAATGATTTTGGTAATTTTGAAGTGGACCATTTTGTACTCAAAGACTAATTTTGGGTTGAGAAGCTGGAAGTAGGTGACTCAATACAGATTTTGACCCCCCAACGAATGCTACATATCCACAAAAATAAACTGAAGCCTGGAAGAGGTCCACAGAGCTTACATAATGTCAGCCTCTTTGCTTTGTGAAAACTGGACGTGAGTGGTTTGGTTTAAAAAAAAAAAACAAAAACAAAACACAGGAAAGGAAAAAGAGGCCGAAGTGACAAGGAAAATAATTCCCATACTTATTCCCAACTGAAAGGAATTGTCTGTTAGGTGGTAAGAGACAGATCAATATCAAAGTTTTCTAAACTTCAGCTTTAAACCTATATAACCAACTTTGAGCTTATGCAACTGGGGGTCCTTTTTATATAAAAACAATGCATACATAGGTTACTTTCACAGTTTACAAAAACATATGCAATTTGGTTGGTATATTGCTGGGGAGCCTCCTGGGGCCTTGAAAGAAGCTGCAGGTGAGGCGCCCTGAAGCTCAGCGTCCTGCTTTGATGGTAAATCCACCTCTATTTTGCTTATCTCTGTACACATATTCCTCTTGTTGCACAGAAATCTCCTAACATGTTTGGTGTAGAGTGGCTTGTATTTTTAGCATCTAAATTTTAGGAAAAGTGTCCTAGAGAAATGAAATGTAGGCACTAAAATGTGTGCCATGGGAAATTAGAGTGATATAATATGAAAAGGAACCTTTTTACTGTTTAGTAAAGAATAGAATTATAACTTTGGAATGACAATAACCTTAATGACGTAATGCTCACTAATTCAAATCTCAATCATGAACAAATTTTACATTTTAAAATGTTCTTTGATAATCAGAGGGGGAAAAAAGACATTTTACATATGTTGTACTTTGTACACTCCATTCTAAAAGCACCTCAGATATCGCCAACCAGTACTGTCTTTTTGTCAGCTTTCGAAACTGGGTAACCCCAAACTAAGTAGTATAGGCACAATTGGCTACACAACATATGATATTAAGTAGTTTCTTAGTAGAGAGGGCTGGAAACTGATTCTTGGCTTGGCAGGGCAGTGGGAAGATGGTAGTATATTCATAAGACATAGCGAACCATTAACCTATACATAGGGAATTTGAAAAAGAGGTTCTAGTATGTGTGGTCCCTGACGATGTTCAGTCTATAAAGACCCCCCATTGTCATATGCTATGACCATGGAGACCATATATAGGTAACCAATTTGCTTTATAATCTTAGAACCTCTAATCAAAAGGGCAAGGGCATGCTCTAAGCTATGAGGCCAGTTTTCCATCTAAATCTTGCATGACCCAGTGAATGAATGAAGATGTGCATTTATTCACCTACTGGGAATACAGTGGTGAGCAAAACTGATAAGGTTGTACTTTGATGAATCAAGTATAAAAACTAAGAAGTTTTGAGTTATAAGCTGCGATAAATAACACGAAGAAAAAGTGCCGTGTGTTATGAGAGTATTTAACAGGGAAACCTAATTGAATCCAGGGGCAGGGGTAAGATTTTTGTGTTTTTAATGGGCCCTTTCAGCTGCATTTTTTAGTGTCTTTCTCTGTGAGCCATCAAAAAATGTGGCAGATCAGAAATCCCCATGTTCCTGCTCATACGATGGCCCTTAGAGTACAGGCACACTCAGAGTTGAGCTTGAAATGTTCTGGGAATTGAGGCTTTTATAGAGATTTTGAGGTTTAGCTCCATCAGAACTACCTTAGGTTAGCTATCTGGGAGCTCTGCAAGAGTAAGGAGATCGGCAGTTAGAGAAATTGACCCCAAGAGACCAGGAGCTGTTCTGGAAGTCCAGTACTTTCAGTCTGAAAGCAGGTGTGTAGAAAATGCTAGTTAGAGAAATACATCTCTCTGTTTTTGTCCCTCAGAAGAGTTTCAGCTAGCAATTGGTGCCATGATCTGGACAGTCTGAATGAGTTTTAGTTTTTGTTTTTTTCCTCTGTGGGCATTAGCTCTCTGAAAGCAAGCTCTGAAAATTAGAAGTAGAAAAACCCTGGCTGCTGAAAGTGAATTGCTTTGGGGCCTTGAGCTGTTCACACTCATTTAAACAGGTTTCTTTCGTTTTGAACCTCTGTCATCTTCAGTGTGTTGGCTTTTATCCCCAGAGGGGCAAGGTGGCTGCTGAGGGACCAGGGACCATGGCCTCAAGCAACGGCAGCAGAAGGTTGGTGAAAAAAGCAGCACATTAGAATGTGAGCTCCTTGAGGGCAGGACTTTGAAGGTCTGGTTCATTCCTGTGTCCTCTGTGCCTTTAACAGTGCATGGCACATGGTGGGTGCTTATTATTTATTTGTAGAATGAATAACTGAATAAATAAATTACTCTTTGGTTTGGTACTATTTCATTATGGAACAAAACTTCTGGATCTCAAAGGTCTATAGCCCTTCCTAGCCAAGAGCAGGGCGGTGACTCTAATAATATAGCCAATGTCCAGCTTTGGGACAAAGGTTTCCCTCAGCCATAGAATGATAACTTTATCACACAGCTTCCTGAGGCTTTCAAAAATGATTGTTAAGTTAAGAAAATATTACATAAGCAAAGGAAAGACTGGTATTTATCAATGACTAACAACAATGATAAGCCGAATTCCAATTAAAAGTAAGTGGGTGACAAAAACAAGAAGTCTTAAGAATGAGTGAAAATGTTAATCAATTGTCTGGCTTAGTTAATCAAAATAACATTGGTGGTTAAAAATATAGACCCTATTTTAAGAGACTAAATGATCCATAGATTTTTAATAAATGTTGCAGAGGCTAGAGTTCAGGGTTGGGGTGGGTTAATTTTATTGCAGTTTTCAAGTTCATAGTTACATTTCTTCCTTCCTTCTTTCTTTCCTTCCTTCTTTTGTTTTTCCTTCCTTCCTTCCTTTCTTTCTTCCTTTTTTTTTTGACTTAAAAATATCTCCACATTTCCCCCACCCCCAGTTCCTGGTAGTCACCATTCTACCTTCTGATTCTACAAGTTCGGCTTTCTAAAATTCCATATATACATAATATCATCCAGTACTTGCCTTCTCTGTGCAACTTATTTCATTTACCAGAATGTCCTCAAGATCCATATATGTTGTCACAAATGACATGATAGTCCTTCTTACTCATAGGTAAATAATATTCCATTATATATGTCACATTTTGTTTATATATTCATCTGTTGACAGACACATAGGTTTTTTTTTTTTTATTTCTTGTCTATTGTGAAAATGCTGCAATAAACATGGGAGTGTAGGTTTCTTCAATATCCTGTTTTTATTTCCTTTGGATATATTGAGGACCCTCCACACTGTTTTCCTTAATGGCTATACTAATTTACATTCCTATAACAGAGCACAAGGGTTCTTTTTTCTTTCACACCCTCGCCAACATTGTCATCTCTTGTCATTTTGAAGATTGCCTTTTGAACAGGTGTGAGGCAATATCTCATTGTGGCTTTGACTTGGATTTCCTGATGATTAGTCATGTTGAGCATCTTTTTATGTACCTGTTGGCCATTTGTATGTCCATTTTTTTGGAAAATGGATGGATAGAAAGCAAAGTTAGCTATACTTATGTCAGACAAAATACACTTTAAGCCAAAAATAATAAAAAGGCACAAAGGTCATTATATAATAATAAAAGGTTAACTCAATAAGAAAACATAACACTTATAAATATATATGTACTTAATATTGGAACGCGTAAATGTATTAAGGAAATACAAACATATCTGAAGAAAAAACTAGACAACAATATAATAATAGTTGTGAATTTTAATACCCCATTTTCAGCAAAGGATAGCTCATCTGGACAGAAAATCAACATGAAAACATTGAACTTGTACTTTAGATCAAATGGACCTAACAGACATATATAGGACATTCCATTTAACAAAAGCAGCATACATTTCTCGAACATGCATGGAACATTCTCCTGTATAGATCATATGGTTGGGCACAAAGTAAGTCTTAGCAAATTTCAGAAGATTGAAAACAAACCACATATCTTTTCTGACCACAATGGTACAAAACTTGAAATCAACAAGAAAAAAACAAAACAAAACAGAAAGATCAACAATATGTGGAATAAAAGAACACACTCCTGGATCAAAGAAGAAATCAAAGTGGAAATCAAAAAATATCTTGATACAGTTACAGTTCTACATAGACTGGTTGCTGAGCTTTTATATTGTGATATTTATGCTTTTTTTTTTTTGAGCACTGGAATTCTTTTTTCTTTGCTAATGAAATTGGCTCTCTTTCATGTTTCATTCACTGAAAATAAACATTAATATTTAATTTATATTAATAAATTATTGTATTAATGTTAATCAAATAACTGCCTTTTAAAAATATTGAATAATTAGGGAAATGCAAATTAAAACAACAATAATGCTTCACATCCAGCAGGATGGCTAAAAGGCAGATAATACAATGCATTAGAGAAGATGTGAAAATATTGGAGTCTTTAGATATTCCTGCTAGTGGGAATATGAAATGATGCACTCACTTTGGAAAACTATTTTAAACTTTTAAAAAATGTTAAACAGTCACTGTATGAATGATCCAGAAGTTCTACTCCTAGCATCAAAACAAATAAACATACTTCCACACACAAATTAATACGTGGATATTTATAACAGCACCATTCACAATAGCTAAAATGTAGAAACAACCTAAATGTCCATCATTTGATGAACAGATAAAACAAATTTGCTATATTCATACAATAGAATATTATTTGGCAAAACAATGGAGTGAAGTATTGATGCATACTACCACATGGATGAACCTTGAAAACATGCTGAGCGAAAGGAGCAATCACCAAAGGCCACATATTGTATGATTTCATTTATATAAAATATTCAGAAGAGTCAAATCCATAGAGATGGAAAGTAGATTAGTGGTTACCAGAGCCTACCACTACCAAGGGAGAATGGAGACTGACTACTAGTGGGTATGAGTTTCTTTTTTCAAGCATTGGAAATGTCCTAAAATAAGTTAGTGGTGATGGTTGCATAACTTTGAATACATTAAAAAGCATTGAATTATACACTTTGAAGAAGTGAATTTTATGGTATGTGAATTTTATCTCAATAAAGGTGTTATAAAAATATGATGAAAATTCTGTTTATAGAGTGCAAACTGGTCTTAAATTGAGAATAAAAAGATTTGGGAGACTTTTATCTTCACTTTTCTCCTCACTTTCTCCTCAGCACCTCATTTCTTAGCTCTGCTATTTACATCTGAAGCTCACAGGGAGAGAAAAGATGAGAAATCTAAGAAAGAAAGAGAAAATATGAAGGTCTTCTGGAGAATTCCCTCGTTTCAAGGAAAAGTGGCTGAAATCACACAAAAGCCATAAAAAATTAAAGACATCTTTCCACTACATTCAAAACCTGAGTATGATGGTTTCCTTTGGCATAGAGAAAAATATTAGAATTAACAGAATAAAACAAAACAAAATAAAAATGAGTAAACTTCACTAGTACTTAACATACGTCAGAGAAGGAAAACTCTGACTCCAAAAAACCTCCGCTGCCTTGCGGCATACCTCTTCAGGGGAAAGGCTAAGGGAGTAAACCCCGACAGAAAATCCGGAGCCAGAGTCCCTAAGGCGGTTTGACGTTGTAGTCAACACCGGCAACTCCTGCGGCGCACCTGAAGCCAAGCTGTATTGACTCCGTCTTTCCCTTGGACCCTTCAGCTGCGAAGAGAGGGGGGGTCTGCTGCATGGGCAACAGCAGACCCTCCATATCACCCTGCCCAGGCTCTGTAGCTTCAGCTTCACTGGAGAGGACACTCCAGCGTCATCGTAAGATGTCGATTCAACACGGGAGGAGACAGATACCGTGTCACACCCGAGTCGGACTGCACAGCCATTCTCGGCGGTGCAGATAGACTCTTGGGAAGCTACACCATCGTCTCTCGAGACGGACGGCTGCCGACGACTTAACATACGTAATATTGTTACTTACCTATAATTTATAACTAAATATACTGTGTCAAAGGTCCAAGCTTACAAACATTTTAATTTTTTTGGTAATGTGCGCAATGTAAAAGTCATTACACTAAGCTTGGAGACCTCCAGCTTAGTCCATGGCACTTACAGGAAGCAGTAGCCTTTTAAGGTTAAGGGCATAGACTTGCTCAGACAGTCTGAATTCAAACCCAGCTGATGCTTATTAAGTCACTTGTTTATTTAGATGTCTCAGTCAGTGTCCAAGAGAAAAAGACCAGGTAGTTCAATAGAGGGAGTTTGATTTGGGGGAACTAAGCACAAAGGTGTTAGAAGGGCTAACATATGCAAGAGGAAATAGGAAGGCAACCCCAAGATTTACAACTCCAGCAAACTGCAACTTCTGTTCTGGCGAGCGGGACAAAAAGAGAAGAGGGTATTAACAGAGATCAGGACTGACGGGGAGTGAGGGCCCAAAGGGAGGAGCTGCTCAGGAAGAGCTGGAACCACTAAGAAGCAGCCCTGATAGTAGAGTATACAGTGCATTGGGAGGGAGGTGACTTCTCCTTTGCTGCTGCTCTCTAGTGTCCTGCCAGTGCCAACTGTTGGCTGAACCCACCCTGAAGCCCCTGGCAGAAGAGTCTGGGAAGCCTAGTTTACAGGGATTAGACTCCTTCCAAAACAAAGCTGAGCTAGAGAAGGGTGAGGAATGAACACATGGTTTCCTCCTCTTTAAGAGAAGAAAAACAATGTGAACTTTGTAGGATTATTGCGGAGACCAAGTAAGATAATGGGAAACCCTTAGCACAGTCTGGCCTACTCTAAGTGCTCAACAAGTATTAGCTTATATTTTGCAATTTGAACTTAAATAAAGACACTCTGTACTTGAAATCAACATTTTTGGAATTCTAAAATATTATGTATTTATTGTAAGAAATATTAGTGGCATAATTAAACTAGTTTAGTTGAATTCTTCTATAATACTAGTGTTGAAAGACAATCAAACACTGATGTTACAGGTTAATTGTGTTATAATGGAAAAAGAACAGATAAGACTGAGATGAGTAAGTGCCATAGTGCAGAGTGCAGAATGGGGAATTAGGAGACCTGGATACTTATCCTAGCTCATTGGTAATTACCTGTTTGACCTTGAACTTGAGGCCCCAGGGGCTCTGTTGGTGAAATAAGCAGCTTAGATTAGATGACTTCTAATTCCTATCCAACATTGCTATCCTATGACTAACTAAAATTCACCATGTATGTGTAGAGTGTTTTCCATGTACTTTCTCCTTTATCACCTCATTTAATTTTTACAGCACACCCTGAGGTAGGAAGAGCAAACACCATTCTTCTTATTGCACAGATGGGGAACCCAAGGGTTGGAGGGAGAAAGTGATTTGTTTTGATTACAGAACAACTTAGTGGTGGAAAGAGAACTAGACTCCAAGCCTGCTGGCTATGGAGTATGTCTTTCTGCTAGATGTTCTCTAGCACCAAGTACTTAAATAGTTGTAGAAGCTAAAGAAGAATGAACCATGCTCTTAATGGAGCTCTGCTATTTTTTACCCATATGACCACATGGATTATTCATTTACATATATTTTACAACACAGAATGTTGCACTCTAAGAATATGACATGGGTACAAATATTTAACAATAACACTAGTTATTTAACCCATATCGAGGTAAACATCACTGCTATTGTTAAGTGTACTTCCCAGATGGAATGGTGCAGAGCACAGAGGGCCATTATTTAATTTGTTGATGAGAACAACAACTACTTTTCTATTTTTTTCTTCTATCACTGTTGTTCAATTAAAGGAAGATTTTATTGTGAAATTATTCAAGATCTCTTTTTTGTCATGAAAAAAAAATCAAGAAATAGACTTCTTTATACCTACATACAAGTCTTTACAACTATATACATGCATGCAACCTAATATTAAAAGACTATACAATAGTATATCAACTGTATCAAACTTAAAGTAGTTAGAATCAATTTAATCCATGTCCAACCCACTAAAAACGAATTGCTTATCCAATAACAAATAATTTAGATTCTGAAGTGGAAAGGATTTGTCTGTTAACTGTCTCTAGATTGATGTTAATTATTATGATTATCAGTTAGGAACGATCAATGCACAGCATTTAATCTTGTGCAATAGACCCCATGTGCTGCACCCAGAACCAAGCTTGGCCTCTGCTTTGTTAACCTGAAGCTTTTACTCACTAGGAAGTTACGGAAGTCAGAACTGTTGAGCTAATTTACACCCTTGGACTTTTCTTCTTTTCACGATATTTCTTTAAGAGAAATTGGCTTTGTAGCAGTAGATTTAAAAAATTATTTCATACTTATTTCTACTTAATGCAAATGATATTACTTTATATCAGGCATCCTATATAATAAGAATTACTTGATTTGAGTACATTAAACATACTTAAGTTCTAATTGTATATGGCCAATCATTAAAATTTTTATGCAAATATAAAAGTAATATCATCTTGCTGTTCTTAATGCCCCATACAGTGGAAAGCCTCAATTTTTCCTTTAAATTTTCTTTTCTTCTGCCCCCTTTCCTTTACTCTTTTCCTATTGACCCTGGAATTATCTGTAATATGTTCCAGCTATTTCTTTTCTGGGTCTGGTTTTCTTACTTTTTTATTCTTATTTCTGATTGTTCTTATTGTTGACCTGGAAGTGAGGAATATGGATACTCGGGAACTTTCTATACAATTGGGAATGTTTTGGTTGTTAAGTCCATGCCACAGCCATGACCATAGTGTCAGCTATTAAATCCTGGTTAAATAAGAGATTCCGGATGTAGGAAGGGAGGAAAACATTATTGAAAATAAACAGGAGGTGCTGTGTGTGTACTCAGCAAAGGAGGGTAAGAAATGTCCCTGCCTCTAGGAAATCATTGATAGGCAAATGCCACAAGAATAAAAACCTGAAATCACACAAAAATAAGGAAGGACAAACTCATTAAAAGAAAAGGGAAAACTGGCCTTTGTAACCTAGCCCAACCACCTTACTGTTCTTTTCCTTGTCTATCACCTTCAGCTTGGTAGAAATTTTTGCCCCATTTAGTTTGTGGGAGCAAAATAAGTCTTCTTTTTGTTGTGATTGTCTGGTTTTTCTTTTTGCCTTGTAGGTGCCTCCTGGAGTAGACAATGGTCTCTGAACCACGAATGAAGAAGGTTTGACCTGTGATTTGGAAACAAAATATAACTTCCAAATACCATAATTATTTTAGGAGAGGGAGAATCTTGAAAACAAACCATATGGTGGATGCTGACCTTTGGGAAAGGAGCTCCCATAATGATAGAGACTTTTGGTCTGTGGTTGAGATTACAACCGATGGGAGTCCATGTATCTACTGGGGACTCCCACCTGGGTTGGGGGATTCCTACTGACTCACAGAACTGCTCAAAAAGACTGGTGAAGTTAAGAGTGGGGCTTGGGAGCTGAGAAGAAGCCGAATTTAATCACGAAGTCTCTGATCTGGTTCAGGATGTGCATTTTTAGGACAATTTCCAAGTAGTTCCTTTGAGAGACGACCATAGTAGGAAGTCTACCATATTTGTGTGCCATTATTGGCATTGTCTAAGCAGTTCATCTTTGGGATCAGTTTATGGCGGGGTTGATGAGTAGCTCTGGATGGAAACTGCATCGGGAGAATGGAGAGCAACATCGTCTGCTGGCTGCTTTTCCATCCCCTGGCCAGAGGTGAATAGGATCTATCCTCTCTTCTCTTAGCTACTCAGAACCTGGAGCATGTCCTTCTGCAATTGGCTGAATCATCCTCCCCTCTCTCTCCTCCAATGAACCCCTTTCCTTCTCTCCCTGAACAGTCAGATTTATAACCTCACTTTTTCTTTATTCATTCTATGCTTTGTGTTATTGTTTATTAATTTATTAATTGCTTCCAGACTTCAGCTTTATTGTTATTAACTATTGTGCATTTTAATGGTATTTAGTTCCCTCATTGCTGGTATTTATTGCTTCACTATCAATTCCCAATTCCCAGCTGTTGTTCTGAACCAGCATTGTATATTATTATGTCTCTTCATTGCCTCTTCTCTGTCACAGCTGACTGCTTTTCTACCTCTCCCTCTGTGGACTTCCCTACTGTTTTCTATCTTAGAGCCTCTCTGAATACTCAGCTGTTCCTCCCTCCATTCACTGCCCTTCCAATAAAACACACTAGATTCTTCTATTCCCCTTTACTTTTTCTCTAATGCTTTCTCTGTTGCCTTGGGAGTGTTTTATGGTGCACTACTTATTCCCTAGAGCAAACCCTTCTGGTTCAACCCCAGTTTCCACCACAATGTTCTCAGCAACGTTTCAATAACACCCCAATCCCAGGGCTGCCATTCTAGCCTCCTTCCTGATCTGGACTCAGGTTTCTGCTCTGGTTTTCATCTTGGTGATTTCTGGACTTTATTGGTCTTTGGCTCATCTAGCCTAGGTTTTTTTTTATCCTAAATATATACTATTCCTTCTTCCCAAACAAAAATTATCCTATAGTATATGTTACTCTAGAAGTACATTACTAATATTCATTATTTACTGTATATCATGTTTATGTTTAAGAAATTAAAGCAACAGACTTTAGATGTAATATCTCTTTTAATCTCAGGAAGGACAGTAATAGTTCTGTGATGGAGTTATTACTTCTATTTCACAGATGGGGAAACTGAGACTGAGGGGATGAAATGTTTGTCTTCTCTCATATGTTAAGTGTGTGGTGGTCTGGGCTGTCCATCAGGCCTGAGTCCAGAACACAAACTCTCAACCACCAGGCTTTGCCAAGCCCACTGTCAACGGCCATACTGACAGAGTAAAGGCAGCCTTTCCATTTCCTTGGCCCCTATCATTAGCAACTCCCCTATCCTGCAGCAGTTTAGCTGGCGTGTTCTCTCTTTACACCACTCTGTTAAGAATATTCCATCTGTTCTATCTCCTCTGTGGGGAGGAAAGCTGTCTGGCAACAGACAATAGGTGCAGATGCAGGCAGCAGGTGGCCCAGGGAATCTGTCACTGAGCAGTGGGAAGTCATAGGACTGATGAGCACGCAAATCTTTGAATGGACTTGGGAATACAAGGACCCAGTCCCAAGGGGCCTGGGGCATCAGGCTTGGAGCTAAAACAGAAAGCCAGGCAGCAGAGAAGCTGTTGATGTAGTTCCTGGAAATGGGAATGTGGTGGGCTGACACACTAAGATCAGGGCAGAGCCCAAGAATGAGGACCAAGTCCAAGGTCAAGCTGACCTGAGGTGAAGCTGCTGCAGCCTGAGATTGGCTCTGTCCCAGAGTCAGGGGCAGGTGAGACTCTATTGGAGGCAGTGACCTTGGTGTGATGTGATAAGGCCTTTGAGTGTGGTGCTGGGACAGGGACAGTAGGTGTGGATATGAGAGGTGCTTTAAGAAAGTTGGACAGTATGTGGTGAATAAGAGCACCTCACATCATTCCTAAACCATTTCTGTTTAGAGCCAAATTTTGTTTTTATTTTTATGTTTATTTTCTATCAGTGAGCCACAAACTCAGATTGGTTTATCTGAAGTGTTGAAGGCGGTGATTTGGATCAAGACATATTCTTGTTTGGAAATATGCAATTAGTTTTCTGTAGCTAGGTTGTTTCTGTAGAGTAATACTGCATTAACAGGTTAAATAAGCAATAGCTCAAATGCCTATTCGCAGAAAATACTTTCTTTTATGAAATGGTAGGAATCATTTTTCCTGTAGTAGTCAAAAATTACATTGCGTGATTCATATCTATTATGGTTCCCATGTGGCCAAAAGCTGGCTGGAGTTAGAGGTGTAGTCTGCGACCAGGAGACCAAAACCTTTCCTGAGCCATCCACCTAGATAAGGTGCTTTTTTTCGATGCCAGCAATTTCCAACCTAGTTCATCCCATGGCACGCATTAACTAATTACTAAAATTCTATGGTACACCAAAAAATATATTTTTGGCTCATCTGACCAAAAATAGGCATAATTTTTATTTATTCACACCAGATGGATATTGTTATGTTGGCTGCTGTCATTTTAAAATTTGATCATCTAAGGGAAAAGAGGTCTGTGCCCCTGACTAAATAGTCAGGTATTGCATGCTTTAAAAATTCTTGTGGCACACTGGGTGAAAATTGGTGTTCTAGCTGATTTACTCCTGTACTTTGTTTCTAATATGATAGAAATAAGTAGCAAATGCCAACAGAAAATTATTGCAGTTGGGCCTCTTACAAGCTGGTGCAGCTTCCCCATACCTGCTGCAGAGTTGTCTGCAATCAGCTGAGCTGCCATCCTTTTAATAAAATTGTACACATTCCTTACCTTGACCCACGCAGCCTGCAGCCTTTGGCTGACTGGTATGCAGGTACACAAAGCTCAAGATGGCACTGATTTTGTAGAGGCCAATTCTCATTATAGAGCTCTCTGTGGGATCCGAGTCCCTCATGCCCTTTCTTGGAGAGTGCTATGTAGATCAACCATGGTAGTCAAATTCTTGTCTCTGGCTTTGCTTCAACTTGAGACATGCGGGCATAGAGGAGAGAAAAGGCAGAGATGGGGGAGTTGCTTATTAAACTCTCTGGAGATCAAGGCTTGTCCAAGGTGGTGCCCAAGTCACACAAACCTTATTTGAAGCCATTGCCATTTGATCTGGGTTAAAATTCATTTACTTTTTATTCCATGAGCTGAAGTTTTGGACAATCTGGTTAAGTTGTGATTATGTTACCAAGAGAGGTATTAATAAGATCAGAATAACAGCTGTCATTATTGAGAACCTAGTGTGTGTGTGTTCCAGGTTGTATGCTAGGCAATATATCACCATGATTCCTTTAACTCCTAAAATAACGTGCTAGGTGCGTGTGGTAGGGACTGCTTCTGGTGCATGCTTGTATAGTCATAAAACTGAAGTGAGGCATTCAGCGAAGGACCATATTCCTCATCCCCTCCAGCTAGATGGAGTCCATTGCTAAGATGTGTCTCATGTAGATTATTCTCTTTCTGCAACAAAGCTTCAACCAAGAAGACAAGCACAATGCCCCAGGGAATCAGAAAGGAATTTGCTGGAGAGAATCTCAACTTTCTGAAAGAACACATAGAGCAGAGCTGGCCTCTGGTTTGGGTTACTACATAAGATTAAGACATTTCTATCTCGTTTGAACCATTGCATTTGAGGATCTCTTTATTATGATAGTTTGTTCTTATTCTATAACTCATGTAGTAAATGTTATTATCTCAGTAAATAAACTAAGAAACTGAGGGGTGTGGAGAAAATGTATAAATTTCCACCAAAGCAGTATGGACAGAGCTAAGGTTTTAATCCAGATGCTTCTGCCCCAAAGTCCATTTGAGAATGAGTTTGTCAAGTGGTTTCATTCCCCCAGAGAATGGAGTCCAGAAAGGCTAGTAATGATAGGCAAGGGCCAGAAAAGACTTAGAAGGAGGTGACATCATAGGGAGAGGCCAAGAAGCCTGCTGAGAGGGCACTGTGATCCCAGTTACTCAGGGAGGGGACAGCTACTTCCTGACATTTTATAGGAAGCGTAGCCTGTAGGAAACTCTAAAGGAACACTTCACAGACTCTGCAATGCACACCAATCACCCGAGGGTCTTGTTAAAATGCAGATTCCAGTTTAGGCAGACAGGGCTGAGGCCTGCGATTCTGCATTTTTCATGTGATCTCAGGTGATGCTCATGCTGCTGGTCTGGGGACTGACTGCACATGGAGTAACAAGGATCTGTGGGCCTTTCATCTCAAGAATAAGCATCTTAGAGTTCAAATTCCAATCCCCCAAGAAGCTCCTGGTATTTAAATGAACCAACTGTCTATTTATGATCTAAGTTACAAAACTCCAATTCCTAGGGTGCCTTTCAGAGAAGTACCTGGTTTTCAGGACACTGGATTGTTCCTTCTGTCCAATTTGAATTACTGGCTGTGTATATTTTGCAGGTACTGGTCTGCAGGTGCTGGGACTTTATAGTCATGAGATGCAGTGGTATGCTATAGATCAAAATATTTTTACTTGTTTGACTGTAATCTATGGGGAAGGGGTGAAATGACCAATTGATTATAATGTAGAATATAAAAAGATCAAAGTCCTACAGCACATAGCAACAGTGCTGTCCACAGAAAAGGAGTAGGAGCTCATGGGAAAATGTTCATGTAATATATGAGGCATTAAAAATTCTGTTACATTATTCTTGCCACCAAGATTGTAATGAAAATGGGAAACGGCACCAACTTAACCCATTCTCATTACAATCGTTAGATTGTAATCTCATGTTCTCCCCTCCAGAGAATGCTAAATGAGATTTTAAACAAAAGAGAGGACAGAGGAGTATGGAGAATAAAGGAGCAAATAGAAATTGGAAAGTTAAAAAGAGTGATGCATGATAGACTTCCCTGTGTTCATCTGAGGCTTTCTCTTTACTTCAGAAACAAGAGCAGACGACAGAGTGTTGCACAGACCAGTTTAAGTCTATGTGGAAAATCCACATGTAACCCACACATGGTAACTGTTCATAACAAAAAGGGAAATGTCAGGCACAAATTTGCTCTTACCCTTTGATAGCTTAGTTTACTTTAGATTAGAGGGTAAAAATAAAATTACAAAAAAAAAAAAAAGAAATAATCAAAAGACCACCACAACAACAAACTCTGAGAGGAAGAATCTTGTAAATGTCATTGTGTGCACATAGTTCCATTTTGAGCTCTTTTTTTCATTTTTGCCACACCAGGTGAGTGAGCATGCTTAAATCATACAATTACACGTGTTTCCTTTGTTTTCACATTGTGTACTGAAATGCAGGCTCTTTAAAGGTAACATGCAAAAATGTAGAGTATGCAGGGAAAATATCATGAGAGATACATCTTCTAGGATTTATAGAAACCATGGAATACTGGCTATATTGGTGAATTTTTCAGAGAAAGCCATTTATTTTAATCAGCTCTACAAACATTTATTGAGGACTTACTAGTTCCAAAGTATTATGATGGTTACTATGAAGATCCAGTATATAAATATATTTTTCCATTAAGTAATGAATGGAAAAATATATTAATAGGTCATCTACTGTGAGCCGGACACACTAGCAGGAACTGGGGAAAGAGTGTTGAATCAGAGAGATAGGATTTGTATTATGTCTAGTTGAGTGGTAGAGTGAGGTGTTGCACAAATAGACAAGTAAATAAATGTATAATTACAGTTTGTGATAAGAAATGGAGATGAAAACAGAATAGTAAATAAATGTATAATTACAATTTGTGATAAGAAATGGAGATGAAAATAGGATAGTAAGAGAAGTCAAAGAAGGAGATCTAATTAGAAGAGGTGGGAAGGTATGGTTGTCTCTAAGGCAGTGGCATTTAAGGAGGACCTTGAGCAAACCAAGTAAAAAATGGGAGCAAACATGCTCCTGGTGGAGAAGAGTGACAAGTTACTGCCCCTCTTTAGCCTGGTGGGGGAGTTGGGTGGGTATACCACAAGCAAGGTCTAATTAGAGAAAGGGAGCCCAATGTAGGTGGGGGAGAATGACGAGTCACTGCTGTCAATGGTGCCTGAAAGAAGAGAGAGAAAAAAAGAGAGGAAGAGTGAGAGAGGGAGAGAGAGAGAGATCCTAGTTTCTCCTTTCTTTCCTCCAATATTCAGCAAGTGCCTCCCATTGGCCAAACCTTGCTGGTAGTCAGTTGGCAAGGGGAACCAAGCAAATGTAGTGTGCAGTGGGGGAGAGAGGTGGAAAGTAGATCTGAGCAGCAAAGGCTAAAATGCTAATCAATATGCAACATGTAAACCAGTGATATCTACTCTAGAAAGTAGACAAAAGAGACTAGAGAGTGGCAAGGTGGTGGGGGAGAGTGAAATTTTGCATGGAATAGTCAGAGATCACCCTGATGGGTGACGGGTGAAAAAGGAGCTAAGTGAATGAAGTGAGAGAGGGAACCAAGCTTCTACCTGGAGCAAAATTTTCCAGGTAGAGAGAAGCTAATGCAATGACCCTGAGGCGGGAGCATGCTTTGCATGTTGGAGGAACAGTAGGGTCACAGTGTGACTGAAGCCCTCAGTGTGAGAAAAGGAAATGAGAACAGAAAAACACAGGAGAGCATGGGGCTTGGCAGATCATATGGGGACCTTTTAGCCATGGCAAGAATTTTGTTTCCCAACTAAGTGAAATGGAAAGCCACTGGAGGCTTTTGAGCATAGGAATAGCTTGACTGGATTCAAGATTTTATTTATTTTTATTTTAAAACTATATTTTATTGATTATGCTATTACAGTTGCCCTGATTTTTTCCCCCTTTGTCCCCTTCCACCCAGCACCCCCCCCACTCCCTCAAGCAATTCCACCACCATTGTTCATTCCCATGGGTCATGTGTGTGAGTTCAAGTTTTTAAAGCATCAGTTTGGCTGTGATGTGGAGAATAAAAGGGGAAAGAGGGAGAACAGTTAGGAGCAGTGGTGTGCTGGCACATGTTAAACAGCTGGCTCTCCAAAGAAAAAACAAGTAAATAAATGTGTAATTACAAGTTGTCCTAAGAGATGGAAAGGAAAATAACACAGTAATAAGAGAAAGACAAAGGGGAAATCTGATTAGGATAGTTGGGAGGGAAAGGCCTCTCTATGGAAGTGACTAAATGTGAGCCAGGTACACATCAAAGATCATCAAGTCTGTTTCCCTGGGTTCAAGCAGGATCGCTCATCAAATCCAGATGTTGGAGAAAAACACTTAAAAAAATAAACAAGCAGCCATTAGGGAAAATATTTTTCTGTTTTCTTTGGTAACGTATTCCACTGTTCAGCATGTTCTCATAGGATTTATCTTTGCATCTAACTTGAACCCAACCAACTGCACTTGACATTTTTTCTTTTATTCTGAGTGGAGAATGGAGAGGAGTTCACTAAGCTCTAAATTTGGTCTCATTAAGTTATCCGCACGCTGGTGCTTGGGGTTGAAACTTGGTGCAGCTGCACTGCTCTCCCTGACATGTTAGTCATGATGACTGATCCCTTATTCTGGTGAAGTTAAGGCGAGTATTGACAAATTTGAATGATGGTGTGAATCACCTGAGCTGTTGCACAGGCCTGTTTGAAATTACTTATAGCCTCTGGATACCAGCACTAAATAAGATGCAGAATGAGCCACAAAGGGACCTGCCCTGAGGGTTTTGCAATTCCCACTGTCGAAGCCCAAGGATTCCTGAAGCAAGTGGAAGGAAATGAGAAGAAAAAGCAGCTGAAACAGTTCACTGAACATGTTCTGACTTTATGTGTTGTATTGTTTGGACAGCTTTTATAAGTATGTTGCATAGATATGATAATAGAGAAATAAGATGGAAATTGAACAGGCACATAAATACAAAAGATTGCATGCTATGCATACATAGTGCTTACATACACACACAATTATATAATTATGTCAAAGCAATATTGTATTTCAGGAACACCTCTGCTTTATTTACTGTTTTTCAGGTAAAGAATTTAGTTTTAAATGAAAGAGACTTTGAAGGGAAAATGAATAAATCTAGGAGGAAAATGTTAATGTTGAGGGAATGAGGTAGTAATTCATAAGAAGAGAGAAGAGATTACCAAAAGGGCTATATTAGTAATATAAGTGAGTAACACTGGTAATGCAAGGGTGACACTAGGCCAGAGAAAGAAGAGGGAAGCAAAAAGAGAGAACAGCCTTGGGAAAAGATCAAGGTTATGATTAGAGAAACAGTGATGCTTTGTAGTGCTAGGTGGCTTTCTATAGGAATATTTTGTAGATGGCAGTTGGTTTGTGCCCATTTGACAGATCAAATTGTAAATTCATTGTTTATCAACAATGTCATTGTCTTATCCTTTTGGTTCTGCGCCATTTATGTAGGATGTATAGGTATACTTGAATGCCGATTTCCTAGTAATAAAAAGTTGTACAGAAACTGGGCAAATACTCCATTATAACACTCATGATGAACTATAATATAATATGTCCTAGAGAAGAGAGAATGGAAATTTGCTAACAGTCTTCAAAATTATACTAACGTGTTTCATGCAAAGAATGGTGATTACATTTTGTTATGTAATATGTGTATCGTCGTCGTCGTCGTCGTCGTCGTCGTCGTCGTCGGCAGCCGTCCGTCTCGAGAGACGATGGTGTAGCTTCTTAAAAGTCTATCTGCACCGCCGAGAATGGCTGTGCAGTCCGACTCGGGAGTGACAATCCCTGCCGCACTTGGTACAGGTGAAGGCAGATGGCCGTTGTTGCTGCTGTTGACGCTGCTTCCGCCTCAATCTTTTCTGGACTGCCTCCTCGTTGCGCGCAGCCTCTGCGCGTGACGTACCTTGCCTGACCGCGAGCCTCCAGGCTAGGCGGTCGTCTGCTTGCACTTCCCATGTGTTGAGATTGATGGAGCATTGTGTCATGTCCTTTTTGCAGATGTCTTTGAACCGCAGTTTTGGGCGCCCTGTCATCCTCTTGCCTTCTGCTAGCTCGCCGTAGAGGAGGTCTTTGGGGATACGGCCTGCATCCATTCTTTTGACATGGCCGAGCCACCTGAGGCGTCTCTCGCTAAGAACTGCATGCAAACTGCTCATGTTGGCTCGCTTCAGCACCTCGGTGTTGGGGACCTTATCCTGCCAGGCAACATGCAGGACGCGTCGCAGGCACCTCATGTGGAAGCTGTTGAGTTTCCTTTCGTGCCTTGTGTAGGTGGTCCACGTCTCACTGCCATAGAGGAGAGTGCTGAGTACGCAGGCTTGGTAGATGCGCAGTCTGGTTTTCTCAGTGAGGCTGGAATTGTTCCACGCTCGCCGGTTCAGTCTGGCCATAACTGTGGCTGCCCTGGCGATTCTCCGGTTGACCTCCAAGTCGACTGACAGAGAGCTCGAGATGGTGGACCCGAGGTAAGTGAAGTCGTTGACAACCTCCAGGGTGTATCCGTCGATGGTGATGCATGGGGGAGTCCTCGTGCCTTGAGCCATAACATTCGTCTTCGTCAGGCTGATGGCTAGTCCGAACTCCTTGCATGCGTGGGAAAGGCAAGTGACTAGCTGCTAGAGTCCCTCTTCGGAGTGTGATGTCAAAGCTGCGTCGTCGGCGAAGAGCATCTCACGGATGAGCACCTCTTTGACTTTGGTCTTGGCTCGTAGACGGGCCAGGTTGTAGAGCTTGCCATCGGATCTGGTGTGAATGAAGACACCCTCGCTGCAGTCCTTAAAGGCGTATTGGAGGAGCATGGAGAAGAAGATTCCGAACAGCGTAGGCGCGAGGACGCAGCCCTGCTTTACTCCGCTGCTGACTGGGAAGGCCTCAGAGGTTGCGCCGTTGTAGGACACCGTGCTGTGCATGTTGTCGTGAAAGGACATGACCACAGCAAGCAGATGTGGTGGACAGCCAATCTTCCGTAGCAAGCTGAAGAGTCCGCTTCGACTGACCAGATCAAACGCCTTCGTGAGGTCAATAAAGGCGAGGTAGAGTGGTTTATGCTGCTCGTGACACTTCTCCTGCAGCTGGCGTAGGGAGAAGATCATGTCCACTGTTGATCGGCCAGCTCTGAAGCCACACTGGGACTCTGGGTAGACGCGGGAAGCAAGGGTCTGCAGGCGGGCAAGAGCGACCCGGGCGAATACTTTGCCGACGACGCTGAGGAGAGAGATGCCCCGGTAGTTGTTGCAGTCGCTGCGGTCTCCTTTGTTCTTGTACATGGTGATAATGTTGGCGTCTCTCATATCCTGGGGGATGTAACCCTCCTTCCAGCAGAGACAGAGTAGATGGTGGAGCGGCTGTAGCAGGACTGGTTTCCCGCTCTGTAGCTTCAGTTTCACTTGAATATGTGTATACACACAGTCATATTGAAGACCCACAAAAAGAAAGCTTAAATGTATTATGAAGACACATTATGGTAGTTCAGTATTGACGTACACTACTAAGAAAGGCTATAGAAAGAGCTTTTGGAGTTCTTTAGATATAATTTTAAATATGAGCATGAAAATAAGGTAGACATCTAGATGAAGGCAGGTATTTTACAACTCAGAGATGAGTATGTTTGACCTTGACAAGAAACCAGACTCTTTGGGTTCCATCAGAGATTTTCCCACCTCATCAGTATATTTTTGCTTGAAAATCACCAAGCATTCATTTTATTTTTACAAACAAAGCAGCTTTTTGAAAATGTAAATCTCCATTTGCATGCACATGTATTTCTCTCCATATGCCAAGCCCATTCCAATGCCAGCATGGTTGGTAGTTAGCATGTGCCCTAATTACGCATCCCCTACTAACTCTTTATCCCTTAGGTCTCAGATCAACTGTCGCTTCCTCGGGGAAGTATTTCCCTTAATTAGATGCCTCCTACCCCCATCCTGACTATACTATCAGAAAAACCTTGTTTTGTTTTTTTAAATTTATATTATATATTTATTTTTGTGTTTATTTGTTTATTATCTATCTCCCTCATAGACTATGAGCTCCCAGACTACGGGTCTGGGGCCATGTCTGTTATGTCCCTGCTGTCTACTTCACACTTAAGAATGGGGTCTGACTCATAACAGGCACTTAACAAATATTTGTTTAATGGTTGAATATAACCAGTTAAAAATTATTAATATTAATGACAATAATTGATGTTACAAAAAAGACCAAAGATAGAAGTGTTGACTTAAGCCCTAGAACCTTTATACACAAGAGCAAGAACTCTCATGTACTACAACTATTTTCCAGCAAAAGAAAATAAAACTATAAAACTTTTTTAAAATTACAAAATTATTTATTCAATGGTTACGTTCAGAAGCAGTTTGAGGGCTGAACAGATATTCTTAAAAACAGCGAATTTTTCTCAGATAAGCTTTTCTCTCTTTTTCTTTCAGTTTAGTTGGCTAAGGCTCTGATATGACTGAAAAATTCAATCTGATCTAGTAATTTACAATGTCTTTTTCCCGCTCCGTTTTCCAGTCATTTTATTGCCTAAGATGAATTGTTATTTGTTCTTTTATTTGGGCAGCTCAAAGTGGTTACTCTTACTAGCTCCTGAAGATTACTTAATGTAGCCATTTTATGCCATCTTATTACCCTATGGAGTCCTTGGTTCACCATTCATTCTTCAAGGTTAGTGAGCAGCGTGTAAGCATGGAATGCCCTTAGCCTTGGCCAGTGATTTCTTTTCTCTGCCAGTTGTTGAGTCACCAGAGTTCCTCCGCTCTCATATGCTCTTTACAGGCTGGGGCAGAAGTAGATTTACAGTTGTGAGTATGCAAAACACAGTTTATTCTTGTGTTACTATTCATCAATGACTCTATTATTTTCCATTTGAACAACTGTAAACCTACCTTTGCTCCACCTTGTACTTAGCTGAGTGAGTACAGGAGGCTACGCTCAGGCCTGGTGCTAGGTGAGAGACCCAAAGAATGCTGTGACTCTGAGGGCCAAGGCTGGCAGGCTCTGGGTGAGGGTTGAAGAAGAGGGGAACACACCTCAGACCTCATGCTTCTGAAAACCCCTTAGAAGCCCCTTTATATTTCTATGTGGTTCTGATTAAATAAATGACACACAAACATAGAAAATGCTCACATGCCCGCATGCAGGTGTGTGTGTGTGTGTGTGTGTGTGATGTGGGAGTAAAATAAAACTGGAGGTGAGGAGGCACTTTGTGGTAACAAATTTAACATTATCTTTAGATAACTTTATGAATGAATTTCTCTTAGGTCTTTATTATAAGACCTGCCATAAAAATTGCTGCTTAATAACTCTGATTATTAAAATAATAAGTGACAATGGATCTATGATCAGAAATGTCGTAGAATGAAAACCACCTAGTCTGGAAAAGATGTTGCATATAGGCTAAGCTGGCTCTCACTCTGCTAAACATAACAATTAAGATTAAATAATAGAGCTGGAATTTTTAGGAGAGATACGAGAAGTCATTCAGCAAGTTTGACCAATACAAGTTGGAGGGTTCTGACCAAATGAACTCTCTTTTTCCCAGCATCCTTCTGCCCACACTTGTAAGTGATTTGTTCTGAATTATTTAGAAATTATCTCAACATCCATTTCACATCTTTGTGTAGATACATCCATAAAGAGTTATATAAGCAGTATTATTATCATAATTATTAGTATCATTAGCTGCTTCATTTCTTATCATTTTCCTTGTGGTTCATGTAGGGTCTTTTGAGGGCTGTTAAAGAGCTTGAAAAAATAAGAATTGTACTTGCAGATATTTATTTTTATTGTATTATTTAGAACTTTATCCTAGGGAATACTGTGAATTCCCAGTTCAATAATCCACAAAAACATGAAATTCTCACCCTGCTCCTCTGTAAGTTCTAACAGCAGCAAGATGGAGTGAAGGTGCTTATTACTAAAACTTCATTACTCATACAAAATATTCATGAGCACTCTTAAGCTATGGTGTATGATAAATGATTATACCAGAACTACATTTGTCATAGGAAATAAAGCATTGATATATGATGGGCGGGGGGCAAAAAAACCCCAGAATTATCTCATGAAGGGTGGGACCCTTGTAGTACAGGCTTCCCTGACTAGGCAAGTGTTCTAGGAACCCATTTGTGTCAGTGTACCAGCTGGAGTTGTTGTGAGAGGCTGCATTCAGCTTTCGTGAAATTTTTTTGAAGACTCTTTCAAAGTGTTTGTCCACTTTGATAGGTGATTTATGAACACACCTGCCCATACCATGTTTAGTATTCAGCAGTTTTTGACCAAAAACAGCATGACCCTCATGACCTACCCCCCCCCCCCCCCGCCCATTCACCTGATCTCACCCAGATCAACATTCCCCCTCTATCCCCCGGATATGAAAAGTTCTCAAAAGGAAATATTTTGCCGATGTGGAAAATGTGAAACAAAAAATGGCAGAGACACTATAAGGCATCAAAATTGATGAGTTCAAAAACTGCTTTGAGCAGTGCAAAAACATCCTGATAGGTGTACACGTATTGCATCAAATGGAGAGTACTTTGAATGTGACTGAGGTTTAAACTTGTAAGGAGAAATACACAATTTTTCATAAATAAGTTGTAAGGTTTTTGAGTCCCCCCTTGAACTCCTATGTTTGCAGACTATATAGGCAATGACCTCTTCATTAATGCAGCAATTCTCTAAGGATTGCCCCAGTTAATGAGAATTAGCAAAGTGTTAGAATGCTCATAGTCATCTTTTGAGAAGCTATCCTATATTGAAAGTAGCAGGCCTTTTGAATGATACTTAATGAAAAGAATCTCATTCTTAAGGTTCTTCTCAAATGAAAACCTCAGGAGTTACATTTTCAAAGGTATCACTATGGACCTTCCTATAGGAGCTAAACAATTTTAGAGTTTATAAGAATTTTGAGTCCAGTTTTCCTTGGATTTTCTTCTTTCACTGTCATGAAGAGTGGTGTCTTTTATAACATTATGTAAGACTTGTGCTCTGTAGACCAAGATTTTGCTTATGGTTTCATATCCTTATATGCAGGGTGGGGCAAAAGTAGGTGTCCAGTTGTGAGTATGCAAAACAGAGTTTATTGTTGTTTTATTATTTATTAATTATTGTATTACTTTCCATATGAACAACTTTTGCCCCACCATGTATTTATTCAATATTTAATCAAACTAAATAGAGTGGGCAAACACTTGTACAGCAGAAAAAATTATCAATATTGAAAAGAAAGTTGTTATACCTTCAAATTAAGACAATTAAAATGATGATACATTTTTAGAAAATGTAACCCATCCATCTATTCATTCATTCATTAATTCATTCATTCAAAAATATCCATTGAGTGTTTACCATGTGTCAGGAACGGTGTAAGGCAGTGTACGATATAGACAAAGTTCCTGTCTTCTGGGAATTTATAGTTTAGCAGGTACAAAGGTTATCTTCACCTACATGAATTTCCTTTTATTTGACTATTACTGACTTACAAGTCAATTTCATGAGTTTCAACGTAATACAAAGTGTGTTATAGGAGCACATAGGAAGAAACCTAACATAGTTCTGGGGTCAAACTAGGGCTCCTTGAGGAAATGATATGTGAGCCGGTGAGATGACTAGGACTAAACTAGATGAGGTAGGAAATATACTGGCAGTGGTGATTGAATGCGTGAAAGCTTGTCCTCCTGAGAGCCTGACTGTGCTGGGGAACACCAATTAGAGCTCAATAGAGAAGAGGAAAGACAGGAATGTGAAGAGGGACGAAGGGCCAATGATGAAGGGACTTGTAAGTCATGTTGTTTAAACTGAAGTTTAAAGCCAGAGAAGAGTTTGAAGTGGAAAAGCAGACTTATCAGATCTGTACCCTTGGAAATCATTGTTCCTGCAAAATAAAAAAGAACGAGAGAGGGGCAAGTCTGGAGGAGGAGTGACTGGTTAGAGACTCAGAGACGATGCTGGCTAGTCCAGACTGTTTACAATGAAGATGGACAGAAAAAGATATTTGGGAGGCAGAATTGACAGGACTTGGAGACTCAATGGATGTGAAGAGATAAGGTAGAAGAACCATGGCTTTCTGGCTTAATGGTGGTGCCATTTATGAAGATAGAGAACACTGAAAAAAAGTAGCTTATGGGTGTTATTGAGATGCTGAACTACAGATTTGTACATATTGAATTGTAATTAATGCTTGGTGATTCTTGGCAGATATTTAAGTAAAGAATCCGAGAAGTAGTCAGTTGTACAGGTTTGGAGCTCAGGAAAAAGTGAGATCTGAATAGGAAGTGAGGATTTAAGAGTCAGTTATAACTAGATGGCAATTGAAGCTAGAAAAGCCAACCAAACTTCCCAGTGTATAAAATGTGAAAAAATAAAAAACAGATGGAGGAAAAATAGTCTATAATGGGAGGCAGAAGGGAAGGAGAGAAATGGGGGTGGGGCAAAGGCAGGAATTTGGTATTGAAAACAGGAGAAATTCAGAACGAATGGTCACTTGCTTTTAAAGCCTCTCAGAGTTTAAGAAAATAAGAACAACTATTAATGATAAAATTAATTTAATTTAAAATATGATTCAAATATAAAATAAAATTTAATTGCAAAATTAAAATAGATTCAGGTAATGAAATGTGTGACTGACTCAGAAAAAAAGACATTTCATAGGACCCAGTTGTAACTATAGATCAACAAAAACATGGCCAACTTAATTTATTAAAATTTAAAATTTTCTTTTCCATTTGCTCTTGATTAACCTTTAAGTACTGAGTCATGTATTCAACTGAGTGACAATGATTCATCCAATGAGAACTCAATCACTACATATATTTGAATTCAAATCAATGTTGTCTTCAGTTTGGTAAGTCAGAGAATGATGTTTATATGATGTCTGGTTTGCCTGAGACAAACCCATTATGCTTGTTATCTCATTGTATTTATTTCCCTTTACTCTAAAAAATGTCCTGGTTTAGACAATAAATGAAGTGGTTCTCTGAGCGATAGATACACTACTTGTATATATTTCCAAAATTCAGCTCTCATTGCTCACGAAGGAAGGCATTCAATTCACATATCTGATTTTAATATGTACTCTCTGGCTAATTATAAGAAAATCAGATGAGACATATTTATAAAATTTTTAATGAAAACAGTAATAAGAAATGTATAAAGGAAAAGACTATTTTTCTGCTTTGAATAAGTAATGTTCAATTAGGAATAATCAATATTTATTGAACACCTATTATGGGTTGGCACCATGTTCAGATTCTCAAGTTTCTTGCTCATATAAGCACTTATTTTTACTACTTTGACTCAGCTTGTGATACTTACCCTAATTTTTATTGGCCTCTGAATTGAGATTTTCTGTCCCTTCCCTACTTTAATTATGATATTAGAAATATAATTTCCCTTCTTATATATGTCCATAATTATGCTACTTAGATTCTATTTGCACTACCTAGCAGAAGACAAATTGGCACCTGTTCTATGACATGTCATAATAAAGATACTGACATCTATAAGGAGGGAGCTTCTAGAATAGAGGAAGGGACATTCCCCTTAGGAAGTGGTTATAATATTTTTTCTTGCAGCATGTCTGGAGCAATGAGGGGACTGAGAAAATTAGTGGAGGAGTTAGGGGAAAGCTAGTAGGAGCACAAAAGAGTGAGAGGGAATTTGTACTTCCTAGCACCCTTTGCTTCCCTGTCCACCCGGCCACAGCTGATGGTCCATCATAGGCCAAGTCCCAAGGGAGAGCTGGCAGGTCCATGATAGGCACAGAAAGAACACTGAAAACCAAAGGCCTTGCAGTCTGGGAAGAGACAGGAGCTTTAATAATAGAGGGGAATGGCTGTGAGCCAGGCAAAGGAAGGACTTTATGGGAATTTGGTCTAGAACCAAGGCAAAGATAAATAATGAAAAGGTGGAAGAATGCAGCTGT
The DNA here is from genome assembly GCF_987537825.1 of Furipterus horrens. NCBI lineage: Eukaryota > Metazoa > Chordata > Mammalia > Chiroptera > Furipteridae > Furipterus > Furipterus horrens. The sequence goes on from NW_028327178.1 coordinate 36,400,597, forward strand.
TAGGGGCAAGTCAGATGGTCTCAGGCCAGCTGGAGTGGGAGGAACACGACAACGCTCTGTCCAAATCTGGGAGACCAAGGACACAGGTTTCAAACCTATCAAATCTTGCCCCATCAGTAAAATTGTTTGATTCTGCTTTGCTAATATCTGTGTATTTACTCATTTATAAATTCTATGTTACTGTGCCACAGTAATAATATAGCATATAAAATATAAATAATATGCAAATATATACTTTAAGAAAATGAGTAAACTGAATGTAAAAAAAAGTTCTAATATTTTTTTCTTGCATCCCATTCAATTTTCTTGGAGACAACCATGATTCTAGGAGATCCCAGAGAGGCCAGTTCAGAAGAGGGGCCAGGAAAATGCCATGAGCAGTCCTCTTGTTTTCAGGAGAGTTTCCTACTGGGTTTGGTCCTTGAATAGTAATTTCCAATTCCTGCTGAATCTCATCAGGCTGGCCAGCTGATTTTAATATACTCTTTCCTGTTGACAATCTTTAGGAGTTAATCAAGGATGGGTTAGTTAGTGGGGAGGGCAAAATTGGGGCAAAATTGTAAGTGGCATGTGTTGAGATAAGAATGGAAGGCAAAGATTTGGAGTGAGTGTGTTAATAATGATGCTTCACAGACCAGAAAAGAATTTAGCAGAACTTTGTGTCCTTGTGATAAAAAGTGTCATTAAGTAGCAAAATGGCTTCCTCTTCTACTTGTTGGAGTGAGTGGTGAGAAGAGTGGGGTGGTTATGCTTCCTTTCTTCTTCTATAAAATAGCTAAAGAGCTATAAGGAATCTATTATGCTTATGAATAGGCAAATAATAACTTTTTGTAAGCTGCTTCCCTTGGGGTCTAAGATCCAGTCTGTACCCATTTGATTGAACAGAGGAGTGTGGACAACCAGATGCAAGTTTTCCTCCTTTTGATTTCTAATTTACCTCTTCCATGTCCTTTTTAAAGAAAAAACTATCTTCAGCTCCAGGCTTGGTTGGATAGGTTTATTTTTTTCTTCCTAGAGTATGGTTTAATCTTGCACCTTTTGCCACCTACTTGTCTTTATTTCATTATTTATTCAAATGTATGCTTGTTCACTCTATTCATTGATTTATACATTTATTCATTCTATTCATCATCCAACATTAAGAAATACCTAGTATATTCTAGGAACTGGGGATACCCACAAGTGTCTAAGCAGGTAGGAAGTTGTGTCTTTCTAAGCATTAAACCTTGTAGGGTGTCTTTCCAGTTGGAGAGAATTTTTCTAGCATACTCCACTAACCAACTTGACTTTCTCCCTATTGGATTTTGAATTTAAAACTTACATAAAAACAAATTTGCACCAAATTGTTTAAAATATTTACTACCATTGGTCTTGTTTTGGATCTCAGGTGCAAAGGGTTGGTTTAATCTTTGTTCCATGCAAGACCTCTCTTTGTTTTATTTATTTTTCACCCATTTCCCTGCCCCTCTTTGCTGTAGGCACTCATCTAATGTGTTTAACATATGCCCTTGAATGTGTGAATATGTGTATTGTAAAACATGCTGCGTGGCTTGTGTTTTCATTTACGTAAATGGTGTTATACGATACTTTGTTCTTTTAAAATGTTTTTCTTTCGGTCTTGTGTTGTTGATTTTTTGATACATATTTGTGTGTTTCTGTATGTATATCTAGTTTGTTGCTTCTAAATGAGAGGAAATTAAGATGACTTCAGGAGTGTAGGATTCAGCCTTTGACCTGGCGGTGATTCTTTTCACATCAATCTGAAAAGCGGTGTTGTCAGAAGTGAACTGGGACCAAGGTGGATCGCTGGACTGGTCTGGAAATTAGTTCTTTCACAGCATCGCAGGAAATGCATTTCAAAGATACATTCCTAGGAGGAATTGAGGTGTAGTGGCAAGATTTATTGGAGGGGTGTGCAGTGCATAGGTGCCTCTGAAGAGGCTGCCGCACAGCCTCATCCACAACGAGGTGGTTAGTTCTGTCTTGCTGTGGAAGAAGTCCAGCCTCTGGGGCCACAGGCTAGCGCTTGTCCTCACCAAGTCCAAGAGGGGGGTCAGAACCCAGAGATGCTGTGCCATTATCCTGGCATTGGTATTTGAAGCCCCCTAGTCCAGCTTAGTCTCTGTTCCCATCTGTGCTCCAGCTGGATCAGAGCAGAGCTTTGGCCTGTGTAGCTGCCACAACCTGGCTGCAGGCTCATGGAGCTGCTATGGGAGAGAGCATGCCTGGGGCCTTGGCTAAGCTTTGATTATATCTCCTTGCATTTGGGAGGGGCTAAGCTTTCTTTCAAACTAACCAATCCTCTTCCTAAGTCTGCTCAGGCTTGTGCTGGGCCCTCCCCCTATCCAATCCCTTTCCTGGATCTCCCAGAAGTTTGTGCCCTTATCCTATCGAATCCCTTCCCCAGATTTTCCCAGGCTAGACTCCTCCCCTTTATAGTGGCCATATTGGTTCCTACTGCACATACCCTCTCCCCACACTCCCCCGCCTCCCTAATCTGAGGGAACTAACCAGTTGTTCCCTGGGGAGATTGAAAAGCTGGTCTTTCCTGCCTGTTTGGGATTAATGTCCTTTTGACAAAGGATGTGGTCATCCTTTGGGGTGTTGATGAAGCTGTAGCTTCCTAGTTAGCCCAGCTTAATTAGATGTCTGGTTCCTTTCTTTTCTGTTAATATCTAAATAGCTACCTACTGCAATAGTGGATCAGAAACAGTTTTTGCATTCTCTTGGAACAGGAGGTAGTATTCATTCAGAATCCATAAATGACAAATGTCAGTATTTCATCCGTTTGTCTTAATATAGTTGGAAGAGACCTGGACTGTCTGGACATCTTATAGGACATATTTTTTATTAAATAAATCATATTATGCTAATTTAACTAGATGTAGTAAGAAGTATCAAGTATTTTGGAAGCTGCAGTAAGACATGTGCTCAAGAAGGTTTGAAATGAACACTCTAAAGACTCAGGAACTAATAATAATAGTGAAATTTCAGAAATCCAGTGGCCTAGAGCATACCAGGACTTTCTATCCCAAAGTAACAACAATTATTGCATCTCACACTTCCTATCACAAAGAAAGAAATATAGTTGTTTTTCTTCAGGTTTTGATAAAGGTATATTCCACATGAAAGATTGTCAGCTTTGCATGAGGTCCAGAACAGAAAAGCTTTGTGGCAGGTCCAGAATGCTAGGCTAGCAGTCTGGCTAATTAGGATATACAACTCAGCATCTCCTGTAACATTAGAGAACTCTGATGTGGGAAAGGATACTCCGTGGATTTTATGGCAAGCCCTAGAGCTCTGGAGCAAGGGCATGCCATTTACAGTGAATAATTATGTGCCACTCAAAAATTAGCTCCTGGCCAGTTCCTAGGCCCTGGTAGAGATGAAGCACCTGACCATGACTCAAATGAGCATGTGGTCAGAACTTCTCATTATGAGATAAGTTCTGTCAAATCCATGAAGTCATAAAGTTGGATAAACCCGAGAGCTGTCCATTGTTAAATGAAAATGGTGCAGCTAGGATCCAGCCCAAGTAGGACCAGAAGGCAGAGTAAGTTGCACAAGCAGGTAGCCCAGACTGTCATGCCATTCACACTGTTACACTTGTGCCTCTCACTTTGGTCACACTCATGATTAGTTAACAAAGGAAGAAAAAAGCTGAGCTTGGTTTGCAGATGGATTGGCCGGGTATATGTGTAAGCCTTGGTGGCTTTATAACATGTCTGAAAATCATTTAACATTCTATTACACTTTTTTGACTGTATTAAAAGTTGAAGTCTAATTCTCTTACCCTTAAACACAAGGTGCCCTTAGTAAATCATTTTTAACCCATAGAAAAAGGCAGAAGTGACACTGAATGATTTTCAAAGCTAAGTCATAAGAAGTGTTATATTTCCCTCCTGGAATTTTCTTCTTCTTGAGATGCTTTCTCTTGGAACCTAGCCACCATGACTGAGAAAGCTAAATAGTCATATTAAAAGACCATATGTCAGTCTTACAGCCACAGCAGCAGCTGATGTGCCAGCCAACAGTCAGCATTCATCGGCAGGTATGTGAGCATGAGACCTTCTCATAATTCAGTTCCCAAGCTTTCAGCTGTTTCACTTGTTCTCAACAAGTCCTGCTCAAATTTCAGCTATGTGAGAGAGACAACTGTTATTATATTAAGCTGCTGTATTTTGGGTTACATAGCAATAGATAACAGAACAGAAGCTGCAACACTGATCAATCGTGGATGACCTTACAATGTAGTCATGAGGGGAAATCCTCCCAACAGGCTACATTTTGGGTGATGTACTTGGTCCTCTTCTTTATGTAGAAACAGAAGTGACCCAAGGTTTGAGTATATATGGACTTATGTGCAGTAACAAATGACAGCCAGTTCATCAGGGACCTGAAAGAGAATGATTGGAGGATTGGGAACAAGATCTGACATGTGGGTTGACATATGGAAATGAGCATGGAATGTGAAAGTCTTACAACATGCTAATGCCCAGCAGAGAGCACCAACCATGAAAGAAACACTAAATAATCAAGTTGACACAATAAGTTAACCAGGTGATGTGAAGTAGCCTCTGTCCTTGGCTCTTCCAGTGCTGGCACAATGAACACATGAATGAAATAGACATGATGACAAGGATGGAAGCTATACATGGGTCTTAATTTCTACACATTAAGGCTGATCTAGCTACTGTCACCACCGAAAGTTTGAGCTCCCAGCAACAGAAACCAACACTGAGACCCCTCCCCAATTTGACACCATCTCTTAAGGAAACACTTGATAGTAAGTTAAGTATCTTGAACTTCCCCACCCTGAAAGGGACATCAACTTTTTTCACTAGAATAGACATATATTCCTCTGTCATAGCCTCTGCCAGCACCACCACCTGCGGTGGTATATTATTTTCTAAACTTCATGAGTGTTTGCAGAGTGTCTGATTCACCAACATAAGATCCCACACAACTGCACATCAGACCAACAGCTGATTCAACAGGAAGTAGGGCTTCTGTTATAGAATAAAGAGATGAAGAAGCTATTTGGCAACCAAAAAATTCACTTGGGTAAGTCTTGGTACTCTCTTGCCCAATTTTGATATAAATGTATACTTATAGCTGCCTCAGAGAGACATGACCAGGAGTTTGGACCCCTCAGCAGTCAGGTAAGTTACTAGACCAGGCAAGTCTAACTCAAAGTAAAGGGAATCTAGAGGCATAGTAGAGAAGGGGAAAAGTGAAAACCTCTTGGGACCTTTAAATAAGCTGTAGTTGTGGGTCACCTCATTAACAAGGTCATATTTAAGATAAGTAGAGCTGTGAGTCCTCTCACTAACCTTCTTCTTCAAAGTTTCTCAAAGAAATAGAGGCCCACCAGACTGCTGAAATTGCTACATACAAAAAGAAATGGATATAAGCTGCACAAAGAGAGGACCATAATGGATGCTGGGATACACCATCTAGATCCTGCTTCCAAGCTTCTGGGAGTTCTACTGGTCAATAGCCCTTCACTTCATCGTCAGCCCTTTTTAGGAATTGCCTTTGGCTGAAGAGAGTCACCTTGCCCAAAGTCACTGGCTTGAGACCAGTCTTCATTCAGTAATTGGTAAACATAGGGATATAAAGTCTAGTCCTTTTGCCCCAATTCAGAACAATTGCAGAGGGCCATCTGTTCTAGTTATATATTGCTGCATATCAAATCACCCCAAAACTTAGTGGTTTGAAGAACGAGAATCACTTTTTTATTCTGCAAGGTTTCCATGGCCCAGGAATTTGAGAGGATCAGCAAGGAAGTTGTGGCTTAGAGTCTCTCACAGGATTTGTGTCACATAGTGGCTAGAGGTGAAACAACAGAGGGCTAAGGTAACTGGAGGTTAGCTGGGCATCTCTCTTTCTCTCTCTCTCTCTCTCCCCATGTAACCTCAGGGCCTCCAGGCCTCACTATTTGCTTTCTCCACCTGGGTTAGTTTGGAATTTTTCGTAGCATTGCGATTTCAAGCTAGTTGAATTCCTCATGTAGCAGCTGAATTCTTCAAGAACAAATATCTAAGCTTGCAACCTGAAAGCTGCATTCTGTTTTATGACCTAACCTTCAAAACCATGTACAGTAGTCCCTCTCTATATCGCGGTTCACTTATCACGGCCTCACTATATCATGGGATTTTAAAAAATATTATATTTAATTAGTTATCACAATTTTTTTTGCTATATCGTGGGATTTTGTGGTACTGTATATGTATGTTGTTAAAGTTACATAAGTTTAAGAGTGTAGAATATGTTTAAGAACATAATAGTGTTTATAAAAGTGTGGAAAAGGTTAATAAGGGACTGGGAATAGTTTATAAGTGTGTGGGAAGGGTTGATAAAGCCTTAATATGTTTATATAAATGCTAAAATAAATGTAAGGTTCCTACTTAGCAGATTTTCACCTATTGTCTAGAACGTAATACCCATGATAAGTGAGGAAATACTGTAGTGTCACGTTTGTTATTCCCTGTTGGGTGATATGGTGAAAAAATTCTCACTTGATTTCAAGCAGAAAGGATACATAGATCCTTCTTTTCCATTAGAGGGGAGTCATGGTCACATTTTAAGAAAATACGGCACAACACATACTATGACAGACATGCTTGGAAAGTAGAACTTGCTGCACACACCATTCCAGCTTTGGAGCTCCCATTAGTTGGTGATATGGATTGAATTGTGTCTCCCACAGTTCCTGTGTTGAAGTCTTAATTTCCAATGGGGTCATAAATGAAGTCATAAGAGTAGGGTTCGAATTCTATAGGACTGGTAGCCTTAAAAGACAAGAAAGAGGGAAAGGGAGACCTCTATTGGCATCTATTCAGAGAAAAGGCCACATGAAGACACAGCAAAAAGACAGTTGTTGGCCAGACTGGAAGAGGGCTCTCACCAGAAATCAACTTTGCTGGACCTTGATCTGAGTCTTCTAGCTTCCAGAACTATGAGAAAAAATTTTCTGTTGTTTAGGCCACAAGTTTCTGTGGTACTTAGTTATGGCAGCCTTAGCAGAGTAAGATAGGTAAGCTGAATCCTTTGTTGAGATTGCAGCACAGACTAATTTTTCTCTCTACCCATTCTTTCTTTCTTCCCTTCATCCATAGGTGTTAATCCTGAGAGCATTTACTGATACCTTTCTTCATTATAATCTTCATTTACTAGTTTGCATTACAGAAAATCTGACCTGCTACAATCTGATAGTAGATTTCCCCTTCTGCAAATTGCATGATATGGTACTTGGCTCATTTTTCTACCGTGTTTCCTGTCTTTTCTTATTAAATCTCCAGAAGTTCATAGCATACCCTAAATATTAATCTTATCTCAGTTTTAGAAGTTACAAGTCTCTTCTCCAAACTGTCTCCGTCCATTAACTTTGTTTGCAATGTTCCTTATTTATAGACATCTGGACATTTTATGCTTTGGACTTCTATTTTAAGAAGTTTCTTTCCATCCCTAAGTTTCAAGTATATTCTGTACATTTTTTTCTATTAGTTTTATGGTTTTACCTTTTTTATTTTGATCTTTATTCCATTTGGCATCCATTTTGGATATGGTGTATGTAGAACTTCAAGACTATTTTTCCCTGTAGAGAGTGTAAATTTTTCCTATACTATTTTCTAAGCAGTATGTCATTTTCTCATTTTTTTCCCTGAGATATTTTGTGTTTTGTTGCTCAACTTTTATTTTACTGCTACATTGTTTTTCTTACAAAAGCTTTTTCCCCCTTGATTCTCTTTTTCAAAATTGACTTGGCTACTTATATACGTTTATTCTTCCACATTTTAGAATACACTTGTAGAGATCCTAAAAATATTCTGCTGGGAGTTTTTATTAGAATTGCATTGCATGTGGAAGTTAATTGGAGAGAATTGATATATTTACCCTTAAATTATTCCATCAATAAGCATGGTATAACTCCTTATTGTTTCAGATTATTAAAATATTTTTTATTTGTAGTAGAGCTGAAACTCCTTAACTAATGATGCTTCCATTATTCCCTGTTGTTCATTTATCCAAGCAAACTAAGGCAACCTAAGCAGACTTGGGAACCTACATTGTTCATCTGATACTTGTTTTGGAAATAATAAATAAATACTCTCCAACAGTTATAATGACACCCCCCCCCATACTCGGTTTCTCTATCTGCAGTTTCAGTTACTTGTTGTAGTGAAATCTGAAAATATAAAATGGAAAATTCTAGAAAAAATAATTACTAAATTTGAAATTGTGCACCATTCTGGGTAGTGTGATGAAATCTCATGTTCACCTGCTCCATGCAGCCTGGGATATGACTCATTCCTTTGTCCAGTGTGTCCATGCTGTATATACTACCCACCCGTTAGTCATTTAGTAGTTATCTCAGTTATCAGACAGGTTATCAGAAAGAGAGCAACCACATTCGTGTAACTTTTTTTATTATAATTATAATAAAAAATATTATATTATTATATTATATTATTATAATTGTTTTATTTTATTATTAGTTATTGTTGTTAGTCTGTTACTATGCCTGATTTACAAATTAAACTTTATCATAGGTATGTATGTTTATATATATATATATATATATATATATATATATATATATATATATATGTAAAGTACAATTGGGTTTGCTACAGTCTGCAGTTTCAGGCATCCATTGGGGTCTTGGAATGTATCCCCCATTGATAAGTGTATCTAAAATATATTCTGTTACGAAGAAAAGAAAAACAATTGATAAGTTGGCAAAAACTATGAGCAAACAGCTTTTTGAAAAACAAACACAAATGTTTTAAGTATAGTAAAAGATGCTTAACCTCATTCATAATTAGAGACATAGAAATTAGAAAAATAATGATAGACTACCATTTTACTCACCAAATTGATAAAGTTTCAAAAGTTTGATAATAATTTGTATTAACAGGACATGAGGAAGCAAGTGCATTCTTTTTTTTTTTAATTTATTTTTTAACAAGTTTACTTTATTTTATTTTATTTTTATATTTTTATTTTATTTATCTGTTTTTAGAGAGAGGGGAAAGGGGAAAGAGAGGGAGAGAAACATCAATGTGCAGTTGCTTTTCATGTGCCCCCAACTGGGGATCTGACATGCAACCTAGTTATGTGCCCTGACTGGGAATTGAACCAGCGACGCTCAATTCCCTGAGCCACAGCAGCCAAGGAGCAAGTGCATTCTACATTGTTGGTAAGAGTCCAAATTTGTACATACTATTTGAAGGGAGATTTTTTAATGTATTTCAAAGTTAAAAATACACATAACATTTGAACTTACAGCTCTATTGGTAGAAATGTATCTTTCAAGTATACTTACATGTCTGTGAAAAGTTGTATAAAAACTATTCTTTACAGCATTACTGATGGTAACCAAAGGTTGGAATAAACTAAGTGTCTATCAGTAAGTATGATTAAAAATTACTTCTACATCCATACAATAACATAACAGCATTCTGCCTTTGAAAATAATTATGTATAAACTCCTTCTTGTGATATGGAGTAATCTTGAAGACTAAGTGGAAAGAGCACAATGCAACATATGTGTTAAGTATACCTCAACTGTACAAAGCAAAAAGGGTGCATTAATATATATGTGCACAATCTCATAGAATATCTCTGGAGTGATAATTAAGAAACATAATAGTGTTTGCCTCTGGGAAGGACAGCTGGGAGCTGAGGGTTGAGGCGGAAAGAAAACTTTCTTTACATCCCATTGAACTGTTTGACTAATTTTCTAATGATATGTACATATTAGTTTTAAAATAAATCTATTCTACAACTTAGTTTTATCTTCTCACATATGTTGAAAATATTATTTCATATTAAGGATATCTTGTTGAATTTAGATTTGACCTAAAGATTTTATTCTCTTAGTTTATTATATTGTTTTGCATTCTTTTCTGCACAAAGAAATCATTAGAAGATTTTTTTTAGTAAAAATTGGAGACAAAAAAATACACCATAATATTAAAGTCTGTAGCAATGGTAATTCTTCTTATTAAAGTGAAATGGGGCTGGCATAATGTTTCATTGCATTTGAAAAATGTTCAAGTGAAACCTGGAGAATTTTTATAAGTATGTTATAGGGCCAATTTGTGTTCCTCAAAATTCATGTATTGAAACCCTATCCCCTGAACCCTCAGAACGTGATTACATTTTGAGTTAGGGTAATTAACTTAAAATGTGATCATTAATCCAATCTGACTGTGTCTTTGTAAGAAGGGGAGATTAAGACACAGACAGGTACAAAGGGAATCATTGGAGGACATAGCAAGAAGGTGGCCATCTGCAATCCAAGGGAAAAGGCCTCAGAAGAAACTAATCCTGCTGCACCTTGATCTGGGACTTCCAATCTCTAGAATGGTGAAAAAATAAATTCCTGTTGTTTAAGCCACCAGTGTGTGGTACTTTGTCATGGTAGCCTTAGCAAATTAATACAACATGATAATAACTCAAAGCAATCTATGTAATGAAAAAAGATCAATGACTTAATAAATAAAGTTGTCTAGGGTACTTGTTTTGAAATGTTTCAAATGTGCTGACCTGGACAGTCCCTGTAGAGCTTTTCTTTGAGAACAAAGGATCACCTCCAGTAATTAACATTTTGAATTTGAGTGAGATAACAACAGAGAGAAGGTCAATGTTGGTGTTTTCAGGTAGAAATTGGTATTGTGAGTGTGGGTGTGTTCTCTAAATCTTAGTTTGCTGGAAAATGGGGGAAATCTCTGTGATCCTGTAAGTGATGCTTTAAGACAGATAGCAGAAGAGGCTAATTTACACATTAGGCAGATGGCTGAGCACAGGTGGAAAGCTTTCTCTTCTGCAAGACATTATGAAAAACATTTTAAAAAATAAAGTATTCGTAGCCAATCCTAAAAACTGGAATGAGAATTCCCTGTGGACTAGAAAAACAGAGGCATTCTGAAAAGATGGTTGTAGAAAGGCAGCCCTCATCGTCAAGCCAAATGGGATGCTGCTGCTAAAAGGCTGGGGTTGACCTCAGTGCTCAAAAGATCCTGCTGTAGGAAGGTCACTCTATCAGAACTATCACAACTCAGGACACATGCTGGAGAATTTTTCCACATACAAGTACATGCAGCAGATCCTTGTGGCCACCTCTAAGTTCAGCTATACCAGCCTTGTACAGTTTCATGCATGTCTTGACTTCCTGAAATGGTCCAACCTTAAGTGCTTAAACCCCCAGGCCTTCTTCAAAACTAGTAGAATCTGTTTGGCTCATAGACAAACATGGCACAAAGTGTGAAGCAGTCAGCACTCCCAGAGGCAGCCCTCAACTAATAGGGGATGGGAGTCCTTCTGTAAATAACTCTGAGAGGATTCTATATACTTCTCAGATGTCCTGGGTAAACTGGGCCACTTCTACTGGCTCCCTTATATTGGCTTTCCCTGCTTACCTAGTTCACTCTCCTCACTCCTTGGCTTGTGTTTCTTGGGATTTCTTTCTTTAAAAAAATTCTGTTTATTTATTTTTATTTTTAGAGAGAGGGAAAGGGAAGAAGAAAGAGAGGGAGAGAAACATTAATGTGTGGTTGCCTCTTGTGCTCTCCAAACTGGGGACCTGGCCCACAACCCAGGCATCTCCCTTGACTGGGAATTGAACCAGTGACCCTTTGGTTAGCAGGCTGGTGCTCAATCCACTGAGCCACACCAGCCAGGGTGGGATTTCTTTTAAATAAACTGTAGACACCAATTTCTCAGGCTTTGATTTGAGGAAACCTAAACTAAGATAGTAGATAATCAAGAATTACCCAATATCTGAGGATGGCTCAATGCAATGAAAGAGAGACTACTAATATCAAGATTGAAAACATTTTGTACCCAAAGAATAAGAATATAAATAAACCAAAAATGGATTTAAGAATATGTGATATCATCAGAGCGATAAAGGAGGTTTTTGCAAATGAGATATATGAATAGGAGATTGTTAAACTACAAGAGGTACTTAGGAAACAAGATCTGGCAGTTACAACTTATTAGAAATGGAAAACGTGACTGTTGAATTAAAATTTTCATTAAGTAGATTGAACAGTATACCTGACAAGTGAATCAGTGAGTTTAAGTGAGGGAGGTATGCTCTCCAAATGTAACCCAATGACATTAAAAGATGGGAAGTATAAAAATTCAGAGATATGAAGGGAAGATCTGAGAGTTTTGCCATTCATTACATAGGACAGGAAGACTAGGATTAAGATAGTACAAAGGAGTCGACATAGGACAGGAAAACTGGAATTAGGATAGCACAAAGGAGTCAACATGGGAAGAAATAGTTCTAAGGGTTTACATATCTGAGGAAAGACTTCAAATTGAGAGTCCATAAAGTGCCACACACAATGAAAAAAACAAGAAAATGAGTGCAGACATGAATGAATATTTCAGGGGCATCAATTTGAACAGCTGGTTTGATTCACTATAATATTATTTATGTTCTTATGGTTAAGTGGTTTCAAATATACAGATTTTGTTTTCATTCTTGAGAAAAGACTGTAAGAGAGCCAACAGAGGAAAATTAAAATCAATGTTTAAGTAATGATCAGGTAAATTGAAGTTTTAAAGGCAATATGATTAATTCTGGCCACCAAAATTTCCACTTTACCTTCTTTATTAAAGGATTGGGCAGTAAAGTTTTCTATGTATTCATGGATCTGATACTCTGAATGGAAGAAAAGCAACTTTCAGAAGGATCGCTGTTGGTGATCTTACTGATTAATTAAACCATGTAAAGATTAATGAAGCCAGCTCAATGGAGCAGAATGGCCATTGGAATCTACACTGCTGGTAATATAATTTGCTTCCTACATCAGTGTCATTTTTCCTCCTCAGTCAGTGAAATGGAGAGTGGTGGTCTATACAACTGACATTCAATGGCCCATCTTCAGGTGCCAATTATTTACAAGGGGGCTGTGCCTACATATACCAAAGCAATTTTTCCCTCCAGTTACAAAAAGAAAGCAAACACACTGGTTAGCTTGTGTAGACAAAACATTTGTGAGTGTTGAATTTTTTCACCCTTTGATTGGTTGATTTGATATTGTGCAGACACAGCCTGTACTTGGCATTGAGGTGCTGTGGTATCCATTGTGCCTGCTTTGTAGGCTGCCTTCCCTTTGCGTGGAAGGATCTAATTTGCTTTACTGGTCTTTAGACACCCTGGCAGCATTGTCTCTTTCTCATAGCGAAGTACAGAAGAAGGGCAAATCCATATGCTCCCCACAGTCTAAACCTCTCTTGCCATGTTAAGCACCTCCTGCCTGAATCTGGAGGAAATCTTTCCATGAGCTCTGCAGAACTGAACTACCAGAGGTAGTACACACACTTTACCATATTTTAAGGGAAGCAGCAGTTGTCGGTGATGTTTGATGACTTTCTTTATCTTAACACAAAAATCTCTGGGGTACACTATGGTCTTTTAACGTGTCCCTATTTAACTACACTCCTCACTTTTAGCTGCTTGGGCTCAGCTAACCAAATGGTGGCAGAGATGTGTATAGGCAATCTTAAATCATTCTGATTTTCCCAAGTCCCTCTGCAGTTTTTGGATGGAACATATGGCAATGTTATGTCTATTTGAAAAAGCCTTCGCATCATATGTTTATACAACTGCTCACTATCCCAAGACAAAAATTCTTTTCCTGTTATTGCCCATTTGCTGACTAAAGAAATTATCCTCTTTATGTATTCTGGTACTTTACCTTGATATCTTACATGTTTAATTATGTAGCCCTCAGTCCATAATCTATATCTTCATCATCTAAGGCTGTTTTGCTTCTGTGAATCCAAAGCTTAATGATATGCTGGGAGATAAAGAAAAGTACTTAAAAAATTCTTCTACTATAACTCTTTTTAAGATTTTTTTAAAAATCACAGAATCACAAGTAACAGAGTTAAGAAGGAAAGACCGGTAAATTCTTAGATGTTTCTTATATATTCCTCAATTATGTTGTGCTCCTAAAAATGAATAATTCTTTAAACCTTTCATGCCAAATAATTCAATCTAGATTTCACAGATTATACACAAGATAATGGGATATAGTTCTACTTACCCTACAAATTCAGTATCCGCAAATGCTGCAGAGTGGAGCATTGTGATCATTTGACCCATGCCAGCACCAATCTCCATGGAAAAGAAGGTAAGAAGAGTCTTGGGAAATCCAATTGAACCCAATTTTTAGACAGTAGAACTGGCTGCAGAAGAACAATAGGAAGGATGAACAATCATGGAGATTTCAGAATCTAAGACAGGTCATGGAATAGGCCACGATGCCCGTTGGAGGTTTTTTTAGAAATGAGATTTACAACTTGCCCCCTCACACTAATTTAAAGTCATTTAACTATTTCCAGGAATAGTTTTATTTTATTTTATTTTGGAGTTTCTCTGTGCCATATGCCTTTTATCATGTCACAGCTTAGCCAATGATTCTGACCTGAATGATTTCCTGTTCCTATGGTAAAAACTTGCCTCTATTGCACTAATGGAACCAACTGTCAATTTAGGTTCATGATTTTCATGAGAGCTTATCAGGAGTGTTGGGGTGGGGGCAATGCAATGTTTAAATATTTTAAGGTTGAAATTCAACAATTACGTGGCCATTCAGCACTTTACGAATGTTTTGCTGAGGTCTCAAATCAAAGTGTGTTTGAAATGTGCAGGTTGAACTGGTTGACCTGGGAACTTCTTGAAAGAAGTTGTGTTACATTAGCTAATGCAGTACAAAGTCTAACCTGAACTGGGCATCATGTTTTGCATATAAAACAAAGGTATCAAATTTGTGGCTTTTGCTAGCTTTACAGAAAAGGCTTTTAAAAAATACATTTCTTAATAGTGCAAAACTAGCAAAAGCCACAAATGGAGTGGGCTTGCTTCTCATGGAAAACCTTTTGCATCCTGGAGCTATGGTAAGCCTCTACAGTACTTTGCGGTTTGGAGCTCCAATCTCAGAATAGGTCTCTTACCATCCTAGCTCCTTGAGAAGCTGAACAAGTTCCACATAGACCACCAGAGTGGTCTATGGGATACTGCCCATCTCATCGGCAAACTAATGCCTGCTTCTCCATCAGTTTTCAGCTTCATAAGAGTAGGACCAAGAATCATAGTTAGGAAAGCAATTTGTTGGTCTCAGATGAGTAGATGGTGGGAATATCAGACATCAGTGTGTCTAAATATGGATTCTATGCTAAAATAAAATGGATCAGTCAAGCTAAAAGAGAGAAAGGGGCAGCTATTAGAGGACATGGCCATAATACTCATGCAATACCCATTATGCTTGGCCAAAAGTACATAAAATATATAACAATATGAGACAACTTATCTTTTAGACTATCTACTTTCTGTCTTCTAGTCTATTTACTTATGTAAATATTAGTAAAACAAATGAAAGGATTCTAGATTATCTAAAGAGGAAAGCTAGAGATAGAAAAAAAATACTAAGTTTCCTTCTACTCTATGCTATCAAAAGCCATAACCTAATATCTGGGAAGTTACCTTTGATTACGCTGGCCTTTAATCTAACCATTACTATTCACTTTTATCTCTAGTTTAAGAATCCTATCTTTCTACTTTTTGTTGCTAGTGCCTATTTCAATGTTCGTTAGGAGAATTGACACAATGAATTGGGAACAAAGAGAGAAAGGAAACACAGGTGAGTTCGCTCTATTCCTTTCCTTAACTTATACATTGATGAGAACTAAAATGGGGAAAGGCCTGAGACTTTCAGTTCCAAATGGCCTTTGATTATCTGTGAATTTATGATTTGTGTATGTCTACACAGTTGATTGAAAATGGTTATGTGATCAACATACAGGCATTTGTTACATTCTAGTCTCTGCGTACTGTTTAATCAAAGGATGACTCACTCGAATAATGTAAAATTGTACCTGAGAGAAGTGCTAACAAGGAAATTCACATGCTTAAAGAGTTTATGTATGATAAGAGGCCATCAGAGAAGAAAACCCTGAAGAAATGATCACTGGGCTGGGATCTGCTGGAAGAGCAGAAGCTAAATGGATAAAGCTGAGGGTGGAAGAATGTTCCAGGCAAAAAGAATAGCATGTGCTATGGCATTGTAGCACGTGGGAGTTGGTGCCCTTGAGAAAAATGAAGTATAATCAGCACTTCCAGGAAGTGTTTATGCGCCTGGAACATCGTTGTATTGGTAGAGTGCATATTTTTTTTCTCCTCAGACGTATTGACCAATTTAGTATTTGTGGAAAGAAGCAGGAATAGAAAGAAGTTTAAAAAAGCTGATTGGTTCCATGGCTAATAGTACCATCATGTTAAAAGAAAGACCTGATCTAGAAAATTCAGTATGCTCTGTGTCAGTTTCTCCTTCCATTTGCTAATCATTAGGAATGGTCACCAAACAAACAAACACCAAAACCTCAAAGTTTCAGTGTACGATAGTGAAATTCAATACAAAATAGCATATTTTACTTGGAAATCGGACTTACGTTTCCCAATCAATGTCCTTTTATTACTTAAAAATAAGGAAACTTTCCACCCATTACAATTTGTGGAAGAAGAAATCACAAGTTGACCTTCTTGGGGAGTAGAACTAGATCTAACGTTCACTCCAGACCCTGCATATACAAATAAAGAAAAGCATGGGGTGGCACAGGACTCTGTGAGTAAGCTGATGCTCCATACCCAGAAACATGTGAAGCTGGGGCAGCAGAATTGTCACCATCCGAATACAGTGTCAAATCATGCTGTGCAAGGAGGCTGTCTCAATTAGAACTTCAATGGCCTCTTCCTGAGTGACACTTCCTGGAGACTCTCATCTGAGCTGCTCCTGACAGTGTGTTCCAAATTGGAGCCACCCTTTCGTGACTATCAGCCAAAGTTGCTTTAATTGTGGGAGTTTTAATGGTGGGATTACTGCTTAGCATCTGTCACTACCAACACAGAGAACCTCTGAGAACCACCGATGATTTGTATCAAAATAATGAGGTTGTCCTTTTTCTGAACATGATGCCTAGATTGTACGCTGACTAGGGGGAAAATGTCTGAGAGTGGATATTAAGCTTTGCTTTTGTCTTTCCCTCTCCCAAAGCTTGTATAATTGATGGTTCTCCCTGCCAGGGTAAGTTTTTGAGGACAAAATTTATTTTAATAGCAGTTTTTGCTTATTAAACAAACCACTCTATTTCCTCTCCTGTTTACTTCAGTAACAGCATCACAGAAGTACAAAACAAATCAGCCTAATTTTGCCGTGAACTTTCCATTTGACATCTTTCTATTTTTCAGAGAGAACAAATGTGTTGTTACTTGACTGCTCTCTTTCAGACTGAAGAAGTGGAGAGCTATTTTTGAAGCTCCTTAAATCAGAAGCTATGGCTTTTTACAAAAGCAGCCCCACAGGACATCAAGACTGTGTTTGGAAACATATGTGATAAAAAGAAAAAAGAAACAGACCATAAAAATGAACTGGGATCACCTTGTAATTGGGCAGAGAGGGCTTCCTGCTGCTTTCCGTGTTTTTTTTTTTAAAAAGCCACTGCTTCTGCATTTCTCACCTTTTGCTGCAGGAGATTGTACACAAAATCTCCAATTGCCAAGCAAATCATAGCCAAGAATCAGACCCCCTGTCTGGAAGAGACCTTCCTCCCCTCAATATTCTCCTTGTTATGAAAAGAAATTAGAGATACACAAAGAATCTAGGTGGTGACAGTGAAAACGCAAGTCTTATACAAAGAACCCTGAGCAGGTCTTACAATATGCCAACATCCATGTAGGGATGACATTAGACAGCTCAATAAAGTTTAATTGTTTCACTGCTGTGCTTCCAGGCAAACACTTTGCATGCCAATGGAGGATAAGTGCCTTGTAAATAAAGTACAATATTATTATTTTACTTAGTATATTGCTAAATAGCTGTTATCTCCCCAGTCAGCATAGGAGCAGGCAAACTGGGGTATGGTGTGTCATGGGAATGATGAGTCCCTTATCTCATCCCAGAATTCACCTGCGACTCTTAAGGTGTTAACGTCAAGACGTGTTCCTCCTCTTCAGTTTCTCCGTATTTGAAGTGGAGTCAAAAAGTAATTGCTACACCTACTTTTCAGAGCTAAGCACAGCAGGAATAATTGAATACACATATGATTATTAGCCACAAATAATATTTATTGGCTGCTCACTTTTTTAATGGCTCTGATTTAAAAACAATATAAGGATTTAAAAATATTTATACAGAGAGCATGATTAATTTTTAAGGTGTTTGCTAATCTTTGAGTTATATTTCAAGAACAATTTTGACTGAATTCAATGTTGCAGGCACAAACAATTATTAGCATGAAAATTTGTGAGAGTTTTAGAATTAGACTCTTCAGGGGTAAATATTATGTGAGTTCAGTTAGAAGACATAATAGCTAGGATGGTCTCTCCAGTTATGATTTCTTGTCACTCACAAATACTAGCTAATAGATCAAGAAGTTACATGGGAACTTTTTCCTTAATTTTTCTTTTTGAAAAATTTGTTTACAAAGGCTTGCATAAGGATAAGGTTTGTAAGAAAACCAAACAAGCATAGGGGTGTGAGAAAATACAGAAACCTATGCATATGTAATATATTTCTTCTACTAAAATAAATACATTAATAAAGTTTTACTCTCTTTTTATGAAACTAACAGTTCTTGCCTGAGTATAAGTTTAAAGAATGTACATTTTACACTAGGAGTTCCATATATATTTTATAAGAAGTGATGAATAAGATGCAAAATTATGGGGCAGGAAAATTATATTCTACTTTTTTAGTATGATTTTAAATTTATTATATTTTTTCTACACTTAAAAAAACACCCAACTTCCTGTAATGCTAGTGAATTACTGTTTTCATCCATATGTTTATGGCATGTAAACTTCCCTGTATGGATGGATAGACAGGAACGTTATTCTTGAAATTTGTTGACAACATGGGTACAATTTTTCACTTCACCTATTCTCAGGGAATTTTGCAAAGCCATAAATTCAATGTTAGCTGGCTAGAATGTTTCTAGAAAAAAAGAAAACCCAACTTTAACACAGTGAACTACTTGATTCCAAAGACATCTTAGTGGCATACTGGAAAACGAACGCACGTTGGCTGCCCCATTGAAGGCAGCTCTGCTTGCTGCTGGTGGGAACAGAACCAGCTAGACTGGAATTCAGCCTCTGCACCATCGCTGAGGCCTTATCTACTGCCTCACAGTTTTGTGCACATGCATGTGTAGTGGACAGGACAAGACTATAGAATATGATGGAGAAAACATTCTGTACAGAAGGAAATAGAGTTGGTTAGGTAGAAAAAAAAAGACTTCATGGAAAATGGAGCTGAAGGTCCTTACCTATATGTTCATTAAATGAGTTTTCCAGGCTGAAGAGCTAGTGGTTTACAGCCCAATTTAACCAACTCTGGCCTTTTTCACCAGCTATCTGTCATAGAACCTTTTTTTCCTTCATTTATTTTCCCTCTGGACCTCACGTCTGATTAATACTGAGTTCAGCTCCTGTCAGATATCCCTACCTCCTTGGATACTCTGTTCTTTTCTCCTTCCTTCTTACAGGTGCACACTTGTCTCTGAGGTAATTTGCAGCAAGATTCTTGGCCCCAGGGCTCTTTACAATGCTCCGTGTTTACCCTTCTGATGATTAGATTGTTCCCTTTTTAGGCACCAATAGTGGCTAGTTGCTTTTATTTGTTGTAAATACAGGATGAAAGAAACCCAGGAATCCTGCCCTGGAGTGCACAGTTCAGCTGAAGGCATCCTCACACAGCATGTTGTTGTTACATCCTGTACAGTAACCCAAATGTCTTGAGGTACCTGGAGGACAGGGTGGCTCAGTGCCTGGAAAGCCTGGGAAGGCTTCACAGAGGAGAAAGCACTTGAATTGGGTTTCTTTATCTTTTCTTTTTATAATTGAGTTTATTAGGGTGAGAAGTTTCAAGGTCTGGCTAGATGACCAAATGCCACAACTCACATCTCTTTCTTTCTGGGACACTAGCTGTTAGGGTTTGCACATAAAAGATGGAACTCTATGGAGCATTGCCAGTTTAACTTACAATTCCCTAATAGATAACGATGCTGAAATATTTTCATGTGTTTATTTGCCGACTGTATATCTTCTTTGGCAAAGTGTCTAAGTATTTTGTCCATTTTATAACTCAATTTTGTTTTACATTTGTGTTATAGGGTTCTTTATAGCGTCTGGACATGAGTCCTTGGTCAGGTAAGTGATTTGCATATAGTTTCTCTTAATTTGTGGCTTGTCTTTTCATCTCTTAACAGAGTATTTCACAGAACAAAAGTTTTAAATTTTCATAAAGTCTAATTTCTAAGGCTATTATAAATTCTGTCTTTGGTGTCATGCCTAAGACTGGCGGTCTAACCACGGTTCACAAAGTCTTTTTCCTCTTTGTTTTCTTCTAAAAGTTTTATAGTTCTATGCTTTGCATTTAGATTTGTAAAATATTGTGAATGAATTTTTAAAAGTATATCTTATTCATTATGTTGTTACAGTAATCCCAATTTTTCCCCCTTTGCTCCTCTCCGCACAGAACCCCACTTCCCCCAGCAATCCTACACCCCTTAGTTCATTTCCAGGGGTCATGCATATAAGTCCTTTGGTTTCACCCTTTCCTATAATATTCTTAACTTCCCCCCATCTATTTTGTACCAGCCAATTATGCTTCTTAATTCCTGCACCATTTCCCCATTTATTCCCCTTCCCTCTCCCAGCTGATCCCTATACCTATGATTCT
The DNA here is from genome assembly GCF_987537825.1 of Furipterus horrens. Classification (NCBI taxonomy): domain Eukaryota; kingdom Metazoa; phylum Chordata; class Mammalia; order Chiroptera; family Furipteridae; genus Furipterus; species Furipterus horrens. The sequence continues at coordinate 36,421,362 of NW_028327178.1, forward strand.
GTTCCTATTCTGTTTTGCTTTGTTTGATTTTGTTTTTATTTTTTAGATGTAGTTTTTGATAGCTGTGAGTTTGTTGTCATTTTAGTGTTCATAATTTTGATCTTCTTTTTCTTAAATAAGTCCCTTTAACATATCATATAATAATGGCTTGGTGATAATGAACTCTTTTACCTTTACCTTGTCTGAGAAGTACTTAATCTGATCTTCCATTCTAAATGATAGCTTTGTTGGATAGAGTAATCTTGGTTATAGGGTCTTTGCTTTTCACCACATTGAATACTTCTTGCCAGCCCCTTCTTGCCTGCAAAGTTTCTTTTGAGAAATCAGCTGATAGTCTTATAGGCACCCTTTTGTAAGTAACTCTCTGCTTTTCTCTTGCTGCTTTTAAGCTTCTCTCTTTATCTTTCACCTTTGGCATTTTAATGATGATGTGTCTTGATGTGGTCCTCTTTGGGTCAAGCTTGTTTGGGACTCTGTGCTTCCTGAACTTGTATGCCTATTTCCTTCACCAAATTTGGGAAGTTTTCCTTCATTATTTTCTCACATAAGCTTTCAATTTCTTGCTCCTCCTCTTGTCCTTCTGGCATCCCTATTATTCAGATGTTGGCACATTTGAAGTTGTCTCAGAGGATCCTAAGCTTCTCCCCATTTTTTTTCAATTCTTGTTTCCTCATTCTGTACTGGTTGACTGTTTTTTTCTTCCTTATATTTCAAATCATTGATTTGAATGCTGGTTTACTTCCCTTCACAATTGGTTTTGTGTAGATTTTTCTTCATTTCACTTAGCATAGCCTTCACTTCTTCCCTTAAGCATTTGCCATACTCAAGCATATCTGTCAAGCCTGTGAGCATCTTTATCACCAGTGTTTGGAGCTGTGTGTCTGTTAGATTGGCTATCTCCTTGTAGCTTAGTTCTTCCATTGGAACCTTGATCTATTCCCCCTTTTGGGCCATGCTTCTCTGTCTCCTCATATTGACAGGCTCTTGTGTTTGTTTGCCTCTGTGTCTTTGGTAGAGCTGTCACTCCTGTTATGTTGTAAGGGGCAGAACCTTAGGGATTCATCAGTACTGGGCGACCCTTTTCTCCACGTTGTGGCACTGTGTGGAGGATAGGGGTCTGAGAGGGAACAATGCTGCCTGCTCAGCACTTGCCTCTTTTCCAGGCACTTCTCGCACTTCCGTGTGGGACTGGCACCTCTCTAGCTGTTGCTCTGGCTGTCGTTCCCAGAGTGGGTGGGTCTGTGGACATTCTAGGACTGTGTGGGCCCTTTCAACAAGCAGACTCTGCTGAGAGACTGACTGGCAGTTTCTTCCTCCACCCCAACTCCCACTGGTTTTCACAGTCAATAGCAATGCGGCTTGATTTTCCCTGATGCTGGAGTGCTCCCCAGGTGTCCCTCCCCACTTTTTAAAACGTGTGACTGTGCTTTCCCCCACCCTGCTGCTGCTGCCACTCCTGTCGCCACCACACCATGTCCTCTCTGCCCAGGCTACACCCCTCCTAACTGTCTGGATGAGTATTTCTACTTTATATATTTGTTTGTTGGACTTCCATGCAGCTTGATTTTCTGGAACTTCTGGTTGTCTGTAGTTTTGAGGTACTTGTATTCCTTCTTATTTGTGGAGGGAGACCCAGCGTGTCTGTCTAGGCCTCCATCTTGGCTGGAAGTTTGTGAATTAATTTTTATATAAGGTGTGGAACTTCGATCAACTTCTTTCTTTCTCTTTTCTACCTATGATAGTGAAAATAGCTTAAAATTATTTATTGGAAAAGATCATCCTTGTTCTATTAAATTGCTTTTACATCTTTGTCAAAATTAGCTGGCTATTCTTTTGATTTATTTTTAAAGTCTCTTCTGTTCTATAGATCTGCATTTTTATTTCTCTGCTAATATCACACTCTCTTGATTACTGCAGCTATATAGTACATCTAAAATAAGGTAGTGTGTTTTCCAGCTTATTCTACTTATTATAAATTGTTTTGAGTATTCTAGTTTCTTTAACACTTACAATAAATTTTAGAATCATCTCGTCTATGTCTAAAAAGAATCTTCCAAGAATTTTTATAGGAATTGCATCAATTTTTTGTCTCCTAATTTGTGAATATATGGTTTTATCTATTTATTTAGATATTATTTTATTTTATTAGCATTTAATGGTTTCAACATACAGGTCCTGTAAACATTTGCTTGTTTATATCCAAGTGTTTTATTTTTCTTGAAGTTATTGTAAATATAATGTATCTTTAATTTCAGTTTTTAATTGTTCATGCCTACCATATAGAAATGTGACTCTTTATGCAACCTTTCAAAAATGATATTATTAATCATAGAGAAAGGTTTTTTTCACAGATTTCTTGGGATTTTCCATGTTGTATACAAATAGTGACCGTTTTAGCTATTTCTTATGAATTTTATTACACTGGCTAAGACATCCATTACCATTTGAAGAGTAGTGAGAAAAGATGTATTAGCTTGTTTCTGATCTTAGAGGAAAGCATTTAGTTATTCTTCATTAAGTATCATGTTAGCTGTAGAATTTTTTTTTTTTTTTTTTTGGTAGATATTCGTTATCAGTTTGAGAAAGTTTCCTTCTATTTCTAGTTTGATGAGGGGGTTTTATGATGAATTTTATACTTGCATTATGTCAGGGGCCCTGAATTCATCCTAAATTTTACAAGGCTGGCAGTGATAGTGATAGTGATCAGTATGCTATATGCTCCCTGTAAGGGAGGGGAGAAAAGGTGCCCTGTCCTCACTTCAAGCCAAGTAAGGAAGACTTCAAGAGAACCATTTGGAGAACTTGTTAGCTAGGCCACCATGGAATTTTTGAGATGTAGCATCTGGAATGCCTAGGAAGGTTAAAGTCAAGCTGATAAAGTCTGCAGGTTACAAAGGGAAAAAATAAGACTTCCAACCTTTCAAAGCTCTGGGGTATTTTCTATAGGTTGGAGAAAAGTAGTAAGTAGAAAGTAGTCCTCTTGCAGGACTATCCTAATGGGCACGGCAACTCCCCAATGAGAGTGTGGTATATATGTGAGAGATGAAGGGAAATCATAAGCAGCACACTGAAGTAAGTATTGCCTGTGTCAAGAAAAATGAGGAAATAAACCCACAGTGACGGTGGAAGGTCTCCACAGAATAAAAAATAAATAAATAAGTAACACCCACCAATACCAGATCTCAAAGGTAAAATTGTTACTGCCCCTTAACCCTCTTCTGTCCACTGCTCCAGTTCAGTGATGTCAGAGACACCACAAAGAAAGGCAAGCCAGTGGAAAAGCAAGGTGGGTAAATGGGGAGAGGGTGAAACCATCTATGTCCCCTCTCCCAATTTAAGTTCTTTGGCCTGCATTTGACCTGAGCTGAGGAAGGGGTGATGCTATAAGCTGGATTGGGGTTTGGAGTTTTGAAATTAGACTTGATTGGGTATTTTATTATTTGAAAATTGAGACTATTTCATATTTGAGAGTGATGAAAAAGCTATATGACTTGTCCAAGATTTCAACAAGGTTGGAAGGAAAGGGATAGATTGAGTGGATTTGCAGGGGTGGTGCAATGAAAGAATAAGATTGATTTTTGTTTTGTTTGCATCTTAGTGAGGGTCAAGCTACTTCAGTAAACCAGTGATAGTCATTTGAATCACAAGATATCTAGGTACCCAATGTATACGTGGATTTGGATGAGGTCAGGAAAGGATACATCACTTTTGGAGTTCATCCAAACTCTCTCACTCCATTTAGAATTATTTCAACCTAAAATATTTCCTTGGTGGCATGGCAATACACCATTTATTTCTGAATAATTCTGGTCAAAGTACTCTGCTAAATGCATGCGTCTGCACACACATGAGTGATGGCAGCAAAATTTTAGAATAGGAAGTCCCAGGCCTCTTTCACCCATAGAAACACCAATTTAAAAACTATATATGGACTAAAATATAGTTACAAGATTTGCAGAAGCTAGTTAACAAGCTAAAATATGCCAGGTGAATATAAAGCTGAACACAGTTACATCGAAACAGGTAAGAAGAACAATTTTACTTTACCCATGTTATTCCCTCCCCAAAGCAAGTGTAAGCCAGTATTGAAAAACATTTCATAACTTCTTCCTCAGGATAAAGAGAAGAGAACATTTGTCCAATGTTCAGTCTTTTCAGAAGACTTCCCAAAGGACCAGCGTCTGTCGTTCCTGCCTTGGGTGCTGACATGGAGTTGGCACACTTTGAATGCTTGGTGGCTGATGAAAACAAGGGAGAGTAGGGAGGCTTACTGCTGTAGGACCAAAGAACTTGCAGTGCCACAGATGCCAGAGGAAATAAGACTTTATGAGCTTCTGAATTGAAATTGGCAAACCTCTCTAATTGAGAAAGTGCAGATACAGACCCAGAGATGATGCATCAACCCTGAAAAGAGTTTCATAGGTCCCCAGAATCTCCAGCTAGGCCAAATGATGAGGCTCTTCTCCTGCAGAAAACCAGTCCAGAAAGACAGGGAAAAGTGACTGTTTTTCAGATATGTGTATTCCAACACAAAGTTATGAGTCACATGAAGAAACAGGGAAACATGACCAAAAAAAAAAAAATTGTGGAAACCAAGCCTAAAGAAATGGAGGTATATGAATTACTTGACAAAGAATTAAAAATAAATGCTCTACACACTAAGAAAATGATGCATGAACAAAATGAGAATATTAACAAAGATATAGACAGTATTAAAAAAGAACCAAATGGAAATTTTGGAGCTGAAGAATACAATACCTCAATGGAAAAAATTTACTTCAGGGGTTCAGGAGCAAATTAACCAAGCAGAAGAAAGAATCAGTGAAAGTAAAGGCATGCCATTTGAAGTTATCTGGTCAGAGGAACAAAAAGAAAAAAAAGAATGAAAAAGAGTGAAGAAAGCCTAAGGGATTTATAGGACACACCAAAAGGCCCAATACATACAGTATGGGAGTCCTAGAAGGAGAGCAAAAAGATAAAGGAACAGAAAGCGTATTTAAAGAAATAATGACTGGAAATTCCCAGAATATGGGGAAGAAAATGAACATTCATGTTCATGAAGCACAATGGGCTACAACTAAGATGTACCCAAAGAATCCATAGTGAAACATGTTATAATCTACTGTCTGAAGATAAAGAGAATTTTGAAAGCAGTAAGAGAAATGTGACTTGTCACTTACAAGGGGATCATTATAAGACTATAAGATTTCTCAGCAGAAATCTTGCAAGCTAGATTTTTAAAATGAAGGAGAAATATTTTTTGAGATAAACAAAAGCTGAGGGAGTTCATCATCACTAGACCTGCCTTACAAGAAATGCTGAAGGATGTCTTTCAAAGTGGAAATAAAGGACACTAAGTAGCAATACAAAAACATATAAAAGTATAAAGCTTGCTGGTAAAGGTAAATATATAGACAAATACAGATTACTGCATATTATAATACAGTATGTAATACCATGTTGGTGACATGTGAATCAATTTTAATTTTCGTATAAAAATAAAAAAACAAAAGCATTAAAAATAACTATTACTTTAAAAATGCTAACAGATACGACATAAAAGGCTATAATTTGAAACATCAATAACGTAGTGTGTCTGGAGGGAAGTCAAAGTGTAGACTTTGTTTGAAGTCAATTTGTTGACTTCAATCAGCTTAAAATAGATTGTTATAACCAAAAGATGTTTCTGTTATTATAACTACAAAGAAAATACCTATAGAAGATACACAAAAGAAAATGAGAAAGGAGTTAAAGCATGTCTACAAAAATGAAAACAAACAAAACAAAATACAAAGGAAAAGAGCGGACTGTGGCTATTCTTGTATCAGACAAATTAGACTTTAAGTCAAAAACTGTAGAAAGAAAAAGACAAGAACATTATTTAAGGATAACAGTTCTGTTCACTAAGATGATACAATAATTATAAATGTACAGTACCCAAATATATGAAGTAAACATTGACAGAATTGCAGAAAGAAATAGAAAGCACTACAATGATGGTATAAGGTTTTAATACTCTACTTTCAATAATGGCTAGAACCTATAGACAGAAAATCAGTAAGTAAGCAGAAGACTTGAACAACATTGTGTACTTGATAGCTCTGATAGGCATACGCAGAAGATTTTACCCTACAACAGTGAATACATACTTCTCAAGTGCACACCGAACATTCTCCAGGATACATCAAATGTTAGGTCACAAAACAAGTTTTAATAAAATTAAGAAGGTTGAAATTATACCAAGTATACTCCAGACCACCATGGAATGAAACTAGAAATTAAGAGCAGAATGAAAACAGGAAAATTTACAAACATGTGGAACTTAAACAACACATTCTTTTAAAAAAAGATTTATTTATTTATTTTTAGAGAGAGGGAAGGGAGGAGAGAAACATAGATGTGAGAGAGAAACATCGTTGGTTGCCTCTTGTACAGGTCCTGACTGGGTACTGAACCTGCATCCTAGGCATGTCCCCTGACTGGGAATTGTAGTGGTGACCTTTTGCTTTGTGGAGAATGCCTAACCAGTTGAGCCACAAGGTTTTGTCAAGGCTAAACAACACATTCTTGAACAATTATGGGTCAAAGAAGTAATCAAAAGGGAAATTAGAAAATATTTTGAGACAAAAAACTTCTACAACATAACAAAACTTATGGAGCAGAAGGCATTTTAAGATGCAAATTTATAGCTATCAGTGACTACATTAAAAAAAGATAGGATTGACAAACCTTTAGCTAGCCTAAGAAGAAAAGAGAGAATACTCAAATTAAAAAAAACTAGAAATTAAAAGAAGACATTGTAACTGATGTCACAAATAAAAGGATTGTAAGAGACTACTGTAAACAGTTAACATTAACAAATTGGATAACCTAGAATAAGTGAATAAATTCCTGGAAACATATAACCTACCGGGACTAAATCATGAAGAAACAGAAAATCTCAATAAATCTATGAGTAAAAAGATTGAATCAGTAATGAAAAATACTCCCAATTAAGAAAAGTCCAGAAACAGATGGCTTTATCAGTGACTTCTACCAAACATATAAAGAATTAATGTCTACTTTCTCAAACTCTTCCAAAATATTGAGGAGAAGAGAACACTTTCAAAAACATTTTATGAAGCAAGCATTATGCTGATACCAAAACTAAAGACACTACAAGAAAAGGAAATTACAGGCCAATATCCCTGATGAATACAGATGAAAAATGTCTCGACAAAATACAGAGTTCAACAGTACATTATAAGAATCACACACAATGACCAAGTGGGCTTTATCCCTAAGAATCAAAGATAGTTCAAAATATGAAGATCAATTAGTTTAAAACAAGAGTGGGTGAGAATGTGGAGAAAAGAGAAATTCATGCACTTTTGATGGGGATGTAAATTGGTGCAACCACTATGAAAAACAGTAAGGCAGTTCCTCAAAAAATTAAAATATTAATAGAACTACTATACAATCCAACGACCCCACTTTTGGGTATATATCCAAAAGAATTACATGACTCTGGAGAGAGAAGATGGTGGAGGAGTGAGGGGAGGCTGTGCTTTCTGGCTCCTGAGACCCGTCTGTAGCTTGGGCTAAATGCAGACAGAACATCTTGGTGAGCAGCTGGACGCTGGCAGGAGTTGAGCCTTGGCACTGCTGGATTAGAGAAAACCATCTGGGAGCGACCTGTTGGATGAGGATAGCGAAGGAAAAAGGGATGAGATGGGATTTCTGACTGGGGTGGCTCCCTGAGCTGCGCTGGAAGTACACAAAGGCTTTTTAGTGACCACAGGCTTCCCCAGAGAGGAATCGGGAGGAGAGTGGATCTCTGCCTGCTGGCAGAGCCAGGAGAGGACCAGGTGGCATTGGCGCTGAATGACAAGAAACAGCATACTGCTGTGCATGTGAGAACGTGATTTTTCTTTATATTTTCTCTTGTGCACTGTGGAGAGGGGAGGAAAGGTTGGGGGTGATAGGACATTCTTTAGGAACACAGGTGCAGAAGTGCGCTCGCCCACTCCCCAACCCTCCCCTTGGGTAATGCGGGTGCGCACAGGGAAGTGCCCTCATATATTAGCCCAGGCATGCAACCAGGTTGCCAGCCGCGTGTCTGGGTGCCCCTTGGACACACCCCAACAGACATAAGATCAGTGCCCCAACGGGCACAGGGAGGGCCTGCTGGGCATACAGAAGACTGTGCACAGAAACCCAAGCCAGCCCCAGTCGGCGCCACGCCAGAGCAAAGCCCACTTGTACTAGCTCTGCTTGTGCTCGCGGCGCAGGAACAGCAGGCATTGGCGACTCACAGACGCTCACTTCCACAATGCACAAGTGTCCAGAGCCCCACCACAAGGGGTGAGAGACAAACTCCCGGGGCGTGGCTGGGCAAGCCTGAGGCTAGCGTGCAGGCCACCTTGCATGGGCGCACAAGCACCCTGGCCGGCTCCAAACAGGAGCCAAACCTGCAAAGATCAGGAACCTCTGGCCCGCCTCATTAGATTAGCTGTGGATCCAGAAAAAGAAGACAACACACAAAGGCTGAACTGAGTAAAAACTTTCCTTTTGTAAATATATATTTTTAAATTTTTATTTCTATTTTATTTTATTTTAATATTTTTAATGTCTTATTTTTATTTTAATTTTTACTTCTATTTAAAATTATTTTTAAAAAAACTATCTCTTTAATTTGTTTCATACCATCTCTCCTTCTCATTCTTCCTCCTTAATTTTTGTTTATTTGTTTGTCTGTTTTGTTTAGCCTCCCTTTCACACTAAATAAATAGAATATAACTACTATATAAATCTAATACTATACAATTCCACTTTATTACTATATTCTGCATTCTTCCCTCTTTTTCTTTTATTATTATTAACATACAATGTAAATATTACCTACTGTCTTGCATAGTCTCGACACTACTTGCTACTATTACTAATCTATCATCCCTTCTCTCAAAAATCATATTTTTCCTCTTTAAAAACAACTCTTATCTATTCTCCCTATAGTGTAAAAGCCCTAACTGCTCTACATTTATATTAATACTGGCTCATTTGCTGATGATAGTGGGATAGGGGGTAGGGGATATTTTTGAGGGTGTGGGTTTCCTGCCTGGGCTGTGTGTTTATATTCTTAACAGCATCTCCACAAAAGAACTCAAGACAAAGTGGACAGAATGACTCTCAATCAACTAGCCAAAGGGAAGATCCCACCAAAGAGCATCTGAAATATAACCAGACAGCATAAACAAATGACATAAAGGGTAACCCAAGAACATCAGGCTCAGGAGATCAAAGAGACTGCACCACTGAAACCCCCAGATCTCCTATAAAGAATCTCATACCACAAAGGCGGGAAGTCAAAGCAGACAAACCCCAAAAACAAAAACAACAAGAAGAATCCAACATGGTAAGACACAGAAACAACCTCTCAATGAAAAGAAAAGAGGAATCCCCAGAAAGAGAGGTAGATGGAATAGACATAGCCCAAATGTCAGACATGGAATTCAAAACAATGATGGTGAAGAAGCTCAATATACTCGACAACCTCAAAAACAACTACAACAACCTCCAAGGAAGTTACCAACAGCTCCAAGAAAATTACAGAAAACTTACGGAGCACTACACCAGAATATAAAAAGACACAGAAACTATTAACAAGAACCAGGAAGAAATGAAGAATACAATCTCTGAAATGAAGATCACAGTAGAATCAATCAAAAGCAGGCTAAACGAAGCAGAGGATCGGATCAGTGAGTTAGAGGACAATGTAGAAAAAAATTCCCAGACAATACAACAAAATGAAAAAATATTGAAAAGGTACGAAGAAAGTGCAAGGGAATTACAGGATAGCATGAGGAAAAATAATATCAGAGTCATCGGAATAAAAGTGGGAGAAGAATAAGAATGAGGAAACCCAAAAAAACCCACTCCAAGGTACATCATAATTAAAATGGCAACATTCAAAGATAAAGAGAGAATCCTAAAAGCAGCAAGAGAAAAATAGCAAATAACATACAAGGGAGCTCTGATAAGGCTATTGACCGATTTCTCAACAGAAACACTACAAGCCAGAAAGAAATGGTCAAAAATATTTCAAGCAGTGAAAAACAAAGGCCTACAACCAAGAACACTCTACCCAGCAAGGCTTTCATTCAAAATGGAAGGTGAAATAAGGAGTTTCACAGACAAAGGAAGACTGAAAGAATACATCTCTACCAAACCAGCATTGCAAGAGATGCTAAAGGGAATGTTTTAAGAAAAAGAAGAAAAAAAGAGGAGAGAAAAACAGGTGCAAAGGGAAATGAATAAATACATGTCAATAATAACCTTAAATATAAGTGGATTAAATGCTCCAATTAAAAGACATAGGGTAATGGAATGGATAAGAAAACAGGACCCACACATTTGCTGTCTACAAGAAACACACCTCAAAACAAAAGATTTACACAGACTGAAAGTAAAGTGATATAAAAAAGTATTCCAAGCAAATGGACACGAAAAAAAAGCTGGGGTAGCAGTACTCATATCAGACAAAATGGATTTCAAAGCAAGGGCAATAAAAATAGACAAAGAAGGACATTTCATAATACTTAAGGGAACAATCCATTAAGAAGATATAACACTGGTAAACATATATGCAGCCAACATATGAGCACCCAGATACATAAAGAAAATACTAGAAGACCACAAGAAGGATATTAACAGTAATACACTCATAGTAGGGGACTTTAACACTCCATTATCAACAACAGACAGATCTTCGAAGCAAAGAAACACCAAGGATATACAGGCGTTGAACAACGCACTAAACCGCATGGACTTAACTGATATATATATATAAAACTTTTCACCCCAAAGAAGCAAAATATACATTCTTTTCAAATGCACATGGGACATTTTCAAAAATAGACCACATGATAGGACACAAAACAAGCCTCAACAAATCCAAGAAAATTGAAATCATATCAAGCATCTTTTCAGACGACAATGCCTTGAAACTAAAAATCAACCTCAGAGAAAAAAATAAAGACACCCAAACTCATGGAGAATGAGTAACATTCTATTAAATAATGAATGGGTTAACAATGACATCAAAGAAGAAATCAAGAAATTTCTGGAAACTAGTGATAATGAACACACAACAGCCTAAGACCTATGGGACACAGCAAAAGCAGTCCTAAGAGGGACGTTCATAGCAATACAGGCATATCTGAAAAAGATAGAAGAGTCTCAAATAAAAAATCTAACCCTACAGCTACAAGAACTAGAACAATAACAACAAACAAAGCCTAGGGCGAGAAGAAGGAACGAAATCATCAAGATCAGAGCAGAATAAAATGACATAGAGACCAAACAAACAATTCAAAAGATCAACAAAACTAAGAGCTGGTTCTTTGAAAAAATAAACAAAATCGACAAGCCTTTAGCCATGCTCATTAAGAAAAAAAGAGAGAAGACCCAAATAAACAAAATCAGAAACAAAAAAGGAGAAATCATGACTGATACCACAGAAATACAAAGGATTGTAAGAAATTACTACAAACAACTGCATGGCAAGAAATTTAACAACCTAGAGGAAATGGACAAATTTCTAGAAACATGTAACCTTCCAAAACTGAATCAAGAAGAAATAAAGTCTCAACAGACCAATAACAAAGAAGGAAATTGAAACAGGAATAAAAAATCTCCCTGCACACAAAAGCCCTGGACCGGATGGCTTCACAGGCAAATTTTACAAAACATTTAGGGGAGAACTAACTCCTACCCTCCTCAAACTATTCCAAAAAATCCAAGAAGAGGGAAAAATCCCAAACTCTTTCTGTGAAGCCAGTATTACCCTAATTCCAAAACCAGGTCAAGACACAACAAAGAAAGAAAACTATAGGCCAATATCACTGATGAACATAGATGCTAAAATCCTCAACAAAATATTGGCAAACAGGATCCAGCAATACATCAAAAAGACCATACACCACGATCAAGTGGGACTCATCCCAGGAATGCAAGGATGGTTTAATATTTGCAAATCAATAAATATAATACATCACCTAAACAAAATGAAAGACAAAAATCACACGATCATATCAACAGATGCAGAAAAAGCATTTGATAAAGTACAACACCCATTTATGATGGAAATACTCAGCAAAATGGATATAGAGGGAGCATACCTTAACATAATTAAGGCTATATATGAGAAACCTGAAGTCAACATCATACTCAATGGACAAATACTGAAAGCATTCCCCTTGAAATCAGGAACAAGACAAGGCTGTCCACTCTCTCCACTCCTATTCAACATAGTGTTGGAACTCCTAGCCACAGCAGTCAGACAAGAAAAAGAAATAAAAGGCATCCAAATAGGGAAAGAAAAAGTAAAACTATCATTATATGCAGATGACATGATACTATACATAGAAAACCCTATAAACTCCACTAAAGGACTACTCAATATAATAAGTGAATTTGGCAAAATAGCAGTATACAAAATAAATATACAGAAATCTAAGGCATTTCTGTACACCAACAAGAAAATATCAGAGACAGAGTCAAAAAAGAAAACACCATTTACTATAGCAATAAGAAAAATAAAGTACCTATGAATAAACTTAACCAAAGAGATAAAAGACCCGTACTCTAGAAATTACTTAACACTGAAGAAAGAAATTAAGGAAGATACAAATAAATGGAAGCAAATACCATGTTCTTGGATGGAAAGAATCAACATCATCAAAATGGCCATACTACCGAAAGCAATTTACAGATTCAATGCAATCCCTATTAAAATACCAATGACATTTTTCACAGACCTAGAACAAATACTCCATAAATTCATATGGAACCAAAAGGACCCTGAATAGCAAAAGCAATCTTGAGACAAAAGAACACAGCAGGAGGAATCACAATACCAGACATCAAACAATACTACAAAGCCACTGTGATCAAAACCATCTGGTACTAGCATAAGAACAGACATATAGATCAATGGAACAGAATAGAGAGTCCAGAAATAAATCCAGGAATATACGGTCAACTAATATTTGGTAAAGGAGGAAGGAACATAAAATGGAGTGAGAAGAGCCTCTTTAAGAAATGGTGCTGGGAGAACTGGACAGGGATGTGCAAAAAAATGAAACTAGACCACCAACTTACACCACACATGAGAATAAACTCAAGATGGATCAAAGACTTAAATGTAAGCCGTGACACCATAAAAGTCCTAGAGGAAATATAGGCAAGAAAATTTCAGATATCCCACATAACAATATTTTCATGGATACATCTCCTAAGGCAAGAGAAAAAAGGAAAAATAAACAGATGGGACTACATCAAACTAAAGAGTTTCTGCTCAGCAAAAGAAAACATCAGCAAGATGAAAAGGAAACCAACCATATGGGAAAACATATTTGCCAATAATATCTCAGAAAGGGGACTAATCTCCAAAATATATGAAGAGCTTATAGGACTCAACATCAAGAAAGCAGACAACCGAATTAAAAAATGGGCAAAAGGAACTGAACAAACACTTCTCCGAAGAGAACATACAGAAGGTCCATAGACACATGAAAAAATGCTCAACATCACTAGCCATCAGAGAGATGCAAGTAAAAACCACAATGAGATACCACTTTACACCAGTCAGAATGGCCATCATCAACAAATAAACAAACAACAAGTGCTGGTGAGGATGTGGAGAAATGGGAACCCTACTGCACTGTTGGTGGGAATGCAGACTGGTGCAGTCACTATGGAAAACAGTATGGAATTATCTCAAAAAACTAAAAATGGAACTGCCTTTTGAACCAGTGATTCCACTGCTAGGATTATACCCCCCAAATCCTAAAATCCTAATTCAAAAGAACTTATGCACCCCTATGTTCATAGCAGCACTGTTTACAATAGCTAAGTGCTTGAAACAACCTAAGTGCCCATCTGTAGATGAGTGGATCAAAGAACTGTGGTACATTTACACAATGGAATACTATGCAGCAGAGAGAAAGAAGGAACTCCTGCCATTTACGACAACATGGGTGGAACTAGAGAGAATTATGCTTAGTGAAATAAGCCAGGCAAAGAAAGAAAAATACCATATGATATCACCTAATACAGGAAACTAAAGAACAACACAAACAAAGGAACTAAATAGGACAAAGAGCAGAATAACAGTCAATAGGGGGGAGGGGGAGGGAGAGAACGGGGATAAGTAAGGGAAGGGTTTAGTTAAGGAACGTGTATAAATGACTCATGGACATGGACAACGGGGAGGGATATGATTGTGGGAGAAGGGGTGGGCTGGGTGGGGGGGACCCATGGGGGAAAAATGGGACAACTGTAATTGAAAAATAAAATAATAAAATTAAAAAAAAAAGAATTACATGATCCCACTTGTGACATATTTGAGTAGTCAGATTCATTGAGTCAGAAAGGACAATGATGGTTGCCAGGAGCTGGAAGGAGGAGAAATGGAGAGTTGATATTTTTGAGTGTAAAGTTTCAGTCATAAAAAACAAAAACATTCTAAAGATCTGCTGTACAATGCTGTGCTTATAGGATTTTACACTTAAAAAATTTGTCAGAAGGGTAGATATTATGTTTTTTTACCACAGTATAAAAAGCACACATGATATTGCATTTAGATTTTCTTGTCTGCTCCTCCCCCTTCTGTCAGTCACATAGTTATGAAATGTAGTTCTTGGATTGAGGTGGCTCTGAATTTCAATCTCAAATAAGAATTATAGAATCTTGGGCAAATTACCCTTTCTATTGCTGATGTTTTTCTTGTAAGATCACAAAATGGTACTTGCCAATGTAGTTAGTTCTAAATAATAGCTGGTTTACTCCTCTATCTTGTTACTGAGTCATGTACAAAATATTTGGGAGGCAACATTTCATTGCATGTACTGCATGGTCCTCTGTCTTTACCTTCATCCTTTCTGGAAACTACATTTTTATGTGTGTGTTAATTTATTCTCACTGTGTATGTTTTTTTTCTTATATCTCATTACTTCTCTAGAAACACTGGTCTATATATGAGATCACTGATTATCATTAAATAATTTATAAAGCACCTATTAGGTTTAATGATTGATTAAGAGAGACATGAAAAGACTTAAATTTACCAGTGGAGAACAATATATTAATACTATTCACTAATATACTAATATATTAATTTAATTTATTAGTATTATTTATTGTCAATATGTTAATACTAAAACTTCTACTACCCAGTCAGGTTCATCAGTGCTAACAATCCAAAGAGATTAACAGAGAGAAAGTGGTTCAGGGGTTCAGCGGGGAAAGCTGGACCATAAAGGAAGATGCACTGAGAGGACGGAACTGAGGACAGCTGGTAGATCAATGTACCTCATGGCATGGGGCAGATACTGCAGTGTGGGCTGATGGTTCAGATGGCACAGGCTATGCCCTCAGGTATCATGTAAACATAGTTCCACAAAGCAGTGACTCCTCCTCTCACACAGGCAGGGTGGAGTGGTGTTGAGACAGCTTCAGTGAAAATGCGTAGGTTGAATCCTGCCTCTGTTGCATTTTACTACCTGACCTTGCGCCAATTACTTAACCTCTTTGTGACTCATTTTTCTGTCAAATGGGTATAACAATAGTGTTCCCTCACAAGGTCATCATGAAAATTTGAGAAGTTAGTGATTGTAAGTTACTTAGAACAATTCTGGTACTTGGTGAATACTATGTATTTATTTGTTCAATAAAAATCAATCAATCAATCAATCAATCATCACACTGGGTGGAAGTTATTTCAGTCTCAATTCCACTTTCAATCACTATGATGAAGTCAAGAAGGAAGTCTCTAACTGATGTTGGAATGACTTTAAGACCTCTCCAGCCTTTGCCAATTTTCCCCAGAACAAAAGGAAAATACTGTAGGCTCCAGGCTGTACCAGAGAATAGGATTGAGGCAACAGCACTTATTAACGTAGTTTTATTGCCATAGTATTTCTTTTTATCATTATCTTCAAATTTTTTCCATTGGTTCTGCTGTCCATTTGTGTTAAACAGTTTCCTTTAATATTAATTTTACTAAAAATTTTGAGTCAATTTAAAGACAGTTGATACTTTATATTTAAAGAAAGTAAGTTAAATAGATAACAACAAAAAGAATTGGTTTCTTAAACTGAATTTTGGGAAGCCTTGAATGAGAGCAAAGGTAAGAAATTAGTAATTCAGATGGAAAGAAGAAAGTTCTATTCTTCAACATTCTGCCTTTTACGTGGTTTTCATAAATGTTGAACTCAAGCTCCTCCTTTATCCATCTGGACAAAGTGCATGGTTTTATCTGCCTTCCAAAATCACCACTCACCTTGTCTAAGGAATACTGTCAAATAGAAGTGGGCAGAGAGTATAAGCACTTTGCATTGTTGCTTGAGTGGACCTCTCCTGTCTGCCGAAAAGTGTTTGGTCCAGCTATCTGAGGAGTTCCACTAATTGCCTCATTAGGTAATCTCAACACAGAAACAGTATTAAGTACATCAGTGTAACTCCTGGGTATATGTAGGATTTAATAGCAGATGAAGCCAAATGACCTGAAATGGAAAATTTATTTTTTTTAATAAACATTCTTAAATTCTCATTAAAAACAGACAGCAGACAATTTGTGATTTTCAGCATGGTGTAGTCTTTCTTAAGCTGTAAATGCTTCTGAGCCATTTAGGAAAGTTTAAAAGTTTTTCTTTTTTGTAAATTATTATAACATTTTCAAGTATGGGATATTTAATGAGTTTTATTTCATTCAAAATTAGATGTAAAATATGTGATAATATTAAAATGCACAATAGTATATTGATTTACATGTAATGCATGCATTCATAAAGGACAATTGCCTCTTTTTAATATTTAAGGCTTTTAATAATTAATATTAAAATATCCCCAACAAGGGTTACTAGAATCCACATTTGGTTTTAGAGTCATCTAATATAAGTATTGTCCCCAAGTTAGAGGACAAAAGGAAAGGAAACACTGACAGAACCACAGAGAGACAATCTACTACCTCCCCTTTGTATTTTTCAAATGCCTATATGCAGAAAGGAGGACTGAAGGACAAAGGCCTCATTATCACCCTAAAACTCAGCTGTTGAGATATTTGAACTTCACCCCTTTTTGCATCTTGTTGTATCCACCTGGTCCTCAGTACCTAATTACATCATACCCAGATTATTACAACACTCTCCAAATTGGCCTCTTGACATTAGTCTCTCCTTCCCTGCTATCATCTCAACTTGCTCTCAGTAGATTCATCTTCATAAAATCCTGTCCTCACCTGCACCTCCTTCCTCTAAAAATCTTTCCTGGTCACCTCTTGCCTTAGGAAGGAGTCCTACATCCTCAGCTTTGCTTTCATCATGTGCAACAACAATCCAGTTTCAGCTCCTTTTCCAGCAATTTCATCCTCTTTCCTTCACAATGAATTCTCCACTCCAGCAAGGTCATCCTAGGTTCTCATCTCCCCACTCCTTGCAATATGCCTCAAGCATTCTGGTTTCTGAGGCTTTGCTCAGGCTGATTTCCTACCTATACACCCGTATAGCCCATGTTCTGCTCTGACCACTGCCACCAAGAGCAAAATCATACCTTTCTCTCACGTGCATCTCTCTCTGAAGTCCTTTCTTCCTGTACCATAAATTACTATTTACATTTTTATGTTTGTTTATTGTCAAATTATTTACATTAGATTTGAAGCTATTAAGAGCACAGACCATCTCTTAGTATTTGTTGTGCCTTGTATATAAGAGGTGCTTGAGAAATCAGTTGGTTAATCGCTTATGTGCTTTGCTAATTTGGTTTTATAAAATGATCAGTTATTATTCTGGACAACCATTAGAAGTTTCTGAATTTTTAAAGAGATTTCTGGAAAATATATGCTCTATTATAATAACTAGATTTTTAAGTTTCTCTTGGTTTTGAGCGCTCATGGACATAGTACAGTATGATGAAATCAAGGACTGTCAATAAATGTGGAAAGAAAGAATCAATGAATGGGTGAATAAAGCATTTAAAGTTTGGTTTTTAGTTCTTGGTCTGCTCCTTATACCACATTGTACATAAGACATCTCTATTCTATGCCTGTGAAAGTTGATCATAAAATGACCCAATCTTCTTTCTTATGCTTATTGTTTGTGATTTTAGCAATGCTCAGCTCCAGGACCAAATTATATTTATAGAAAAATTTTTGATTAGCAAAACATGTTAAGTCTATCTTCATCATTATTGCAACCTAACTATTAAAGAATCTGTCTGATCATATTGCTGGGATTGTAACCATCTATCACAGATTTGTATCAGGGTCAGCAAAATCCAATTTCTTTTCTTGGGTAAGATTGGCTATTTGACTTAACTTGAAGATATATGTATGCTTACTCCTAGCAGAAAAGTAAATTCATAGATACTTTCAGGATATTAAATTGGTAATATAAAACAGTCAACTTTAAAAGTTGAATCTTTTGCCCCCGCCAGGCACCGTGCTGGGCTGCTGCTTTCTGCGTGAGGAAACCTTACCTAGAACGTCAATATGTAAACAGATTTTTGTTACAAGCTGCTCTGGTTGAAGTTGCTGTTGAGGTGCCTGTCCCCTGCATATATCACACCTATTTGGACATAGTTGGAAACTCCCTGAAAATGCAAATCATTTTATGATAGAAGAAACTCATCAGTTGAGAAGAAAAGATGCGGGAACCACAGGAGCATGGCTTGATTGACCTACCACATTATGAGCATGTAGAAGATGAAACCCTTCCTCCTTTCCCACCTTCTGCTTCTCTAGAGAGAGAAGATGGTGCCGCAGCTGAACCCGATGATGAGTCAGGAAGAGGACCACCTATTCCTGTACCTCCAAAGAGAACAATGAAAAGGAATATACCCATGTTGGATGCTCAGAGATTAATTTCAGAGAGAGGGCTTCCAGCATTAAAGCATGTGTTTGATAAGGCAAAATTCAAAGGTAAAGGTCATGAGGTGGAAGACTTGAAGACGCTAATCAGACACATGGAGCACTGGGCCCATAGACTATTCCCTAAACTGCAATTTGAAGATTTTATTGACAGAGTTGAATACCTGGGAAATAAAAAGGAAGTTCAGACCTGTTTAAAATGAATTTGACTTGATCTCCCTATTTTAGATGAAGATTTTATTAGCAATAATGATGAAGTAAGGGAAGATAATGGCCATGATGTAACTGCTACTGAATTAGATCCCTTTCCGACAAACTCATCTGAAAATGTGAAGTTTGCTTCTGAGTCAACTAAAAGCCTAACCGAAGAGCAGCAACAAAGAATTGAGAGAAATAAACAACTGGCCTTGGAAAGAAGGCAGGCAAAGCTACTGAGTGATAGTCCCGAGAAAATGACTTGCTAATGAACACATCGGGGACACAGACAATTGAAGATGTTGATACAGACCAACGTTCTCATGGAAATCTGACCTGAGCTTCTGAGAAAGGGGCAACCGAAATACTGTTTTCTACTAGGATGGTGGCAATTTCTCCTTCCAGATATCCAATTCTTCCTAAAACACGCACAAAATGTCCATTTGGATACATGGATGGCGACTCCCAGGAATCAATGCGCACAACCACCCTGAAGTCCTGCAGAAAAGGACAGGAAAAAACAGAGCCGGGTGCCAGGAGTTAAGTGGATCAATTAGAAGCACCAAACAAACAAGAGTTAAACCACACCAAGCTCCAAGAGTAGCCAATTTGCAAATAATGGGTGCTTTTTAAAATAGACCTTCCTCTTTTAGTAAATTTCCAAATAGTTTATAAATGCTTTGCCCAGTACTTTCAAAGGAGGCATCACCTCTCCACATCAAATAAAAGGGCTGGAAATTTCAATTGAAGAAAGCCAACTGTAGCACATTTTAGTTAACCTTTGCAACACAAGGGAAAAACTCATCTATAAGCACAGCTAAAATTAAATTTCAAAACAAAAATCTCAAAAAAAAGTTGACTTTTGATTTTATAATTCTATTTAACATAATTAAAAATTAATTATGATTTAATTATAATTAAGATTTACCTGTGTGAATATTCATTTTAGCATTGTTTTGAATACAAATAATTAGAAGAAACAGAAATGTCTAATCATAAATTGGACAAACTGGGTAAATAATTTTAGATGTCCCCTAACAATGGAATATGTGCATTTATTAAAAGTAATATTTAGAAGTTTACCTAGTAACTAATCAAGTTTAAAGAGAGTCATGAAAACCTATATTGTGAAATGAAAAAAAAGTGACAAAATGGCATCCAGATGATTATTCATTTTAATAAAATTAATTATATATAATAATAATGTATAGATCTCTAAAGTTTAAGAATTGTTATGCCTGGTAGGTGAAATTATGTGGAAAATTTCTTCTTTTTTAAATTATCTGTATATTTAAACATTTTAGAATAGCTATGGAAGTTTATATATGTGAAAAAAAATTGAATGTTTATTTAATGTCTTATTGAGCAATATTTAATTTATTTTTTGGCTTACCATGTTGTAAAATGTCATATCTATTAACAAGCAAAAAATGTTCTGAGGCAATGATAATGACTACGGTTACTACTAAAAACTATTATTGCCCTCAAAGAGCTTCGAGTTTTTAGGAATCTTACATGGATCTAGACCATCAAGTTTAGGAGATGAAAAAATGAAGTTTATTAGGTACACAAAAGGTGAATTTTTAAATAACATGGTCTTTTATTGTACCTTTGCAAAAGGGAGAGAGACATAGATCCTTTACATGCAGTCAGGGAGAGAATCCTGATGCCTGTAACAAATGTGTTCTGAAACAGTTTACTGTAGTTGATAAAAGACAAGGACTGGCTTCCTCTGGGAGGCAGACAGTGACTGTTTCCAACTACCTGGAGGGGCTTCGAGACATGGGGATTCACTTTTTTGCAACTCAGAAATTTCAAATGCAGTCAGGGCAAATAAAAAATACTATATATGTCACTTGCTTTTTCTTCTTTTCATGGCTCCTCCTCTGTGCCTTTTTTCTTTTGGGGTCTCTCTTTTTTCATCCTCTGCCTTTTTCATCCTCTGGCCTGCAAGAAATGACTGAGTTTACACCCACCACAGTGAACTACTCATGCATGATTTAAAAAAATAATAATTACCCTCCTTTTCCTAACTTCCCATTCCACTGACATCTTTTACCAAGGTTTAGGGTTGTGGAGCCCACTTTTCCCAGAGTGAAGTCCCACCCCGATTGTAACTTAGGCACTTTGGGAGGTACACTCTCTCTTTCTTGCTGCTAGGGGACCATTCTGTATAATGCTTCAATGGACTCATTATCATTTATTTACACTGAACTCAATTCTTCCCAGTCTATGGGGTGAGCAGGCTGTCAGGAGAAAACCTATGTAACGCATCTTGGGCATCTTTACTGGAGGGCAAAACGGAGGTGGAAATGAATCACCTTCATCCCTCTCTATTTTTTCCCCATATGTATTAACACATAATGACATGTAACCACTGCGTAAGTTTAAGGTATACAGTGGGATGATAGGATGCATGTATATATTCCAAAACATTTACCCCGTTAGTTAATACATCCTTCACCTCACAAATTACCCTTTTGTTGTTTTGCTATGTTGAGAACAGTTAAAATTTACTCTCATAACAACATTCAAGTATACAAAACAGTGTTGTGAACTATCCTCTCTCTTCCTCATGCTTTGCTAGCATGCTCCTCTCTCTGCTGGGAGCACAGAACCCAACATTTTACTTCCTTCCTTGCAATTAGGCCGATTTGTTTTCAGCAGAAAGACTGTGAAAGACAGTGAGTAGGGCAAAACGGTCAGAAAAACTGAGAGCCAACAGGTTACTGATGAATCTTTTCTAGGTTTTTGCGATCGTTTTTATTACTGTGAGTAATGCAAAGGCCATTGAGGGCAGAGCAGGTGGAGTAACAGGAAGGGCTGAGAGAAGAGCCTGCAAGGCCATACTCCTAGGACTGCCATTTGTATGAAAACTGCGAGAGTCATAAATATCAGACTGGGCAAGCCACTAGAACAAGTGACGAAATGTAGCAATTTCCTTTAAAAGGGAATCTCTTGTTATTAACATTAGATGAGGAGCAGCATTCAAAATAGAAAATCCACAAGTATTCTGAGCCAATTTCTTTCTCTTGCTAAGTCAAATCCATTTGACTCAATAGCATTTTGCTATCCACCTGGATCCTTGCTTTCCTGCTGACACTCCACGCCCTCTCCAGTCAGTGGTTGAACTGCAGTGTACCGAATCTGAGCTCAGTGGTAGAACAAGGTTGCTCTACTTTTGCAGAGGGCTATGCAGGCTTCTTTTAGCCCCTGAGAATCCCAGTGCATTGCTGTGAAAACTTAGGGTTAACATCTTTTGCATTGAGAATGGTGTCACTTAGTTTCTTAGTTCCATCTATTTACACAGCAGGCAGTTTTGCATTTGGTTGTAAAGAGGAAATGCCCCAGTAGGTTTTCCTTCAATGCTGAGAAAGTGTGCTTCTGGCCCTTTGTGGGTCAGACAGAAAGCAGAGTAGTGAGCTGAGGGAAAAGGGCCTCCCAGGTGCCTTTGACCACAGGCTTTAATGAAGGAGAAGCCAGAATTCACCAGCATCTACAATAAATATTAAATCGTGCTTTCTTCTAAGTCAAACTGATACATGTTGATATATTCTTTATGTTTGTTTACAAATCTATTTACTTTGCTGGGTTTTTTTTTCCTTTTGGAATTTGGAGACATAAATGATTGTTTTTCTTAGCGTTTTAGGCATCTCCCATTAGGCTCTGAAGCACTTACATGTTTTCTAAGGCCCTGATATGCTATTGAGACTGAGTTGGGAGAAGTACTTGAGCAAGGAGCAGAACAGTGAGGGAGGGGCCTCCAAATTCCCCACAGCTCTTGGTTTTGGGGATGGGGGAAGGAGGTAATATAGCTTTTAAGGTGATTTGCATACCCATGGCAAGCTGGTAGCTAGGGCAGGTAAAAGGGCAAGGGTAGATAATACTGTTGAAGATACTTTGCATATCAATGACAAGGAGATAGCCAAGCCTTTCCTGAAGAAGAGAGCCTTAAGGAAAGGAGAGGGCCAGAAAGAAGGGGGCCATGCTGTTGAAAAGGGTGTAGAAGGGCACCATCTGCCACAAAAAGAAGCACGCTGGAAGGGACATGTAAGAGAGGCATGATGGAGCAGCAGGTTGTAGCAGCCATGTAGCCTATGCAGTTTTTGGTCAGGATTCAGCCATGCAGCCTGGGCTAGTAAGAAAGCAGGCATGCTGCTGCTTTGATCAGGCTCACTCCAGCTGACTCTGAAGCCACCAAGGACTTTGTTTTGCAATCCTGGACTCTATCTGGATTCTTGGAACTCAAAACATGTAGAGACTTGTGCCCTTCCTGGACTTTACCATGGTCCAGTGTAACACGGCACATACTTCCCTGGACTGTTATATGGAGGCTGAAGACAACGTACCCTCAGATCCTGAAGGAGAGAGCTGACAGATAAGGAATGAGTGACTGTTAGGCTTGGTTTTAGCTTATAGCCTCTTGGGGAGCAAGAGAAGTTCTGTGTCCTGTGGGAGAACAGGGCTCGGAGCAGGAGTGCTCCCAACCCCCTGTCTCAGTCCAGGCTGGAATATTGTAAATAAAGACCTGTTTTTCTCAACACTAATTAATTGTTGGGTCATACACCAAGCTGCCATGTGAACGAGCCCCCCTTTGCTTGATAACAGGAGAAGGACCTAAAAGAAGTGAATAGGAGAGGATGGAAGTCAGCAATATAAACCTGTGCTTAGAGGTGAAGTGAGTTGGAAAGTGTTCAGAAAAGCAAAATGGAAGCCAGCCCTGTGATACTATTTTGACTGTCTCAAACATAACATTTGAGGTTAAATCAAAGCCCAGCTTGTTCATGGATGGTGCTGTTAGATCTGATGGCATTCTGGAGACCGTATGGTTTGGGGAAATGATAAATTGAAAGGTTCATTGCTGTTGCACAAAACTATCATTGTTATTTTAAGCTTGAGCTTCATTTGGGCTGCAAGAATTGTCCATTGCCTAGAAATAACCGTTGTAGCCACGGCCGGCACCCGTCAGCGGGAATATCTGCCAACTGCTTTCCTTGGGGAGCAATTCTGTGTCCCAGGATAAGCACAAATTTTATTTTTTGTTTTAGCTGGCCAGAGTCCTTGTTGAAAGTGGGCACTGTGGTTCTGGGAGTGGTTTGTTTTATTTAGAATGGCAGTTCACAAACTACAGTGTACATACAATCACCTGGGGGCCTTGTGAAAATGCAGATTTTGGGGCCCCAACCTACAGATTCTGATTCAATGGTACGATAGTGACACCAAGGAATCTGCATTTTTCACTAGTTCCCCAAGTGATGTTTGTCAAAATAACGTGCAGAATACAGTTCAAGAAACACTGGCTTATGAATTTTAATCAGGATCACCTTATGAAAACAAGTCTTCTGACCAGAAATCCATTTATACAGTTAGATTTTTCCAGCTACACCTTAGCCTAAGTCTTGAAAAATGATAATGCTTTCAATATAGTCCTTATCAGGAGATGTCTCAGCAAAATGTGTCACAGTACTGTAATGAAAACAAGTAAGTGTTGAGTCTGGGTGTCCTTTCCTTTTCTCCCTCTTGAAGTCAGAATGTCCCAGCTGGCTACAGCACTTATTGACACCTTAAGGATTAGACACAGCTCAGTCCTGGCCAGGGGACTGACCACCTTTCAAGCATGGGGTCTCTTAGAAATGGGAAGTAAAAAGGTGGAGTTGTTTTCTTGAGAAATTCAGAATTTTTTTCCCTTGAATTACTTATTGTACTTTTTTTTGTCCAAATAACGCTAGTGATAGTGTTGTCTTTTCTTGTTTCTTTGATACTGTAGTTCTATTTGATGGAGTTACATGATGGCAAAGTGAATCAGAACACTTGCAAACATTTTAATGTAGAAATATTTCTAGGTGGACACTGTTGAGTATTGGTGATGCAATGGGTTTGGTGGAAAAAAACCTAGGATTACAAGCTGAAGCCCCAGGTTTATATTTTTAATTAACAGAGGAGGAAACATGCACTCGGTGATTGAAAAGGATATGCTTGACGACTTCATGGGCAGGACCTGGAATTTACCTCCACCGCTCCAAGTCCAGCACTTGTTTCCTCCACCATCAGCCTTTTAGCTCTTTCATGACCTTCATTCCATATTCTACACCCCATGCTGAGTTGCCTGACTCTGAATAAGCCACATTCCCTCTCAGAGGCTCCATTTCTCAGCTGTTAAGTCAAGAATGATAATAACATACTGTGCAGGCAATTAAAAGGATACAAGAAAATGGGTGTTCAATTCTTGGTGAGTACTGACACCCCAAAAACAAAATAATTATCTTATTTGGAAAAACCTGGGTTCAATTTTTGCCATTTATCAACTATGTGGCAACAAGCAAATTACATTGTCATCCTGGCCCTGAAATGGAGATGCCTACCTAGTTCTAGTGGTAAAGAGGAGTGGACGAGATAATACATAAGGGAGTACCTTGCAGAAGAATGCAACTACCTACACCTTATAATTATTTATGAATTTCTCCAAGACATTGAGTATTGGATTATAGAGTCTTTGGTCTTCTGTACCAAAGAGTTATAGCCATAGGGTACTCTTAAGCCCTATACTCTCAAGGTGTTTTTGGAAGCTTGAATTTATTCTTTTTAATATTTCTCAAAATATAAAGAGAGGCATCATAAGAGAATTGACTGTGCAAGTAGTGAATGGTTTATTCTAAAACCCAAGACCTGCAGATTATCTGTAAAAATTGAGAATATGTCCTCTAATGCCAGGCCCTATCTCTACCCTTGAACAAATCCAGTGCCCATGAACGAAGCAGACCAGATTGATGTGAATGCAGCTAGAAAGTCTTGGTTCTGAAATTCCCCATTAAACGAAGTAATGGCTTACTTCCTGGTACTCTTCTCATCTGTCCAAGGAGAGTGTAAACCTTAGGAAAAACAAGGAGTAGTATACTTTTTCTCCTGAAGATGTGGTACATGTCTGCAAATGATTCTTAACCTTAATCCTATTTCCTATGATCAGTACCAATGTGCTATTGAACTGGGAAAACCACAGGAAATTTAAAAGGTCAGTATTCAGCCCTGGCCAGTGTGGCTCAGTTGGTTGGAGTGTCATCCCATAACTGAAAGTTTGCGATTTGATTCCTGGTCAGGGCACATACGTAGGTTGCAGGTTTGACCCCTAGTCTGGGCATGTGTGAGCACTGGGCTGTGCACATACAATCCCCGGTCCAGTTCTGGGAGGCAACAAATCAATGCTTCTCTCTCGCATTGATGTTTCTCTCTCTCTCTCTCTTCCTCTGTCCCTTTTTCTCTTTCCAAAAGCAGTGAAAAAAAAAAAAAATGACCGCAGGTGAGAAAGAAAAAATAAAAAGTCATTATTCAGTCCCCTTAACACTGGCTTGGGATCCTTGGATGTACAGAGAGAAAGTTCTGGCCAGTGCTCCAGTCAGACCAGCCTATGACTGCCTCTCAAACATATTTTTTCCCATCCCAGTTATTATCTCTTTGTTCTGTGATAGCCTCTGTTATCCATCATGGTGTTTTATGCTAATGGTGCCCCCAAGAGCATTCAGTCTTAATTAAGCTCCTTAAAGGAGAATCCCACAGTCTTCTGCATCCCTGTTTCCCTAGTGTCTGGCCCAGTGCCTGGGACACAGTAGGTGCTCAGCTCTGGGACTGGATTTTCTGCCATTGTGTCCTGGCTCTGTGGTTGTCCCCTGCCAATCCTTCTACTCCAACTGCACTCTGTGGCTCTGCCCCTCCCTGGCTATAGGTTCTTGGGCAAGTTAGGAAAACTTTTTGGGCCTCAGAGTATCATTAGAAAAGAAAACATAACTCAGTGGCTTGGCACACAGAAGCTCAACAGATCTTTATTCCTGTCCTTAGTGAGTCCTCTTCTGGTCACTCAGCTGTTAAAGGGGGCTCCTCCAAACTCTCAGCAGTACCTGTAGGCACCACAAACATCACAAATTTCTGACACTTAACATACATTGTATTAGGGAGCATAAAAATCTTTTATACATTTTTATATATGTGCTATGCTGGTTTATATCCATCTTTTGAGGCTGTGACTGCACTTGGTCATCAACACTAGCTGTCCCAAAGAAAATCAATCCTTAGATGCTCTCCCAACCTTACAATCACAATTACTGCATTCTCTGTGCAGTCTTTCTCTCTCTACACCCAAGTCCCTAAAACCCATGTGTTTAATAACATGTGTTTTTGAAGCTGTTGATAAAAGATGGGGCTTTTGAGAAATCATGGAATGGAAAGCCTCTCTATTCCAGCCCTGGTCTTATTCAACATCCAGCCTGCAACCCCTGCCATAGTTCATTTTTATCTGCAACGGTAAACGTGCTGGGGATACCTGTGGACAGACACCCAGGCCAGGAAAAGACAGTATTTGTGTAGTTGTCTTCTAATAAGGTCAAAGGCGCAATGTATTATACAGCTCTGCAGGCAGCCAGACTCATTAGAGCAGGAGTGGGCTGTGGGACCTGTGTGGGATATTCAGAAGTGGGGATTTCATTCAGGGTCTGTGCCTAGTGGGTATTCTGGACTCTAGACAGAACCTGAATTGGGGGTGGAGGGAGCATGAAGAAACCATAGCCCGGAGCATCTGGGAGCCCACAGGGCCCTTTGCCCTTCTGAATCTGAGGTTTGATTGCTACCCGGTGCTAACTAAAGCTGGAAGCAAAGCAAAATGCGAAGACCCTGATGCTGTTTGCAAACCCCTTTACCAAGTCCTGCTGTTGCTGCCTCCTAGATCGGGGGTAGGTTCTCCTGCAGAGCACCGGCTGTTGAGGAAGGGTGAGCAGGGGCGCTGGGTGAGAGGAGAGCCCTGCAGGCTGTATTTGGTGCACTTAATGAATAGTGTTAGTCAAGGAGCTGAAAGCCGAAGCCTGACAGGCTGACAGGCCTGGTTGTCATTTGCATGAAGGTGCCTTGCAAGTGAACGTGACCAAGAGGGTGATTGATTTGTTTTGCTGGGCCTCCTTTGTAGTTTTCTGGGTGGGCTTCTGGACCCACCTCTTGGCCTCAAAGCCTTTGCTTTGCCTGCTGTTGCTTTTGGATTTGGGGGTAATGAAAATTGGTTATAAGCTTCCCTTTCATCTGTACGTGGCAGGCTGTCACAGAGAAATGAGCCATTCTGCAGCCTTGCTCCTGTCCAAATTGCTAAATGTTTTTTTCCAATTGCTTCCCTAATGGGCCAGGATAATGGGAGCGGCATGCTCTCTGCCCATGCAGGAGATGCCAGTGCACTTGTCCAGCACACATGTGTGGTGGGCACCGGCTCCTTCTGTCCAGGGAGGGCCTGCCCCTCGCGGCTGAGTGCACCTGTCTGTTGCCTTTGAAGAGGCCAGGGGCTCCATTCCCTAGAAGGTAGTTCCGGCCCCAGTCCTCCAGCATGGCCACCCCTACAGGTGAAGTTCTGTCAAGAGGTAGGTAATCCAGGCCAGAGCCCCAGACCCGGAGCCACTAATGGACCAGCCGGGACAGCTTTTTATGGACACCAGTTGCTGCTGGTTTTCTGAGGGGCAGGCTGCGGGCTGCCCACGTCCTGCTGTTCCGTGGGCTGGATGCTCAACTGTGGCTGACCCACAGCTTTATGAGCCTAAGTGCTTATCCAGGAACAGAAGTGAGGAGGTTGTGTGTGATAAGAAAATAATTTGCCAAAACTGCAACAATAAAGAGGGCCTGGTGGGATCTCTTATGGTATGAATAGCCCTGAGCAGCTGCAGATTTCTCTCTGCTTTCACAATTATTTTCATTTTTATAACGACTAAAAGCTAAATGCTTTGTACAAGCCTGGTAAATTCTGCTTTAGCTTCCAGTCCAACATTTCTTTCTCTTTCTGGGAATCTTAACATCCACACGGCCTGGACAGAATGTTCCTTGGCATTGTGGCTTCAGCTGGTCTGCTCCCTGGCTGGTTGACAACTGCTGCACTGCTCTGCTCTAATGTCACTGTCCCCGAACAACTCCCATAGCACAGAAAGCTCCAATTGCACCCTCTGGAGCTCTGAACAGGTGTTCTTATTACTGAGTTTGGGAGGCAGGGAACTCTTCATCAGAAATCAGTGCCTTGTACATCCCAGCAGTTGCTCCATTGACATGGGACAAACATTTGACTTGGGAATGGATGGGGCTAACACATTCCTGCCTTTTCGCATACTTTGCTGTATGCTGAGGGCACCTTCAACACTTACTGAGTGCCCCGCCATCTTTGTATTTGGGGTGCTGAGTGTTATCATCATTTAAATTTATCAAGCATCCTATACAAATGAGTAATGCACTAGGTAACCAGGCAGTATCATGTAGAAGCCCAGCCTTAAAGTTAGAACAGGTCTAGCTCTTGGGTCCAACAGTAAGTATCTGTGTGACCTAATCCCTATTTCCTCTGTGCAATGGGGATACATTGGCACTCACCTCATGGTGTTATAGGTGCTATTGTTAATACAATGAGAAAATAAACATGGAGCATCTCACAGGGTGTTTGGTACCTTATGAGCACTTAAGACATGTTGGCTGTAAGTGTTATATATATTGCTTTCTGAATGCTCTCCGTCAAGTTCAGAATATCCTTGTGCAACACAGAATGATAGCACAGTAAGTGTGCATTCGAGGAACATATTAAAAGACAATAAATGCC
The DNA here is from genome assembly GCF_987537825.1 of Furipterus horrens. Taxonomy (NCBI): domain Eukaryota; kingdom Metazoa; phylum Chordata; class Mammalia; order Chiroptera; family Furipteridae; genus Furipterus; species Furipterus horrens. The sequence goes on from NW_028327178.1 coordinate 36,451,058, forward strand.
CTGGTAAAGGTAAGGAACATCCCTTCTAGCAGGTTTCCTCTATTTGCCTCAATTTACCAACCTCATTGGGGGAATGGGTGAAAAGGGTGAGAAGGATTTAGAAATACAAATTGCTAGTTACAAAAAAAGTCATAGGGATGTAAAGTACATCATAGGAAATATAGCCAATAATATTGTAATAACTATATATATAATGTCAGATGAATATTAGACTTATAAGAACGATCACTTTGTAAGATATATAAACCTCTAATCACTATGTTGTACACCTGAAACTAATATAATATTGTATGTCAACTGTAAATGAAAAATAAAAAATAAAGATACTAACCCAAGGACCTTCTTCTGGAGATTATGATTCTTTCAATATGCAGCTGGGCCCTGAAATCATTATGGAAGTATTTTTGGTTCTGAGGACATTTTAACAAGAATGATATATCAAAGAGTTCTGTCCAAAAAAAAATTATGTGAGTCGCATGTGTTTTGGTAGTGATATTACAAAAAAACAAACAAACAACAACAACGAAAACACGCAAAGTGGTTCAATTAATATTAATAGTATATTTGATTTAACCTAATATATTCAAAAGAGTATGATTGCAACATGTAATCAAAATAAAGAAAAATTAATGAGATGTCTTACTTTTTTTTTTTTTTTCAAATTAACTTTTCAACTCTGGTGTGTACTGCACACATCTAGCATATCTCACTTCGGCCCCTAAAATTTCATCACAAATACTTGATCTGTATTTAATTTAATAAAATTTACAGTTGAAAAAGTAGATTACCATATCCAAATTGTTGCAGATATGCTTAAAAACTTCTCAGAAACTGAATTGGTTATTAGCTTTTAAATTAAATTTAAATAAAATTAAGAATTTAGTACTTGAGCCTCAACTGCCACATTTCAAGTGCTTAGAAGCCATATGTGGCTGGTGGCAACCATACTGAATAGCCCAGATTTAGTCAGCTAATATCTTATAGTAGTCAAGATACTTTCCCCTTTATTATCTCAAACTTTAGAGTGGAGGGAGGATTTATCAAGAAAAGATATTACTCAGAGAGCAGAAGTTATATGTTGGGAGCAGTGGAAAATAATGTTAGTGAAGGAAAAGACTGAATTTTAGGTAGGCATTGTCCTAAGCCTTCATTAAATAGTCAAAGATAGTTTTGAGTAATACAGTAGTATGTGCAATGCATGTTTCAAGATTAAATTGACTCAATTTACTGGAGCAGATAAGAGAATGAAAATGGGGGCATTAACTAATAGTAATAATAATAGGAAGTGACTTAAATAAAAAAAAGATACAATAAAATTAAAATAGAATGCTTCTAGTAGGAAGAGAGGAAGGAACCCAAGATGTTTTCTAAGCTTTTTCCCCCTTATGTAAATAAATAAATAAAATGTTGGAAATAGGGAAATCTGGAAAGAAAGTTGATTCAGGAGAAAAGATTAGCTCAGTTTGCAGATTTGGACTTGATGTTAGGTTATAAAATAGATGACTTCACTCTGTAATTAGCATGTATATAATATAGAATAGACAGAATAAATCAGAGGGCTAAGATGTAAACTTTGAAGAATGTCAAGGACGCAGATTCAGGACCTAGCAGCAGGGAGTCTATAGCAGTATAAAGAAAACTAGAAGTTCAACGCTGTGAAAGTCAGAGGAACAAAGAGTTTTCATAAGGAAAAGAGTGGTCAACAGTGAGGATGATTATAGGGCCAAAGGGAATGAATACTGAGAACTGGAATTGAGAATTAGGATACCAGTGGAAATATGAAGAGATCAATTTCAATAGAATGATGGGGAGTAGAAGTAATATTGTCAGGTGTTAAGGAATAAGAAGGAAATGAAAAAATAGAACTTTTTAAAGAATTTGGGAAACAATTAGAAGATAGTAGATGTGACTTCTGTACTCAAGGGACCTCTGGGCTCACATTTCACCAAAAAAATCACTATTCTGATAACAAGGATATTAGGCAGAGAGGGAGACAGGGAGAGGAAATTATCTACAGTCTTTGCTTTGTTTCTACGTGAGGCAGTTTTCCCTGGTATTTTCAGTGGCCCTACTCAACCTACTGAAGCCCCCAGGAGCTTTTGTAAGTCTGCTTGTTAAGGTTACTTTTCTCATTCAGAAAGTATCAATTACCTATAAGATTCTTACAATAAGATTCTAAAGTTCCCTTTTTTTGTTATATTAATTTATCTTTCATTCTTTCAACAAATTTTTTAGAGGGCCCATCACATATCTTGTTCTAGAAACTTAAGATATACTGGTGAACAAGACAGAAAAGGTGTCTTCCTTCATAGAGCTGTTATAGTGGATAGAAAGATATTAACTATATAACATAATTTAATAAATAATAAGGTCTTGGGGCTGGAGACTAATTTGGTTCAGGTGATAAAAGAATCTTTCTTAAGTTGGGCTGATTCCAGAATGACTGAAAGGAGTTAACAGTGAAGACATGAAGTAGTGGTAGATGATAAGAAGTAAGTGCAAAGGCCCTGAGGTAGATGGAGGATGGCTGGACATGTTAACAGAACTGAAGGCCAGCTAGTGCAGTTAGAGCATAGTGAGAAAAATGCAGATGTGAAATTTAATTCTGAGAGGGAGGCAACGTCAGACCAAGAAGTCTAAACTTTAAGTGTAATAAAAAAACTGGAAGGTTTTTAGAAATAAAACAACTTGGTCTATTTTTGCTTGTAAAAGACCACGCTGGCTGCCTGGACTGATGGAAGGGGTAGTGGATGAGAAAAGTAGAAGCCTTTGGAGGGTTGTGAGCAGGGAGATGACATTATTGTTTGAATTGTCCACTGAAGAATGGATCATGGTGGAACTGGGAGACAAGAGTGGAAGCAGAGAGAATGTTATATCACAATAATCATTTGGCATTGTATTGCAGGAAACAGGAAGATTTACACTAGGGAAGAAGCAGTGGGAGTGAGAGGGAAGTGGACAGATATGAGATACATATATTTTAGAGGAAGAACCAATAAGATTGGCTGAAGAATTGGATGTAGGGAGTCAATAAGGACTCTAGGATGTTTTATTTCAGCAAGTTGATTGGATGGTTGCATCTCACACTGAAAGGAGAAAAACCCCATGACAAATGTTCTTAACATTATGAATTTGTACTACCATTACCAAGAAGAGTCCATTGTTTCCAGAAAATCCTCCATGATTCCTTAAAACTAAAGGCATAAGAAAAAAAGTTAAAGATGAATGATGGACCTATAGTGGTTTATTATACTATCTCAATATTTGTGACTATTTGAAAATATCTATAGCAAAAATTTTTAAAAATGAAATGATATGAAGTCTTCTTTGTAGCCAATAAATACCAAACAGAGGAATAGGAGTTTTCTCCCCCTATTTTGAAATAAATAACACTAACTTTAAAGTACTAGGTGAAAAGGTCTTTCCTTCTTCAGCTCACTGAGGCAACTTCAAGGGTAAACTGCAGCTGTGGTTTAACAGGTTCAAACACTGTACCCCAGCTCATGTCTGGAAGGGAAAAGAATTAATAGCAGGGGAATTAAATGGCTACCAATTTGTGAGCACCCAGTCCTAATATGTTTATTGATTTTGGGTTCCAGTTTAGTGCTTGAGCTGTCTCTATCCATCAAACTTTCCACAAAAGGGCATAGATCATCCTAGAGGGGGAAGGGTAGCTTGACTGCCAGGGCTGGAGTTGGAAATGTGGAGACTGTGGGTTCAAATCCACACTCCATGCAGATCCACATGGGACCCTGAGTAGCCATATGTCCACGGCTGCAGTGCCTTTGATAAAGATAATATTACTCACAGAGGGAGTGCCTAGTAGAGTATTTACACAGAAGCTGGATTTTTAAGCCACAGAATCAAGAAACAAAATGACACTTCACTGTTAGCATTAAAAACACACACAATAAAATGTTCAAGGGAGACTTGAAGGTGGGTGGAAGAGAGCTGAGAGACTGTAACGTCTTCTGAAAGATACTAACAATTCCTCAGGTGGGTTCAGAATACTTTGTGCATTAAGATGAATGAGGAAGTTTTCCAACTCCTTCTAATAAAACCGTTTGCTCTTGTAAAAGGTCTTGACAGTGAAGAGATTCAGGAAATTACAACAGTAAGAGGTAATTAGTGGAGATGTACCTCTAAATGAAAGAGAGTGATTAAAAATGCAATGTAAAACATTAATGCCATTTTTGAGGGATTGAGGTTGTGATTAAAGCAGTCAGTCTAAGACGTGGGCTGATCATTGTAGTAACAATTGAGGGTTCCATTTTGGTTTACTCCTAGTCGACTTAGACATACCTCATGAAGCCATGAAAAATTATGATGTGGAATTACTATGTAGTCATTAAAATGTTCAGTGAGAGTGATTAATGATTAATGACATGGCAAATTGTTTCTGTTGCAGTTATAATAATAACTAACAAAATGAAGATACAATAGTGTACATATATAAATATATTGCTCAATTATGTAAAAAGAGAATATGTGCAAGGTTAGTCCAGAAAAAGTCCAGCCATTATTAATATAATGAGAGTAGTTTGTGTGACATCCATGTAACTGGGCAGCCGAGAAGAGTGGAATTCACATGCATGAACAATGATGACTACACTCTACTAGTCAGCGGGGTTGGAACTGAGCATGTGTACTGTGCAGCCATTGCATTAAAAATGACCGAGTGAGCAGAACCACGAATTTGCACCGAATTTTGTGTTAAGCTTGAACATTCCTCCATGGAAACTATTCAGATGATTCAGGATGCCATGACTATGGTGATTGGCAGCTTCATGATGACAACACACCTGCTCATGCATCACATCTCATGCAGAGTTTTTTGGCAAAACATTAAATCGCCCAGGTGACTCAGTTTTCCTACAGCCCAGATTTGGTGCCCTGCAACTTCTGGCTTTTCGAAAACTAAAATCACCTTTGAGAGAGAAGAGATTTCAGACCATCAATGAAATGCAGGAAAATATGATAGGGCAGCTGATGGCAATTGGGAGAACTGTGTGAGGTCCCAAGGTGTCTACTTTAAAGGACTGAGGAGTCATTGTCCTATATACAATGTTTCTTGTATCTTGTATCTTGTATAATAAATGTCTCTTTTTCATATTTCATGGCTGGATACCTTCTGCACAGAACTTGTATGTTTATAATGGATAATAGAGATAGTATAAATGCTTGTAATGTACATAACAATGTTTATATATATTTACAGAATATATACATGTTATGTATACATATGTACATTTATGTGTGTGTGTATAAGTATATACACAGATAGATAGATATACACATACAGAAAGAAGAATGAAAGGAAATATATCAAAAAATGATGTCTTTTGGATGGTGAGATTATGAGTAAATTTTTCTTCATTTCCAAATTTTCAAGAATGAGTACAGGTTACTTTTACAAGAAAATATTATTATTAATTTTTAAGACACTTCTGACACCACCTTGATAAACAATGTTATAAAGCCAAGCTCTGGGTGTAACTATCCCAGACTGGCACTTCTGTCATGTGAGCATTTGTATACATACCCATATGTGTTTCTTTTTAATGTCAGAATTTAGCAAGACAGATTGAAGCCTCAGTTTTGCAAAGCCAGTTCCACTTGCTCAAGGAGGATATTCCTGTTTATGCTTCAGGCAAAACAGCTAGTTTTTTAATTTTTTTTTTTTTTGCTAAACCTCAGGTCTGTTGTGAAAATGAGGCACCTGCGGCAGCCGTGGTGTTTTTCCCAACCTCACAGCACCTTCCACACTGAACTCTTGGGCTTTCCCAGGCTTTTTGACAGCTGCAGAATGATTTTGTACACTTTCAAACATGAACTGGCATAAGATGGTCACTCGGACAGCTTGCATTTGCGTGTGGTGTGGGGAATAACAAAAGGGAGTAAAGTGAACCCTGTGGTTTGGTTTGGAGAGGGTCTCATGGAAGACCATCTCTGCTTGGTTGTGGTAACTTGACCTCATGACATAATATTACTCCAGGAATGAGAGGAAGGTCCTCTCTAGTAACAATTTCTGTAAATATTAGAATGTTGGGCACATCGTAGGTTGCAAGAAACTTTATTTTAATAAAGATAAGAGCAAATAAATATTCCATCGAGGTAGTTTCTTCCTTTGTGTGGCTGGAGGACTCACCCTCCCACCTGCCCACCTGCCCACCTGCATTGGTGAGAAGCAATGCAGATGCACCTGCTGAGGAGAAGGAGGCAGGGCACCCAGCATCCTTAAAATCCAAGGACAGGCACATAATCATGCCCTCTATAATTTTAGCAACCCAAGGATTATCAATTCTTCCCCATCTATGAAAGCAAACATTTGCCGTTGCTGCTGTGATTTTATTAATATCACCTCTTCATGGTTTCCCCATCAGATCTGGTCCTTCTAAAAGTTATGAGGGAAGGTTTGCTCCAGACTGATAACTATAGCAGGAAAGAGACTTGGTGAAAATTGTGTGCCAAAGCCAGTTCCAGACAGTCCCCAGTGTGTGCCCCGGGGTTCCTTCTAGAGCCATTGTCCCTGATGTTGTATTTCCCTGCTCCCACTGCCTCATTAGAGTTTTGAATCTTGGCAGCCTCCTCTTTGATGGAAGAAAGCTGGAAGTAACTTCTGCTCATTTTGCTTGGCTTGTCAAGGTCACTATGTACATCATCCAGCAGTGGAGGGTCATGTGGATCCTTCCCGTCCAGGTCAGCAAGAGAAATACATAAGGTGCCTAAAGCACAAACCCAAAGCTCCTTGGCTGGCTCACCACTTTCATTTTACAGTGAAATATATCTTTGACAGTCCACAAAAGTATCCCTTCTGGGCCTTCTTTGTCTAAACTTAATATTTCCTGTGTTAAGTCTTATAACAATCTTCACGAGGAAGGTTGAATGCTAAAGAATTCAGAATCAATTAAGACTCCACCAGGAAATCAAAACCTTGTGTTAAGCTGTAAAATGCTCTGGGATGAATTGGTGTCACCTGATAATATTGTACCAGAAATGTATTGTAAAGCCTAAATGTATTGTAAAGAGACACTCAGGGTCAAGTGTCTCTTTCCACAAAAGCTACAATCCCCTCACCACATGAAGTTTATCAGCCCAAAAAGAATAGAAATAATGAGTGATTATATAGCACCTTAAATGTTGGGTCTTTTCCCTAATACTGATAGAAAATATTCTTCCTCTTTGTGACCACCTTTACTGCTCTTAGAAAAAGATTCTGCAGTGACAGTGAGAAGGCAGGGTTGTCCTCTGGTCAGTTTACTAGTGGAGTTTTTTTTTTTAAAGTGTAATTCCAAGCTTAGTAGCCACATATTAATACAAGATTTCAGATGGTGAAGACCAGGGGAACTCACAGTGGCTGAACACAAGGTCAAAGTCTTGATGGACAATCACAGTACGTAGATCCCAGATAACGAGAAAACATTTACCTTTAAACCAATAGGTGAGCAGAACCAAGAGATTTTCCCAGAAAACAAACATTTGCCATTAAAATTCCTAATAGCCCATAAAAGTTATGTTAAAAAAGACTGAGGCCCAGTTTATGTACATGTATGTACATCCTCATCTAAAAAATTCCAGAAGAGACAATTTGAGGGCCAGTGATGAGGCAGGTAACACATTCTGAGTATTCCCAGATTTAGAAATTCTGAAACATGAACAGATAATGTGATAATGTCATGAAAAATGCACTTTTATTTCAAAAAGGAGAGTCAACACTTCTTCCTTCATCAATTGTTAATCATTGCTTATGTGTTCTTTTTTATGTGATGTTTAGACATGAGACCTCAAAGTCCCTTCTACATACTAGACTGAAGAATGTGGGACATGTATTAAGAGCTCAGAGGCTGTGATTGCTAAATGCTTGTCCATGTTTCCTGTACTGAGGTCCTTTGTTAGGCTGTCTTGAGTGTTTCAAGGGATGAGGTGGGGGCTGCTTTTCCTTTAATGTGCCAGACTTCATTTTTATTCCCACTTCTGGGAAGAACTATTTGGCTCATATGAAACTTTGCTGGGCTTTGTTAATGTGGCAGACTCATTGTTTGGAACTGTGAGGTAATTTTTGTGGTATATAGATGGTTAATTTCATTGCTAAGGATGTTGAACTCATACATGGTCAGTTTGCTGTGTGCTCACATGGTGTATATACACAGAGCACACTGCAGAAATGCTTACCTACTCTCAACGCAGCATGCAAGCTGTTAGCAATCTTCTTTACATTACCTGAGGCCCACTCCATCACCCCTTTCACTTAACATGATAGATTGCAGGACGTAATATAGAAAAATGTAGTGTGTGTGGCATATAAACTCACAGTGCATATCGGATTTAATATATAATGCACAGAAGCCACTCTATAATACATAGTCAAAAAGGCTGCAAGCTGCTGTATTGATGCAGTGCCCAGTTCAGGAGAATAAGGCAGGTTTCCATTGCCAGAAAAAAGCGCCGTATTCAATTTCTCATCCAGTGTAGAATATAAATAAAACATGGTCTACGGTAATACCAAACTGCATGAAATGATTTCCCTTAGTACATAAACTTATAGCACCCCAGTTTTTGCTTCAAGTTGAATTTTCCCAGTTCTCTCAGATGGCAATAGGGAATTATATGACCTTCTACAGCAAGAACTTCCCACTTAACAGATTCTAGGGCTCCGCTGGGCCTCACGCTAATGGACAGCCATTAACCATCTTGGAGCTCCCTAGAATTCCCTGGGGCTTTGCAAGCTGAGTTCCTGGATCTCTCCAGAGTCAGAAGTTGACAGGCAGCTGTCAGTCAATTGGAAATTTTTTAAAGCTATACCCTGTAGCAAATGAAAGTGCTCAGTGTTAATAATGAGATAAGATTATTGTGCCAACACTGATATGATTTAATAAGATCATTAACCCAGTAGATGTAGCCTCCAAGTCTAGTTATCTACATATAAATACATCTGTAGTATGTATTTCCTCTTATTCATGGAGAGCTATTGATTAATGTTGTTTCACAGTTCTTGAGGAGTCAGTCAATTTTGCTTCTATAAATGTACTTTGAAACGGGTAGCTCTTGGCTATAGAAATCTCAATTTCTGTGAGATTCTGTGCAAATTAGACAACCAAAGAAAATATTTTCTTAAGCAAATTTTAAAATATGTTAACATTACAGCTAATATACGAGGTTATGTAATCTAAAAGGATGAAAGAGGACTAATGGCAGAAACTTCTAAGAGTCATGTTATTTTTGTTATTCCTTCAGTGTCTTGGGTCACTTACTGTTGCTTTTATTAGCTTCATTCTCTCTATAATAAGTGTGGTTTGTAAATTTAGACCTATTGTACATGATCCATTGGTTCAAGTTTGGGTGCTACCTAAGAGTGAGAACGTAGTAATTTGCTGAGGAAGAGAACAGCCAAGAGTGCTTTCCTGAGGGCTTATGCAGAGGCCTGCATGAATCATTCTTTTCAGAACAGCTCTCAAGCTGATTCAAAACTGGTCATGAGGTTTTAGGGAATCAGAGGCTGGCTGGTTAAGAGGGGAATACTAAGTGGACACTGCCATCACTCTTTAATCTAGGTGATTAGAGGAGAATGTCTTTCACCTTTCATTTCGCAAACCTATTTTGTCATTCCTGACTAAAATATAGGATATAGATATTGGCTGGGAGCAAAGGAATTAAGAGCTGTCCTCTGAAATCTGTGACTTTCTCTGACAGAATAGATAAAGGACATAAATGAGAGCTGAGACCTGATTGTTATTCTGACTTGTTGCTGAAAACACCAGGCAACAGACCTGCTTAATTAAAGACATGGCCTTTATGGTTAATTTGTAAATTCTGAATGTCTCTTAAATTAAAAAAAAAACAAACCTGAACTAATTTCAGATTTACAGAATGTTATAAGACTAGTACAAATAATTCCTGTATATCCTTCACCCAAATTATGTTAACTTTTTACTATATTTGCCTTATGATTCTCTCTCTTTTATATGCTTTTATTCTTACTATTATTAAGCATAGGCATATTATTTTTTAATTATTCATTTGTAGGAAGTTGCAGACACAAAGGGTTTTTATCCTTAGATACTTTTATGTGCGTAAAGAAAAAGGACTTTTTTTACATAAGCACATAAAAATAATTGAAATCAAGAAATAAACATTAATAAAATTCTATTATCTGATCTAGGGACCTTATTCAAATTTGCTTCAATTGTCCTAATCAAAATATCTTCATAATAAAAAAGAGAAACAAATTCTGGTTCAGGATCCAATCTGCGATCAGATGTTGCATTTAGTTATCCTGTCTCTAGTCTCTTTTAATCTAGAAGAGTTCCTTGCTCTTTCTTTTTTTCCATGACCTTGCTGCTTTTGTAGAATGTGCCTCAGTATGGGTTTTTCCAGTGGTTTCCCCATCATTAGCCTAATACCAGTGAAGAGAAATCTTCAAAGGAAAAGTTTGGAGGAACTTTCCATTTTTCTCAGAGCAGGTGACATTCTCAGAATGTAGTGTGGAAAAGTGTTGAAATCAGAGCATGAACAGTGCAAGCTGCAATGTAAGACAGAAATACGATCACCCAGAAAATTATCTTCACGAGTGGGCCTGATATAGTTCCTGACACATACCCCTCCACACACACACCTTTCAAGCACCACACTGAATTTAGGATTGTGTTAAGACAACAGGTAAAAGAAGAACAGTTCCTGAACATGGGTACCAGAACTTAGAATTTGGTATGAGAATGTGTAACTCACAAATGAAAGGCCGTGTGTATGTGCTTTTGGTTTCTTTCAGCACCTTTCATTATCTTAAGACTGAAAAGTTAATAACCCAGTGTGTAATCATGCCATTATCAGTTTACATTGTAGTAAAGCCCATTCAAATGATGATTACATATGTTAATGAGTGTTGTTATAATGCACTACACAGTACATTACCTTCAATAAATATAATTGTGTATGCACTTTAATGAGGGTGTATAATGCCCCAAAACTAATGGCATTGACTGAATTGTGATTTATGGCTCTAAAACTTTGCCATTAGGAAAGAAAATATTACAAAACCTTTTACGTTTACCTAACTTTTTTTCGCCCCTAAAAGCTGCCACTCATCTCTCCCTCTCCCTGTTACAAGAAGAAAATAGCCTTGAGAGCTTCCACAAGATTCCCTGTCAATGCTTTTCTCAACCTGAAGAAGCAGGAGGTGGGTTCATTTAAAGGGTTTAATGAAGATCATTATGTTTACCCCTTAGTAAGGTTTAATGCATTATCTGGCAAGAAAACTGATACCATGTCAGAATTTTGGCTTCAAATCAAATAATAAGAAGTAAAAACATTGTTTGTTAAACTGCACACTAGGAATAGAAAATAAGGCCAGGGATAACATTTGGCCCAGGGACCTGTAACAGACTACTACGGAAGGGACAGAACATGATTAAATTGTCTCAGAATGCACAGACCTCCAGCTGGGGACAGTGAGAGTTGTTGGACCACACTAGTTAATTCTAATTGCAGGAGCCCTTTCTCTCTTTCCTTGGAATCTTTCTACTATAAAAAAAAGTTTAGTCTGGTCTCGATGCTTAAATTTAAAAAATTCTCATATCTGAATAATAAACATAGTTATTGTGTATGATGGATATTTTGTTTTCATTTTTAATTATCATACTAAAAATAAGGACTAGAGCTTCCAAATGGACTTCACATGATTGTTTATTTTTGCTTTAGTTTTCTTCATGTTTCTAAGCAGACAGACACATCCTGTAGCTAATTCCTCGGCAAAGGTTTCATCAGGGTTCTAAGAATTGCTAGCTAAATTTGAACCAAAACTCACTTATGCTTGTCATAACTATAATTCTCTCTTCTCCACCCAAGGAATAAAATCTCCTTTGGGGCATCATCTGGTCTCTGGTTTTAGTGTGCCTATTAACCAGCTAATTTCCAGCTTATTCACTATTTCATGTTTACCCTGGAGTGTGCATCTCAACAGTGCATAATTGGGGTGTGACCCATCGCTCTCTGGTATCACATCTTTCAGCCCACAGGTGACACAGACTTCTTCGTGAAAAGCAAGATGGCAGAGGATCTTCCCCTGAAATCACTGGAAATGGATTTTTGCCACCTTTGGAGGCTCCTGTTTTTTGTTTTTGTTTTTTCTTACATTTCCACAGCATAGTATCTAAAAGGATTTTCAGGAGTCTTTATGAATAAATAAAACTGTGCAACTTAAAGAAAAAGATTAATTCATCTAGAAACTCTAAATGCCTGGTAGAAATGACAACAGGGAATCTGTACTGGCATCTTAAAAAGATTTTTTTGAACAAAAGCAGTTTCTTAAAACAGATTCCCAGGATGGAAGGTAATCACTTGAGAAACTTTCCAAGGTTTACAATGGTGTTCCAAGTAGTTTGAAAGTCAGTAGCTTTGAAAAAAAAAAAAAAGTTGACATTGAGATGCAATTTGTGGTAAGATCTAATTAATTTTTTTGCTCCTAAGAATAATTTATTATTTACACTTCTTATTATATATGTATTTTAGCTTCATTAGTCTGCAATGCTGGAAAAAATTATACCTTCAAGTCCTATTTATCAAATTAATGGTGCAATTTCATAGTGACACATTCCAACATTCATTAAACCAAGTACAGTAAAAATGCATTTAAATTAGATTAGTGTGATGTAATAACGATTCCAGTGTAGGGGGTGATATTCTAGCTGAAGAGAAACACCCAGATGGAGTTGAAAGCAACTTTGAGATAATGCTTCAAAATTGATTTTGGCACTGGTTAAGTGAAAGAATAAGCAACGATGACTCTCTCCTATAAGCCTCTGCTTAACTATTGTTATGCTTAGACAAGACAAGGGAAAAAAGACTGAAAGACATAGCACAGTCCTCCAGCTGAATGCCCAAACTTTGCTCAGCCAAAGGTTCTGGATTGTGACAGATTTGCCCATAATACAAATAAATACTGTATCCATTGTAGTCATTAATTAACTTATATCTGTGAATGAAAATTCCATGTACCTTCCAAGTAGTATGTTACTATGCACACTACCTCATTTGCGATGATTAAGAAGGGGTTGTAACCAGTACTGTCTCCCGAGGTGGGCACTATATATTTCCATGTTAAATGTGGTGGAGCCACATTTGTGAATATTCCCTTTTAAATACACATAATAAAACACTTAAGTAATACTCTAAAAAATGTGTGTGCTTACATAGATACGCCTGTGCTATTATGTTGTAAGACCCTAGGAGGCTCTGAAATGGCCATTGTCCTGAGTTAAACACAGCACGTAATGCAAATTAGTGCTTAACAAATACTTTCAAGATGATGGGAATTCTTGGAGATTAAGTGAGATAATGTAAGTGAAAGCAGCTGGCATATAAAAAGCATTTACAGTGTCAGCTAAAATGGAATCTGAAAATATAAGACTAGGAGGCTTTGTGCAGAAACCCTGGCTCAACTACCGAGCTGGAGATGAGGGTGGTGCTGCTTCGCAAAATACGTTCACTAAGTTTTATCGTTTTCTTATTGTGGGCATTTCTTACTAACACACATATTATTAGGAGTTAGGAGAAAGCAAGAAGGGGGACAAAATGGGAAGTTGATGGTGGTCTGCATGAGCCCAGCTGCCTGCTCTCAGAGCTAGGGGTGAGAGAAAGAGTTGCTGGTGTGCACTGGCCTTAGTGATGGGGTGAATTGGGAGAAATTGAGCAGAAAACAGATCTAATCCTCTCCTGGCCTAGGTCAATACCAGCTAACCAGCCATCTTAATGTATACCCACCAAATCAACGAGAAGGCTCTATAGGAGGTCTCAGGAAAGAAATGAAAGTTAAAGAAATTAGGGGTGATATGGATCTAACATAAAATGGAGGGTTCCAGTTTGGGCGCGTGTACATGAGTCAAAGAAACCAAGAAAAGCATAGAATTGAGAAGGCAGAAAAGAGCAAACAGTGATGTTAGAACGAACTGAATCATGGCCAGTAATCAGTCTACAAAACACTTAGAAATGTGATGAGTTGGCAGCTCCCTAGGGAATGTGAGGCAGTGTAGACAACCAATTTGAATAATTGACAGAAAAATATTCCTGGCCAACAAGGATTATACAGATTTTTCATTTACAGCTGTCAAATCATCTAAAGAATTGACAGTCTGCCACTTAATTTGGCTTTCAGAGGGTCCAGGAACCCCTAGCTCTGGTGGTGGGATTCAGTGATAGGATGATACTATCTACAATCTTTGCATGACTCTGGTTCCTGGACTTGAAATCAATATTTTAAAATAAAGTTGAAGATATAAGTTCCCTTTGGTTCAATTTTGTATCTCTTTATGAAAAAATCATTTTATAAATTACCAAAGTAAAACGAACATTTTAAAAAGTTTCCAGTTTTATGAATTTTAACACACATGTAGATTCATGCAATCACTCCTGTAATCAGGACGCAGAACCATTTCTTGGCCTTGAAGAACTCCTTGGTTATCCCTTTATAGTCATCCTCTTTCCTCAGCCCACCCTGGCAACTACTGATATTATCTCTATTACTATAGATTTACTTTATTAAAAATGCCAAATAAATGTAACCATATACTATGTAATGTTTGAAACTGGCCTCTTGTATATAGAATAATGCTTTGAGATCCAAGTTGCTGTATATATCAGGAGTTTGTGCCTTTTCATTGCTGAGTTGTATTCCATTAAATGAATATACCACACTTACTTATACCACATTCACATTGAAAGATGTTAGGTTCGCTCCAGTTTTTAGCAAATATGAATAGTGTTACTATAAACATTCATGAATGGATTGCTTTAACAATATACATGTTTTCTAGGGTAGGTGGTCAGAAATGGAATTATTGGACTAAGATTAATTGGTTAAGAGCACGTTTAAACTGCCAAACCACTTTGCAATGACTATATATATAATTTTGTGTTTTCAGCAGCAATATAGGAAATCCATTGCTCCAGTGTCAGTATTTTTTATTTTAGTCATTCTAATAAGTGTGTAGTAGTATCTCACTATAGCTTTTATTTGCATTTCCTTAGTGACTAATGACATTGAATATCTTTTCATGTGCTCATTTGTCATCTTTATATCCTTATGGGTAAAGGGTCTGTTCAAGTCTTCTATCTATTTCTTAATGTTTTTTAAATATTTTTTTGAAAATTAAAAAAGATATATTCTGGATATAAGTCTTTTTTCAGATCTTTGATTCACAAATATTTTCTTCCAGTCTACATGTCATTTCATTCTTTTAACATCGACATGCACAGATCAAAATATTTTTAACTTAATGAACTTTTTCCTTTTATAGATTGTATTTTTGGTGTCATATCAAAGATCTCTTTACCTAATCCAAATCAGGAGGATAGCTTTCTGTATTTTCTTCTAGAAATGTATAGGCTAGGTTTCACATTTAGGTCTGTGATCCATTTTGAAGTAATTTTTGAATAAGATGTGAGGTTTAGGTTGAGTTTTATTTGTTTTTTGTATATGTGTATACAATTAGTGGTCATTATTGGTCTCTGCCAGTGCCTTGGTGGGTTGTCTTGGGGCTAGTGCATGAGAAAATGGAGAAAAGAGAAGAGAGAAAAAAATTCATATGAAAACAGAGGATTTCTGCAGTGTGAGCATTAGGAGTTCCTTTTTTCACTCCTGAAACTCACTGTGTGCTCCTGAGGCTCACTCCTGATTTCAGTTGCATTCAGTTTAGACAGATACTGGAGAGGAAGAGATGGCAAACTTACCACTGGTCCAGTGGTACTTTAAATCTGGCATTCTTCCCAGTAACCCTGCTGTTATTTACTCTCAGGGACCTCAGATATAAGCTCCATGCATTTAGTTTAGGTTTAACAGTTGTGTTCAGTGGGAAAGATGAGCTTAGTGTGTTTATTTCACCATACCTGGGAAGCTCCCATCTCTTTTATTACCCCTCTCTGGTACATTTATATCTCCCTCTCCCACCCCCTTCTGTACCACCCCATCTCAAAACTGATCATTAACATTCAGGTTGGGTTGTTCCAATTGCTTTATCTGTCTGCTAAGTTGATATTGTCCTAGGAAAGATCTGGTCCTTTGACCCATTATTTTAATTACGGTCTTCAACCCATAAGTAAACTATCACTTAAACATTATTTTAGGTTTGTAAGCCTCATGACAAACATTTACCTTTACTGAACAGGATGAGTAGGTAAACAGAGGTCAGCTTCTTAGCATGGAATACTTAAAATCTTCAGCAAACAGTTTCCTTCAACTTTATCAAAATTCAAATGCAATCAGAGTCTAAGTCCTGGATGTACTAACATTCCACCAAGCATTAATTTGTATGAAAAACTTATCTTCATATCTGGCACTTCAATGTTTTCCTCTTTGCTTCAACTCAGACACATTTAGCTCTTTAAAATAAAGTTGGTTTCCTATGGAAGAGTTCTATGGTAGTCCTGTTGCCCTCTTCATTCTTATAGGCAGTTTGCTTTCAGGTCACTGTAAGAAAGCGGCTTCCAAAATCCAGGCTCAGGTTTATCCCTTTGTGTCACCCCTACCCCCTGTCCATGACCATTGACATTGTATCTCCCTATTGTATATTTTGCTCTATTAATGGACTCAATAGTCATTATTGATTGACTTGTACCATAGACAATGAAAATTTAATGAAAAGGGAGGAAGGACTCATGTCTTTGTTGTAGCCCTTGTTTTTCTTCTGTTGAAAATAAAAGCTTTTAAAAAAATTTTAAAAGAAAGAAAAGACAATGGTTGATCTTAGAGCTGCTGAAAAATGTGATTTCTTACTTCTGTTTATATCAGACTCTAAGATCCAATACTGGTTCTGTCTGTTGTGGTCTGCACATTAGAGACACTCATAAATAGGGAGACAAAGAGTTCTAAGACCAACAGTTGGTAACTTCAGGGCCTGCAACCAAAGGTCATTCATACTGGGGCTGTGAGAACACAGGTGCCCTGATGATGGGGCTGGGTGTGAGATTGGAGTATGCTTACACGCAAGAGGTCCCACGTAAAATGAAGAAGATTGTTTCTGGCCCAGCACAGAACTCTATTCCTTCCCTCTTAGCCCCTATTGGCATTCTTAAAGTGACAGAGAATTAAAGCTGCTCTTTTTCTATCTTAGTCTGCCCTGCACTCAGGCCAATAGCATAGTAAAGACTTGGCAAAGTTCTCTGGAACTCACAGAGGTCACTTATCTAAGCTCAGTTTAAATTTAATGTTCAAAAGACACAAAATTTACTACTGTAACTACTCTAATGAGGTTTACTTTCTCCCTCTCATTCTGGGGAGGAATGTTCTGGTTGTTCTAGCCTAGTGAAATGTCAGAGTAGGTGCCTAAAATTCTAACACATTAATGTTTGAAGTTTTAAAATGGCTTTGCTCTGATCTTAGATAAATGACTGTGTATCTTCACATTTCAAATCCCTCATCTAAATAAGGGGAGATGCTGCTCCTCTGCTCCATGTGATTGTTACAGAGAAAAGTATTTAAATGATTATAAAGCACTTTATAAGTGCAAAGTGCTAGAAAATGACAACTAATGTAGTATATTTCCACCTTAATGAGAAAGAGATAGTCTTTCAACAAATGATACTGAAGCAATTGGCCATCTGTAAACAAAAAAAGGAACTTCGACCCATGTCTCACACTTTATGAAGAAATTAACTCAAAATAGATCATAGATCTAAATATAAAACATAAAACTCTCCAATTTCTAGAATAAAGCATAAGAAAATCTTTGTAACCTTGGGTTAGGGAAAAAATTCTTAGATAAGATTCCAAAAGCCTGAGCCAGAAGATAAAATTAATAAGTTGGACTTTATCAAGTTTAAAATAGTCTCTCTGTAAAGGACCATGTTAAGAAAATGAAGATGCTTGCTACGATGGGGTATTTTTTTTCTTTTCTTTTTTCCAAGTCAAGTATCTTACAAAAGACTTGTATCTGGAATATATTTTTTAAACTCTCAAAACTCAAGAAAACAAATAACTCAATAAAAATGAGCATATTTGAATGCTTACCCAGAAAAACTATGCAAATGGCAAATACATAAAAAAATATTTTAAAAGTATATTTTATTAATTATGTTATTACAGTTGTCCCAATTTATTCCCCATTTGCTGTTCTCTGCCTGGTACCTCACTTCCCTCCAGCAATCCCCCACAACTTAGCTCACATCCATGGGTCATGCATATAAGTTTCTTGGCTTCTGCATTTCCTTTACTATTCTTAACATCCCTCTGTCTACTTTGTACCTACCAGTTATGCTTCTCAATCCCTGCACCTTTTTTTCCCCATTTCTCTCTATTTCCTCTTACTGCTGATAATCCTCCCTATGATCTTCATGTCTTTGGTTCTGTTCCTGTTCTAGTTTTTTTAGTTGTTTTTTTTTTTTTAGATTTATTTGTTGATAATTGTGAGTTTGTTGTCATGTTACTATTCATAGTTTTGATCTTTTTCTGAAATATGTTCCTTTAACATTTCATATAATAAGGGCTTGGTGATGATGAACTCCTTTTGTTTTACCTTGTCTGGGAAGCACTTTATCTGCCCTTCCATTCTAAGTGATAGCTTTGCTGGATAGAGTAAACGTGGTTGTAGGTCTCTTGCTTTTCATTACTTTGAACACTTCTTGCCTGTAAAGTTTCTTTTGAGAAATCAGCTGAAAGTCTTTGGGAACTCCTTTGTAGGTAACTCTCTGCTTTTCTCTTGCTGCTTTTAAGATCCTCTCTTTATCTTTAACCTTTAGCATTTTAATTATGTGTCTTGGTGTGGTCCTCTTTGGGTCCAACTTGTTTGGAACTCTGTGCTTCCTGGATTTGTATGTCTATTTCCTTCACCAAATTGGGAAGTTTTCTTCCATTATTTTTTCAAATAACTTTTCAATTTCTTGCTCTTCCTTATCTCCCTCTGGCATCCCTGTGTTTGTCTCTCTGTCTTAGGTAGACCTATTTCATCTGTTATGTTGTAAGGGGCAGAGCCTTAGTTATTCATCAGTGCTAGGGGACCAGTTTCATCGCCTTGTGGTGCTATATGTGGGGGAGGTATCAGAGAAGGATTAATGCCACTTGCTTGGCACTCACCTCTTTTCCCGTCACTTCACTGGCTTTCCATGTGTGACTGGCACCCCTCTAACTGTTGCCTAGAGTGGGTAGGTTTTTGTATGTTCTAGGACTGTGAGGGCCTCTAAATGGACTCTCCTGAGAGATGGGCAGTTTCTTCCACCACTCTAACCCCCACTGGTTTTCACAGCCAGAAGTAATGAGGCTTTATTTTCCTGGCACTGGAACTATGAGCTGCACAGTCTGGCCTGTGGGTGAGATTACTCCCCAGGTGTCCCTCCCAGCTTTTACAGTGTGGGCCCACTCATTCGCCAGCCAGATACAGCCACTGTTTGCCACCACCTTGCCATCGCAGCTGCCACAGTCACACAGTGTCCCCTCCACCTGGCTCCCCACTTCTGTCCCACCTGTGTAGATGAGTATTACTTCTTTAAATCTTTGTTGGACTGCCATGCAGTTTTATTTTCTGGTGGTTCTGATTGTTATTTGTTTTGTGGTAAGTTTAATCCTTCTTATGGTTGTACAAGGAGGCAAAGCATGTCTACCTATGCCAAAAAAAGTATCTTAACATCACTAATCATTAGAGAAATGCAAATTAAAGTCACATGAACTACTACTCTCCACCTATTAGAATGGTAAAAACAAAACGAAACAAAAAACCTGACGATATGCAATATCAATTGCTGACAAGGAATAAGAACAATTAGAGTTCTCATACAATGCTGATATAAATGCAAAAGTAGCATAATAATTTTGGAATATGATTTTGTAGTTTTCTATAAAGTAAAACATACACTTTAAACATGGCAATGCCACTCCAATGCCATTTACCTACAAGAAATGAAAGTTTATGCTCTCACAGACACTTGTATAGAAAACCTATAGCAGCTTTATTAATAGTTGCTAAGAACTGGAAACAACTCAAATATCTTTCACTGGAGATGGGATAAACTATGTTACATGAAATATTATTCAGCCAACGAAAATGAATGAATTATTAATACACACAACAGCATTAATAAGTCTCAAATAATTTTGTCAGATGAAAGATGCTAATCCTAAAAGGCCAGATGATATGTTTCCATTAATATGACATTCTGAAAAACACAAAATTATAGAGATTGAGAACACATCAATGGTTTCCACAATTAGGGTGGGAAGTTGGGCTGACTACAAAAAGCCAGTGCGAAGGAGCAATTTGGGGCAGTAGAATTGTTTTTTATCATGATTGTGATGATTGCTCTACAACTTGATACATTTGTCAATACCCATAGAGTGGTATACCATAAAGAGTGGATTTTAGTCTTAACATTTAAAAAAACAAAGAAAGGAGTTTCAACAACTCTAATAAGTGCAAAGATTATATCTGGAGGCATACAAACAATATAGAAGAGGCTGAACAAATTTTCATAATGGTAAGATATTAGGTGAAATTGTCAGGGAGCAAGTAACCAATTCTTCCCTGCAATGCTACTAATAGTAAGACATGGGATATTTTACTCCTGAAGACCACTAGCAACAGGATAATTATATTTGAGCAGGAGGAGAAAAGAAAAAGAAATAATGTTTACCAAGTGATTTCTATATTTCATGCTTTTTGCAAAATACATTTCTCATTGTAACCCCAAGATATTATTCCCATTATAAAGATAAAGAAACTAGCATCAGATGAGCTAAAAAATAATCTGGAGTGTTTGGCTAGAAATAAATGAAAAGATTTATTCATGAGTTTTGGAGTTTGAAAACTGAAAACACAGCAAAAACTCCGAAGTCTTCCAAAGAAGAAAAAAATTAAAAATTCTTGTAATAAAATTACATTGCTGAGGATTACCAGTCATTGATTGGTCCAGGACAGTTTTCAGGCAGTGTGAATGATGGATGCCAGGTGGTCCAGAGGATGGGCGCCAGGAGGTCTGGTCATGTCCAGTGGTCTGGATAATGGATGTCAGGTGGAAGTATGCACAAGTCATTCAGGGGTAATCAGGTGGTCTGGATACACGAGTCCATCACGGAGTAATCAGAGAGTTATCTGGAGGTCCAGATGTGTATCCAAGCATTGACACAGTTCTTAGGCTAGTTAGAACAAGAATGTAATCTTTCCTCATACTTCAGCCTTTATAATGGTGATAATTTTAGCAGCTTGACTAAAATGGTTTCATTTTATACAGTCCCTGTCTTCTCCTCATAAGGCATGGAGAGATTGAATAACTGAGAAATCTGTAAATCGCAAGCAGAAAAATCTGGATTTCTATTGAAGGTTTTCTGTTTTGTGCCTTCTTTTGTATCTTGTGACATTATCTACATGTAAATGGAAAAAAGAAAGCCAGGTGTTGGTTTTTATCAACCATTGTCATTGTTTCTTTGTCTGGAAGCAGTCTGCATAGGTTCACAATGATTTTTTAAAATAGAAAATTGTAGGCAATAGCAACCATTTCATTCTATTGTAGTATATTGCTCCTTATATTTGACATTAGATGTTATTTACTTTTTAAAATTTTCACTTAAATATTCATAAGCAAAACATTAGTATTTGACTAAGAGTTACAAGATTTTCAAAACTTATCACTATGACTTGTTCCTGTAAGTGTTCAGAGATTTAGAAAGTCTTACTTATAATTCCAGACTAGTATTAAGAAACCACATGAAGAAAAAGAAAATGCCACTTTCCTAAAAAATGGAGAAAAGAGTTCAATGTCAAAATAGGGGGGATTATGAATATTTAATTAAAATTGGTTTCACTGGACTAGGTATAACATCCATATTTATCTTCTATTATAACTATTCTATATATATCTGGTATTTGACCATCTTATATTGGGTTGGCCAAAAGGTTTGTTCGGTTTCAATAAGATGACTCTAGTAGTGCTTAGTCATCTTTAATTTTATTCAAAACAACCTTGTTAGATTGTATTGTGACAGCCATCATATAAGCATGCATTAAAAAAAACTTATCAAAATTGTTGAATTTTTGTGTAGCCATTTTAATATTGAAGATGGAAGAAAATATGCAACATTTTGGGCATATTATGCTTTGTTATTTCAAGAAAGGTAAAAACACAACTGAAAGGCAAGCAAAGATTTTTGCAGTGTATGGAGAAGAAGCCGTGACTGATCAAATGTGTCAAAAGTAGCTTGTGAAGTTTTGTGTTGGAGATTTCTCTCTGGATGATGCACCATGGTTGGGCAGACCAGTTGAAGTTGATAGTGATCAAATGGAGACATTAATTGAGAAAAAGTCAACATTATACCACGTGGGAGATAGCCAACATACTCAAAATATCCAAATCAATAAAGTTACTAGTGAAAATGAGAAATGTGTATTTTATTTTATGGAAAAAACTAAACAGACTATTTGGTCAACCCAACACTACCTTCAATAAAAGATAGCTTCCTAGCACAACATTTATTTGAAACTATCAAATACTTAAAACGCAGAAAAATATTATATTCCTGAATGCAAGGACAACCTTTAGGTTTCTTCTCCAGTTTTATTGAGGTATTATTGACAAATAACATTGTATAAGTTTCAGATGTATGACAATTATTTTGACTTTTATTTTATTGTTTAATTTTTAATTGCAGTTGACTCTCAATATTATTTTATATTAGTTTCAGGTGTATAGCATGGTGATTAGACATTTATATAATTTATTAAGCAACCCCCCTGATAAGTCTAGTACTCACCTGGCACTATGCATTGACTATATTCCCTGTGCTGCACTTTACAACACCATGATTATTTTATAAGTGCTAATTTGTACTTCTTAATCCCTTCACCTTTTTTACTCAGTCCCTCAACCCCCTTTCTACCTGGCAACCAAGAGTTTGTTCCTGTACCTATAATTCTGTTTCTGTTTTTTTGTTTATTTATTTTGTTCTTTAGTTTCCACATATAAGTGGAATCATCGTCGTCGGCAGCTGTCCGTCTCGAGAGACGATGGTGTAGATTCTTAAGAGTCTATCTACACCGCCGAGAATGGCTGTGCAGTCCGACTCGGGAGTGACACGCTATCTGTCTCCTCCCGTGTTGAATCGACATCTTGTGATGACGCTGGAGTGTCCTCTCCAGTGAAGCTGAAGCTACAGAGCCTGGGCAGGGTGATATGGAGGGTCTGCTGTTGCCCATGCAGCAGACCCTCCCTCTCTTCGCAGCTGAAGGGTCCAAGGGAAAGACGAGTCGATACAGCTTGGCTTCAGGTGCGCCGCAGGAGTTGCGGTGTTGACTACAACGTCAAACCGCCTTAGGGACTCCGGCTCCGGATTTTCTGTCGGGGTTTACTCCCTTAGCCTTTCCCCTGAAGAGGTATGCCGCAAGGCAGCGGAGGTTTTTTGGAGTCAGAGTTTTCCTTCTCTGAGTGGAATCATATGGTATTTGTATTTCTATGAAGTTATTTTACTTATCATAATACCTTCTAGGTCAACCCATGTTGTTGCAAATAAAAATTATTTCATTTTTTTATGGCCCAATTATATTCCATTGTATATATGTACCACCTCTTCTTTATTCAATTGCCTATTGATGGACACTTCAGTGGCATGTCTATTTTGGCTACTGGAAATAAAGTTGCCATGAACGTAGGGGTACATATACCTTTTCAAATTAGTGTTTTGGATTTTTTTGGCTAAATACCCAGAAGTGGAATTGCTGGATCCTATGGTAGTTCTATTTTAAATTTGTTGAGAAACCTCCATATTGTTTTCTATAGTGGCTGTACCAAATTGCAATCCCATCAATAATGCATGAGGGTTCCCTTTTCTCCACATCCTCATCAACACTTATTGTTTCACATTTATTCATGATACTCATTCTTATAGGTGGGAGGTGATATCACATTGTGTGTGCTTTTTTAAAATTCTTAACCAAGGACATGTTTATTGATTTGAGATAGAGAGAAAGGAGGAGGAGGAGAGAGAGAAACAGTAACGTGAGAGAGAAACATCAATCGATTGCCTCTCATATGCTCCATGATCAGGGATAGAACCTGGTCAAGGTATGCGCCTTGACTGGGGATTGAACTCACAACCTTTCGGTGTACCAGATGGCACTCCAACCAAGTATCCATTAGCCAGGGCTCATTATGGTTTTAATTTGCATTTCTCTGATGATTAATGATGTTGGGCATCTTTTCTTTTCTTTTCGTTTCATTTATCTCTTTTTTAAGTATATTTTATTGATTATGTTACAGTAATTTCAATTTTTCCCCCTTTGTTCCCCTCTGCCCAGTACCCCCCTTCCCTCTGGCAATCCCACCCCCCTTAGTTCGTGTCGATGGGTAATACATATAAGTTCTTTGGTGTCACCCTTTCCTATATTATTCTTAACTTACCCCTATTTTGTACCAACCAAATATGCTTCTTAATCCCTGCACCTTTCTCCATTTCTCCCCTTTCCCCCTCCCAGTTGATAACCCTCCAAATGATCCCCATACCTATGATTCTGTTCTTATTCTGGTTTGCTTTGTTGGATTTTGTTTTCATTTTTTAGACTCAGTTGTTGATAGTTGTGAGTTTGTCATCATTTTAGTGTTCATAGTTTTGATCTTCTCTTTCTTAAGTAAGTCCCTTTGACATTTCATATAATAATGGCATGGTGATGATGAACTTCTTTACCTTTATCTTGTCTGGGAAGCACTTCATCTGCCCTTTCATTCCAAATGATAGCTTTGCTGAATAGAGTAATCCTGGTTGCAGGTTGCCTTTCATCACATTGAATACTACTTGCCAATCCCTTCCTGCCTGCAAAGTGTCCTCTGAGAAATCAGCTGAAAGTCCTATAGGCACTACTCTGTGGACAACTCTCTGCCTCTCTCTTGCTGCCCCCCCAGGACTCTGTCTTTATCTTTCACCTTTGGCATCTCAATCATGATGTGTCCTGGTGTGGTTCCCTCTGGGTCCAGCTCTCCCAGGACACTCCATGCTCCCCAGACCTGTATGTCCATCTCCTTCGCAAAATTTGGGAAGTTTTCCTTATACTTTTCAATTCTTGCTTCCTCATTCTGCACTGGTTGCTGTTTTTTTCTTCCTTATGTTCCAAATCATTGATTTGAACCCTGGTTTCCTTCCCTTCACCATTGATTTTGTGTGGATTTTCCTTCGTTTCACTTAGCATAGCCTTCACTTCTTCCCTTATGCATTTGCCGTACTCAAGCATATGTGTCAAGCTTGTGAACATCTTTATCACCAGTGCTTTGAAGTCTACATCCGTTAGGTTGTCTATCTCCTCATCTGTTAGGCTGGCTATCTCCTGGTCACTTAGTTCTCCTACTGGAACCTTGATCCATTCCCTGTTTTGGGCCATACTTCTCTGTCTCCTCATTCTGACAGGCTCTTGTGTTTGTTTGCCTCCGCATCCCAGGTAGAGCTGTCCCTCCTGTTACATTGTTCGGGTGGAGCCTTAGGGATTTGTCAGTACAAGGCGATCTATTTCATAACGTTGTGGCGCTGTATGTGGGGGAGGTGTCTGAGAGGGAACAATGCCGCCTGCCCAGCACTCGCCCCTTTTCCAGGCACTTCTCCCACTTCCGCACCGGACTGGTGCCCCTCTAGCTGCTGCCCTGGCTGTTGTTCCCAGAGTGGGTGGGTCTGCAGATGTTCTAGGACTGTGGGGGCTCTTTAAACAAGCGGACTCTGCTGAGACCAACAGTTTCTGCCTCCACCCAACCTCCACTGGTCTGCACAGTCAGAAACAATGTGGCTTGATTTTCCCGAGTGCTGGGACTGTGAGCTGTGAGGTCCGGCGAGGAGCTGGGAATGCTCCCCAGGTGCCCCTCCTGACTTTTTAAAACATGAGACTGATCTTTCTGCTGGCCTGCTGCTGCTGCCGCTGCTGTTGCTACCATACCGACTCCTCTCCATCCTGGCTCTGCCTCTCCTACCTGTCTGGATTAGTACTTCTTCTTTATATCTTTGTTTGTTGGACTTCCATGCAGTTTGGTTTTCTGGAACTTCTGGTTTTTTCTAGTTTTGAGGTAGTTGTATTCCTTCTTAGTTGTGGAGGGAGATGAAGCGTATCTGTCTATGCCTCCATTGGCCGGAAGTGGTCTGTAATTGGTTTTAGAGTCAAGTTTAGGGAAAAAAATTGGATCTCTACTTCACATGCTAATAAATTTTAGAAGAATTAAATATTTTCCTATGAAAAGGTAAAAGAATAATGAACTAAAATTATTTTTGACAGGTTGTGACAAATTGAAATAATTTATTGATTCATTTAATTATTTCATAATAAGCTTATTGATAAACATATGTGTAACATACATTATAAAAATATAAGCATAAATATAAAGAGAACTTCCTAGTTCAGAATGAGGAAGGCGATTCTACATATGACATTAAAGGCAGAAATCCAAAGGAAAAAATGAAAAGTCAGCTACATATCATTGTCAAACTTCTGTAAATCAAATGTTTACAAATTAAATTAAAAGCAAAATGCTTTAGAGAAGAAAAAACACTTGCAAAATATATTGCAGAAGAGTAACTGATGTCCCAAAGTTGGTATCCGAAATCCTGATAACATACAGGTAAATGGCCTACTAGAAAAAATGACAAAATACTTGAGCAACATATACACAAAATATATAATTAGCCAAAAGACATATGAAAAATTAAATCTTGAAGTAAAATAATCAAATAGTGAAAAGTTTAAAATAACAAGATGTCCTTTGGTGCAATAATTATTTTAAATACATAGTTGTGGCAAGGATTCAAGCAAAACTAACATTCTCATTCATTACTACAGAGAAGTTTTCACATGAGCATTTGAAAATACATTTTAAATGCCTAATTGATGTGTAGTTTTGACCCCAAAATTCCAGTTTTTTAAAACTATCTGAAGAAATACAGTCTGGACAATGTCTTACCTATGCTTATTGCATTATTACTATTAATAACAAAAAGATAAAATAGCCTACATGTCCGAAAGTGGGGGATTGGTTGAATAATTTATTGTGTATACACAACTGAATACTCTCAGTCATTTGTGGAGCTGGCTCATACTAGCTTGCAAGTGTTGATTGTTAAGACTTCAGGAATTTTACAAGCCAGTTGTTGAAGTATTGGTAGTTTGAAATCAACCATGGTGTGAATATTTACACCATGGAAATCAGTAAATGCTATAAATCTAGGCTGGTTTTATCCCTCAGAGAGCCAGTTGATAAACATCTATCAGCATTTTACTACCTTACATCTATTATTAATGGTATTTGCATAATATAAAATGAGAGGAGAAATGTTTGCTATTTTTTCTTATGTGAGGATAGTATCGAATATCTTCTAAAGCAATATGTATCATTCCAATTATTTAAAAAAAAACAACAACAGAAAAACGGACTGGAATATAAGAGATGTTTTACTTTCTGAGTGGTTAGATTAAACATATTTACTTTCTTACTTTAAATATCTGAATTTTCTACTTGGAACATGTGATACCTTTGTAATAAAAAGTTACTGTTTGAATGAGCGATTTTTGATGTTCTTGACTATTATTGTGTTACTCCTGTCACTATGAGAATTCCTGTGTAAGTGTCCTCTGCTTTTCAGAAGTTCACATTCTGACACTTTGTTTTTATGAAAAAAACTTAACAGTAGTACCTGTTTTTGCTAAATGGAAGAACTCCAAAGAGAACTTTTACTTTGCAAAAAGCAAAAATAGCATTCAGTGTTTCTTTTTCAGCAGCCTTCATAGAGGCAGAGTGCACCCAGAGCCGGAAAGTGGCCCAACCAGGCTCCTTCCCACAGAGCTACACTTAGCATCTGAACATAAAGCTGCCAGGCCTTTGAACTGTATCTGTTAGCATCTGTGCTTTGTCAACATTTATTTTGTGCATTCATTGGCAAGGTGTGTCCTAAGTTATCACAAAAGCCTAAGATAGCTTGTAAGGGTGTCAGGTTTAGTGTAAAACTGGACGTAATTGTTTGATTGTAGTGAACGAAATAAAGACATTGTGTATGCACTGAATTTTGCATCTGGGAATGTTAAAAATGTTTACATATAAATTAATGATAATTGCTTCTTCATTTTATGCCATTTCAGCTTGCAAAAGGTTTCATGGGAATGCTCCACTTTCAGACAGCAGAGGAAACCTGTAATAAATTAGGGCCAAATCAAGCCTGCCACCTGTTATTATGAATAAAGTTTTATTGAAACATGACCATACTCATTTATTTTTATATATTGTTTGTGGATAATTTTGCACCATAAGGGTTGAAATTAGTAGTTGAGGCAGAGACGATGTGGCTCACAAAACCTAAAATCTTGGTTATCTGGCCCTTGGCAGAAGTTTGCCAACTCCTGCTCTTTGGATTGTCTGGACAGCTCTGCTTCTGCCCCCTTCTTGGGGAAGCTCTTCCCACAGCCCCTCCTGAGTGGGTTTGCCCAGGTTCTGTCCCTGCCCCCTGGTCATGACTGATTTGAACATAGGAGTAACCTGGACTCAAGGACTGACTTCCCTTAAACTGGCTTGTGACCTACAACTTACTGGGAAGCCAGCTTCCTCTTATTGCGTCGGGAAACCAGCAAACTGTTAGAATAGATGCTGCAGGTAAAATGCATAAGCAGTCTTAGGTCTCGGTTACATGCAAACTGAACTTACAGAGTCCTTTAGCTGGGGGATAGAGAGGGAAGTCCCAAGTGGTAGCCCAGATGAAAGCCATGATATAAGAAAGACCATGTGGTGTCTGAGAGGAGACTTGGTTCCTGCCTTTAAAGTCATTTGCTTTTGTGCCTGTGAAGCCAGGGCTATACTTTGGTGCTTTGGGTCAGATTCAATATTTCTTTTAAATTTTAATAACTATCCTCTTCTTGAACTAGGTTGAATACAATCCTACGAACCTTGAACAAGAGAATACATTCTCAGAGGTATATTAGGAATTCATAGAAAAAGTTTATTGTTTCTAAATGATAATTTAATTTACAACCATGATTAAGAGCAGTGGGTAATTTACCTACAGGATAATGACTTGCACATCACAACAACAAAAAAAAGTCACAATAAATATAATTTTATTGTGGCCAATATATCATTTTATATCATTATATTAAAATCCAATATGTGAATGCAAATGCTGCACAGTAATAGGAAAAAGTATTTAAGACCATTGAACATGCACTTCATTATGTCACTGGTACAGAAACACCTGGGCCAAAAAACTCGAAGCTCATCCTTTGTGAAAAGTCAGTAGCCCCAAATTTCTCATTTCTTACCTCTTGATCACCTGGAGTATCTAGTCTACTCAAAGATCTAAAATCTTTTTTATTTATTCCCTGTATGGTGCCAAGTGCATTCCCTTAATTGGCACTACTCTTTGTCTATTTCTTCCACAACAAATTTGAAAAGGGAGAAGTGGGATTTAGCGATGTGAAGATACAGCTGTTCGAATTGTAAAAGCACAGATAAAACCAGAGCCACTCCATAATAAAGAGAATGTAAAATGCTCACCTGAGAGTGTAAGGAGGGATTTACCCACTGGAACTGTAATGTTTTGGATGCATACAATGGTCATTGTAAGAGCATAAAAAAACTCACAGGCATGCTCACAGTATGAATGTGTGTGTGTGTGTGTGTGTGTGGTTTGTATTTGTGTCTGTGAGTGTAATAAGTGGAAAGTAGGAAAAGAGGATGAGCATGGATCACATACAAGGTCTTCCGAGAAGCTATCCAGTCATGAAATATGAAAAATAGAGACATTTATTGAAGAAGATACAAGAATCATTGTACATAGGACAATGGCACCTCAGTCCCCTTCAAAGTAGGCACCTTGGGCCTCACACAGTTCTCCCAATCATCATTAGCTGCCCTATCATGTTTCCCTGAATCTCATTGATGATCTGAAATCTCTACTCTTTCAAAGGTGATTTTAGTTTTGGGACAAGCCAGAAGATGCAGGGCACCAAATGTGGGCTGTAGTAGGGCTAAATTACCTAGGTGATTTGATGTTTTGCCAAAAAACTCTGCATAAGATGTGATGCATGAATGGGCGCATTGTTGTGACAAAGCTGCCAATCACCAGTTGCACATAGCTTTGGCCTTCTGAGTCATCCAAATAATATCCGTGCAGGAATATTCAAGCTTATCACAAAATTTGATGCAGATTTGTTGCTCTACTTGCTCAGTCATTTTGAATGTGGTGACCACACAGTACACATGCTCACTCAATGGCATCCACTGCCTCCACTGACTAGTACAGTGAAGCTGTCATTATTCACACATGTGCATCCCAGTCCACTCTCCTTGGCTACCAGGTTACATCGATGTCATGCAAACAATTCTCATTATGTTAACAATGGCTGGGCTTTTTCCATACAGACCTCATTGTATATTTATATTGCTTTTTAATTTTATTTTTTCAAAGATGTTCTTGTGACACACAGTTATGGAGCATCTACCATGTGTTAGGCTCTGGCAATGGTAGTGAATAAGATGTGCTCTCTGCCCTTGGGGAACTTAATATCTGGCCTCTGAGACACATAAATAATTAACAGATAAGTAACATTACATTGACTAGGTGAAAAAACAACTCTGGAAAAACAGAGGGGACCATTTATTGTCCTAATTAGAGTGGGAGGTGAAGAGTGTTAGAGAAAATTCCTCAGAGGTGGCATTCAAAAAATGAGTGTGATTTTACTTGGCACAAAAACAGGCACAATTTTTGTGGAACAAAAACACAGGTCAGGCCCTGACTGGTGTGGCTCAGTTAGATGGGCATCATCCTGCAAACTGAAAAGTTGTAGGTTCAATTCCCAGTCAGAGCACATGCCTGGGTTGTGGGTTCAGACCCCAGTCAGCTCATGTGCAGTAGTCAACTGATCAAAATTTCTCTCTCACATTGATGTTTCTCTCCCTCTCTTTCTCTCTTCCTCTCTGTCTAAAATCAATAAAAGAAAAAAAACACACAGGTCAGCTCTGTGGTATAGAGTGGCTGGCACATTTGTTTGCATTCTGTTGTAGTTTGACAGGAGGAACAATGCATTGGGTAAGGAGTTTAGGTCCAAGAGTAACAATGGATCAGGGAAGAAGAAAAAAATCTAAATGTAAACAAAAAGAGAGCAAAAAGCAAACCAACCAACAAACAAGCCCCAAACCTGATGATTTCATTATTTTTTAATACCCCAAACAAAGTAAGACATGATGAACTTTTTTAAAATCTGACTATGGCCTACTTGGTTATTTGAGCATGGCAAGATGTAGTTATGTGACACCCTCATTATTCTACTCATTTCCATGTACTTTGTGAAGTTTAAAGGAGAGGAGGTGGTCAACTTCATTCATTTCTTCCACAGATATTTATAGCGCACCTACTTTGTGCCTAGAGCTATACTAGACACTGGGCAAATAGAAACAAGCAAGAGAGACAAGGTCCTGCTCAGGGGATCCTGGCATGTCTGAGCTTATCAGTAAGAAGGAGTCCTCTCTCTATCTTGTCCCACGGGAACAGAGAATTAAAATCATGTGTCGAGGTGAGCACAGTGGAGAGATGAACCTGAATGGAGTCCTCAATCACCTCCTGCTCAGCCAACAAAATGAGGAGAGCGAATGAGTTCAATGCAAGAGGTCAGCAGCCTTGGCTCCATCAGTTCTGACAATAGCAAAGACTTTGTCCTTGGCCAATGACAGAACCCTTGATACCATACAGCACTGCTGCCATCATGGTGTGTAAGCCATGGTGAGGTCTTCAGCAGGAATTGGCAGCATTGCCTTTGATGCTGGTAGAAACAGAAGAGGTAGAAGAAGGTGGATGTCATAAAAAATTCAAGATGCCAAGAAACATATAAAAACCCCCTCTTCCAGGAGTGTCAGAACTATTTTGGAAGGAACTCGAGGCTGCTAGCATTCTGGGTTGGAGAAAAAAGAAAAAACAGGTAACAATAATTTGTGACAACTTTTGTGACCTCATTTTTATGACCCTAACAACCCTGGGGGTTGGGGGGAAGTTTTGCGATTTTTAGTCTGAGTCACAGACGAAAAAGCTAAAACTTGGAGTTGGCCATGGAACTGATAAGGTGATTGGGTGGGAGCGCAAACCCAGATTAGATTCACAGTCCTATTTTTTTGTCATATTTTTTGACAAATGATCCTCATTTTAGCAATGGGTATCATATGATATGAATAAATGATACCTTGAAACACAAAGAATTAGTCATTACCCTTGATCAGGCCTTGCATGAGGTGGTTAGTCTAGTGGCTTGAACTCAATGGGTGTCCAATAGCTCTTTAAAAATCTGTTCATTGGTGTGACCTAGTCAGATTGGCCAATGCAGATGTCCAAATTCTCTTCCTCTATTCAGGGATGCAAAAACACCAGGGTGTCTTTCAGGAAACTAATCCCTACCTGGGTCAGTGAGCTTCAGTGGCAGGCTTCTCTATTCTCTGTATCTTTTGAGCCTGACCTTGTGAATACTGAGAAGGAATGTAAAGTCATGTGCCTTTTCTATAGTGGGTCAGATCACTTAAAAAAAATAGATCAAAGCATCAATATTATTGCTGGTAAATATAGATTTTTTAAATGGTTTTCAAGGCCAATACATATTAATTGAGAGTACTCTGATGCCATAGTGGTTTTTCGAAGAATTACCTGTGCATTACCAGAAAGTAAGAGATCTTACTGGCTTTCAGTCTCTACCTCACTCTATTCACATCAGCAGGAATTAAGCAACATAGGGCTTAAAAAAGAAATCTGAAAATTGTGCATGGCAGGCAGATAGGTGCCACCTGTTTAATTGTATTCAAACTTGTCTGAACTGGTTTCCAAAGACCTTCATCCTTCTTCTTCCATCTTAGAATAAGAGCAAAGCAGCATTTTCTTTTAACTCCTTTCTATTTGGGAAGAGTTCTGAAACTAAAAAGAGACAGGGAGGCACAGGGGTTTGGGAATCAGATCTATCAGCATTTGCAATACACCAGTCACGCTGTATAAAGTAAGGAAGCTTCCTTCAGATTGAGGTTGTGAAGGTCTCAACACAGCAGTCCGAGCCACTGCTTTAATGCTGAGTGTGACATTTTTTGTATCCTTTGGGAGGTGGTCCATATGGAACAGCATAGCACCTAGTCAGAGCTGGGCTAATTCCTTCTGGAATGAGAGGAGAGGGTGTGAACCAGTCAGAAACAAGCAGAAGCATTTGATTCCGTGGGTTTATGCCAAGACGAAGGCTGCTGCCTACGGTGTGATGCTGCTCTGTGCCAGCTCCTCCTAAAGCAAACCGGTGGTACAAGATGACGCTGGTTTCCCCCACTGTGGCTACTGTGGCTTTATAGACACAACTTCCAGTAATTATTTTACTGCGCGACTGTCTGTGCTGCTAATGCTCAGGTGCATGGTGGCAGTGGGGAAGGGAAGAGAGATGACTCTGTGACACCCACTCATGTGCGTATTGTCGCCCTGGTTGCTGTTCTGTCCCTACTTGCTGTTCAAAAAAGTTAACCCTCAAGAGAGCCACTTCTTAAAATGACTCAGATTCCAGTTATTTCAAATTGTGATTATGTGAGAGCTAAGCATTGCTTTTTGTCAATGCGTGGCTTTTTCCTGCCGTCTCCCTCTCCTTCCCTCTGCTCCTCATTTCCTTGTCATTGGCGCTCCCACCAGACATTGTGGGAAAGACAGCAGAGAGGACCATGCTCAGCTCAGCCACTTGTCCTGGGGCATAGCAGCTCTGTGCACAGGTTTGGGGAAGGAAGGGGTTAAAGTTCTGAGTTTGCTTTCCTCCCATGAGTCAGATTTCTCCCCGACATCACTTGTAGAGATAACTTAGAATTATGTGGGAAAATGTTTCACGTTCGTGGCTGCCCATAGTAGTGCTGCTGATCGGTTGAATTATGCGGTTTCTCTTTGGACAGGTCCTCAGTCTTCTGGTGTCAAAATGCTGCCAGGAACATGTTACTGTAAAAATTGTATTAATGTACACCACTAGGGGGCCACTTTGAGAATGCAGGTCTGAATTAGAATCCAAGTTCACCACTTGCTAATCATTTGAACTCAAGTCCCTCAATATGGGGACATCTGTGGTTTTGCCAGCTCGCTTTTCATTCTCACTCTGGCCGTTGATCTCATGGCTGGGTTGGGTGGAAAACAGAAAACTGCAAGTTTTTCCTTCTAATGGGGTTAAAAGCTTCAGCCCTTAGAAGGAAATTTGTGGGTATGGTCGAGTAAGAGAAATAGAGACATAGTAGGAGAGGGAGGAGGCATGGCATCGTAGAGAAGTGGCTATACAGTTTTCAATAGAATGTCTGCCTCAAGCATGGCACTGAAGTCGTGGACTCACTGGACCAGGCCAGGAACTTGTGTGCTACCCGTCTAAAATGAGAATTGAGGCACAAGAAGGTGCACTCCGGCACCCATCACTCATGCCTCGTGTCTACATAAAACGTCAGTGCAAACTCCCAGAAGGGAATGGGTTCATGTTGCTACAGGTGGAGAAGAATAGGGACTCAGACACACAAGTGAAGTTAAGGTATAGGAAATATATAAATTCCTCTTTCCTGCATACCTGATCTTACGATTGAAATTCATTCCCGATACACTTATATTAATTATTCAGTAAATATACATTTTAACAAACCACAAAAATAAGATTAGTAATTCTCAAATAATCTGTTATTTTTATACATTTTTTAGTAAATTACCCCCATTTGTATTTGTATAGATCAATAGATGAAACCATGACAATTAAGATCTTGATGTCTATTCTCAAACACTTTTACCTGAAGTTTAAATGAGAAGGTACTTTCTTGGAAAACAATTTGGCAAACTGTAACAAAGTCCCTAAAAGTGCGTATATTCTTTGGCCCCCAAATTCTACTTTGAGGAATTTACCCTAAGGCAATAATCATGAATATATTTGAAGATTTAATTATAAGAACATTTCTTAGGGTGACGAAGTTAAAATTTTCCCTTTTAAAAATATTTTTGAACTAATACAAAATAATGTTTAATGTAAACTATAGTTAAAAATAAAATAAAAAATATTTTGATTGAAGTATAATTTATTGGCAGTGAAATGCACAAATCATCAATGTATAGTTTAATGAGTTTTAATAAGTCCACACACCCTTGTAATGCACATCCCATCAAGGTATAAAATTTTTATTACCTCAGAACGTTCTTTAGTTCTCCTCACTGGTCATCATCCCCATCAGAAGCAACCACTTTTCTGATTTCTTTCACCATAGTTTAGTGTTGCTTATAAGAGATGCTATGGTGACAATATTAAATGTCTAATTTAAAAATTCTGTCTTCCATATACCCGATCCCAGCAGCCACTCTAGGCTGACAATTCCAGAGGAAGAGGAAGCATGTGTGCTGTCTCAATGAAGAGCTGGTAGGAGACTATCCCAGACAGCAAGGAAGAGGTATTGGGAAGAAAAGCTGCCTTTGTACCCTAGTGGATTGTGAAAAAAGATGAGGTAATGGAATCATGCAAGATGACACACATTTTTTTGGTTGCCCCAGAGTGTGGATGGTTGTTGGATAGGAAGAAGTAAAATCCTGCAGCAGACACTCTGCTCTTGCACCCCTCCAACAGGAAACCTCATCCTGGTCAATGAGACATTAACAGAAATCATGGTTGGGGGCTTCGGGGACTGCTCCTGCTTTTCTTATGGAAAGGACAGACATCACTTGTGTCACCTCTTAACCCTACTTTCTGTCTGGAGACCACTTTTCCAGCCAATTGCACATGTAGTGTTTGTAAGAAGAACCTGGGTCTTTCATTGATTGCCCTTATCTGATCTTGACTCAGATAATGATTTCTTTGTTATGATCAGTAAAGAAAAATAAATAATTTCAGAATCACTACTCGAGTCTGTAGCAAATCACACCTTAATCTCCTTCTATTTTGGTGAAGATTCCCAAAGCTAAATACCTTCTATGAAACTTCAAACAAATATATCTCATTCCTTCTTCCCACATCCACAGTAGAGGTCACTAAATATTCAAGACACTCTTTCTGAACCCAACTCTGCCAGTAGGCACTATTAATTAAACCGACCTGGCATTTGATATAAAATCTATTTACCACCCCTCTTCTGTGCTATCACTTTCTAACATACTCTTCTTCCTGGCATTGAAGACATTAAAATGATTTTTTTTTTAAATTTGGGGGAGGAATGGGGTTTGGCATTGCATAACTAGCCTCATGTTTTTAGATAGGCTTTGAAAAAGTTTTTAAACACCTCTATTCTCCCAATGCTTAAAAATATACCTGAGCTAAAACTATTGGTTTCTATACAATCATTTTAAGGTGGTTTTGGATACTCAAGTTCATAATCAAATTTTATTTTTATCCTCCTTCTCCTTAAACAAAGTATACTTCATGTCTAATTGTGTGTTTCTGAGCTAAGCATTGCATAAAATAGATAATTTAGAGGTAGTTGAAGTTCCACATACATCTTCATAAATTAGTAGGGCTTGCCTATAACTCAAGACATTGTTTTATAAGGTGTTATTATTTTAGAATTTATTTGTTGAGAATTTAAACAGCAAAGTTATTTTCCATGATTACATTTATGGTGGCCAGATGCCGATATGCTTGGAAGGAAAGCCTTCTAATCAACCCAGGAGCTAGGCAACCCTTTGACCTCCAATTTCACCCTGCACCCCCACCATTTCAGATAAAGTGTCAGGTTGGTGCTCAGCTTTTGAAAAAACTGATGATCAAAACTCAGAAAAATTCTATACTTGAGAGGTTTTTTGGGCAAATATGTATAGTCTGGAGGGAAGTGAAAATGATCATGTTTACTCCTTAGCTAAATGGGCATTAGTTTTTTCCTTATGCTTGTCACAGTGTACTCAGAAAGTACATAATAGAATAACTCCCCGCCCTCTCCAGGGAAGAAAACTTTATGTTTTAATGTCCTGGTTGTTCTATAGTAGTAATGATCTTTATAGCTTTGTAGTATACTCTCAACAAACAGTTTTGGAAATGGTTAAATGATTTTGTTTGCTTTGGCTATTAGTCTATCTCAGAAACAGTTTACTGTCTCATATGCAATATACCAATAGCGATTATCCCTTATTTCTAAATAACACTATCAGGGATTCGATGACAATGAGAACAGCAGGGAACTCCAAGTAGCATGATAATAGCTTCCTAAGCAGCTACATAACTTTCTATGTCTCCGAGGGCCGAGGTAAGTCAGTGGGCTGGTGGACATAACTTCTGTTTTCTGAATGCTGCCTTATTTCCCCTGTAAGAACCAATGATTGAGAAGCATGAGTACGAAAGAACTTGAATCAGTCATACAAATTTATTTCCTATCTTGGCAGAAACTCACACACCACCCCAGTCCAGTGATAACAATATTCTCTTATGAGTGTGATCCACCACAGGAAACCCATGAGGATCATACAATGACCAGAAACTAACTCTTGACATACTTGCAGCTTTTCCAGCAAGCACCAGAGCTTAATATTACAGATCTAGAAGAGTTGATCTCCCCTGGTGATAGCAATCTGCCTTTCAATTTTGCTGTCTTGAACAGCCAGCTGTGAGCCTTCATATAACATTTCACAGTCCCTTAATTACCACATGACAACCTCAGGGCTGTTAATCCTAATACTGTTCCAAAGTGAGAGACTCATGACATGTCAGCAGTTTAATGCAACTCTTTCTGTGGTAATCATGTTTGGTGGAAAATATATCTTTTCCCAAACACAGTAAACCACTAATCTTAAAATGTTAAGATAGACTTTCGCTTTATGTGCCACATCAATGGAGAGAATAGCCTCTTGCATCCTGGCTGATAGATGTACCAGGATGCTAAAGATGTAACAAAATCCAAACGAGAAAGCCTTGAAGAGAAAAAAAAGTGGATAAAAACTGGTAAGAAAAGATTCATTGTACTGTCCAAGCACAACATGCTAGTTTTTTTCTCTTTTCTTGGTAGAAATTGGGTCACAGATGCAATATTCCTGGGCTATGCCATGACACAGAAGGGCTAAGTATGTTGTGATGAGGGTCTTAGTGTGGCAGCCAGGACAGCGTTACTGCTTTAGGGGCAGATGAAGACAGGCCAAGGGACCTCAAGGAAAAAGAAGGATTTGCCTTGATTGGGTACAGTGGAGACTTCTAATGTCCAGGCCCAATCATTCAGATACAGTATTGACTAGGATTCAAAGGACTGGATTTGTTTTCTCTGTCTCTGCATACTTTCTGCCCAAGTTAGTATGCTCCTGACTGCCAGAAAGCAATTAATCAAGTCTACACTTCAAATGTAGCAGTGTAAATTGAATATGATATTTGTTGTTTAGTGAGTTTCTTAATATCCCTAGACATATTAATCAATCTACAAGTACTTACTAAACCTCTGTTCTGCTCTGAGTACTTTGCTACATGCTTTGGGAGACATGAGATGTATGAGATAGAGTTCAATTCTCTAAGAAAGTGTGATGAGGTGGCTTAAAGAGTTTGAATTCCAGTTCTTCAACTTACTAAGTGGTTGACCTTGAGCAAATTAAGCTACATCTTGGAGCTTCACTCTTACATGGAGTTAAAAATGCCTGCTGTACAAGGTTAGAATTTTCATCCCAAGCCTCCTCGCTGAGCTCCTCACTTGTAGATCCAGCAGTCTACTTGCTATCTCTACCTGGGTATCTAACAGAGTCACAAACCAAACATGTGCAAAAGGCTTCATCCTTGCCCATTTCACCCCCACCAAAATATCTGCTACAAACTTTTTCCTCCAGTATTTTCCACTTTTAATAAATGGACCATCATACCACCAGGTATTCAAGGATCTTCTTTTCTCTTATAATTAATCATTAAGTCCTGTCAGTCTTGTCTTGAAATTTTTCTCTGATCCACCTACTCCTTTGTCTTTGTTTCTTCCACCTATAATTTAGACAACCATCTTTCATCTCCTGCAGCAGGCCTCTCTCTGGCTTCACAACTTGGACTCTGAACCCTCTAATCCAATCTCTATTTAGTAAAAGTAGTTTTAATGTAAATTGGACTTCTAGTTAAAGTATAGAAAGTCATGAATTCCTACTTCTTAATGGTTTATAATTTATTGTGATACCTAATTATTTTGGTGCTCAAATCATCCCAGATTTGATTAATGTTAGCATCTTCAAATGACTCCTACATTATCGTGACACGCCCCCATTACATTTTCTGAGCACTCGTTTACCCTTTGTCATAAGAAAACTTTTCAGGTTCACCTGGTACTTACCTAACCCACATCTAAAGTCAGCCACTTCTCTGAGGATCTCTGGTTTTGTTTATTGGGAATAGTAAAGAGATCAAGTTCTGGCTGCTTGGTGTGCTCATTACTCCCAGGAGATTATTGCTTCTTGACCCTTTTAAAGGGCAAAACAAAGAAATACACACACACATACACACACACACAAATACAATTACAGTGTTACTTTGGTACTCATTGTTAATTCATTCTATAACTCATGGCAAGTACCGGAACCGACTAGTACCGAACAATAAAGCATGTTCTCTAGTGGGGCAGCGTTGCGATTCATACAAGTTCTAGTGAATGCAACAAGTCTGAGCACATGCTAAGTGCTGAAACATTTTTTCTTGTCAAAATGCAAGGGTTTAACAAGTCCTGAAGCCAACAAATAACAAGGTATGACTGTATACTTACAGAAATACTTGTGTATACATTTGTACCTACACATGTATAAGAACAAATAATTTACTTTTTGAAATTTTGTGTTCATATTGTAACCTCTGATTTCACTTTATTCCTACAGATTATATTTATTTCTATTTCATATTTGTATGTTTTTTCTACCACAGTGTGAACCCTGGCCCCTTACCATGTCTACACATTTACTTATTTGCTCAATCTTATAACATTTAACTTGTTTTAGAACTGTTTTACCAATTCTTTTTCAAAGTACAAAGCAACTAAGTGAAGTTCAGGACTTGTTTTCATTTTCTTGATCCATATCACACCCAACACTGAGGGCTTACTAGTTAAATTCTGTATTCATAAGTTACCTGATTGTTCTTTCTTTTTGTCCTCCCATAAGTGTGATTATAGTATTCTTTGAAATAACTTTGGGTTCATTTGTTTTATTTTGCTTTCCATTTTAGATTCCCCCCATTTTATCATCCTGACTGACTTAATTTTATTTTTTAAGTGTAAAAACCTGTAACATGATTCTAAAAGCTAAAACTATACAAAAGGAATATTCTGACAAGTGTCACTGCCCCCGTATATCTTTCTCTTTGTTTCTCTTTCATCCAACCTTATAGAAACAAACTTCATCATATCTGGTTTATTTTTTCTGTGTTCCTTATGTAAAGGTAAGCAATTATCTATGATTTCTTATTTTTCCATTTTATCTTGCTCAAAAAGCAGCATGTTCTATATGTTTTTTGTACTTTCTTTTTTTTTTTTTTTACTCAATAACATCTCCTGGAAGTCACTTTATATAAGTTCACAAAGCTCTTTCTCCTCCTCTGTCTCCTCTTTCTTTAACACCTGAGTAGTGTGTCAGACATCATCTATAATTTAAATGCATCTCCAACCAAAATACCATCACGTTATTTTGTAGATATTGACAAACTGATTCTAAATTTATATAGAGAGGTAAAAGATCCAAAAGAGCCAACCTGATACTGAAGAGGAAGAACAAAGATGGATAACTGACATTACCCAACTTCAAGACTTCTCACTATAAAGTTATAGTAATCAAGACAATGTGGTATTGATGAAAGAATAAACAAATAGACAGACCCAAAGTAGACCAACATAAATAGAGTCAACCGATCTTTGACAAAGTAGCAAATGCAATACAATGGGGCAAAGATCATCTTCTCAATAAATCATGCTGAAACAACTGGACATAAACATGTAAAAAAATCTAGATACAGACTTTGTGGCCTTTCAGTAATTAACTCAAAACAATCACAGATCTAAATGTAAAATTCAAAACTATATAACTCTTGAAAGATATGGGAAAGAACATAGGTGACCTTCAGTATGGCAATAACATTTTAGATATAATAATAGATATAATCCATGCAAGAAATAATTGCTAAGCTGGATTTCACTATAATTCAAAACTTGTGTTCTGTAAAAGACAATATCAGCATCTTAAAAGACAAGCCATATACTAGAAGAAAATATTTGCAAAAGGCACATCTGGTTAAGGACTATTATCCAAAATATACAAAGAACTATTGAAACTTAACAATAAGAAAACAAACACCCTGATTTAAATGGGCTAAAGACCTTAATAAATGTCTCGCCAAAAACGTCATACTGAGCAAATAAGCATATGAAAAACTGTTCTCCTATGTCATCAGAGAAATGCAGTTTAAAACAACAAGATAGCACTACATTACCTATTAGAATGGCCAATATCTGGGACACCAACAATACCAAATTTTGGTGAGGATGTGGAGCAGCAAGAGCTCTCATTCATTGCTAGGGGGAATCAAAACTGGTACAAGTACTTTGGGAGATGATTCAGTGGTTTTTTACAACACAAAACATACTCTTACCATACAACCCAGCAAGCAGCCTCCTCTTTTTTTTACCCAAAGGAGTTAAATGTATAACCACACAAAAACATCTGCACATAGATGTTTATCAGGTTTATTCATAATTTCCAAAACTTGGAAGCAACAGTATATCCTTCAGTAAGTGAATGGATAAATGAACTGTTGTACATTCAGACAATGAAATATTCTTCAATGCTAAAAAGAAATGAGCTATCAAGATAGTTTATGAGAAGTTATGGAGGGAACTTGCATGTATATAACAAAATGAAAGAAGCCAATCTGAAAAGGCTTCATACTATATGATTCTAACTATATGACATTCTGGAAAAGACAAAACTAACTATGAAGATAGTAGAAAGATCAGTGGCTGCCAGGGCTCAGGGGTTCGGGAAGGATGAATAGGAGAACTACAAACTTTTAGGGCAATGAAAATACTCTGTATAATACCATAATGACAGATACATGTCATTATGCATTTGTCCAAACACAAAGAATGTACACTAAGAGTGAACTGTAACGTTAACTATGGACTTTGGGTGATTATGACATCATAGCAAATATACTACTTGGTACATTTGTTGGGGTAGGGAGTATATGGGAAATCTGCACCTTTCACTCTCTTTTGCTGTAAATGTTAAACTGCTCTAAAAAAAATTAAGTCAATTTAAAAAAGAGATAATTGATATGTCACTTCTATTAAACATTGGACTGAAAGTCCTGGCCAGTGAAACAAGGAAAATAAATATAAGATATCTACATTGAAAAGGAAGATGTATATTAAACCTTATGGGAATTATAAACAATACAAAAATAACACTAGTAATATGGTTGCAGATTACAAGGTTAATATATAAAAAATCAATTGTATTTATATATTAGAAAAACAATTGAAAAATAAAATTGAAAGATTTATTATAGCAGCAAAACATCAAGTACTCAGAAATAAATCTATCAAAATATGTGCAAGATATCTTCACTGAAAACTATAAAATATAGCTAAGAGATACTAAATATATAACTAAAAATAGAGAAATAACATTTTTATATTGGAAGTCTCAATATTACCAATATGTCAGTTCTCCCAAAATTAATTTGGAGATTCAACATAATCTCAATAAAAAACCTAGCAAAGTAATGTAAAAATTTTATGGAAGTGCAAAGAATCTAGAATAACTATAACACTTTTGAAAAAGAACAAATTTTGAGATTTGCAATGTCTGCTTCAGGACTTCAAAGATACAGTAATCAAGACAGTATGGCATTGGTATAAGAATAGACAAGTAAATCAATAGAGCAGAACAAAGTCCAGAAATAGACCCACAAAATATGACTGATTGATTTTTACAAGGCCTTAAGTCAATTCAACAAGAAAAGTCTTTTTAACAAATATTGCTAGAACAATTGGATATTCATATAAAAAAGAACCTCAATCTCTAACATATGTTACATTTATTATGCATATGTATAGGCATATGTAACTTAAAAATTACTTTAAACCTGGTTGGGTGGGTCATTTGGTTAGAGAACTGTTCCCTATACCAGAAGGTTGTGGGTTTGATCCCTGGTCAGGGCACCTATGAGAGGCAACTGATTGATGTTTC
Source organism: Furipterus horrens (assembly GCF_987537825.1). Lineage (NCBI taxonomy): Eukaryota > Metazoa > Chordata > Mammalia > Chiroptera > Furipteridae > Furipterus > Furipterus horrens. The sequence continues at coordinate 36,494,148 of NW_028327178.1, forward strand.
TCTCTCACATCAATGTTTCTCTCTCTCCCTCCTCTTCCTCTCCCTTTTTCCCTTAAATCAATAAATATGTCCTTGGGTGAGGATGGATCATATGTCTAACTGTAAAAGAGTGAACAATGAAGATTCTAGAAGACACCATGTAAAAACATTATGTGACCTGTGTACTGGCAAATATTTCTTAGGATATATAAAAGAAAAAATTGATTAAATTATGAAAATTAAAAGGACACCACTTATAAAATAAATAAGCAACTCACATACTGGGAAACTTATTTGCAAAACATATCTGGGCTGTGACCAGGTAGCTCAGTTGGTTATAGCATGGTCCCGATATGCCAAGGTTGTAGATTCAATCCCAGATCAAGGCACACACAGGAATCAACCAATTAATGTATAAATAAGTGGAATAAGAAATTTCCTTCTCTCTCTCACTCTCTCATAAATAAATAATTTGAAAATATCTGACAAAGAACTTATATCCATCTACAGAAACAAATCCTATATTCACCAACCTAATTCAAACATGGTCAAACAGACAAATGTCCCAAATGCACAAGAAAAGGTGTTCAATGCCATTGATTATCATGAAAGTGAAAATTAAAAGCACAATGAGATACCATTTCCCTCTCACTGTAATGCCTGAAATCAAAGACTGACATCACTAATTGTTTGAAGAGGGTGTATAGGAAAATAAAATTCTCTTGGTTTGGTTGGTGGAAGTGTAAAACTGTTTAGGGAAACTGTGAGTTCCTTATAAAATCAGACATATACATTCCTTATGGCTTAGCACTTTTTACCCCTAGGTATTTACCCAAGAGAAATGAAAACAAATGTCTACCAAGCATTTGAATGTTGAGAGCAACTTGATTTATAATGTCCAGAAACTAAAAACAATACAAATGCCCATCAATAGGTTAAGAATAGTCCAATTGGAGTATATGCAGACAATTAAATATACTGCAGAAATAAAAAGGAATGAGCTAATTGGTACACACAACACCATGGATAGAGCTCAAAAACATGTTAAATACAAGAGGTTGGAAATAAACCAACACACACTATATGAAGTCTAAGGTAGGTGAGATGATAGAAACCTGATCAACAGGAGGATGGAGAAGGGCATTGTTGGTGATTGTTAACTGCCAAGATGACTTGGGGTGATGGAAATGTTATATATGTTTTAATTAATTCATTAGTTTATTTACTTATTTATCTCTTTGAATTTATTGGAGTGATATTGGTTAATAAAATTATATAGTTTTTAGGTGTACAATTCTATAATATATCATCTGTATATTGTATTGTGTGTTCACCACTCCAAGTCAAGTCTCCTTCAATGACCAATTATCCCCCCTTTACCCACTTGTACTTCTTCCCCTCTCCCCTTTCATTTTGGTAATCACCATACTGTTGACTGTGTCTTTGAGGATTGTCATCACTTTTCTGGTTTAATCCCTTCACCCTTTTCACCAGATCCCCAAACCACCATCCCTCTGACAGCTGTCAGTTTGTTCTCTGTATCCATGAGTCTGTTTCTGTTTTGCTTGTAAATTTTGTTCATAGAGTCCACATATAAGAGAAGTCATATGGTCTTTCTCTGACTGGCTTAAGGATTTTTCTTGTTTCTTGAGGTAGGCCTGTAATGCTATGAATTTCCCTCTGAGGACTTCTTCTGCTGTGTCTCATAGATTTGGGGGTGTTGTGGTTTTATTTTCATTTATTTCAAGGTACCTTTTGATTGCTTTATTGATCTCATTGTAAACCCATTCATTGCTTAGTAACATGTTATTTAGCCTTCATATCTTTATGTATTTTTCAGTTTTTTTCTTGTGATTCATTGCTACTTTCATACTACTATGATCAGAGAAGATCCTTGACATGATTTCAATCTCCTTAAATTTATGGAGACTTGTTTTGTGTCCTAATGTGTGGTTTAGCCTATAAAAATTTTTCATATGCACTTAAAAATAATATATATCCTGCTGCTTTGGAGTGAAAGTCTGTTAAGATGTCAATTAAATCCATCTGGTCTAGTGCATCATTTAAGGCCACTGTTTCCTGATGATTTTCTGTGTGGAAGATCTATGCATTGATGTCAATGAGGTTTTAAAATCCTCTACTAAGATCTCTCCCTTTATGTCCATCAAAATTTGCTTTATATATTTAGATGCTCCTATGTTGGATGCATAATGTTTTCATTGGATTTCTCCCTTTTTATTATGTAGTGTCCTTCTTTGTTTTTTACTACAGATTTTTTTCAAAAGTTTATTTTGTCAGATATAAGTATTGTTACCTCATCTTTTTTTCATTCCATTTGCATAAAATATCTTCTTTCATCTCTTTACATTTGGTCTGTGTGTTTCTTTTGTTTTAAGATGGGTCTCTAGCAGACAGCATATATATCTTCTTTTCTTGTCCATTCACTGCCCTTTGTCTTTTGTTTGGAGCATTTAATCCATTTAAATTTAAAATAATTATTGATGTGACTTCTGGCCAAGATGGAGGCCTAGACAGACACACTGTGTCTCCCTCCACAACTAAGAAGGAATACAACTACCTCAAAACTAGAGACAACCAGAAGTTACAGATAAATGAGCAGCATGGAAGTCCAATAAACAAAGATAAAAAGAAGAAATACTCATCTAGACAGGTAGGAGGGGCGGAGAGGACGAGGTGTGATGGCAGCAGCAGCGCGGAAGTGGCAGGCCAGTGGAAAGCACAATCACATGTTTTAAAAAACTAGGAGGAACACCTGGAAAGTGCTCCTAGCACCAGACTAGACCACGAAGCTCATGGTTCCAGCACTGGGGACAATAAAGCCTCATTGCTTTTGACTGTGCAAAACAGTGTGGGTTGGTGCAGAGAAAGAAACTGCTGGTCTCTCAACAGAGACTACTTGTTTAAAAGACCCCCACAGTCCTAGAATGTTTGCAGACCCACCCACTCTGGGAACGACGACCAGGGCAGCAGTGAGAGATGCCAGTCCCATATGAAGTGGGAGAAGTGCCTGGAAAAGGGGCAAGTGCTGGGCAGGCAGCACTTTTCCTTCTCAGACTCCTCCCCCACAAACAGCACCATAACGTGGTGAAACGGGTCGTCCTGTACTGATGAATACCTAAGGCTCCACCCCTTACAACATGACGGGTGCCATAGCTCTACCTAAGACACAGAGGCAAACAAACACAGGAGCCTGTCAAGATGAGGAGACAGAGAAGTATAGCCCAAAAGGGAATGAATCAAGGTTTCAGTGGGAGAACTAAGCAATGAGGAGATAGCCAACCTAACAGATGCAGAGTTCCAAACACTGGTGTTAAAGATGCTCACAGGCTTGACAGATATGCTTGAGTATGGCAAACACAAAAGGGAAGAAATGAAGGCTGTTCTGAATAAAATGAAGGAAAATCCACACAAAACTGATGGTGAAGGTGTTACAGAAACAGGGGAGTCCAAAAATCCCTGGAGTTTGTGGCTGGGAGATGGGGAGAAGGAAACAGCTTTCAGAATGCCTCCACATGCCTGAGGCTGATGGCCGGTGTCTTTCATTATGTAAATTGCTTTAATGCATCCAAAGCCTCAGGTGGATGGGAGGAGTCTTGAACCAGGTGATGGTATGGAAAGCACACAGAGCCTATGTGGGGTTCTGCCAATGGCCAGAACTATTGGCAACACCCACTGCATCAGAGGACTCAGTCAGGGATATATAGGCAGCTGCGAACACTTTAGGGGGCATGCTCGGGGGCACGCTCGGGGGCACGCTCTGGGGCTGTCTCCCTCGCTGGTAAGTGTTCGCCGAGGTGCTCTGGAGAAGGAGAGGAGATCCACGTGGTTTACAGAAAGAAGACAGTTCGCAAGGAGGCTGAGAATCCAGGTGCTCCTGCATTGAGAGCTGGAAGACACCACAGCACAGAAAGGACCTCGCCAATCAGATTGAGTGATTGGCAGCTGCTGGTAAAGCTGAACTGTGCCTAGGAAGTAGGGAAATGGTGTTTCTGACCCCCCCCTAAGACTGGTTAGGTTTGGTAGAGGGGAGGCAAGGATATGTGTAACTGTTAAATAAACAATTTTTCTTTTCACTCAAGTATAATATTCAGAGTTGTAATTTTGGCGGCGGGCAATTGGACCCCTAATAAAAGAGCCCATGAGTTTGTTTTTAATTGGAGCAGCCCATGGGGTTCTGTAACAAAGGGAAGGGAACAAAGGTTCAAATCAATGATTTGGAACATAAGGAAGAAAAAAGAAGTCAACCAATACAGAATGAGGAAACAGAATTGAAAATAATGAGGAGAAGCTTAGGAACGTCTGGGACAACTTTAAAATTACAACATCCAAACCATAAGGGTGCCAGAAGGAGAAAAGGAAGTGAAAGAAATCAAAAGCTTATGTGAAAAAATAATGAAGGAAAACTTCCCAAATTTGGTAAAAGAAATAGACATAAAAGTCCAGGAAGCACAGAGAGTCCCAAACAAGCTAGACCCAAAGAGGACCACACCAAGACACATCAAAATTAAAATGCCAAAGGTTCAAGATAAAGAGAGAATCTTAAAAGCAGCAAGAGAAAAATAGAGAGTTACCTACAAAGGGGTGCCTATAAGACTATCAGCCGATTTCTCAAAAGAAACTGCAGGCAAGAAGGAAACAGCAAGAAGTATTCAATGTGATGAAAAGCAAGGACTTACAACCAAGGTTACTCTATCCAGTAAAGCTATCATTTAGGATGAAAGGGCAGATAAAGTGCTTCCCAGACAAGGTAAAGCTAAAGAAGTTCATCATCACCAAGCTATTATTATATGAAATATCAAAAGAACTTACTTAAGAAAAAAATAAAACAAACATTAAAATGGCAACAAACTCACAACTATTAACAACTGAATCTAAAAAATAAAAACAAAATCCAACCAAGCAAACCAGAATAGGAACAGAATCATAGGTATGGGGATCATTTGGAGGGTTATCAGCTGGGAGGGGAAAGGGGGAGAAATGGGGAAATGATGCAGGAATTAAGAAGCATAGTTTGTTGGTACAAAATAGACAGAGTGAAGCCAAAGAATTTATATACATGACCCATGGACATGAACTAAGGGGGGTTGGATTGACAGAAGGGGGGTACTGGGAAGAGTGGAGCAAAGAGGAAAAAAATGGGACTACTGTAACAACATAATCAATAAAATATACTTAAAAATAAAAAATAATAAAAAATTTAAAAAATAAAATAAAATGATCATTGATAAGTACATATGTATTGCCATTTTATTTTTTGTAACTATGTTCCTTTTTTCCTTCTACTTCTTCTTAAATAAGACTTTTTACATTTCTTGTAATGCTGATTTAGAGGTAACAAACTCCTTTAGCTTTTTCTTTTCTGGAAAGCTCTTTATTTCTCCTCCAGTTTTAAATGAGAGTCTGATTGGGTAAAGTAGTTTTGGTTGTAGGTCCTTGCTTTTCATCACTTTGAATGCTGATATTTTCTGGCTTGAAATATTTCGGGTTAAAAATCAGCTGACAGTCAGTCTTATGGGAGCTTTCTTATAGGTAACTAACTGTCCTTCTCTTGCTGCTTTTAAGATTCTGTTTGTATTTATTCTCATCATTTTAATTATAATGCGTCTTGGTGTGGGTCTGTTTGGGCTTTTGTAGTTTGGGACTTCCTGCACTTCTTGGACTTATGTGTCTTTTTCCTTTGTCAGGACTGAAGTTTTCAGTCCTTATTTCTTCAAATATGTTCTTGATCCCTTGTGCTCTCTCTTCTCCTGCTACCCCTATGATGTTGATAGTTATACTTCATGTTGTCTTAAAGGTCCCTTAAACTACCCTTATTTTTTAAATTCTTTTTTATTTTTGCTGCTCTGATTGAGTGCTTTCTGTTCCCTTGTCTTTCAATTCACTGATTCAGTTCTCTGCTTCATCTAACCCACTGTTTATTCCTTCTAGTGTATTCTTCAATTCAGATATTGTATTTTCCATTCTGACTTGTTCTTTTTTATGGTTTTTATGTCATTTTCATGCTGTTGTAGTTCTCATTAAGTCTCTTGAGCATCCTTATGACCGTTTTTGGAAATCTGTATTGGTAAATTTAACTTTCTATCTGGATATTTCTCTTGTTCCTTCACTTGGGGCATGCTTCTTTGTCTCCCATTTTAAATTGTCACTTTGTGTTTGTTTCTTTATAAGAGGTAGATATTCTATGACTCCAAGTATTGGTAGAGGAACCTTATGTAGTAGGTATCCTTTGGTATCCAGTGGCACAGTCTCTGATCACCTGAGCTGGACACTCCAGGAATATCCCTTGTGTGGGTTTTGTGGGCCCTCCTGTTGGAACTAAATCTTGATTGCTATTCACCCTTTCATTCATGTGGTCAATCCTCATGCTGACAGGCTGTAAGAATAGACCCTAACCACAGTGTATGAGCTGCTGTGCAGATGCTGACCATACAAAGAAAATTTGCCTCACCAGGTTTTGGTGCTTGCTGAAATCTTCCTCTTGATATGTCATTTGTGAATCTCAATGGATTCTGTCCTGATGTTGTCTGGAGTTGACCACTGGGTGTGTTGGTTCTGGTGCCTGTTGGGGAGGACTCTCAGGCAGGCCAATGTGAGATGTTACCTGTGATTGGCCCTAGTTAACCTGCTTCAAGCTTCAAAGTGATCCACAGTTTATGGCTGTCTCTGCTGAGCCTAGGTTGCATGGGAAGGACCAACGTGCCTACCAAGTCCAGCCTTTATGAGCACTGGGCCCTGAAGCAGCTTGGCAAAAGTCTCAAGTTACCCCAACATCTTCCTCTGCCTGCCTCTGCCTGTTGGCTGCTTGTTAGGCCTAGTCACTGAAAGAGCCTCTTGCAGTACTCAAGTTGCTTGCAGTAGGTTCTCAGTGAGTTACTAGATAAGGACATGTGGTATTCATCAGATTAATATAGGTTAAAACTTGATATCAGTGCTAGATCTGAAGCTTTCTAGAAAAAGTTTCAGGTTATATCAAGTCCATTTGCCCAGACTGGGTGCCGATATACCTTTGTGGTAGGATGGAGTGAGGGTCTCAGTAAGCTGTTGAAGTGAGGCTAGCTGAGTATATTAGGCCCAAACAGACCAATATTTAGTTGTGTAAAGTGAGAGCTCTATACCAGTCAGGCATGCAATGGAAAAATGGCCCCCATCCTAGAGCCGCACAACTCAGTCTGTCCCCAATTATTCAGGGAGCCCAAGCTCAGCATGGCAGGAATGTGGGAGCTAGGAGGGTGAGGCTAATAGATCTCTTGTGAGAAGGAAGAGCCAGCCAAGGTCGGGGGAAGTGGGGTAGTAGCTCCTGCCCCAGAGTCACACATAATTCAGTCTGTCTCAGATTCTGCCCAGACCTTGGCAGGGCAGAGCCACCAGGAGTCAGGATGGTGGGGAGACCAAGAGCCTGGAGAGTTGGGCTAGCAGACCTCGTGTGAAAGGAAGGTAGGGGGAATGACCTCACCCCAAATCTATACCACTCAGTCACTGACATTGCCTGAGTCTGCCCAGACTTCTGTACTCTGGCCCAGATAGCTGACTCCTCAGCAGGGCACAAGCTTAGCTTATTGGGGCAATAGGAATTCCAGAGAGTGGACCTATTGCATTGCCCCAGGCTGAGGTCATATGGCGGGGAGTGCTCCACCCAAGAAAGATGGCATTTGCAGTGTGGGAAACTGACTCAGCATGGGGATCTTGTTTTTTCAGCTCTCTACCTAGAGCCACAAACCCCACTTTCTCCTCACATGACTCTAATTTACTCTTCCCTCTATTCACTAGAGCCCTGAGGGAGTGGCTGTAAACAAGCTATTTTCATTGGCCCTTTAAGAGGGCACCTGTGTCTCTAGTGAATTCCTGTCTCTTCCTGGTGGACAGAATCCCCACTGACTTTCATAGTACAATGCTATATGGGTGTCTCTTTCCAGCTCTGGTGCACCGGGCTAGGGAGTCCAGTTTGGGGTTGCAATGCACACTTCTCAGGGGGAAACTTTGCAGCTGAGCTATCCCTTTGGAATCTCAGATACCACCCTGGGAGTGGGGCCAGCCCTTTTCATGTCTCTGCCCTTTCTACCAGTTTCCATGTGTAAATCCTTGGTTTTAAGGCTTCTCTTCAGTTTATAAAGCTAGTTTTCAGTTGGTTATTTAGGTTTATTGCTCTATATTGTAGTTGTACATTCAAACCTCAGTTCTTGAACATCTCTCATCTCAAAGAATTTGGTTCTCAACCAAGTTGTTCACAGAAAAAAATCTCTCAGCTGTCCAACAAAACTTCAGTTCTCAACCCAACAACATTTTCATGCTGATACCTGTATTTCTAATGGGAAAAAATGATTTGGTTTTTGAACAAATCACTTCTCAAACAGCCTTCCAAAATGACTTAAGTTTGAGAATCAAGGTTGATCTGTAATTCCAGTGTGGTGTTGGGATGATGTGAGTGTAACATCTACCTACTTTGCCACCATCTTTTTATAAAACACATCTTTTTATCGGGAGTAGTTAGGTGATACAAACCTAAATTGAATCACCTTATTCTCCCCTTTGATGGTCTTAATTTCCCTTGGGTGTAATCCGAATGCTTTTTTTATTTGTATTTATTGCAGTTTAAAAGTATTTTTTAAACCTATTTCTTGTGAGAGGTTTTTGTTTCTTTGGTGATGGTCCATCTCTATCACAATCCTGTTTGATTCTGAGGACAGGTACTGTGCCTGTCCTGTTCACTATTACATCTCCAGTGCCAGTAGTTTCAGAAAAGACCTATCTACATTTTAGTTCCCTTCTTTTTCCTCCTATTCCATCCCTTAAAGAACTGAAATCAAGCTCTGGTTCTAAACTAGAACTGGTAACACACATTGTTCATTCTGGATTTAGTTTAGCAGTATCTTTTGATTTGGCTTTCATCACATGCATGTTGAATCCAGGGATAGGATATGATGTCCAGGTGAAGTGACTGGAGTTCCTGCCAACAGAGTAGCAGGCATTTTACAGCAATCCTGACATGGGTGGTTAGTCAAAATGCAGTGCTCCCATATTTTAAATTCAAACCTGGTTCAGATTTTTTTTTGTGACAAGAAATTATTGCCTTCCAATGAATATAAAAGTGTTTAAAATAAGGTAGAGTTGACTGTTCATGTCCTTTAATTTGAATGAATTAGTTTAATCATCTTAGCAATGGGTACTCTACAGAATAACACCAGGTGTGTCATAGAGAAAACATCTACCATCTGTTCTGTGTATAAATTTCTGGACCATCAACTAATTTAACAGCAAAGAAAAGCTGTGACCATGTTTCTGAAATGAAGAACTACATTGCTACAAAAATGTAGATAAGAAAGGTCAGATTACTATTTCTCTATTCTTAACACAAAATATGCATTTAGTAATTATAAAGGAGGAGAATCCACAAGTATGTTATGTAATAATTTCCTTTTGAAAATAATGGTTCCATTGAAAATGGGGAGGTGTAAACCAGAATATGGCATTGAGTTAGATGCTTTCTTCAAATCAAAGTCAACACTTCAGAGAAAAAGCATTGACACAAAAACTGATCTTATCAGTCAAAATGGGCTGGTTTATGCTATGGGAACAAACAATCCCCAAATATCAGTGGTGGAAAACAACAAAGGTTCATTTTTGCTCATGCTATGTGCCTACCATAGATCAATGGGGGCTGTGCTCCATGCTATATTCTCTCTGTGATCAAAAATGAAGAAATAGCAAGTAACAGGAGCATTGCTGATTGTCATAGCAGAAAGAAAAAGAATGAGTGACAGATTGTCCAATGGCTCTTGAAGCTTATCCCCAAGAAATGACAGTCATTTCTTGACCAAAATGAATCACAAAGCTACATCTACCTACCATGTACCTGGAATGAAGAGAGCTGAGAATATTGGGTAAACAGAATTAATGATAAAAGTTCAAATTTTTCTTCTATGACCACCATCAACACAGCCACCATCACAATCACCACCACCACCATTCCTGGAGTACTAGTTAAGAGATATTGAATATTGACAACTTGCCAGATACTATGCTTTATTCAGTAGATCTTTTATTCGTCACAGCAACTTTGTTATTTGACACTATTGTTTACATTTAAATATGAGAAAATAAAGACTTAAAGAGGAAAGTATTTAGCCTCAGGTCATACATTTCATAAGGGAAAAAGCCAGGATTTGAACCTTGATACTTCTGACTAAGGGGCTTGTTCTCTAGACCACCATGTTATTCTATCATTCTAGCTCTGTTGGGATATGTTTAAAATTAATACTGAAACTCCACATCTCTAAGGTGCTTGTTAAATTGAACCAAGGAACTTCAAAAATCAGATATTTGGTATAGGCCTAGTCACACTGACATAACTGCTAGCCTTTTTCTAGGCCCTGGTACCACATCTCCATTCTTTTGTGGGGCCTGGGTTTTTTTTCTTTGGCCAGCAGAGGCTGTATAGTGTATAGGCATCTGTGAAAAAACAGACTTGAGGAATGGAGAGGGGAAGGTCCTAAGTCAGAGGATACTGCACTCACCTTTCATGAGCTAGTCATTACAAAGTGATATGTTTTTTCCCAGGAAGAACACTCAGAGCATCATAATCTGAGTTACAGGCTTTAGAGTTTGCTTTCCATGACTTCCAAACCTTAAAACTATCCTCTTGTGAATGTCTGAATATTCTCTTCTTAAAGTTCTGGCCCTAATTTTTCTTTAAAAAAAATGAAAAGCTGCTTTCACATACTAATTTGGGTCATTAGTCCCTATAGATTTGAGCCTCTTATAGGGAGATTTAAGGCTAAACAGATATTTGGACGTTTGTCCTTCATGGACAACTTTCACCATATTTGGATTGTACAACTTTATCTTTATTTCTTTAGGTGTTTATAAAATGTCAAGGTATGTAGTTGAGATATGTCAAATGACCTGAGCAGGTAACCCAACCCTTTCTTCAGTAATTCCTTGAGGACCCAGATGGAGCTACCTCTCTGTCAAATAACTCTGTTGGCCTGAATTACTGTTCTTTATAATTAAAGACAATTGAGCAGAATTTAATTTTAGGCTTATTCTTTAGAAAACACTAAGTGCTTCTTCCAAGAAAACTCAGGAGTTCCTGAGCAGTGCTACTGCTACATTTGATGAATTTCAAATGAGAAGAATTCCATATGAGGAACATTAACATTATGTGACTCACCCACTTGCTCACTTTGTACAGCATTTGCCCTGATAATAAGCAGATTGCTTCCCTGGGCAGCAGGATGAGTTAAATAAAAGCCCAAGAGCTGAGGTATGTCCTCAAGAATTTTAGCTTACTAAAACTAAATAGAATTAAGCTACTGGAGTTACACATATACAACATACACACACAGAGCTAAAATGGTTTGTAGAACTATGGATATGTTTAGGAGTTGGAAGATACTAGGGAAGTCTGATGGCCCATACTTGTGAACTAGAATTTGCTAATAGTTGGTAGTCCTTAAAAGAGCAGTGCAGAAAGTACCCAGGCACTGTTCTCCCCTGGACCACTAAACTTCTTGCATAAAATCTTTTTTGTCTAGTTTCTCTTGTTTGGTCTTTCTTCTCTGTTCAAGGATAAAATGGCTTTCTGGATGCTTTTCCCTGGCTCCAAGAAGCCTGAAACTGAAGTCATACATCTTTCCTGGTGAATGTGTGTATATGTATCTGTTGTCAATGACCAGTTAGTCTATCTTGACACCTCCCAACCCCAACACTAGAAGTCCACTCTGTGGTCAACTTCAGCAGTGTCCCACCACATTTTCATGCTTACCACTCCAGTGCACACCTCTGGGCCTCCCACTGCCAGAGAATGTATTTCTTTTTTTGAATGCTTTCTCTTAGTACTTTGCTACTCATATGAGAATTAATAGGCCTCATTTACCCACACACCCACCTAAAGCCCTCAACCCATGACTGATGGGATCTGGTGTGTAAAAACCCAGCTCCTTCACTTCTTGAGTGGAATAACTCTGATTAATTTCCAGTCACCTCCAGTGGCAGTTGACTGGATAGAAAACTCTTCCCAGGGCTCCCTGCCATTCCTCTTCTCACTCCATTACTCCCCTGCAGTGTCCCTTTATCTCTCCAATACAGTATTCCCTCACTTACTATGGGTATTACATTCTAGACACCCACAATAGGTGAAAATCTGCTAAGTAGATTTAGTATTTATATATATTTTAAGACTTTATAAACCCTTCCCACACACTTATAAACCATTCCCAGTCCCTTATTAACCTTTCCTACTCCCTTATTAACCTTTTCCACACTTTTATAAACACTACTTATGTTCTTAAACATGTTCTACACTCTTAAACCTACGTAACTTTAACAACATATGTATACAGTGCTGCAAAATCCCACAATATAGTGAAAAATCCGCTATAAATAATTAAATACAATATTTAAAAAAATCCTGTGGTACAGTGAAGCTGCGATAAGTGAACCACGATATAGAGAGGGACTACTGTACACTCTTTGCTTAGTTCTGCTCATCTCTGGTTGGCTTCTACAAGAACCCTACTAAGATGCCAATCAAGAATAAATGCAAACTAGCCAGTATTGGGTAATTTCATGAAAGATTTGTGTTTCCAAAGGTTTGGTATAGCAAACGGATTGAGTATATGGAAATTTTAAGTTTTCTTCTCTAAAGAAACAGAGCTGACTTGGGAAGTAGAAACCCGTCTATAAAACTGGTCACAGAGGCTGCACCTGCTTCTTCCCAAAGCTGGAGTGACTTAGAAACAGAAGGTGTGCTGACCAGAACCCGGGGGACAAAGGTACAAGTCATTTGCACTAGGCAACTTTATTAGTGTCACTGTAAGTGTTAAGACCATGGGGCAATTTTGAAGCTTCCATTTGTCATTTGCTTCCCCTCTGGTGAGAGAAAAGCCACCACTGTTTTGTTCTGAAACATTTGTGCACTGCACAGGTGCACCTAATTCTATGTATGGCTCTCTGTGCTCTCTGAGTCTGACTGCAAACACATCTTTCACAACATCCCAACACATTTGTCACTTACCCAGAGTGTTTACTATCATAGGAGCTTTGCTTGGGGAGCACTCTTCCAACTCTCCCAGCTCCATCTGCCCAAGGATTTGTTTCAAATTGCAAATATCTTTCTAGAAAATTTACATTTCCTCCAAATGTCTGGTAAAATGCTTTCAGTCTCCATTTCTTAATTTCTTTCCCATGTGCTGATAGTGTATATAATGGACTCTGTGTTGGAAATCTCTTACAGTTTGAGGGACAGAATTATCAGTATCTTCTGGCATCTGAATTTCAACATGCACACACACCTCATTTCTATAGATCATCCTTGATAGTCTTCTCTTTTCTCTGCATTTTTCCATGTGTTGAACCTAAGGTCTTTACTTTCCCCATTTCCTCTCTGTCTCCATGTCTAATTAATTCACAAGCCCCTACCCTGACTTTCACCTTGTAAATACCCTTTGCATTTGTTCATTTCACTTCACCTCATCACATTATCCTGGCCTATTACCTCTGCTTTTTTCTCCTTCATCTGGTTCTCTACAATGCAGTGAGACTGACCACATCAAAATACAAATATAATCATTTTTATTTCCCTGCTAAAACTTTTCAGTGGCTTCCCCTTTCTCTTAGGGTAACACTGAAATTCTACCCTGACTTTCCAAGCCCTTCCTACTCATCTCTTTAGAGGCATTTCTCTCTGCACCTTCCATTTGGCCTTTTGTTTCCCCACCTCTCATCCCCCAGCTTTCTGTTTTAGCTCAACAACTCCTCTCTCATGCCCACTTTCCCCATATCCACTGTCTTACCCCAATTGTTAACCATATACTTTATGCTTCAGTTTAACACTATTCTCTTGGGGGCATCTCCATGATCTATTAACTAGACTACATCTCTAACCTACAAACGGTAATATCCATTTCCCAGCTAAACTGTAAACTCTATAAGAATAGCAATTGTGTCTATCTTGCTTATTACTCAATTCCAAGTGCCTAGAATAGTGTCTGGTATATAGTTAATTAACCTAATACCTTCAAATGTATTTCTATACAACATGAAGAGAAAAGGGGCATTACAAGAAAGTGTAATTGGACACTTCTGGTCAAGGCTCTGTTACCTTTATTTGGTCAATATTGGCTAAGGTTTCATCTCTAAAGCTGAACTAGAGGTTCTCAGGTATCTTTCAGCTCCAACATTCTCAGTGCTTTTATATATGTTTATATATTTTATGTGAAATAATATAGCCTTACTATGTGTAAAGCCCAAGGCTGATGAATTTAAATAATTGTCTCATTATGGTTTATGGATGACTTTGCTTTATTGACTCTCATCTCTAAATGACTTTTTCAAAAAGAGATAGAAAAAATGTTTAACAGCCATACAAATAGTTTTTGACCCATACAGGAGGATTGTATGTTCTTTTGGCTCTTCCTTCTAAAGTTGTTTCAGTAATTGATTGACGTTAGTCTATATGAAGACTGGTTCTTATGGTTAACCTATAAAGGTATTAAATTCTTCAATCATCATACCAGTTTCTCCTGTGTTCCTTCTTGTATTAGGTAAGCTACTAGTTCTTCCCTGAAAGGGGCACATATTCTTTTAGTATTTACACAGTCGTCGGCAGCCGTCCGTCTCGAGATACGATGGCGTAGCTTCTTGAGAGTCTATCTGCACCGCCGAGAATGGCTGTGCAGTCCGACTCGGGAGTGACAATCCCTGCCGCACTTGTTACAGGTGAAGGCAGATGGCTGTTGTTGCTGCTGTTGACGCTGCTTCCGCCTCGATCTTTTCTGGACTGCCTCCTCATTGCGCGCAGCCTCTGCGCGTGACATACCTTGCCTGACCGCGAGCCTCCAGGCTAGGCGGTCGTCTGCTTGAACTTCCCATGTGTTGAGATTGATGGAGCATTGTGTCATGTCCTTTTTGCAGATGTCTTTGAACCGCAGTTTGGGGCGCCCTGTCATCCTCTGGCCTTCTGCTAGCTCGCCATAGAGGAGGTCTTTGGGAATACGGCCTGCATCCATTCTTTTGACATGGCCGAGCCACCTGAGGCGTCTCTCACTAAGAACTGCATGCAAACTGCTCATGTTGGCTCGCTTCAGCACCTCGGTGTTGGGGACCTTATCCTGCCAGGCGACATGCAGGACGCGTCGCAGGCACCTCATGTGGAAGCTGTTGAGTTTCCTTTCGTGCCTTGCGTAGGTGGTCCACGTCTTGCTGCCATAGAGGAGAGTGCTGAGTACGCAGGCTTGGTAGATGCGCAGTCTGGTTTTCTCAGTGAGGCTGGAATTGTTCCACGCTCGCCGGTTCAGTTTAGTCATAACTGTGGCTGCCCTGGCGATTCTCCGATTGACCTCCAAGTCGACTGACAGAGAGCTTGAGATGGTGGACCCGAGGTAAATGAAGTCGTTGACAACCTCCAGGGTGTATCCGTCGATGGTGATGCATGGGGGAGTCCCCATGCCTTGAACCATAACGTTAGTCTTCGTCAGGCTGATGGCTAGTCCGAACTCCTTGCATGCGTGGGAAAGGCAAGTGACTAACTGCTGGAGTCCCTCTTCGGAGTGTGATGTCAAGGCTGCGTCGTCGGCAAAGAGCATCTCATGGATGAGCACCTCTTTGACTTTGGTCTTGGCTCGTAGACGGGCCAGGTTGTAGAGCTTTCCATCGGATCTGGTGTGAATGAAGACACCCTCGCTGCAGTCCTTAAAGGCGTATTGGAGGAGCATGGAGAAGAAGATTCTGAACAGCGTAGGCATGAGGACACAGCCCTGCTTTACTCCGCTGCTGACTGGGAAGGCCTCAGAGGTTGCGCCGTTGTAGGACACCGTGCTGTGCATGTTGTCGTGAAAGGACATGACCACAGCAAGCAGTACTTACAGATACTTACACAGTACTATACAGATAACCCTGAAATTTAATTCAAATAAAGTATACAAATAGCAAAATATTTCATAGTTGTAGCCAAAAGAACTTGTATGAATGACTCATGGACAATGGTGGGGTGGGGGTGCCTGAAGGAGTGGCGGCTGTTGGGTTGAGGGGGGAGGAGGGGGAAAAATCAGGACAACTGTAATAGCATAGTCAATAATATATAATTTTAAAAGTAAATAAACAAATAAAAAGAAAATCTGAGCAGGTACTTAGAGAATGTTTACTGAATACTTGTTAAAATGCTCAATATCACTAATCAGAAAACAGTGAGTTAAAACCACAATAATTTTTTCTTAATCCCTTCACCTTCTTTTATGTGTATATATATATACAGACAACACATAGAAACAGAAAACAGTGTGGCGACAGTCAGAGGGAAAGGAGTCTGGGGGTAGGTGGCAAAGGAGAGATAAATGGGGACAGAAAGAGACTTCGCTTTGGGTGATGGATGCACAATGCAGTGTGCAGATGATGGGGTTTTTTTTCCTTTACATTTTATTTATTATTTTGATTATGTTGTTACAGTAGTCCCAATCTTTTCCCCTTTGTCCCCTTCTACCCAGTACCCCCCTTCCCTCCAGCAATCCCATGTCCCTTAGTTCATGTCCATGGGTCATGCATATAAGTTCTTTGGCTTCATCCTTTTTTATATTATTCTTAACTTCCCCCTGTCTATTTTGTACCAACCAATTATGTTTCTTAGTCCCTGCACTATTTCCCCATTTCTCCTCCTTCACCCTCCCAGCTGATAACCCTCCAAATGATCCCCATACCTATGATTCTGTTCCTATTCTGGTTTGCTTAGTTGGATTTTGTTTTTATTTTTTAGACTCAGTTGTTCATAGTTGTGAGTTTGTTGTCATTTTAGTGTTCATAATTTTGACCTTTTTCTTAAGTAAGTCTCTTTGACATTTTATATAATAATAGCTTGGTGACGATGAACTTCTTTACCTTTACCTTGTTTGGGAAGCACTTTATCTGATCTTCCATTCTAAATGACAGCTTTGCTGGCTAGAGTAATCTTGGTTGTAAGTCCTTGCTTTTCATCACATTGAATATTTCTTGCCTGCAGTTTCTTTTGAGAAATCAGCTGATAGTCTTATAGGCACCCCTTTGTAGGTAACTCTCTACTTTTCTCTTGCTGCTTTTAGGATTCTCTCTTTATCTTGAACCTTTGGCATTTTAATTATGATGTGTCTTGGTGTGGTCCTTTTTGGGTCTAGCTTGTTTGGGACTCTCTGTGCTTCCTGGACTTTTATGTCTATTTCCTTCACCAAATTTGGGGAGTTTTCCTTCAATATTTCTCACATAAGTTTTCAGTTTTCGATCTTCCTCTTCTCCTTCTGGCACCCCCTATGGTTTGGATGTTGGAATGTTTAAAGTTGTCCCAGAGGTTCCTAAGCCTCTCTTCTTGTTTCCTCATTCTGTACTGATTGACTTTTTTTTCTTCCTTATGTTCCAAATCATTGATTTGAACCCTGGTTTCCTTTCCTTCACCACTGGCTTTGTGTGGATTTTCCTTCATTTCATTTAGCATATCCTTCACTTCTTCCCTTATGCATTTGCTGTACTTAAGCATTTCTGTCAAGCCTTCGAGCATTTTTATCACCAGTGTTTGGAACTCTGCATCTGTTAGGTTGGCTATCTCCTCATCACTTAGTTCTCCCACTGGAACCTTGATCCATTTCCCCTTTTTGGCCATACTTCTTTGTCTCCTCAACTTGACAGACTCCTGTGTTTGTTTGCCTCTGTACCTTAGGTAGAGCTGTCGCTCCTGTTATGTTGTAAGGGGCAGAGCCTTAGATATGCATCAGTACAGGGCAACCTGTTTCACCACATTGTGGCACTGTGCATAGCGTAGGGGTCTGAGAGGAAACAATGCTGCCTGCTCAGCACTTGCCCCCTTTCCAGGCACTTCTCCAACTCCCGTATGGGACTGATGCCTCTCTAGCTGTTGCCCTGGCCATCGTTCCCAGAGTGGTTGAGTCTGAGGATGTTCCGGGGGCTGTGGGAGCCCTTTAAATAAGTGGACTCTGATGAGAGACTGGCAGTTATATCCTCCACCCCAACCCCACTGGTTTTCACAATCAAAAGCAATGAGGCTTTATTTTCCTTGGCACTGGGACCGTGATCTGTGCGGTCTGGTTTGGTGCTGGGAGTGCTCCCCAGGTGTCCCTCCAGACTTTTTAAAACATGTGACTGCATTTTCCACCGGCTTGCTGCTGCCACCTCTGCTGCCACCACTGCTGCCACTACCATACTGTGTTCTTTCTGCCCCGGCTCCTCCCCTCCTACTTGTCTGGATGAGTATTTCTTCTTTATATCTTTGTTTGTTAGACTTCTATGCAGCCCAGTTTTCTGGAACTTCTGGTTGTTTCTCGTTTTGGGGCAGTTGTATTCCTTCTTAGTTGTGGAAGGAGATGCAGCATGTCTGTCTAGGCCTCCATCTTGGCCAGAAGTGCCAAGGATGATGTTTTGTTGAATAATACAGTTGAAACCTGCATGGTTTTGTGAACTGACATCACCCCAATAAATTCAATAAAAAATATTCTTTAAGTGCTCAGACATTGCCTATGCATGTATTTAACTTAATCTTAAAGCCATAGTCCAAGGTAGGTGTTAATAGCCCCATTTGCCTGGTGGGAAAACTGAGTTTCAGAAAGATTAATTTGACCATAGTTCCATATGTATTTGGTGATAGAGCAAGGATTCAAGAGTTTGTGGAGCTAGACTTTATGTTGCTGAAGAACAAGGACTATTTTGGTTTTGGTTACCTCTGAATTCCAAATAAATAATTACTGACTTACTGAATAAATGAGTGAGTAAACAATTGACATGCAAGTCAGTGTTTCTCCTTTCACATGGTGTGAATTCCCCCTGCAAGAAGCAGAGTGAAACTTTCTAGGCTCTGCCTAGGTTCCTGCCTTGGGATTGCAATAGTCAGTGTAGAACACAATCACATTTTAACAGCCAGCTTTGGTGTACACCAACATATGGATTCAGCTCTGCATTTCCATTAATCCAAGGGAATCAAAATCACAAGTGTAATTAACTAACACCCAAGCTGGCATGTGTATTTTAAATGGACGTGCCCACTTAAAATAGAAAGAGCTAGCTGATCCACTCTTTTTCCCCAGGAAGGTACTGTTATTGGTGCTTTCCAGTCATTGATACACAGATATTTCAGTGGGTGGGGCTATAGACAGGTAGCCATCAATGCCCACACATGCCCAAGGTTTATATTTATGCAGTGGTATATGGACTGCAGTGTGGAGTGTTGCAGCTGGCTGCCTGGTACAATGTCCAAATTGTATGCGGTCCAATTTTGAGTTCTTCTTGCCTTTATGCCTTTCAAGGCTGTCCTTGGTTGCCATTTCTAACTCTTTTAAAAATGTTAGGGGATGAGAATACACAGTAATTTGCCCTAGGTCCTGAGGGCACTAGTATTCACCTTTATTGCAATCGTTCCATGTGAATATTGGATAAGATTGTGTTAATTTTCTATTTCTTTGTTTGAAGTGATTCTGGAAGAACCACTAAGGAGTATTTACAGGATAATAATGTCACAATCTGCAGTTCTTAATTTATTGATTCTCAATGAGGCTTCTTCTACTTTAACTGTTGTTTTTTTCTTTTCTGTTTCCATGAGAATTAAAAAGTCTTTTGGTTTGTTGTTGGCTTTAATCTATTATTAGCAAGGTTATTATTTGAAGTCTAAGAGATGGTTAAGATTCTACCAGCAGTTTTGTACAAATAGTGGACACAATCCCTCCTCATTATTTCTAGTCACCTCTCAAATGCTTTTTCCTTAGTACTGCCAGGGCATTCTTTTAAAGGATATCAGCTATCATTTGAAAAGCAATCCAAGGGTATTGAAGAACAGATTTCATATTGTAAAAACCTGACAGTCTTTATCACATTGCATAAAATAGTAACTATATTTTTTTCCTAATTCACTGCTGTTACTGGAGATTTTAAAAGATTATTATAATAAGCACTCTTCTTAGTTGACCCATGAATTATTTGGCTCTGTTGCTGAAATGTCAAAGCAGTCAGCTAAGAAAAGGCGTACAATTTAACTAACAAACCTATTCCCAGAGCAGTGCAGATAAAGTTTCAACTTCTTCCCTTGAGAGACCACTTTGTAATCCAATAGTTCTCACAGTCAGGAATTTTTTTCTTGACATTCAGCCTAAAATTTCCCTTACCTGAGATCATCTCATTATGCCAAAGGAAAAAAAATCAACCACCACAATTAGCTGGTTTAAAAAATTATCCCCTCTACAGTGATACAAACTCTTCTATTTCAGTAGATGTATTCTTAATAATGGAATCATATAAATTTTTGCTGCTGGTGTCTGCAGTTCCCACTCCACATTACTATTATTATTATCATTATTGTTCTTTTTCAGTTTTAATCTATTCTTTCCTATTGGTAAACAACATTCTAGATACTTTTTCATTTGGCTGATTTCTAAATGCCTATTTATTACATCATGATTGCCAAGTCTAAGCTTATTCTCTAAGTGGCCATGACATGACTGACCTCATACAATTAACAGCAATCACCACATTCTACTACTAAACTGTATGGCCGTGTATACTGACTATGAGCACGGCAAAACCTCAGCCTGACCATTTCCCAGGGAAATAATTTCAAAAGGAGTTTCTTTCTTGCCTCCTTACCTACCTTCTCAATCTTTCTCTCTCCCGCTCCTTCTCTCTTTCTGTAAGATTTCTTTTTTATCTCCTTGACTATGAAGTGATTTTTTTTCTCTTCCTTAGATTGATTGACAGACTAATACTGTTTCATACATTTTCCATAATCATTTTTAGTACAAACAACTCCCCAAAAGTAGAAAAAATTTCTTAACTGCTGCAGGTATATCGTCGTCGTCGGCAGCCGTCCGTCTCGAGAGACGATGGTGTAGCTTCTTAAGTGTCTATCTGCACCGCCGAGAATGGCTGTGCAGTCCGACTCGGGAGTGACACGGCATCTGTCTCCTCCCGTGTTGAATCGACATCTTGCGATGACGCTGGAGTGTCCTCTCCAGTGGAGCTGAAGCTACAGAGCCTGGGCAGGGTGATATGGAGGGTCCGCTGTTGCCCATGCAGCAGACCCCCCCTCTCTTCGCAGCTGAAGGGTCCAAGGGAAAGACGGAGTCGATACAGCTTGGCTTCAGGTGCGCCGCAGGAGTTGCCGGTGTTGACTACAACGTCAAACCGCCTTAGGGACTCCGGCTCCGGATTTTCTGTCGGGGTTTACTCCCTTAGCCTTTCCCCAGAAGAGGTATGCCGCAAGGCAGCGGAGGTTTTTTTTTGGAGTCAGAGTTTTCCTTCTCTGATGTACCCTGACTGGAAGATCGAACCAGCGACACTTAGCTCGCAGGCCGACGCTCGATCCACTGAGCTAAACCAGCCATATAGATATTTATTAATTAATAAGCTATATTTTTAGAATAGTTTTAAGTTCATAGCACAACTGAGCTGAAAGTAAAGAGTTCTCACAAAACCCTCTTCACCCCCCCCCACAGCCTCCCCTTCATCAACATTCCACACTAGTGGTACTAGTGGTACCTAGTATCGTGGATGAAAACTTCCCACTGTCATTATCAACCAAAGCCCATAGTTTATGTTAGGGTTCACTATTTGTGTTACACATTCCATGCATTTTGACTAATGTAGAATGACATGTATCCCCCATTATAGAATCATATTGATTAGTTTTGCTACCCTAAAAATCCCACTGATATAGATATTTCTATGATCTCAACATCTTGCTTATAGATCCAGTTTTCCTTGACTATATTCAAGGAAAAAAAAAAGCATCAGTGTTGTCAAATTACGTTATCTAACAATCTTAACCATAGATACTTAGGGGTCAACCCAACTGTGACAACTCAAGGTCACACATGCAGAGAAAAACACTTTGAAGGGGGTTTGGTGTCATGATGACTATGTTACATTTAACTTTATTGTGCCAACTTACTACCTGGAGACCCACAGTATTTCCAACTGTGGGTGATATATCTTGTTGTTATCAGACTGTCCCAGATCCAGATTAAGATTATAGTGTCCATCCCCATATTTAATTCAAAGTAAAGCAACACTCAGCCATATAAAAATTAAGTCTAATAAGTTTATCAGCTCTTTTGATTGATGATTGAAATGGATACTTTTGACTCATCCCTGATGATTACCTGGATGATTTTTTTTCATGTCTGAAATATCATACTCTTAAAAGAAAATTGTTTGCCTTATATATGCTGATACCTGAAGCACATGCTTGGTCTGCTTGTTATAGAATCTCAGTTTTTTTCTTTATTTCTTATTCTCAAAAATTATTTGTCTTTCTTTTTGCTAAGTAGAAACCTCAATTTTCTTACTTCATTCTCTCTGGTATATTTGTATAATGTTTACTCTTTAAATTTGGATTGAGTGAAAGTAAAAACTAGAATAGGAAAGGGGAAAGAGTTATAAGCATCTGTGAAAACACTCCATTTAGCCTGGACTGGATTGTTCACTGCTGACTTGCTGATGCCTACTAAGTTTCTAAATGTCTAAGTGTTTGTTGTCTTTGCAGTTAACACCAAGGGGGTCACAGATATTCTAAATTTCAGGTCTCTCTTTAGAAAATCCAAAATCTTTCATGAAAAGATGCACTCTGGACTCGTTTCCTGCTATGCAAATTGCAGCCTGGAGAATGCGCCACAAACATTAAATGACATGCTGAATTGCACAGCTGAAGCTCTGACCTGTGGCTTTAAGGATGATAAAACCTGTGCCCTTTTTGGTGAGTTTGTTAGTTGGAACTGTTTGTATATTTAGCCAAATTGAAAATTTCCAGGTGGTACAAGCCTTTACCTCATCACCCTCTTCTCCCCAGTATTCCCAAGCTGCCTTTCCTTCAACAAATATTTACTGAGCCCTTGCTGTGCATCAGGCACTGTGCAATGAAGGAAAATGGATAAAAAACATAAATCTTGCTGCCAAATGCTTAGAGTCTAAATGAGGAAGATATTCACTTATTAATTAACTCATCAAATACTGTATAATGCTATGCAACGTAAGACATATTGTAAGTGCTATGTCAGATATAAGAATCGTCTTGTCTGCTTAGCCTACTGTCAAGTGTTCCTGGTCGGCAACAGCTGAAGCTCTTTAACACCAAAGTTTTTGACGTTTGCTAGGGGAGATGAGTATACAGTAGATCTTCTCTGGTTCTTATGCAGCTATAGAATGATTTTTCAATTCATTGACTTTTAGAAAAAGCCAGCCTAACATATCTTCCAGTTGTCAGTTTGCTTAGCTCTTTTTAGGGTCTACAACAGTGCTATCTAATAAAAATAATAATGCTAGCACTCTTGTAATTTTAAACTTACTGCTGGTCATAATGATGATAGTAAAAGGAAAAAGGTGAAATGTATTTTTTAAATATATTAAATTTAACCCAATACATCCAATGTTATTTCAATATATAATCTATGTAAAAATGAGCATTTACATTTTTCTTTTAATATGAAACCTCTGAACCTGCATTTTAAAGTCCTACTATATCTCAATTTGAATACTTTTCAAGTGATAAATTGCCACATATGGATAGTATATCTGGAATGTGTAAGTTCTTCTTTGAAATTACCATAAGTTCTTTAAGGAGTTCTCTATGTAATGATATGAAGAACATTTTATCACAAGCAGGTAACATGGAAATTTCTCTATAGGGAGACCATAATGGAAGATAAAATGCTTTCATAAGCCTAGTTTAGGGTACATACAGCTTATAGGACCTGAGAGTAACTGGGTAGTGCCCAGTTTTCAGGAAGGAGAAAAACTCAGCAAATTAAAAAGTGGGGTGATAATTTGCATATTGGAATGAGAAAGACAAGTATCCCAAGAAGGTTGAGTGAATGGTTCTGAGCATGCAGTGGGGACTTCAGGGGCAACTGTGACAAAAATCTACATTGCTCTAACGTGATTTTGTATTGGTGGATTTTTAGTTTTGGTAGTACCAGGCATGGGGCAAAGGTTGGCAATGAGAACAAAGGGACAGCTGATATTCGGGTTACGACCGTACAGTTCATAACTAATACCTAGAGTAAAGATGTGGTCTTATATATCAAACCGAAGTCTAAATATTACAGCACCTCAGAAAAACTATGTACTTTCTCTATGTTTTGTGCTTGTACTTCCCCCTGCATTTGTGTAGTTTATACTTCATAACTTGTAAGTATACACAGTATTTTAGACATCGTTCCTATGCCATCACTAGAAAGCATAAACATTTCTTTCTTTCTTTCTTTCTTTCTTTCTTTCTTTCTTTCTTTCTTTCTTTCTTTCTTTCTTTCTGTGTATATTTCCAGATTTTTATTGTACAGGTGGCACTATAAAATTCCTGGCACATAGTGCCCACTGTGTATGTGCAAGACTGTCTACATGTGGAACTATTAGAGGAGGACTTGAATTTGAGCCAACTCATGTTTGAATACCAGCATTGCCCCTTCCTTGCTGAGTGATGTGAGTAGCAGCTTATTACCTCTCATCTGCAGTTTCACACTTGGTGCAATATAAAAATAGGTGGGTCCACCTAATAGACTGCAGAGGTCTGCACATAGTCAGAGCTCAATAGATTGTGATTATTGCATTATTCACCATATCTATGCCTAACTGAGTGTGGTCCCTGGATCCACACCAACAGCATCACTCAGAACTTGTTACAAATGCAAACTCTGCAGCCCATACCACTGCCTAGACCTACTGAATCAGAACTCTGGGGGTAAACATAAAAAGCTGTGCTTTAACAAGCCCCCCAAAAGTGATTCTGTTGTGAGCTGAAGCTTGAAAACTGACAGTCTCTGACAATTCCCGATAAATAAGAAGACACTCCATTTTAAGGATCTCCAGAACAGATGCTTCAAGCCCCCTTGGCAACTTGTTCAAGTGTTTAGCTATTCCCATAGTTAGGAACTTCTTATTTTCCAATATATTTGTGAGGTACTTTGAAACTCTTGGCAGGAAACTGCAATATGAAGACAAATACTATTACTACTATCTTACCTATTTACCTCCCAAGTTGAAGCCTGTTAGTAATATTTAGCTCTTTCAGACTCTATTTTGGTGAACTCCCCTTAGAGCAATACTTAAAGCAACTTTTCTCTTTTTTAATGTTACTGTTTTTCCCTTCTTCTACTTACTACCTGAGTTTATTTTTTTGGTATTGAGTCTTCCCCCAGATTGAACTTTCATTTTGCTTTCTCATATGCCCATTCTAGTAACTACTCACTGTATTTTCTTTAGTAGCTTTGTCTCTAAGCCCTTGTAAATATCACAGATGGCTTGTGTCCCATATAAAAATAATAAGCAAGTAATTGTTTATAGATTGAAATACACTCATATCTACAAGAGTAAAAGAAATGAAATCTTTCCATTTTTCTACCTGAAATACCATGCTTCCTTAGTTGCATGCCAGGAAAGGATAACTATTTGTCCTTGAAATAATGTTTGGCAAGTACAAAAAAGCTACAGGATGGAAGAGATCCTCAAGAATATTTTCCTCAGTCTTTCTCTTTAGTGGGTTTCTGTACTTTTCCTACACAGCATAAAACCATTGCCCTCTCCCCGTTGCTTCTCTTTACAGAGAACATTGACCCACTGCAGAATAAAAAAGCCCCTGAAGCATTTGCTCATCCCAGGAAGTAATAGGGCAAGAAAGCCATGGCATGAAATGGGAAATCTGGAAAAATTTCCCCCTGCCATCTCTCCTCCACTCCCCCACTTTGCCCCTCCTTCCCCCACTGCTTCTGCCTTGATTTATAATAAAACAAAAACAAAAACAAAAACTTTTTTTTTTCTGAAGAAGAATTACTTGTTTGGTTCAATTAGGATTTCATAAATATGTTTCTATATGCCACACATGCCAGTTGGCAGAATTTCTTCTGTAGAAATATATAAAACAGACAGGAGTAACAGGAATGGCAAGGTGCTGCAGCTTAATGCTCATAAAGCCAGTTATGTTAAGATTTCTTAGCTCATGCTTCCTCTTCTCCACCTGCCCATTCTCTACTCTAAATGCAGCGGTGACTTGACAGTTTGGGTGCACTGTGCTTATCTATTCTTCAAATCAGAAGATTGTTTTCATGTTGATTATTCTAAGCCACCACTATACTTTGTTCTTAAAGCCTACCATTTTCAGTAATATTTATATATACAGAGGTTTCAATTCTACTATCCAATTTGACAATATCATGATCAATTTTTTGCAGTGTGGTATATACTCTCTCGAGTTACTGTTCATGCCACCATCATTAAAGGCAGTTTAGTCTCTCTGTCACAAGCCCTACAATTCATGGGTTTTTCACAGCTATAAAAATACACGTAAATTCCATGATGACAAAGTAGCACTCAGGAACTGAATCTTTATGGAAAATGAGAAGGACCTTGTTTACTGTTTCAAAAGCAAAAAAATACTATTGTTTTCAAGGCATTTTACTTTTTTTGCCTATCAAAATGAAAAATGGCTTAATTTAATTTCTTAAAAGAAATATGAGAAGCAGTGTAGTCATTACTAGCTCTTTTGCTGGATTTTTAGTCATTTCATTTTAAAAAAGAATTGTTGCCTATCTAGAATAAAATTATACTTGCATAAAAATTTGTCACATTCTTAGTGGGTATTTATTTTGCCTGCATTTTAATTCATGCTGAATGCTACTTGTAAACCTGTAATAGCAGTGATGCCTTTGTCTATGAAGCTAATGCTTTTATGCAGGTTCTTTTTCTAAGTGCTGATAATTGTTTTGGTCATAGAAAGTTAATGTTTATTTTTTAATCTGTGTTCAGTTTTGGATAACTGGTGAAGGAATTTATTAATATCTGTAAATGCAAATGTAGCCCCAACGTTAATAATTTAAAAGCCTTTGAGGATGCAAATTTTAACTCTATGAAATGACAGAAAGTAGACAATTAAGGATTACAGATATTCTGGGTTCCTTTGGACATGTTGCTCACTCTCAATCTTTCATACGTGTCTGGATTCTCATTCATTATTCCCTTCTCTCTACCACTGATCAATATTCATATCTGTCTAATTACTTATTACTTAGGATTTCATGGGTATGAGTATTGTATCAGTACCTGTATATTTCTAAGTGAGTAAGAGGGATATCTGTAGAAAATGAACACTGAGATATAGAAAGAATCTTTAGTTAGCACTTTCTGCCTATGGTTTTTTGAATTATTTTTTTTCAATTACATTTTATATTCAATATTATTTTGTATTAGTTTCAGATGTACAGCATAGTGGTTAGACCATCAGATATTTTACAAAGTGTTCCCCCTGATATTTTCAGTACTCACATGGTAGCATACAGTTATTACAACATTATTGACTATATCTCCTATGTTGTTCTTTACATTTCTATGACTATTTTGTAACTATCTACTTATATTTTTTATAAGAGTTGGGTTGGTTACAAAAAGTAAGTGAAGGATGATTTGACCTTTTAATTGGTGGAACACAGCAACCCCTTTCCAAGTCAATTGCATATATAGTTTATACATACAGACCCATATATCCTCATGGAAAGGTGAAATCTTTGTCATGGCCTTTTAAAACAGCTCTAATTGTGAACAGATCACATAATGTATGTGAGCCTGTTTCCTTATTTGTAAAAAGGGATGCTATTCTAGCCTCTGCCTTCTTTTCAGTATTTTTGCAAAACTCATGGTTTCAAATATTGCCCTGTTTTAGACTTAACACATCTACAACTTTAGTTTTGAATTTGCCCCTTAGTTACAGATGTATTTATATGTACTTATATATTTATATATCTACATTTATATACATTAGCTTTATTGAGGTATATTACATATTCCAAATCACCAACTTTCACAGGGAATATAATAAGTAATACTATAATAAGTTGTATAGTGACAGATAATTATTAAACATCATGGTGACCACATTGCAAGGTATATAGATATTGAATCACTATGTTATACACCTAAAACTATATAATATTTTATGTCAGCTATACTATAATTAAAATAGCATCAATTTTAAGTGTACTATTTAATAAGTTTTGACAAATTTACTCAATTGTGTAACCATTACCACAGTTATTAAGTTCACTCTATTCTGTTGATAAGAAGTACCGTATTTCTTTATGTAATTCTAGTGTAATTAGTTTATCTGTTCACCAGTTAGTGGACATGTGAATTTTTTCCAATTTTTTGTTCTTATGAATACAGTTACTATGAACATTTCTCACACACATGTCTTTGTGTGGGACACATTTTCATTTCTCTTAGGTAAATAAATACTAAAGAGTAGAATTGCTAGGTCAAATGTTAAGTGTATGTTTAACTTCATAAGAAATTGTCTAATAATTTTCCAAAGCAACTGTACCATTTTGCATTACCACAAGCATTGTATGAGAGTTCCAGTTTCTCTAAATCCTAATCAACACTTGATGTTAGTCTTCTATTTCCACTGTTCTAGTAAGAACATGTGGTGGTTCTTTCTGTGCAGTGCCTTGACCATTCTTTTTTGAACATTTGGGAAAATTCACCAATGAAACTAGATTTATTTATTCCTAAAATATTCTTTCAGAAAGTTTCTTAACTATGAATTAAATTTCTTCACTATATTTAGGGTTAGTCATGTTATCCATTCCTTCTTGAGTGAATTTTGTGTTTCTCGAGAAGTTTGTACATTTCATTTAAGCTGTTGAATGTACTGGTATCAAGTTTTTTATATTCCTTGATCATTCATCTGAGTCCCTGACTCTGCAGTGATATTCCTGATACTGATCATTTGTGTTTTTCTTCTTCAGTCTAAAAGTTTATCAAGTTTGTTATCTCCTAAAAAAACCATCTTTTGCTTTTGTTTGTTTTGCTCTACTTTTCTTCTGTCTTATTATTTCATTGATTTGTTCTTTTATTTTTATTATGACTTTTCCTATGCTACACCTGTAATTAATTAGCTCTTCTTTCCTAGGTTTTTATGGGTGATGCTTAAGCATTTTACTTGAGACATATATTTTTTTTAATATGAGCATTTAATGCTGTAACTTCTTCCTGAGTACTGTTGTCATGATATCCCATACGTTTTGATATGCTGAGTGTGAATTTTCATTCATGTCAAATTATTTTCAATATCTTTTGTAATTTCATCTTTGATGGATGAGTTATTTACAAATATGTTATTTAATTTCAAAATACTTGGGAAATTTCCATATTTATTTATTTAATTGCTTTCTAAATTAATTTTCTGTTGTCAGAGAGTATACTTTGTATGTTTTCAACATTTTAAAAATGTATGAAGATATCAAGGCCTAATATAGTCTATTTTGTTAAATGTTCCATATGCACTTGAAAAGGTTATATATTCTATTGCCACTGCTGGAGGAATGTTTTATAAATATCAATTAGGTCAAGTTGGTTGATGGTGTTTTTAATTCTTCTATGTCCCTATTGATTTCTCTCTACTTGTTCTATCAATTACTGCAAGAGGGTGTTGAAATTTTCAAATTTAATTATGGCTATCTATGTTTCTCCTGTCATCAGTTTTTGCTTCATGTATTTTGAAGTTTTTCTTAGATAAATAAACATTTAGTTTTGCTCTGTCTACTTGACTAATTGACCTCTTTATTATTAAGTTTTGTCCCTCTTGTCTCATGATATTTATAGTTCTGAAGTTTACTTGGTTTGATATTCAAGTAGCCACTCAATATTTTTTTGATTAGTGTTAGATTAGTATACCTCTCTACATTTTTCCTTTAACTTATCTGTGTCTTCATATTTAAAGTGGGTTTCTTTGTGGACAGCATATAACTGGGCCCTGAATTTCTTAATCAAATGTGAAAATTCTGCCTTTGTTTGAAGTGTACAAATATTTTAAATACAGCATGGTCATGGTAGTGTTAAAATCTAACAGCTTGCTTTCCCCCTATTTATTGTATCTGTTATTTATTCCTTAACTTCTTTTGGAATAATTTTGTATTTTTATGGTGCCATTTTATCTGTCATATTGGTTTATCACTTATATCTCATTGTTATATCTTTTTAGTAGTTGCTTTTGGTTTTAGAATAAACAATTAACTTATTAAAATCTACCTTCAAATAACATTATATTAATTCATGTACAATATCAAAACCTTAAACATTATATTTCCATTTACTCTCTCCCATTGTTTTCCTTTTTTTTTTTTTTGGCTGTGTTTTGCTTACCAGTTAGAGTTTTGATTGTATACCAGGTATTTTTATTTTACTTGCTTGATGCTGGATGTTTTTCATTCTTTAGCTTTGTTCTGAAATGAGGTTTAATTATTTGGAAACAGTTTATCCATTCAAGTCTTAAATTTAAGGTTAGTTGGGAATGACCAGAGTAGTCTAGGGCAAATGTTTCCCCAGTACTGAGACAATATTCTTTTTTGTACTCTAACTGAACCTCATAACTTGGGAGGTTTCCTCATTCTGACCATTGGAAATAGACTTATTCCTAGCCCTGTGTGACCTCTGAGAACTCCCACCTTAACCCTTTTGGTGATTCTGTCCCTGAACATGAATACTTTCATCACATACAGGTGTTAGTCAATACACAACCAAATATCCAAAGGTAACTCTCTGCAAGGTTTTCTCCCTGTGCAGTGCTCTTTTAATTCTGGTGCTCGACATTGAAAACTATAGTTACCTTGGCTTTTCCAGATTCACAACTTAGTCTCCTCAACTCATAAAGAACTCTGGTCTTTGCCCAAATTTTCCCTTCCTGTATCATAGCCTAGAAACTTTTTCCAGACAGAAACCTGGGGTAATTTTAGGATTCATCTCATCTGCTTCTCATCTTTCAGGTATCACTGTCCTTCTTTGCCTGATGTTCAATGTATTGAGCACCAGTGTTTCACATATATATGAAATATTATGTACATACATATGTGTGTGTTTTAGATGGGATGGTAAATCTAATACCTATTACTCCATGTTAACCAGAAGCAAAAGTTTCTCACCTTCATTTTTGTAAGATATGTTTTTGGGGAATAGACATCTAGGTTGGCAGTTAGATGTTATTTTCTTTTAGTTCTGTAAAGGTGTTGCTGCATTTGCTTTTAGCTTGTCTGGTTTTTGACAAGAAATATACTTTCATTCTTTTGTTCCATTCTGCATCTTTTTCCCCCTTCTGACTGCTTTTAAATTTTTTCTCTTTTTTACTGGCTTTCAGCAATTAGATTATCCCTCAGTGGGTGTGATTTTCCTTATATTTCTTCGATTTGGATTTCATTGAGCTTCTTGAACCTGTGAGTTTCTAGCTGTCACTAAATTTAGAAAACTTTGTTGATACAGCTGCTATATTTGAATAGTTAGCAACTTTGGGTATAAGGACAGATTATGCCTTTTTTTATTTTTCTGTCTCTTGTACCTAGAACAGAGAGGTACATAATAGGTGCCTAGTAAATATGGTAGAATAGACAAAATGCAAAAATTGTAATTGAGTGCTTTGAGATTGAGTGTCAGATACATCCCTTAATAGCATCACAATCTTAAGCCTCATATTTCTCATCTGAAAGTGGATGTAGTGAAGGAAAAGTTTATTAGTGAAATCATAATTTTGCAAACTCTGAGATTACAATTAACTCAGGCAAGGATTGTCGATGCATGTTCAAAAAGTATTGGTGGTGACACATCCATATATTGCTGAGCAATAATAAGCAACAAACTATTGATGCACACAGCAATGTGGATATATTTCAAGGAAATTATGCTGTGTGAAAAAAACTGAATTCAAAACAGTTACATACTGTATGGTTCTATTTATATAATATTTTATATAAAATATATAAAGATAGAGAACACTTTATTAGTCATCAGGAGTGAGAGATGAATGGTGATATCAGTGATTGTGGCTACAAAGGAGTAGCAAGAGAGAGCTGGGTGGTATTGAATCCATCCTGGTTCTTGGCTGTGGTGGTCATTACACAAAGCTACCAATTTGATTAAAATGTATAGAGCTATATACACACAAGCACATAAATTAGAATAAAACTGTTGAGATTTGAATAAGCTCTTAAGATTGTATCAATGTCAAATTTTTGGTTTTAATAGTGTATGATAGTTCTGCAAGATATTAACTTTGGGAGAGGCAAGGTGAAGGGTGCATGGGAAATCTCTTTAATTTTTATTATTTGAAATTTCTTTGTATTCTATAATTATTTTAAAATAAAAAGTTGTAAAAATGTGCAAAATCTGGAGAAAAATATCTCAAAGTGTCACCTAACTTATTTTTTAATCACAAAGTAGACAAAAGTACTTTCATAATGAAAAGTTTGGTGGTGGCTGGGTAGTTCAGTTGGTTAGACCATCACCCCCATCTGCCAAGGTTGCAGGTGCAATCCCTCATCAGTGTACATACCAGAATCAAACAGTAGATGAATCAATGGATAGAAGAAAAAGTCAATGTTTCTCTCTTCTTTCATCTCTCTCTCAAATCAATAAATGAAATTTCCAAGTAAAATATTTTTTAAAATTTGGTATGACCAATGAGTCAAAATGATTATGAGTCCCTTGATATAATGTAGTGGGAAGCATAGAACATTCTGCATGTAATACTTTTGTCAAAAAATACTTCACCTAAATATAATCATGAGGAAACAATTAGGCAAATATAAATTATATAATATTCTTCATAAAGACTTTCCTGGAATCTTAAAAAATGTTACTATCCTAAAAAACTTAAAAGGGTTTAAGACTAAAGTATATGCTGACTAATCAAATATGTGATCCTTGATTATATTATGAATCCAAAAAAGAAAGACCCAGCTATAAAGGACATTTTGGGGACAATGAGGGAACTTTGGTTACGATCTATAGCTTAGATAGTAGAGTGTCAGTGTTAAATTTTGTATGTATGACAGTGGTATTGAGATTGAGTAGGAGGACCTTTTTTCTTTTCAAGAGAAACTCGTTGGAGTATCTAGGCATAAAATGATGTCTGCAACTTGGATCAAAACGGTTTGGAGAAACCATATATATACAAATGTGTTTGTGGAGGAAGTAAAATATTATTTTAAAGATGCATATTATAATTTCCGTGTTGACTCATAGAATTACCCTAAAAGCTAAATAAATAATGTTGAAAATTATTTTGTACCTGGGCGGAGAGGCTCAGTTGGTTGCATGTCCTGTAGTACACCAAAAGGTTATGGTTCTACTCCTGGTCAGGGCACATACCTAGGTTCCATCCCAAGTCAAGCACGTATGGGAGGCAACCAATCAATGTCTCTTTCTCTCTCCCTTCCCCTCTCTCTAAAATCAGTAAATGTATCCTCAGGTGAGGTTTTTTTTTTAAATAGAAAATTACTTTGTAAATTTCAAAACACTATACAAATAATAATTATTACTAAGTGAAGGTGGTATTACTAAGTACATGTACAGTAGTCCCTGTCTATATCATGGTTGACTTATCGTGGCCTCACTGTATCACAGAATTTTAAAAAATATTATATTTAATAATTTATTACAGATTTTTCGCTGTATCAGGAGATTTTGTGGTACTATATTTGTATGTCATTAAAGTTTAAGAGTCATTAGGTTTAAGAGTGTAGAATAAATTAAGGTTCCTACTTCACAGGGGTGTCTAGAATGTAATACCTGTGATAAGTGAGGGAATACTGTACTTTAAAGGATTGCTACTCAATGCGTAGCGAACAGGCCTGAAGCATCAGCAGAACCTGGGAGCTTGTAAGAAATGCAGAATCCCAGGCTTCACCCCTGACACATGGAATAAGAATCTTCATTTTAACAAGATTCCCAGTGATTTGGGTGCACATTAAAATTTGAGAAGCATTGCTTTAAAGCACCAGAGTGATTATTCTCTGCTAAGCACAGGAACTGGCATTCAGTGGTACTCAATAAGCATGTTAACAATATTTGAATGAGCTTTAGGTAGGAGAAAAAGCATAAAGAAAACCCCAGAGGTGAGAACAAGCCTGCTTGCTGTATCTGAAAAAGAGCAAGTAAAACCATTTGTCCAGTTTGAAGTCCTGATTCAGGTGTGTAGGGTCAGGATAGCAGCTTGACTTCCAGATGACAGGCATCTATCCTCGTAGAAGCAGCATTTTCAGGGAAATTGATCTCTGGATGGTATGCAGTGGGAGAAGTGGACAAACAGAATGTGTTTCCCTAGCCCAATAAATGTCTTCTTTCTAAGGGGAACTGAAGCTAATGGTGGGAGAACAATTGAAGGGGGGGAAAAAAATCCCTTTAGTAGAAACTGAACAGCAGAAAAAAAGGATCTTAAGGGTTCTTGTAATTGGGCCACCCAGTGCCCAATTGATAATGGCACTCTAATTTCTTACTCTCATTGCACTAAGATTTTAAGTCAAGGTGTTAAGCTCTCTCCTCACTGAGGTTGGGTTTTCAGCAAAAGCCCAGCTAACAGGATTCTAAGGAATCCTAGTAAATCAAGGATGGTTTTTTAATGCTCAGAGTTCATTCCCACGTAAGGGACCCTTTTAAAGCTATTAGGCAGTACCTGCTTCTGAGACCCCAGTCCTTTCCCGGGCTAAGTTTTAGATACTCATTTCACATTCCTTTCTAATAAATTCCTTTTTCACTCAAGTGGCTCAGAAGTGGCTTCTGTTGCTTGCAACCAGAGTCTTCACTAACACAATGAGGGTCCTGGGAAAATTCAGCCAGTTTTCCATTTTAGACCAGCAGCAAAAACTGAACTCTCACTGGGACTTCTCCAAAGGACCATTAACAAGTCTCTTGGTCATGTCTTGTCTCCCATCATTTACTTTCCACACAGCAACAAGAACAAACTTTGAAAAACATATGTTACTCTTTTGTTTAAAATTCTCCAGTGGCTGCCCATTTCATTTAGAGTAAAGTCCAAGTTCTAACCTTGGTCTGGCTCCCTCTCTTACTACTTTTCCAGGTGCTCTCCCCAATATGCTACAGCCATACTGGCTTTCTTTCCCATTCTAGAATATTCCAATTTCATTCTCCTGTTAGGATTTTAGACCACTGACTACTTTGTCTAGAATACTCTGAACCATAGCTTCCTCTTTCTCATCATTTAGGGCCTAGCACAAAGGTGCTCCCTCAGAGGGACCTTGGTTGACCACCCTAAGTCATTCTTCCTTTCAGTTACAACATATCTGATTTTATCTTCTTCATAGAATTCATCACTTTCTAAAACAGGTGTTAAACTATGGACCTATGGAGTATCTGACCTGCTGCTTGTTTTTATAAATAAAATTTTATTGGAACACAGCAACACCCATTTGTATGTCTGTGGCTAATTTGGCACTACAATGGCAGAGTCAAATAGCTGCAAGAGTCCTACAACACCTAAAAATTTACTATCTGGTCCTTGACACAAAATTTTGCCAAACCTGATTTAAAAAGCATACATATATTTAATTTTTTTTTTACTTCTTTCCTTGTCTCATGTTTCTTTTTCCCCATGAAAATATAAATTTCACAGAGGCACAGGCTTTGCCTGTTTTATCCACCACACCATCCCTAACACTTAGAACCATGCCTGGCACATAGTAGATGAATCAATAAACATTTATTAAAAGGAGGAAAAGGGACAAGGAGAGAAAGAAGACTCAGAAGAGACCAGTGTAGATTGTATAGCAAATTGAACATGGCCTTGATTTAGAATAAAAGCCAATTGGAAGTAAAAGAGATTGCAGTATGTTTGAGGAGCCAGTCAGAGAAGCCTGCTCTGGGAAGAGAATGAATTTTAAACCAGTGCCTCCTATTAAGGTCTAAAAGATTAGTCCCAGTGTGACTTCCATCCAAGATGGAGGCCTAGACTGACATGCTCCGTCTCCCTCCACAACTAAGAAGGAATACAACTACCACAAAACCAGAAATAACCAGAAGTTCCAGAAAATAAAGCTACATGTAAGTCCAATGTATGAAGTTATAAACAAGTGGTGCTCATCCAGAATGGTAGGAGGGGAGAAGCCAGGATGGAGAGGTCAAGTTGTGCTAGCAGTGGCAGCTGTAGTGACGACGGTGGGACGGTGGTAAGCACAGACACACATATTTAAAAAGAAGCAAGAAAAACCTGGGGAGTACCCCCAGCTACAGACCAGACCCATCATCTTGCGATTCCAATGGCAGGGAATGCAGACCCCCATTGCCTCAGACTGTGAAGGCCGGAGCAGGTGGAGATGGAGGAAGAAGCTCCCAGTCTCTCAGCGAAGAGTAAATGGCAAGAATCCATCTTGGACCCCCACCCCCACACACAAAATACTACAGCATAGTGAGAAGGGTCGCCCGGTAGTGACGAGTGCACAGGGCTCCACCCCCTATAGCATAGGAGGTGTGATAGCCCCACTGAGGAAACAAAGCTTAACACAAAACTGTCAGGATGGCAGAGACCCTGATAGAGGTCCCAGTGATGCAGCTGACCAGCCAGCAAATATCTGATCTAATGGATCAGAAGATAGGAAATCTTTCTGAGGCACAGTTCAGAGCTTTGGTTATAAGAAAGCTTACAGACCTTACAGCAGATCTTAAACGAGATGGGGAAGGAATGAAAGCTAGTCCTGCTGAAATTAACAAAAACACATACAAAACAAGTGGTGAGGGAAAGAAAACCAGGGATCAAATCAACAAATTGGAACACAGGGAAGGAACAAACAGTCAGCCAGTGCAGAGAGAGGAAATAAAAAGTGAAGAAAATGAGAAGAGGCTCAGAAATCTATGAAACAGCTATAAGCAGGCCAACATCTGAATCATAGGATTCCCAGAAGGTGAAGAAGAAAAACTAGAAATGGAAAAATTATGTGAAAAAATAATGAAGCAGAACTTACCTAACTTGGGGAAGGAAATAGACTTACAGGTCCAAGAAGCACAGAGAATTCCAAAACAACTGGACCTAGGGAGAACCACACCAAGACACATTATAATCAAAATGTCAAAAATTAAGGATAAAGAGAGAATCTTAAAAGCAGCAAGAGAGAAGAAGAGAATTATATACAAAGGGGTCTCAATAAGACTATCAGCTGATTTCTCAAAAGAAACTCTGCAGGCAGAAAGGGACTGACAAGAAATATTCAAAGTAATGAAAAGCAAAAATCTACAGCCACAATTACTCTATCCAGCGGAGCTGTCATTCAGAATAGAAGGGAAGAGAAAGTGCTTCCAGGACAAAGTAAAACTGAAGGAGTTCATCAGATCCAAACCACTGTTATATGAAATGTTAAAGGGACTTTTTTTAGGAGAAAGAGGATCAAAACTATGAACATTAAAATGAAAACTGCATCACAAGAACCAACAACAGAAGCTAGGGAATCAAAACAAAGGCAAACTAAGTAGACAATGAGAGTGGAAGAAGAATTATAGGTATGGGGATCATGTTGGGGGGAGGTCAGCTCGGAGGAGGAAGTGGGGAAAGGGAGGGAGATGGTACAGGAATTAAGAAGTGTAGTAGGAGGGAGTGGAGTAGATAGGAAGATGTTGAGAGGAACTATATGCACAACCAATGGGCATGGGGTAAGGAGGGGACAACTGGAGGGAAGTGGGAAGCAGAGGGAAAAGAAATTGGGACATCTGTAACAGCATAATCAATAAAGCATATTAAAAAAAAATGATTGGTCCCTTAGACTGGACTATGTTTCTATCTCTATAATCCCCACCTTGCATAGTTTGTGCACTCATCATCATCCCCTGCAGCTGATAATAAAGCAGGCATTGCTGTCCTTAAGAGAACTGGCCTGAGGGGCCCTGTGATCGTGATGGCTAACAAGGAGGAAAGGATGGTGTTTCCCAGGCTTCAGTCACAGAAAGAGCCCCAAGTCTTGGAATGGTGGTAAGCATTCAGCAGGGACACCCAAACTAACAGGCCTGCTCCCACCTCTAAGAAGGGAATATTTCCAGATTCTAAGGCCACCCTAGCAATGACCTCATCTTTCCAAATCAGAATCTCTGATTTTTAGAGTGATCATGGATTGCTTCTGAGAGTGAAGGGAGACAAGGGGACGGGTGGGTGGCTCTTGGTGGTGATGCTATAATTATGCCAAAACCACCGTGATAAACTGAGCTATTCCCAAAAACTTGGGACATATGATCACCTATGGAATAAAAACCAAAAAAGCAAAATACTTGCATATCACTCACTATGACCCAGGAATTATGCATCACATTACATATGATGCATAAAATCCTCACAATAACCCAATGAAGTAGGAACTATCATTATTCCCATTTTATAGATGGAGAAATTGAAGCACAGAGATAGACTTTGCTCTAGGACACACAACCAGTAAGTGTAGTCAGTATGCAAACTTAGGGCACCTAAGCGCAGAGTCAATGTTCCTGGCCGCCAGCCTGCACTGGAGGTGGCTGTACTGGGGACGCACAGGAACAGCTGCCCTCTGGAAGCTCCCAGTAGCAGAATCAGTTCTTTTCTCCTCTGTTGGTGTGCCCACTATCTGAACCCGGCCCTCCAGGCTCCCTTTCCCCTGCTCCCTTACATAAACACATGGCCAGAGGGGGAAAGTGTATGAGGGCAGAGTGCAGCTGGGCCAGAGGAACAGCCGAGCAGCCAGC
This sequence comes from Furipterus horrens, assembly GCF_987537825.1. Classification (NCBI taxonomy): domain Eukaryota; kingdom Metazoa; phylum Chordata; class Mammalia; order Chiroptera; family Furipteridae; genus Furipterus; species Furipterus horrens. The sequence continues at coordinate 36,532,623 of NW_028327178.1, forward strand.
TTGCTGAGACTAGGATGGAGAGGGCGGGAAGTTGGAAACCTGGAAAGACTGAGTAGAAAGGATAAAGTTTGGCTCTGGGTCTGAAAGCAATGCAGTGTTAGTTTCCTAAGGCTGCCACATTTAAGAAGGTGTAGTAAACTGAGTGGCTTAAACAACAACAGTTGTGGAGGCTGGCTGTCCAAGGTCAAGGTGTTGGCAAGGTTGATTCCTTCCAAGAGCTGTGAGGGAGAATCTGTTCCATGTCTCTGCTTTCCTCTGGTGGCTTGCTGGCCATCTTTGGCATTTCTTGGCCTGTAGAAATATTTCTCCAATCTCAGGTTCTATGTTTGAATGGTGTTCTCCCTATACCTATCTCTATGCCTGTCCAAATTTCCCTTTTTTATAATGATGTGGTCATCTGTGATCAGGGCCCACCCTAATGACCTCATCTTAACTTGATCATCTGCAAAGACTACTTCTAAATAAGGTCACGTGCACAGGTGCTTGGGGTTAAGACTTCAATATCTTTTAGGGGAATATGATTCAACCTGTAACAATTACTAAGAGCTTAGAGTCCAGTGGAGGTAGTTTGGGAAGAAGAATAGTTGGAAATAAGGAAGGAAGGCCTAGCAACAAACAATCTGGAGGCATTTGTTGCTGACCTGTGGGTGGTTGTGTTAAGCTGGCTTAAAGGCCAGAGACAGAGGGAGAGTCATGGGCCATAGCAGCCCACTGGCCCTAAAGGCGGATGAGAATAACCGACTCCCAACACCTCTTCCTGAGTCATTTTTCCATAACTTTCACCTCAGTCCCATGCAAAAAATAATTCACAACTCAGCACAATCTTCTTTTTAAAGATTACAAATGACTGTGTATGTCTAGAGTTTAATTTTATAACAGTTTTTATTCATGAATCACATTTCTGCAAAGACATTAATCCTCACTCATTACTAAGTGCACTGTCAGCTTGATAATTCACCAATGTGTTTTTGTGCATTATGTTAGAACAAATAAGCTTCTTAATAGGCTTAAATGACATTCATTCTTTAAAAATCTCTTACCTAAATAAAAGGAAAAGAGTGAGGGATTTGTAAGGCATATTCGATTACCTCTTTATTCTCTCCCTTGTTCTCTTGAAGCCTGATTCTACATATTGTGTTGAAATTAAGCATGTTGGTTACATAAGAAGGGAGCCCAAACTCAAGAGACCTCTAAGGATAAGGCCACATGGATCTTCTAGTTTCAAATGGCCACATTTGGATATTCGGTTTCCTATTTGTTGGTACCTTTGGAATTTTATTTCTAAAATAAATTCCCCAGCTTCCTCCTGCTGCATAACAAATACAGTGGTGGTCATCACTTCCAATCACTTACGAGATTTGTAGCTGGACAGTAAAGCATGTCCTTAGGTCTAGGCAAAAATAAAGGCAAGAAGCCTAGTTTTCCATTTTTACGAGGCCAGTCTAATCAGTAATCTTTCTGTTTTCCTCCTTTGCTTTTATATTTAGTAATGTTTTAAAGCTTACCTTGGTCTGATATGAAATGTATTTTCTTCTAGTAGATTATACTATGTAATGAATAATCATAGGTGTATACAAATATATTCTATTAAAAGGATGCTTATTTTGGGGATATCTTTTAAGAGCAAAAAAAAAAAAAATTGAAAATAGCCTAAATATCCAACAATATAAGAATTAAGAAATATGATGAGGTACTAACTAATGATTTAATATTATTGCAATTTATAATAGGTGGGGAAAAGTTTAAAATCATATATAGATCATAATCTTTCTTTTATAAAAAGTGATATATCTGACTATATGTATTTATAGCGAAATTATAATGGTGTTTAGTGCTTGGAATTCATGCCATTTTTATTTTCTTCTTTTGCTTTTCTGGATTTTACAATTAGAATACAAAAATAGTGATAAACTTAAAAGAACAACAACCACATGAGGGAAATCTTCATATGTACACTGGTTTCCTCCCTCTGAAATGAACTCTGCACTGATTCCTCCATCCCACTATGCTCCTGCCCATCTGAAATCCTTCAGCAAACTAGAGAGACTAGCACATACGCTGACTCAGAGATGGTTTTGTAGCAAATCAGTTAGAGTAAAAGCATTTGTCAAAGGAAGAGCTAAGAAGCAGGACATCTTCTAGGATCTTATCAACAGGAGTCCTTGGATTTTTATTTACTGCTCTCAATTTCTTGATTCAGTATCCTTCTTTTTTACTGTCTGTGTTTATTAAGTTTTAGAAAAAGGCAATCTGATTAGTCCTTGGCCATGCAATGGATTGACTACACCTGTGTTGGTACTCAACCTGGTCCATCTGCTGTGGCTGGCTGGGTGGGATGAAAGAAACATTATTTTGGGGTCAGCAAATTAGGAAGGCCTGCTATTTCTGGGGAAGACAATACTTTGACTTTTTAATCCCAGTTAAGATAGAAATTTTAGGAAAGCAAGAAATAAACCAATGCAATGCATATGCCCTATGTTCCCTCTCAATTGCAACCTCCAAACAATATATAGGTATTACCCTACTGCTTTTTGATCTTCTGCCTGAATAAGAGAATTTTCGTTGGTCCTTAGACTTGGGGCATTGCTTATTCAATGGCTAGGAGTAGATCAGCAAGCGTCTACGTTGGCGTTAGAGCTGAGTTTCTATATTCTTATTGCTATACTACCATTTCAACAACAACAAAAGACTGTTATTCTTTTTTATTTATTTTGAGACTGTTATTTTTCTTTATATGATCTTCTTAAGAGCAAGATTCTGAGATCATGTAGAATTGAATTACAGTCTCTCCCACAGTGAAATCCCATTATAATATTCTTTTCCTTTTATTCTGGATATAAAGAGACACGTTTCTCTCCCAATACATTAGAGAATCATACCAAAAAATCACACAGAAATAAAAAGCAGGTCTCAAAAAAGGATTTTCACATATTCATCTTTCTCCATTAGTATAGAAAATCAGAGGTGTTTCAGGAAGGCAGCCACCTTAAGCTCTTTTATTTAAAAGCACTGACCACTGAGCTATTCCTGCAAGAAGAAATGTTTGCTCCATATCTGATTTCCATAGAATCTGAAGTCCTTTGGATTTCCCTGAGGGTCTCCTCATAACCACAAGGAGTTCCCTTTCAAGACTAGGAGTGTCAACGGGGACAGGTTCAGCTAAGAGAAGTTGCTCACTTTCCTCCTTTCCTGGCAGGTGCAGCCAATGTCAGCATCTCTACTCCTTTCATAACTGACAGTTATAAAACATCATATAACATTTAATTATATTTTGTCTTGTATTGCTCTTGAAAAGATTGGCAAGACATTTAATATCTACTAGATATTTTTAGCACCTGTGGCAGAAATTATGTCATTCCATTTAAGGAAAAAAATATTCCTGTAGGCTTCTTACAGAGTTCTGGACACATAGCTGGTCCCCAAATAAGATATCAGTGAAATTTAGCTCTATATCAACAGGTTAAAGTTGTTATGTTATTAAGCAGCATTAAATACAAATAAGGATGTATCTTTCAACTTTTCAAGAACTATTATGTCTACCACTTGGCCAAAAACAAAGTTTTTCATAACTTGAACAATCCAAGACAACCCATTTTCTATTTAGTAATATATACACTTGTTGCAGAATTGAGTCCCCCAACAATTCTTTATTTAGACAAAATAAACAAGTAAAAATCAACAACAACAAGCCAACTTTTAGCAAACCATCTCTTAACTCACTGTAGTTTACAAGAACTGCAAAGAAACAAAAACATTGACATTAAACAACAATGCTTTCTTGGTTGACAAGGAAATGCTTACTGACCACTGGCAGTCTAGACCCTGCCTGACACAGATCTTTGATTTCATTTTCAGTGGTAGAGAACCACTTCAGAATCCCCAGCATGGCCAACAACTTTGTCCATCAGCTCTACTGAAATAACAAAGTATTTCCGAAGGCAGGACTTTCCTCAAATTCAGGGTCTAGTTTCATAAACAATAACTGATCTTAAAAAAGTCACTTGCAATATTTGGGTCTTACCTTCCCAAAATGTAAATAGAGGTATTCAATTGTAATATGTCATTATGCCTGCAATATAGGCAATACAACCATTCAAAGATTAATAATAGAATTGCTGCAAGGATTAAACAATATAATGTAAATACATTTGTAAATTGTGAAATGCAATGTATTGTTAACAATTTAGTAACATATCATTATGTTAGTTATTTTCTCATAGAGAAGAAGTAGATACAGCCATCTCAAAGCTCTCTTGCTCATTGAGAACAGTCATTCAGCTATTTCCATTAGAAGATAAATTTATGGCATAGGATATTATTAGTGAAATGCAGCTACTAGAATATATCCTTTTGTTCTGAAAACAACTGTCTCTGATAAGTACCATCATTTATCACTGTTTTATAGATCAGGAAACTGAGGTCACACCGCTGGCAAGTGATATAGTTAAGAATTATGCCTTTCTGTAGTGCCAAAGCCCTAATCTGTGATCTTAAACACAAACAAGCTTGACGGCAAATTGTGACTGTGACTGAATGATTGAGAAATGCCAGTCCTGAAACAAATACTTAGGAAAAGTTACCAGTGCAAATTGGGATTAGAAAGGAATAGTTCTTTTCCCTTCTGGATGTTTACACTGGTGGTTCATTCATTCATGGGCAGCAAAACACAGGAAATCTATGTCGTGAATTGTTGGGATCTAAGGGAGCCCATGATTGACTCATGTGTTGTTTCTGTACTATGCTTGCCAATTATATTTTTAAACAGCAGCTACTGTTATATACTTCTTTCTCTCTCAGGAGTTCACAAACAAGTTTTTAATTTTAAGGTCAAAGTGGAGGTCACTCTCAAGGTATGGGAAATTCCATTCCCATGGCTGTGTCTGGACACAATTTCTTTCTCCCGCAGGCATTCTGGAATGTAGGATCACAGGCAGGACAGGCAAAGCAAGACACAGAACAAGGCTGCAGCAATGTGCTCAGTGGGGAACATTTTTCTGCTCTTTCAATTCTAAAATGGGAAAATGGAAAATCTGGAAAATAAAATTTCATGGAAAATGCTGTCTACAAATGTTTGGGAGTAGAAAGGAGAATCTCACTTTCACTTACAAAATTAGCTCTTTATTTCCTCAGATCTTATTAAATATATTATAACCTTTCATCAGCAAGTAGTCAGGGGAGAATTGGAATGACACTCATCCCAGACAAAGGCACTAAGACACCTGGTTTCTCCAGATTTATTAGCTCGGCTAATATTGATGAAGAGGAAATTAATCCAGATTATTGATAGCTTGATAATAATGATGGCAGCATGAAAGTAACCTGAGTAGCTTGTGAAAAGATCTGGAGGTATCTTAAAACTTTCTAATTTCCTGGAATATATAAGGACCTATCAATACCACCCAATCTGCATTGTGACTCTTATGAAGCAACTCTCTTGACTTATGCTTGACAGAGTGTCCATTTGAGGAGCAGCCAGGTACCTAGGCAGATCTAATACCCTAATCAAGGCTTGTACTCTAAATACAGACTTATTTTAATACCCATGATACCTAGTATTAGACCACTCTCTCTCTCTTTGCTTCCTTTCTGAATAGAGGTTAACCATATAAAATGTTTGTTATTTGTTAAGGCATTTAGCCTTAGTAAATCGCTCTCCTGATTTTTGCTTTAGGTCCACAAACCTGTGGTGTGATGTCTCACATGGACTTGACTAAGTAATTTTAAAAATCAATGTTGCTGAAATCTGACACAGGTTAAAAGAAAAAAAAAAAAAAAAAAAAAAACAGCAGTCAGCGTTTTCTTTGTGAAATCCCAGCCAGTTCCAATCTGTATAAGCGCGTGGTAAATTACCCACCTGTTTTCACTTACATGACATTAAAAAACACTTATACATCATTATGTTTTTGTATCATATTAGTGAAAATGAATGCTAACACAATATGAGATAAACAATGCTAATGAGATAGAAGGTTGTACCTGTATTGCCCTGATAGGATTACTGTGGCCCTGATCCTTTGGTCATTTTACGGAACTCTTTGGACCTTGTTGTCTGAAAAAAATCAGAATGAGACCTCTGCTGCCGGCACTGACTATTTCTCCATACACTTGGACTACTTCTCAGCAAAATTAGCCTAAATCAGCAAGACTCTGAGACTTTCTGTACTCGATAGAAATTAGGTTGATATTTTTCTTGTGCTCAGTGTGGAAATACAATTACTATGAACACTTTTGGCCCTTTTGGTTTTGAAAGTATAATCAGTATGTGGCTAGAATATTTATTTCTAATGGCAGTAGTTTTCACTTAGGCTTACAAAATACTCTGTAAATCATTCTCAGTTTGGGATCATCTTCAGAAAGACTAATGACAGGCCACATTGCAACTTCAATAGTAACTGTCAGCTGCACAAACAATTTATACTTTTCTAAGAGAAAATTAGTACAATTACTGAAAAAAAAACACCTCACTTTGTTTAATCTGCTTCATATTTACCAAAATGTTTCGGGTACATCTCTAGTCCCACCATCCCCCTCACTCACCAAACCCTACGAAAAGATAATAAGAGGACCATGAGAGTTTAGTTTCAATAAGCTCTGTTTAAACAAGTGCTTTGGTATGTTTATCCAATGTTTGAGAAGGTTGCAGGAAGCATGGGTGACTGATCATGGAATATGGTGCCCTGTCTCATAGCTTAGATTCCACCAGATGGCTGGGAAGGGGTCCACCGGCAGTAGAGAGAGTGGGAGGGCTCTGGCAGACAGTCTGCCTCCTTGCAAGATTTTTTTTTTTAAGGAAAGTCTCCATCACATTTTCTTCATTGATGAATCTCAATTATTTATTACATTCCAGGTACAGAGTAACAGCTCAAGATATTTTGGAATATCTTCATGTCATTTCTTACTAACTTTAGACTCAACATCTCCAGGAGCCAGCTCTCTGCGAATGAGAAGAAAGCACCTGAAGGTTGTAAGCCTTCATATGGTTGCTCATGCATTTATTATAGCATTTACCTTATTCTGCCTCATATTGTATACTTTTATTTATCTCTCTCCCCAGTTAGACTGAAAATACCTTGGTTATACTATTCAGAGTTCTCTACAAAAGGAAGGTCAGTGTTGGGTACCCACTAAATATTGGTTGTTGTTGACTGCTGATTCACTGAAAACAAAATAAAACAGCGCGTGACTTGTGATCATGCAAAGCTGAGTCTTAACAGACTGTCTCATCAAGAGGACAGAAGTAAGATATTTATGAGGTTTTACAGGTTAGGAGGAGGTACTTGGGAGGTAATATTGGCTGGGGAGGGTGACCAGTTTGGTGTTGGGTAGGCTTGGTGACAATGCAGGGCTAGTAGACACAGCAAAGCAACGGTTTTGAAGAGAGTCTAGAGTGCAGATTTCTTTGGTGAGCCCTAAGACTAGGATACATACTCTAACAAGGGCTAGTTGTGTAGGCTATTAGTTTAGTGTTTGGAAAACAGGATTTGTGGGACATTTCTGAAGCAAACAAACTTATTTGCAACTTCATCTTCTTGGGCAAGAGTTTCCGGCAACAGAACATCAGACAGTGGGATAGTAAAGTCAGTGAGCTGTACATCTACAGATGGTTTAAGCTATCAGTATATGATGGAAGTTTACATGCAAAATTAAGTTTTTCTCCCCCCTCTACAACTTTAAATATTCCAGTTCCACCTAGCTCCTTAACAGAGGAAAAATAAGCAAAGATCATAGTGGTAGTCAAAAGGAGGTACTCCATTTCTCTAAACTTAGATTTAAAAAAGGAGAAGTGAAGACCATCAGCTAATAGCACTCCTTGACACTGAGTGGTGATTGCTTCCTGGAAGGGTCTCTGAGCAACTGTCTCATCTGCCACACAAGGGATGGCTGGGCTGTAGCATATATGCTCTGAATGTGAGGGGAAATGGAGTCATCTCTCAAAATAAAAGAAATGAGTTCCTTTTTTGTATAAATATGGTGAAGGAAGAAATGAAGGCAAAAACTTAAATGTACTTCAGAATGAACAAGCAAGAGTTTTACCTTTCTCTTTTGGTGTTATGAATTAATTTTCCATAATAAAGAGAAATGAGAAACTCTTATTTTAATTGATGAAACTCTTCTTGCCATCCTTCTATGTTGGGTAGATGCTTATGATTTAACACCGTTGGCAAAAGATTGTTATTATTCATTCTGCTAATTTGAGAGATAGGAGAAGGGAAGAGAGCCATCAGGGGTGGAATTAATATTTCTTACTAGGAACTTCACATACTTGGTTAATTTATCATATCAATACTCTAGATTACATACTATGAACTCCATTATCTAGATAAAAAAATGAGAGTCAAAAACGTTAAAATATCTTTCCATTTTCTTCAGAAGATTAAATCTGAAAGCAGCTATTCCTCTATGATCATATAACACCCTGCTTATTTCTAGTTCAGCATTTGGCATATTATATTAAAATTATTTATGTGCTTTTTCATCCAAGATAGATAGGGAGCTTCTTGTAGCAATGACTGTCTCCCCACTACCTAATATGTCTGACATATAGTAATTGCTCAAGAAATAGTTTTTTAAAAAAATTATAGGTCACAAGCTAAAAGGTGACTAAGCTAAAATTTGACCTCAGAATTTTATGTTAGAAAGCTACTGATCCTTTTTCTGCTACAGTGGTTTCTGTGGGCATATTTTTCCATAGGTATGCACATAGAGTGTGTATACACACACATTCACATAGATGCATATATAGATATATATGGGAATCAGAAATGGCAGATTCCAGATTTTGTGGCAAAATCAGGGGCAAGTGACTTCAGCATTTGTTGATTGTGGCTTTACCTTCCCATTCCCAAACACAGGCTTTGCCCATCGATGTCATGGACACTGGAGTCTGTATGTGGAAAAGAGCAGCCTTCTTTGCCTCAGCTTATAGAGAAATGGGCTGAGGATGGAGGAGGGACTAGCAGGTGCATGAACAACCACTTCTGAAGTTTGCCTCCTGGTTGTCATTCTTGCACATTTGAGCTGCCCATAAGCTCTCAGGCAGGCTAAGCTAAGATAGCTTAATTACAGAGGTTGTTGTTTACTGGGGTCCCAGCTGAATCCATCAAACTAACTTCACTTTAACCTAAGCCAGATTTGTTTATGAAGCGTATTTATTGAGTGTTTCCCCCTTTGGCTGTGTGTGTTTTCATTTAGGTATATATATTTACCTATTTGAAAAGCAGCTACGTCCTGACACATTTTATATTTTTTAAAGTAATATTGCTTGTAACATAATTTTGGGGAAAAATACACATTCGATCCAAACAAACAAACAACAGGAAAAAGGTCTTTGAATTTAGAATAATGGATACCTGCAAGGCAGCAACTTGTTTGAGAGATTTTATTCAAGTAACTTATAACTATCAGTAGAAACCCCCAGGGATTCACGGCTGTTTTTGCAGAAGCTGTTTGCAGTGGAATAAACAGACAAGTGCTCTATATATCATTTTAAGTAAGACAAATAAAGCTCTGTTTCCACCTTACAACGATGTCATTGTCAGTTATATAAGAATAATTCTGTGTGACTTTTTATGAATTCTTCCCCTGTGCAGAAATACAATGGCCTAATTTTCCACTCCCTGTATTATAAATAAATGGCCTTTTTCAGCAATCTCAGGTCCACCAAACTATCATCTTGAGCAAAGAGCATCTTTCCTGCTACTAAGTGCTCACCAGTGGAAAGTAAAAGCAGTTGTCTACCTCTGGGCAGATAGGGTTCTTCCATCTTGTTACCTGCTCATCTCTCCTCCTCAGTCAATGGCAGCACCACACCCTTCTGACCCAGTTCCCAGGCAACCATTACTCCCCTTTCTGTCGCTATCAATTATTTTCCATTGTTTAGACTTTTACATGAGTAGAATTACACAGTAGATATTCTTTTGTGGTCTACCTTCTTTCATCAAATGTAATTATTTTGAGATCCATCCATGTCATAATGTATTTATTCCCTTTCATTTCTGAGTAGTATTCCACTCTATGGATATAGCAGAGTGTTTTTATACATTCGCATCCTGGTGGGTATTTGAACTGTTTCCAGATTTTAGTTATTACAAATAAAAATTCTATGAACATTTGTATATAAGTCTTTGCATAGACATATGCTTTCATTTCTCTCAGGTAATTACCTTATAGTGAAATAGCTGGATCAGATGATAAGTATGCATTTAACTTTTTAAGAAATTGCCAAAATAATTTTAAAACTGGTCGTACCATTTTACATTCCTACCAGTAGTGTATGAGAGTTTCAATTACTCTGTATCCTTGCCAATAACCAGTATGGTCATTCATCTTAATTTTAGTCATTCTAAGAGCTGTGTCATGGTCTTCATTGTGGTTTTAATTTGCATTTTGCTAATTACTAATGATATTGAGCATTTTTTCTTGTGATTATTTGACACCCATATATATTATTTGGTAAGATGTCTATTTTAACCTTTCTCTGTATTTTTATTGGACTTTCGCCCTTGTTCTTTAATTTTAAAAGTTCTCTGTATATTCTGAATACTAGTTCCTTATCAGATACATGATTTGCAAATATTTTCCCCCAGTCTTTGGTTTATTTTTTATTCCCTTAACAAAAAATGGGAATTTTTTATTTTGATGAAAAATAATTTATAAATGTTTTTATTGCTCATGTTTTTGTCTAAAGAATCTGCTTAACCCTAGGTCACAAAGCTTTTCTCCTATATTTTCTAGAAGTTTCATAGTTTTAGGTTCCTACTGTTAGGTCTATGATCCATTTGAATTGGTTTTTGCATATAATGCAAGATAGGAATTTTTTTTTTATTTTTTGCATATTGCTACCCAATTGTTCCATACCAGTTGTTGAACAGACTATCCTTTCCTTGTTAACTTTCCTTTGCATTTTTGTTGGAAATCAGTTATCCATATATGTATGGGTCTATTTTTGAACTCTTTATTCTATCCCATTGATCTGTCTCTCATCAAACTGTCTTGATTACTGCAGCTTTATAGTAAATCTTGCAAGTGGGTAGTAGTCCTCCAACTTGATTCATTTTCAAAATTGTTATAACTGTTTTCATATAAATTTAAGAATCAGTGTGCAATTTCTACTAAAAATTCTGTTGGTATTTTGTTTGGGATTGCACTGAACATGTAGATCAATTTAAGGTAAATTGATATCTTAAAAATATTGAGTCTTCCAATCCAAGCACAATATATATTTTCATTTTTTAGACCTTTAAATTTCCTCAGCATTCTTTCTTAGTTTTTAGTCTTTTCATCTTTTGACATAGTGCTTCTTAAATATTTTGTGATGCTATTGTAAATAACAGCTTCAATTGTTTGTTTCTAATATATAAAAATATAATTGATTTTTATATATTCATATTTTATACTTTAACCTAGCTAAGCTCAATTACTAGTTCAGCAGCATTTTTGTAAATCTTATTGGATTTCTTCACATAACCAATCATGTTCTTTGAGAATAAAGAGAGTTTGATTCTTTCTCTGTAATATAGGAGTCTCTTATTTCTTTTTAATTCGTTGTTTGAAATATCCAGAACCTCCATTAGAATGTTGTCTAGAGGAGGTTAGAGCAGACATTATGATCATGTTTGTGATTTTAAAGAAAGAGCATTTAGTCTTCAACTAGTAAGCATAATTTAGATGTAGGTTAATAAAATCCTTCTATTCTTAGTTTGCTGAAGGTTTTTTTTAAGACAGAAATTAATGAATATGTGTTTCTTTTTTAATAGGGTAACTTACATTGATTTGTTTTCAAATCTTAAACCAATCCTACATTGCTTGGATAAACCCATTTGGTAAGATGTACTATCATTTTTACATTTTGTTAGGTTGCATTTGTTAAAATTAATATTCATGAGGGATATCAATATGTATGTTCTTTTCTTATATCTTTGTCTAGTTTTGTTATCAGAATAAAGCTAGTCTCATCAATGAGTTGAGAAATATCCTTTTAAATTTTATGAAAAAAAAATTGGCATTATTTCTATCTTCAGTGTTTGGTAGAATCCACTAGTTAACCCACCCGGATCTGGGTTTTTTTTTGTGTGTGGAAGATTTAAATAACAATTATACTTTCTTTAATAGTTAAATGGCTATTCAGATTATTTTTTTAAAGTATATTGTATTGATTATGTTGTTACAGTAGTTCCAATCTTTCCCCTTTTCTCCCCTCTGCCCAGTACCCTCCTTCCCTCCAGCAATCCCACCCTCCTTAGTTCATGTCCCTGGGTCATGCTATATAAGTTCTTTGGCTTCACCCTTCTTTATATTATTCTTAACTTCCCCCTATCTATTTTATACCAACTGATTATGCTTCTTAGTCCCTGTACCATTTCCCCATTCCTCCTCCTTCTCCGTCCCAGCTGATAACCCTCCAAATGATCCCCATACCTATAATTCTGTTCCTATTCTGGTTTGCTTAGTTGGATTTTGTTTTTATTTTTTAGATTCAGTTGTTGGTAGTTGTGAGTTTGTTGTCATTTTAGTGTTCATAGTTTTGATCTTCTTTTTCTTAAGTAAGTCCCTTTGACATTTCATATAATAATGACATGGTGATGATGAACTTCTTTAGCTTTACCTTGTCTGGGAAGTACTTCATCTGTGCTTCCATTCTAAATGATAGGTTTGCTGGATACAGTAATCTTGGTTGCACATCCTTGCTTTTCATCACATTGAATACTTCTTGCTGTTCCCTTCTTGCCTGCAAAATTTCTTTTGAAAAATAAGCTGACAGTCTTATGGAAACTCCTTTGTAGATAACTCTCTGTTTTTCTCTTGCTGCTTTTAAGATTCTCTCTTTATTTTGAACCTTTGGCATTTTAATTATGATGTGTCTCAGTGTGGTCCTCTTTGAGTCTAGCTTGTTTGGGACTCTGCGTCCTAGGTTTGTATGTCTATTTCCTTATGTTCCAAATCATTTATTTGAACCTGTTTCCTTCACTTCACCATTGGTTTTGTGTGGATTTTCCTTCATTTCATTTAGCATAGTCTTCACTTCTTCCCTTCTGCATTTGCCATACTTAAGCATTTCTGTCAAGTCTGTCATCATCTTTATCACCAGTGTTTTGAATTTTGCATCTATTAGGTTGGCTGTCTCCTTGTCTGTTAGGTTGGCTATCTCCTCATCACTTAGTTCTCCTACTGGAACCTTAACCTGTTCTCTCGTTTGGGCCATACTTCTCTGTCTCCTCATCTTGACAGGCTCCTGTGTTTATTTGCCTCTGTGTCTTAGGTAGAGCTGTCGCCCCTGTTACATTGTAAGGGGCGGAGCCTTAGCTGTTCATCAGTACAGGGCAACCCATTTCACCATATTCTAGTGCTGTATGTGGGGAAGGGGTCTGAGAGGGAACAATGCCACTTGCTCAGCACTCACCCTTTTTCCAGGCACCTCTCCCACTTCTGCGCTGGACTGGCGCCCCTCTAGCTGCTGCCCTGGCCATTGTTCCCAGAGTGAGTGGGTCTGAGGACATTCTAGGACCATGGCGGCCCTTTAAACAAGAGGACTTTGCTGAGACAGGAAGTTTCTGCCTCCACCCCAACTCCCACTGGTCTGCACAGTCAGAAGTAATGAGGCTTGATTTTCCCCAGTGCTGGGACCATAGGCTGCGAGGCCCAGTGAGGAGCTGGGAACGCTCCCCAGGTGTTCCTCCTGGCTTCCTAAAACCTGTGACTGTGCTTTCAGCTGACCCGCTGCTGCCACTGCTGCTGCTGCCACCACACTGCATCCTCTCCACCCTGGCTCCGCCCCTCCTACCTGTCCAGGTGAGTATTTCTTCTCCATATCTTTGTTTGCTGGACTTACATGCAGTTTGACCCTCTGGAACTTCTGGTTGTCTCTAGTTTTGAGGCAGTTGCATTCCCTCTTAGTTGTGGAGAGAGATGCAGCATGTTTGACTATGGTTCTTATGCTGTACTTTATATCCCCATAACTATTCTGTAACTGCCACTTTGTGCTTCTTCATCCCTTCACCTTTTTTACCCATCACCCACATACAGCACTACAATGTGGTGAAATGGGTTGCCCTGTACTGATGAACAGCTAAGGCTCTGCCCCTTACAATGTAACAGGGGCGACAGCTCTATCTAAGACACAGAGGCAAACAAACACAGGAGCCTGTCAAGTTGAAGAGACAGAGAAGTATGGCCCAAACGAGAGAACAGATCAAGGTTCCAGTGGGAGAACTAAGTGATGAGGAGATAGCCAACCTAACAGATGCAAAATTCAAAACACTGGTGATAAAGATGATGACAGACTTGACAGAAATGCTTAAGTATGGCAAATGCAGAAGGGAAGAAGTGAAGACTATGCTAAATGAAATGAAGGAAAATCTACACAAAACCAATGGTGAAGAGAAGGAAACAGGTTCAAATAAATGATTTGGAACATAAGGAAATAGACATACAAACCTAGGACGCAGAGTCCCAAACAAGCTAGACTCGAAGAGGACCACGCCGAGACACATCATAATTAAAATGCCAAAGGTTCAAAATAAAGAGAGAATCTTAAAAGCAGCAAGAGAAAAACAGAGAGTTATCTACAAAGGAGTTCCCATAAGACTGTCAGCTTATTTTTCAAAAGAAATTTTGCAGGCAAGAAGGGAACAGCAAGAAGTATTCAATGTGATGAAAAGCAAGGATGTGCAACCAAGATTACTGTATCCAGCAAACCTATCATTTAGAATGGAAACATTCTAGGATAAAGCTATCCCTCCAGCTCTTGCTCTGATACCAGACAGTTCAGTTCCTCTGGATATGTTCCTGGTGTCTTTTTAGCTGCTGCCCCAGTACTGGAACGCAGAGACAGTGAGTCAAAGTAAGTCTGTGCCTGGGCCCATTAAGAGAAATTTCTGAGACTACAGAAGCCCTCCATCTCACTCAGCCAAAATACCCACTTTTTTTTTTTAAGCCACAAGTTGTGTGGACTTCTTTTCTTCATTCTGAAACCCTGGGTTGGGAGACCTGGTGTGGGGCTAGAATGTCTTGCTTCTCATAGGAGATTTCTGCAACCAAGATATCCCTCCCAATTTTTACCCTATACATGGGTGTGCGACCAGATTGTTCAGGTCTGTGCCCCCTCCTACCAGTCTCCACATTATTTCTTCTTTATATTCTTAGTTATAGAACTTCTGTTCACCTAGATTTCAGACATTCTGAATGACAGTTTTTCATAGTTTACTTGTAATTTTGATGTGGTTGTGGAATGATTCAGGTACCACATTTACATATGCCACCATCTTGACTAGATCCCCATTTAATATATTTTTATTCCCACCCATTGTACTTTTCATAGTAGATGTTAGATTTGATTTTTTAAATATATATTTACTGTCTCTACCTAACTTTTTGAATATGTGGGACACAGCTATAGAAACTGCTTTAATTGTTCTTGTCTTCAAATTCCAACATCCCTCTCAGTTTTTGTCTCTGTCAATCTGAATTGGTTGATTTATCGCTTCATTCTGCTCATATTTGCTTCTTTGCATGCCTGGAAATTTTCTTTTGGATGCTAGATATTGTGAATTTTACTTTTTTTTAGTAATAAATATTCCTGAATTCTTATAAATATTTTTTATCTATGTTCTGGGATTCAGTTTAGTTGCTTGGAAACAAGTAATCCTCTCAGGTCTTGATTTTAAGATTTGTTAGGTAAGGCCAGAGTTGTGCATAGTCTTGGGCTAGCTATTCCTCACTACTGAGGCAAGACCATTCTCAGTACTTTACTCAATGCCTCCTGAATCTTCAATTTTCCAGCCTGGCTAGTACATTAAGGCATCATTTACATTCCTATATGAGCTATGGGCATTGTTACCTCTATTCCTTTCAAGTTATTTTCCCCTTGCTACCATTAGTTTCCTTATATGCATGTTCTTATCAATACTCAGCTTAATATTCAAGGGAGATCCTCTATAGGTGACCAGACACCTCTCTCTGTTCAGCTCTCTCCTCTTTGTTACTCTGTCTTTTATACTTGGAATTCTTTGGTTGTCCTGGACTTTCAGCTGCATCTTTTCAATTCAGGGACTCTGCTGGCCTCCACCACAGTTCCTTCTCTTTGCACTATGGCCTGAAGACTCTCTCAAGGCAGTAATCTGGGGGTATCTCAGAGCTCACTTTGTTTGCCAACTCTCAAGGACAGTATTTTAATGTACAGTGTTTTCAAGCTAACATTTAATACAATTTGTCCCTGTTTTTGTTGTTTCAGGGTAGGGTTACTCTGGTCCTATGTTTCTCTTTTTTCTTTTGCTATTTTTTCCTTTCCAAATGTGTATGAGAAGAGAAAAACCTTAGCAATGTAGCAATTACACAATCCTACTCAATATTCTGTCTAATGGTTAAGTGGTGTCATTTAAGTTTATATGTGATTTTTAATTTTATTTTGGTGATTTCACAGAAGCAATACACATCCTTTGCTCAACAAGAATAGTCATATCCCACACATAGCATTTTATATATATTGGCATTTACATGTAGCATATTTTAGAAGTAGTAAACAGAATAATATTTGCAGTAGAGTATCTAGAATAGATTTAAACTAATTTTTCCTGATAATTTTTTATACTTTGGAGGTCTTTGTATTAAAACATTGTTTCTAAAATTAAAATTGCCATATTTGTGGCAAGCTCTTTCTGAAGAAAATTTACTCACCTATTCTCATACTAGTGATTCAAAATTTTTATTAAGACAATTTTTAACATGAAAAGTTAGAAATCTCTTCCATCAGTGTAACTTAGCTATCTTACATATTGAGATCTCAGGTTTCAACAGAACATTTGATGAAGGAAATATACAGTTACATAGCAGTACCTTCAATGTAGTGGAAGCCTCCTGTGTATTTGAGTTTCAAGGTGTCTTTTCCCGAACAATTACATTTTAAGAAATTAGAATTTCTGATTTTGTATGGCTTATCATTAAGAAGGAGATTGGTCTACTAATGAATTCTACCTGTATGGAAAAGGCATATGTGTCTCTTCCCATTCAAAAGACCAGTTTAAATAATGTCATTTGATAAATCTACCTCAAAATTGATTTGAAGCCTGTATATAAATTTATGCTTATTATTTCTATGTTATATTTTATAATAACTCTTTAATTCTGGGGTCTAAATTTTTAAGTTTCTCATAGTCTATAAAACCTTTTTCTGTATTTCTTCTTGTACATTGTATAGACACAACAATAAAGGCATTATAAATAATTTTGTAAGACATAAAGTTAATCTATCTTATATCAGAGAAAAATTTGAAAATGCATAACAAATATAGAAAAAAAGAGAAAACTGCTAATTTCTTTGCAAATCCAGATTCAACCACTGCTTAAAACCTATTTTGGAGTGGATCTTGAAAATATACAGGGTGTGTTTGCTAACCTGCCTTTCACTGATATTAGTGACCATTTGAGGAAGAAAGCTGGACTTTAGTGGTCATGATTGGCTTACATACTAAAATAGAAGAAACAAGCATTGACTGTTATGACCCAGAATTTAAAATCCAAGCCACACCTTGGAAGAGAAGGGGAAGAAACTAATAAATTAACTTAAAAAAAGATTTATCTCAAGTGGTGCCATTGCATCCTGTAAGTCCATATTGGCTTTCTCCTCAGTTGTCACCCATCTTTCACCTGTTTAGTAGTCCTGAGGAGATGTGAAACATTAACCTGAAACCTCAGAGGCTCCTGCCAAACAAGTGACATTGGACAAAATGGTGGTCTTATAGCAAATGGGCCATCTACATGGACCTGGAATAAGAGACATACAGAGTTTGTTTTGACATTTGATATTGTTTCTAACCAACCATTCACAAACCTCATGACTGCAATGATCTCTGCTATTTTTCTTATTGTCAACTTTGTACTGACACAAGAAAAGAAAAAGGAAGGAAGGAAGGAAGGAAGGAAAGAAGGGATGGAGGATTAGCTTTGCTGTTATATCTAGAGAGGCAAAGAGAAAATGAGGAAGTATTAAGCAAATTAACAGAGAACCTTGCCTGGGGTGGTGGCCTTCAGTGGATTGGAAGTTATTTGTACGCGCTTTTGTTTCTTTCTTCACATATAAGTAGCAAATAGTATGTGACTATACCTTAGTATGTATAAAATTATTATTAAAAAGTGATATGGTACCTAAAATACTTTATAGATTTAAAGACTTTACAAATATAAAGCCTTGAGTCCACTGACTCAATATACCTTATTCACCTTGTCTGTTTTAAAAATCCTAGGATTTGAAATCAGTGAAATAATACAAAAGTTAAATAAATGTTTAAAACAGTCATTTCTTACCTCAAGTGAATTGTTTGTTTGTGAGTGTCCCAGGGAATGACAATGTGAAAACAGATCTTATTCTAGACTGATTTGTTTCTATCACCCAACAAGCCCCTCAGTTACTTCTTGCCACCATTGACTATGATATTAAATTTGGGTCAATAAATCCATATAGTAATTTTGTCTGAAGTAATCACAAAATGTAAACCCAACTACCTACCCATATCTAATATGACATTTTATTTTATCTTATGAATATTATAATCTATAACATGTTGAAATGCAGGGGTTCTCAAACCCAGCAACACTATTGACATTTTGGATTGGATAATCCTTTGGTATAGGAGGTATAAAAGGGAATGTCCTGCACATTGTTGCACGATTAGCCACATCCCTTGCCTTTACCCACTAGACACCAGTTGCCCTCCAGTAGTCATAAAAGTCAAGAATGTCTTTAGACATTGACAAATGTCCCAGGGGGCGGGAGGAGTAGGGGAAGAGGGTGGGCCAAGGTGTCGTCAGTTGAGAACCACTGGTGTAATGGACAAATAGGCCTATAACAGTGGAGAGACCTGAGATGATTAACAACTCTTGCACTTACTACTCTGAAAAATTTGAGCACAGTACTGAGCCTCTTTAACCCTTAGTTTCTATGGGGATTAAAGGAGATTAGAGATAAAAAAGTGAACTATCAAACTCACTGTGTGGCTCCTAATAGATGCTCAACAATTTTAACGTCCTTCCCCCCATTCTGTGTACATTCATCCAAAACAGTGACGTTGGGTTTAGATTTTCAAACATCTGGAAGAAAGGAGACATCTAGTACAACAGCCAGGTGCTTAGTAAACACTTTTTAGTGGTGATGTGTGTGTATTCTAAAGATAATACTAATACCTTCTCGATTCTTTATACTCTGTTGAGATATGTCTATTTTCTTATCAATTTAAGAAAAGTTTTCATGCTTCTTTCCCAGTTTCTTTCACAAAGTTGAAAGGAAGAAATTATATTTAGAATTCATAAAGATACAGCCATTTGATAGCTGTGTTCTGTATGAAACAGAAAGCCAAAAGAAAATGATATAACCAGAGAATATTCATGGCATGGTTTAAACATTTATTCCTGCTTTTGAAAGTGGAGTAAGAATATGTAATTTATACTGTAATCAACCTGTTCAAAGGAATTGTTTCAAGATACTATAATTTTCCTTTATATTTTTTTTGATATCTGTTTTGACTTTATAACCATTAGGAATTGCTATTAGTAAGAAGGAAGATTTCTCAGGTATTAAAGTGATTGGTAGAAAGTATAATGATTTGTTCTTCCTGAGCATATTTTTACTGCAAGTTGATACCAATTCAAATGTGATGCCAATTCTCAGAGCCTTACTTATCATGGAGGATTTTGCAGCCATCTTGGGATATGAGTAAAAACATTTTTAGTCAGAAATATCTCTCTTCACGGAAGAGCATAATGTGGCAATATTCACTTTGGGGAATTTTAGTAGGTGGCAAAAAATGTAATCTATTTAGATATTAAGTTGAACATAGGCCTGAATAATGTGGTTAAGAATAATTGGGATCCAATTATTTGAAGCCTCAAAGAGGACTTTGACAAGTGGAATTCCCTAAATTTACATTTGTGGGGTAAAGCTGGAGTGCTCAAATGATTTCAGCACCACAGTTTAATTTTCTGCCTTCCTTGGTCCCTTTGGGAGATACTTTTCAGTAAATTGGAGAAATTTATTTCTACATTTTTATGGAAATAAATGAAAGGCAAAGCTGAGTACTTCTGAAGGAAGTGCTAAGTTAAAGCAAGAAGGTGTGTGTGTGTGTGTGTGTGTGTGTGTGTGTGTGTGTGTGTGTGTCTGAGAGACAGAGAGAAAGAGGTGGGGGTGGGGGCTAAATAAATCCTGGAGAGTAGATATTACTTTCAAAACTCTAGCAGCTCTTTTATTTTTCTCTAATATATCTTTCTTTATTCTCACTCCAGATCATAAAAACAATAGCTTGTGTATTTTAGCCACTTTCACTACCTGTGCAATTTTCCCATGGATAAATCAAATATCCATCAGGTTGTTGATTGTTGAGATGATCAAAATAATTTCATTGATTTGGATTATTCAAGGAACACGAATAAAGGTAATTTAGCATATATGAAAAGGAGAGGAATTACTACTACCATTTATTTATACTAATTGTCTCCTAGGTACTCTTACAAAATCTTTAAACATATTTTATTAAAGACTCCACTTTATATATATAAAAATACTGAGGGTTGGAATGATTAAACCTTTTTCGTAGGGTCACACAGCTGATACATATACTTGTATTTGGGTCAGGAGTATAAAATAATTCTGTCTGATTTCTAGAATTTTAATGCAGACCATAATAAATATTCATCAAATCATATCAATATGAAGAACACGGTTGGATGGACTCTGTTACAGCTGAATATAAGCCAAGTTGGAAAATATGAAGATTAAAAATAGAGGGATAATGAGCACAAATAATAGTATTATATCACTATTATTTTAAATAATAGCTACCATTTAAATAAGCATGTTATTTCATTTAATCTTCACAGCCACTCTTTTGAGGTAGGAATTTAGACCACTTTACAGATGAGGAAACTGCAGTTGACAGTAATTAAATGCTGACTCCAACTAACACAACCAGTGTGTTACAGAGTCGGGATATCCACTGAGAGAGCTTGGCTTCAAGGTCCAGCTCTTTATCAGCTTGTGATCTCCCTTGGTTCACAAAACCTCATTTCTAGGGCATTCTCACTCCCTAACGCATTCCAGGAGTGGAGATTGTGGCCAACACACCTATGTATTTCTCCTCCGCTCTCTCCAGGACTCTTTTTTGTCCAAGCACCCATGAAAGGAAAAGCATAAAAGTAGCCATGATTCCTGGTTATGTGGGAAGGCTACTGGCTGACTGAGTGAGCATGTGTAGGTTACAAAAACCTCAGAAAGGCCCTGGCTGGTGTGGCTCAGTTGGTTCGTGCATCGTCCAGTAAACCAAAAGGTCGTGAGTTCAATTTCCAGTCAGGGCACGTGCCTGGGTTGCAGGTTCAGTGCCCAGTCGGGGCATGTAGGAGAGGCAGCCAATCCCTGTTTTGGGATGAGGAAAAAAAAAAAAACTCAGGATGGTTTCAGCTGAGGAGTACATTTTTCTTTTCTCTCCACAGCCCCATTGTTGCCTTCCTGAGATAAACACCATCTTCAGCCTTGGCACCACCCTGGCCTGGGCCCTTGGGCACCAAACACTGTGCACCCCATGTTGATCTGGTAGTCACTGTCTTGATTAAGCTCACTCTGGAGATAGCTCTGCTCATTTCATCAGGATTGTTCCAATGACTTTAACAAGAAAAGGCTAAATTTCATTACAGAAGATTCAAATTAAGTCTAGTCTCTAATTACTGGACTAGCAATACTTGATATCCAAGTATGTGTAACTAACTTCTTTGGAGAAATGTCTGTCAAAATATCATATTTTAATTGCATTATTTGTCTTTTATTGTTGAATTGTAAGAGCCCTTCACGTATTCTGGATAACAGTCCTTTATCATATAAATCCCAGTGATATGATTTACAAATATTTCCCTTATCCTATAAATTGTCTTTTCACTTTCTTGATGGTAGGTATGCTTTAAAATATAAAAGTTTAAAATTTTGAAGAGTCAAACTTAGCTATTTTTTCTTTTTTGTGGCTTGTGCTTTTTATGTCATATCTAGGCCACTGTTGCTCAATCCAAGGCCACAAGGAGTTATGCCTTATGTTTTCTTCTAAAATTTTATAGCTTTAGATATTACATGTAGGACCTTGATTCATTTTGAATTAATTTTGGTATGTGATGTGAGGTAGAGTTCAAACTTCAGTCTTTTGTGTGAATTATCTACTCATCTCAGCACCCTTTGCTGAAAGACTATTCTTTCTCCCATTGAATTAGTTTGGGATCCTGGTCAAAAATTAATTGAACACAAATGTAGTAGTTTATTTCTAGATTCTCAATTCTATTTCATATATATGTCTATCCTTAAACAGTACCACACTATCTTAATTGCTGTAGATTTGTAGTAATTTTTTTAAAATAGGAGAGTATAAGTTCTGCAGTTGTGCTCTTTTGCTTTAAGATTGTTTTTGGCTACTCAGGGCCCCTTGCATTTCCATATGAATATTAGGGATCAACTTGTCAATTTTTTAACGCAACTGGGCTATTAAAAAAGATTACATTGAATCTGTAGATCAATTTAGAAAGTATTGCCATCTTAACAATACTACTTTTTCAATCTATGAACATATGGGATGGTTTTCCATTTATTCAGGTCTTACTTAATTTCTTTCAATGATATTTTATAGTTTTCAGTGTATAATCTTGTCCTTTTTGGTCAAATTTATTCACAAGTATTTTATTTTATTGTTTGGTGATATTATATATGGGATTGTTTTCTTAATTTCATGTTCAGGTTGTTTGTTTAGATGTCTTATTCTAAGGAAACAGACATTTTGTTTCATCACACCCAACTGTTAGTTTTTTATGCTATCACAGACACACATAACTAGGGATTGGAAACCTTCCTTTATGTAATTGTTTGTACCCTTCTCTTCCGGAGATGTTCTCCTCCAGTACTTAAACTATTAATGGAAGTGGCAGGTTTAAATTTCATAATCTTTTCCCTTCTTTTGCCCATCCTAAGAGGTGCTAATAAACAATAGTGTCCTTTAAGCATCCTAAGTCATTACCCTAAAAGTCAATGGAGAAAAAAGAAAGACAATTTTTTCCAAGGCATATTATAAAAATGTTCTCACTACAATGCAAGGTTTATCAACCATCAAGACAAGCCACTTCCTTCTTAGAATGTGTTTGAAAGAGTCAGAATCCAAGGGAAGAAATCTAATGGCAAAGTCATCTGTGTCATTGCTTCTTTAAGTCTCTCCCTTCCAAAGAACTGCTTAAGAACAGTATATTTAACCATTGTATTATTTCCTGCTAATCCTGCCCATTATTCTAACTCATCTTGGCAAGAATATCTGGTCTTCATGGTATAGAGCATGTATTTACCACTCATT
This sequence comes from Furipterus horrens, assembly GCF_987537825.1. Classification (NCBI taxonomy): domain Eukaryota; kingdom Metazoa; phylum Chordata; class Mammalia; order Chiroptera; family Furipteridae; genus Furipterus; species Furipterus horrens. The sequence continues at coordinate 36,555,977 of NW_028327178.1, forward strand.
AATCTTAATGGAATAAATAATAACTATTTAGCCTAGGTTTAGGACAATGGTTCACATGTCCTTGGAAATGGATTTACAGAATTCTAAGCTGTACATATGCACCACATATACATCCACATCTATGTGAAACTGCATTTTACAAAACCCTCTCTCAAAACTATATCCTTCCTCTAGTTAACATTGTCCTTTCCTTTTCATTTTTTAGACTTCTTAGTAGAGTGAGCTAGCTTTCTGCCTCCAAGTCCTCTCTCATTTATTCTTAAACCTACAAAAATCTTGCTTTTACTATTACCTCTGTGAAGGTGACCTAGATAAAGTCACTGGTAGCCTCCTATTTGCAAAAGCTAATAAACAACTTCCAGCCCTTAACTTACTGGACCACATATTACATTATAAGTTAGCTCTTCTTTTTTAAAGTTCTGTATTCCCTTATGGAATAATAGATTTTTTCAGGTTCTTCTTGTACCTCCTCAATCATTCCTTCTTGCTCTCCTCTATGAATTCTTCTTCCTCTGCTCACTGTTTTACATCAGCCTCCATGTATGAGTTTTATTAACACCTTTGTTCAGTTGACTTTTAAACCCACAGATCTAGCCTTCAGGCTCAAAGTTTAGCTATCTCCTTGGCGTCTCCAAGTTGACATTTACAGTCCCCTCAAACTCTACATGTTAAAAACTTAGTCTTTGGCAATAAGAGCTCCCTTTTTCTCTCTTTCTATCTCAGTAAATGTTGTTGTCATTTATCCAGGAAAGTCATTGCTTTTTTCCCTCTCCCTTCTACCATTCCATAAATGTTTCTCTCATATTAATTCTTCCCATAAACAACTCTCAAATCTATCCTCTCCATCACCACTGGTGCTATACTAGTAAGCCTGTCATCACCTTTCTAGCCTGGATTATTTGGCAGCCACCTAACCCTTCTCTACATTTCCACTTTTACAGCTTATAATACATTCTCTAATAGTAGTCAGAGTGATCTTTCTAAACCACAAATCTGGTTATGTCTATCCTTGCCTAACACACTTCAAAGGCTTTTCTTTGTATTTAATGTTAATTCCAAGTGCTTTAATTTGACTCATAAAATCTTAACGTTTACTTCTTTGGTTTTACTGCTCACACCTCTATAATTTTGTGCTCGATGCACCATTTGAAGCACGTCCAGATCTTCACACACATGGTCCTCTTGTTTACTTCCAGTCTTCTGTTTCTTCTCTACCTTATGCCTAGAATACTTTTAACTGTTCTTCCTGCATCCTTTCAGTCTTTATTGGGATAGCTTTTCTTTAGCTTACTTACGTCTTTCTCTATAAAGCCTTTCCAGAACCCATCATCAGGAACCTAAGATATATATTGCTCCTATGTGATCCCATGACACCACTTTACTACTGTTGCTGCATTTTTCACAGTTTCCTCATCTAGCCTGTTTCCATACTGTTAAGTGCACCAGACTAACCAGTTTGAAGATAGGGATTATGACTGATTTAAGAGCTTTATTCAGGATCTGGCACTCAAAAAATTGAGTAGGCACTCAACAGTTTTCCTGAATGGATAAGTAAAGAGATGAGGGTTATGAGCTCATCACTAAACATCTCTGAGCCTCACTGTCTTTACCCACATAAGTGGGTTTTAGAATCCTTCCTCAGAGGATTTTTTTGAGAATTAAATGAGATGAAGAATGTGAAAGCATACTGTTTGATTTCCGGCACAATAGACATGCTCTAAAAATGTTTGTGCTGTCCAAGTCTGAGTCTCTTCCATTTTAAGTATAGTTTGGTCACAAATGAATGCTCTATACTGGAAAAAATTTTAGAATTCTTCCTACTTGAGGAGGTATCCTCTAAACCCAAGGCAGACTTCTTTAAAGTCAGATCATGTTCTTTTGGTGGTGTTGGTCAGAATTCTGAGATGCCAAAGTAGAACCCTAGACATTTAACATGATCTGTATAGATGGTTTTTATCTCAGACATGAATTTTAAAGGTCTATACTTGTATAAATTCAGAGCAAGGCAGAGAAAAGCAACCCCAGAGACAATATAATGGGGCATTCTTTTGAAATGACTATTGGATACCACCAGGCCAAACACTGAAATGAATTCAGTGAACCGTTTATTCATTTTTTTAGTCTTTGAAATTGTCTTCTTTAAAGTTTTCCCTTGGTCATCATTTCAATTAGTAGGTAAACCATTTCTCAAGGTACTATTTTAATGGACTCTATTGTCCTTTTTATCTATTTATTTATCTCTATATTGACTAAATTTGTGTTTAATACATTGGTAGGGTTGTAAGAATAGAGAAAAGTACTATTACTTAATTTTTATTTAAGATGTTTAATTGATGATTTGGTATAAAAAATTTTATTTTGTGGGAATCTAAATTTACCCTTTACCCCTTCCTCTAATCCCCTGAAACCCAACTCCCAGCTTTTTGTATTAGCTGGGAAGTGGGAAGACTAAAGATGTTGATAGGATTATATAGCAGGTTATGCTTATTTATCAGAAATAGGCCCTGAATAGGACACATTGCCCTGAATTATATTAGGTAAATAGCTACAAAAATATGGTACATTTATAGAATGCAAGATTATTCATCATTAAAAGTCATGCTTTCAAAATATTCTTCTTGGCATAGAAAATTAGAAAATGGTAAAAGCAAAAGCAAAAACTATATATATTAAATTATGTAACATACATACAAATATACAGAAAGTCCTATAGTAACATAATTTCATTCAATGTTACTTGTTTCAATGTTGATGGGGGGGATTGATTCCTGGCTGGGCCCACTCTCTTTGTGGAGTTAGAATGCCCCCCCACCCCAATGCCTACCTGGGCTTTCTCTAGGTGCTCTGGTTTCCTCCCACATCCTAAAGATGTGTGATGGAATGGCTCTTGTCCAGGGTTAGTCCTATCTTGCACTCTGAGCAGCTGGGGAAGTTTCTGGCCATAGCCACATGACCCTGAACTGGAATAATGGGTTAGAAAATAACTATCTGACTTGTTTTTATTAATCTTTCTCAAGTGTATGTTGGGAGGAGAAGCCAGGTTGCAACCAGGAATCACTTCTATGTAAATATAACCTGGACTCATCATCAGGAGAAAAGAATCTGAATCTGTCAGGTTCTAAGAAATTATTGTCATTTCTTTTCTTTTTAAATAAATAATCAGGGTTGAATATAATTTTTTTAAGCCCACCCAATTGTATTGGCTTCACTACCACAAAACTTCGATTTTCCCTGACAACAGAAAATCAATCACAGTTGACTTGCTTTCAGAAAACAAGGAGTGGTTAATTTTCAGCTGGTGGGGTCTGGAAAGGTCTCAAGTCCAAAGTCAATTAATGAATGTGGCCACCATCCCTTAGAGTGTATATGGAAAACATATACACTTTTTTGCCCTTGCTGAGTGGAGCCTTATTTCTTTGTAAGAATATATTGACCACCTAGACCACCCTATTTTCCTCTCTATTGATGCCCTAAGCTCGTGGCAAAAACATTTAGGTACAGTACACCCTTCCCCCCACAACCATTCTACAAGATGGGTTGCACTTTGGTTTCCAGAAGCTGCCTGTGGATTTCAGTGCATTGTGTAATGATATCAATTTTTTTTTGTATTATGTTGAGTTTTTTTCATTTTTTATATTACGTATTCAAAAGACACTATCTTTTGTACTGTGAATTTGCAGAAGATACATGATATACTTCTTTTTATTTCTGTTGGTGTGTGCTGTATATAGTTTGAGTGCTTCTTTTGGATAAAAATACATTTTTCTTCATAAAAAGAATATATTAGATAAATTACCAAATACTAATGTTAGTGACTGTGTTATACTTTTTCATGTGTTGTAACATGGACTTTCACAGAAGTGCTGCTAAGTTGGGGGTGCCTTCTTAACCTGTTCCAGGGTTACAAGGTGCCAGTCCTGCAGCGCAGCTGGAGCTGCACCAGTTCTCGTTCCAGTCCACCACAGTGTTTCTCGGTGTCCTCTGTCCTCTTCACTCTTTCCCTATTCTTTTATTAAAAAATAAAAAGTGTCTCTTTCAAAAATATGGACTGTTTTCTTGCCCTGTTCTGGAAATTTCCCCAAGTTCTGAAGGCAAACACTTTCACATATAAAGTGCCTCAGGTTAGCCATTTTGTCCCCAGTGCCACTAACAAAATTATTCTGTATTCTGACTTCCAGTCCTAAGTGCACACATATATGATGCCACATTTGAAATAGAGCACAATGGTGTTCCTACAGCTTTTGTGTGTGTGTGTGTGTGTGTGTGTGTGTGTGTGTGTGTGTGTGTATTGCAACTATGCAATCTTAAAACAGGATTTGGAAGAAACAAACCAGAAACAATGAGAATAGACCTCATGGATAGCCAATGCCCAACCCCTATTTCTTGTCTGAAACCCTTCCATGCATTGACCTGTAACAGTGCTTAATGACATATATCTGTTAGGAAAACATCTAAAAGAAGATAACAGAGGAAAATACTCGAGCCCACAACTAGCTGGATGAAAACTGTGGTCAGGGACTAATCTGTGTTTCTTCGCTAGGAGCCTATATTGGAACGATTTGCCAAAGGACAAATAAATAACTTTCTGTGTAAAGGGGGGACTAGTAGGAAGGGAAGGAGGTACAAGGAAAAGCAATGGTAGAGTTCACAGCAGAAAGGTCAGAATTAAGTCTGCAAATGAAATCTCAGAAGGAAGGACAATAAGAATTCATTTATTTATTTAATTTTCCTCTCCCTCTCCCCCCAAAAGAGAGTACTATTAGAATAAAGGGGGAGAAATGCTGATGACCTATTAGTAACAGCTATAGTTTAGGAGTTCCTCCATTAGGATGTGGTGTTGCTATGGCAGTTTTTAGTCTCAGTGTTCTTCGTAGCTTGGGGGCACGTCACACACTTGTGAGAACTTTACCGGAGTGTTGATGCAATATTGTGTCACTAACTGAGTGATTTGTTTTTCCTCTGGACATTGATTGAAGAAATTCTTATTACATTTTATAGCTTGCTTGGCCTTCGTAGGAGAGTCAGGACATAAATTGGACCATAAATTGGCCTCTGTCAGAATCTACATCGAAATGACACGAAATGCATGTCATCGGGCTTGTGTTCCAGTGAGCAGCAGGAATCCGCTGGTGCTTGTCATCTTGATCAAAAGTTCACCTCAGCCCCTTTTCCAGCTATTGCCTCTACTTCTTAGAAAATGCAGTAAATGCTCTGGCAAATTTGCTGTTTTGATTCAGCAATACTATACAGCAAAAAGAATACTGGTGAATTTAATTGATTTGCTCCAAGTTAAGTCTCCATTGTGAGTACCAGAGGTAGGATGCATATAAATAAAAGTGGAGGCACAAAAGAAATATATAGTTATACCGAAAGGACAAAAAGGTATACATAACATATATTTATCCCACAAGTAAAAACAAGACTTGATGATTCATGACTGGCAGAGATTTGGTTGAGTTGCAGAAATGTGTTCTCTGATGTAAGATAAATTTATTACTTCAGTTGCTACCATTATGGACTCTGAAAATCAAATATTTTTAAGAGTTGGCTTATGTCCTCAATGATTACATGCAACCATGTGAGTTAGCCAAAAAATTCAGATTGTCTCTTCAAATTAAATATGTATTTTAATTTCAATAAGAGCAACATTTGATGATTTATCAAAGAAATATCACTTTTAAATTAGGAAGTAAACTTTTTGTGTTAATAAAGTCACTTTTTGGTGATTTTTACTATGGGTGACCACAGTATGTGCTAATTTGATAAAAAGTTATATCCATACTGCACTTAGAAGGTGTCTTCCAAGTCAATAATTCATAACAAACATTAAAGCATATTTACCTAGTTGAGAACCTCAGTAAAATTATAGCAATTTAAAAAGTTAAAGATTTTATCAAAATATTTTTTCCAAAGAAGTTTTAGAACCAGGTGGTTTCATAGATGAGTTCTTTCAACTTGTCAAGCACTGGACATATTCCATATAAAATAAAGAATATAGAAAACTATGGAGGACTTGTCAATTTGTTTTACTATATAGTGACATCAAAACCTAATCTAAATATCACAACTCTCCCTACTGCAAAACAAATCTCATTTTTGGTCATAGATATAAAAAAGTTAAAATACTAGTTATACTAAGAAGATCAAAACTATGAACAGTAAAATGAAAACAACTCACAACTATCAACAAATGAATCTAAAAAACAGGAACAAACTAAGAAAACAACCAGAACAGGAATAGAACCACAAATATGGAGATCATATGGAGGGTTATCAGAAAGAGGGGGAGGGGGAGATTGTGGGAAAAGTTCGAGGATCAAGAAGCATACCTGGTAGGTACAAAATAGACAGGGGGACATTAAAAATAGTAAACTAAATGGAGAAGCCAAAGAACTTATATGCACAACCCATGGACATGAACTAAGGGGGGAATTGCTGGAGGGAAGGGGGTCTGGGCAGAGGGTGGCAAAGAGGAAAAAAATGAGGACAACTGTAATAGCATAATCATTAAAATATACTTAAAAATATAAAATACTAGTTATACTCCATCAGAAAAAAAAAAAAAAAACACGAAAATACCACAACCAATGATATTGGTTTAAAACTAGACACATTTTAAATATATCCAAAGGTCAAACAAAAATCATATGATCAGGCCACTGAATATAGAAATAAACACGTTTAATTTACCCCATTGCTGATTTTTAAAAAAGCCTTAGAAACTAGGACTAAATAAATACTTTCTCAATAAGACAACAAATATTGTTTTGATCTGTCCATTTTATTATTTTTCTTTTGAATGGGTTACATATGTAAATGCTACAAAATTCAAAAGCCACAAATGTATATTCATTGAGTATATTCCTTCCTACCTTCATCAATCAAACTCTTTCCAGACCCAATCACTGTTACTGACTACTGATTGTTTTTCTAGATATATTCTAGGTATATACATATCAAATATGCTTATTAATACCATACCTAAAAATAAAATCAGAGACTTTCAAGTTAACTGAAGGAAATAAATGTCTATATCTCTTAATATTTTTTCTGAAATTTCTTTACATTGTGGTTAGATATAAACCAAGAATTTATATATTTTTATAAGTAAGATAAGCTATCTTTTCTTTTTGCAAATTACATACTAAAACACTGTTTTAAAACCCTACAAAACAACCTGCAAAATTATTAAAACTAGTAAGGAAGTTTGTAAATTATCCAGAACCCAGATAATCACCTAAAACCTCTATAAAAATATAATAAAAAAATTAAAATTCCACTAACAATATTAACCAAAAACAAAAGTATAAATTAACTTTGAGTAATAGTTATATGAGAACTATAGGTAGACAGTTTAATTCTTCTCTGGGATTCAAAAAAGAGAGATGTCACATCTGGAAGTAAAAGCTTCAAAGTATACATTTGTCCATAGTTTCTAAAATTAATTTACAAATTTAACAAATTGTGGTTGAAATATCAATAGTAAATCACTCATAACTTGATTAAATGCATTTTTAGTTTATCTGGAAGGATAAAATGTAAGAAGTCAATACAAACTTTTAGAAGTCTATTTACCCTACAAAGTTACTGAACTGCATTATAAATGTACATTATTATAAGCACTAATGAATAGGTATAGAAATGGTACAGATCAATAGAACAAAATAGAAGTTCTAGAAAAAGACACAAATATGTATAATAAATTGATAGTTCAAGTGAAAAATGTGACATTTAAAATATCTTTGGAGAAGGCTTTTCAGTAAGTTATTTAGGAGCAAGTGACTTATCATTTAGAAGAAATTAAAATTAACTTTCTCCCCCACACTCTAATAAACTACTCTCAATATAAACTTTAAATAAATTGAAGATTTATACCTCAAAAACTAACTATAAAACCATTAAAAGGAATATAGAATCACCTTGTGCCTAGTAGAATGACCACAATCTGCAATACTGACAATGCCAATTGCTGAGGAGGATGTGGAACAGCAGGAACTCACATTGACAGCTGATAGAAATGCAAAATAGTACAACCACTTTGGAAGATAGTTTGGTAGTTTCTTATAACACTAAACATACTTTTACCATATGATTCAGCAAACATGTTTCTTGGTATTTTCCAAAATAAGTTGAAAACATGTCTATACAAAAACCTGCACGTGGATGTTTATTGTAGCTTTGTTCATAATTACCCAAATGATGACCTTCAGTAGATAAATAAATAAATAAACTGTGGTATTGCCAGGCAATGGAATATTATGCAACACTAAAAAGAAATGACTATCAAACCATGCAAAGACCTGGAGGAACCTTAAATGCATATTACTAAATGAAAGAAATTAATCTGAAAAGGCTACATACTATATGAAATCAACTATATGACATTCTGGAAAAGACAAAGCTATGGAGACAGTACAAATATCAGTGGTTTCCAGGGGTTGGAGTTAGAGGAGGGGTAAATTGGAGAAGCACAGAAGATTCTTCTTTAAGGTAGTGAAAATACTCTGTATAATAGTATAATAATAGAAACATGTCATTGGGCACTTGTCCAAACAACACCAGAATATACAACACCAATGATGAACTGTAGTGTAAACTGTGGACTTTGGGTGATAATGATGTATCAGTGTATGTTAGTCAATTGTACCAAATGTACTACTCTGGTGGGGGATGTTGACAATGGGGGAGGCTATGAATGTCGGGGTCAGGGGTATATGGGAAATTATGGTGCCTTCCTCTCAATTTTGCTATGAAACTAGAACTTCTCTAAAAATCATTATAAAAACATCAGTATTTAATATTAGTGAAAACAAGATCTTTCTAAGCATGACACTAAAAACAGAAACTCTTAAAAAGGATAAAAATATTTTACTACATAAAATTAAAATTTCCTTAATTAAAAATTGAAAAAATTTTAATGCCTGTGACAAAGCCTGTGAAATTTTGATAGCTTCAAAGTTTAAAACAATTTTCAGGATAATTTGGAACAATACCAATAACACTAGACATCATGAACAAAAACTGACACACAAATGCAAACATCCGACACGGACAAATTTAACAACAACCAAAAATATCTGACACCTAAGGGATGGGAGAGGAGCCTGGATAGGAGAGATATTATGAGTAAAATATGAAGAATTCCATGGCTTGGAAAGAGTGACTAGGTCAAGTCAGATAAAGATTGAACAATGGCCAGAAGCCACTTGGTGGACTAGTGGCAAAAGAAGGCAAGGAGGTAAAAACAGAAAACACAATAGTTCTTTCAGAATGCTTGGTTGGAAGGGAGAGGAAGGGCAAGGCATTTGGTGAGGGAGACTTCAAGTTAAGGTGGGAGAAATATTTACTGGTTTTGTTGATCAGAAAGATCCATGAGAGGGAGAAGCTGAAGGGGTAAGGCAGAGAACAGAAAACTGAGAACAGAAGTCATGCAATCCAGAACTCTCCCTTTCCAAGTGTGCGGAGGGAACGGGTAAGGGTGACTAAAGAGTGTCTCAGCTTGTGGGCTTAGGAGCAGAGAGCAGAGATGTTCCCATCCAACAACATCCACATTTCCAGTAAAATAGGTGATTCTGTGCTAAGAGTGCAAAGGGAGGCTGGGGGACATGGATTTAAAGATTCCGAAGGTTTGAAAAGCTTCTATGTGTATCAAGTCAGAACTATGAATAGGCATCTTTGAATGTCCATCACATGAATTTATAGTGACCTCAGACTGCCTAGTCATGGTTCTCTCCAACAGTGGTTAGAGCATTAAGCACATGCAGAGGAAAAGACAAGTGGAATTTTTCCAGGATTTAGCTCTATGGATGGTTATAAAAGGACAAGGGGGTGGAAAGGTTGACAAGACCAGGAGGAGAGTGAGTGAAGTGATTTATTGTGGAATCTTAGTGAGAGAGAGAAGGAATGAAAATATAAGAAGGCTCATCAGTAAAGAAAAAGTTGACAAGAGGTTCTGGTGAAGTTTTCTCAGAAGATGCACGACTCTTCATCAATTGTGTGGCATGCTATGGCCCATCCAGTCAACTGTCCTCTTCTTTATTCTCATTTGCACATGGGCCAGCACGTCTTTCTCTCCAGACACAATTCCCACTGTTCCCTACTGTTCTAGAACTCTCTGAATATGCTGTCTCATAGCTAACAAATGTCTCTGTCTCTTGAAAGCCTTCACTGAAAGTTCTATTCTCCTCCCCCCAATCCATCCCACCCCCATTGTAGTAAAGCCTTTTATGACCCTGCATTTAAGAACTGGAAGTGGAGACTATTGCAAAGAGGGCAAGTGCATATTGGAAGTTGCATTTCACAATCTCACTTGAAATGTTCCAAATGCAAGAGTTCTTTGTGCTATTCTCTTCCATTCCCTCATAGCACAGCCACAGTTCAAGAGCTGATGGAATCCCTGCTGAGATTTTCAAACTAGAAAATGGGAATTCACGTTACTCTTTCACTCTCATTCAAAGGTTTCTAACAATGAAGAAATTGTAGGTGACAGGGTGGCTATGATCATGCCAAATTTCTCAAGAGAGAAGTCTGACTTAAGTCAAATTTGTACTGCTTTATTTTTGTTGTACAGAAAAATCTTTGAGAATATCCTTGAACGTTTTTCTTCATGTTATTGAAGAGATCTTTCCAGAATCTCACTTTGGTTGTAGTTGATAAAGAGGCTCCATCAACATGATTCACAGTCCATAAACTTGTCTAATGAATGAGAAAACTTATGAAGAATTCTTATTAGGTATGGTTGTTCCCCCAAGTTTTCCGCCCCCATAATCTTTTCTTTCTTCAAAGTGTTCCTCTTTGAAAATATTTTGTTAAGTTTCCTTTGGGAATAGCAGAGTTATCAACCAAAACTGTGTACTGATCAAACACAGTTTTTCAAAATTAGTCTTCATAGTGATTCATCTGAGTACTTTAAAAATTTCCTGATATAATGAAGCAGTTTTCTAAGAGCTGAATAATATTTGATCTTCAACTACCTTAATTTCAGAGCTAAGGCTGGTAGTCAAAATGCTGGACAGACAGATATGAGTCAGAGGACAGGACAAACTGGGTAGGTAAATAAGGCAAGGCAAATGATCTACTAATTAGAAAACTCATATGAATATGTGGTCTTGTTATATTAATATAGCATTATATTAACTAAAAATTAATCCTCATATCTACATACAAACATGCATATACTATGAGATATATTTATATCTTAATAGGGAAATGATAAATTTCAGAGTTGTTTGTTATGAGTACTGTTACTAATAACTACCATTTATTGAGCACTTCACTTTGGTTGTGAACTGTTCTAAATAAGTAATTTATATACATTGTCCTATTAAATTCTCACAACAATTCTATGAAGTATTGTTAGCCCACATTTCAGTTACAGGAAGTGATGACTAGAGAGTAGAAATAACCTCACACTGTAAAAAACAAAACAAAACAAAACAAAACAAAAAACAAACAAACAGTAAATGGATGAGATTGGAAGCAGAGAAGCCAATTATGGGATTTCACAGTAAATAAGGTGAGAAAGAATGGTGGTTAGGACCAGGTAATGTCAGAAGGGAGATTTTAACCCAGAGTTTTCTGGCTCCAACCTCCTCTTAATCTTGTTCCTGCTCTGGAAACAAACTAACTAACTAACTAATTAAAAATGTATGCACCAGTTATTGTGTATTTAAGGTATGATCTTACCAAAAAAAAAAAAAGTCAAGGAAAGACAGAATCCAGATCCAGCATATATATAATGGGGAAAAAATGAAGTGAGTTTTAGGTCTATAGTTCCCAAATTTTAATGTATAAAGCATTCCCCTACAAAAGTTTTAAAATGCTGATTTGAGAGTATCTGCCTGCCACCCAAAAGTATTATACAGTAGGTTTAAGGTGGGGCCTAGAATCTGCACCTAAAAAAGTACCCAAGCTGATTTTGATGCAGGTAGTGCATGGACTATTCTGTGAGAAATACTGCTCCAAGCTATGGACAAGAAAGAAAATATGGTGAAAACCAAGTTAAAGATGTGAGTAAATAAACTGGTCATAGAGATTGCTTTCCAGATAATATATTTGGAAAAATAGAGGCCAAACCTGGACAGAACTTTATTTTTATGGGGATCAAAAGAATAACCAGAGGCAAAAACTCAACTCAGTTCTGAGAGTAAGAACTGGGGAAGGTCAACCAGAAGAACCATAATGTCAAAGCTCAGCATTGAGGAAAAACTTACCTCAGTTATATATAATCCCCATCACATTGTAATTTGGTGTACCTGAGTTATATATTTTTCTGGTTAATTTCAGAATGGCTGGAAGAAGCCAGGATGGGTACATTTTTAATGAAGAAATAACCATCCTTCCCTTTTTTAACCTTCGATATAGTCATGCAGTGAATATTTACTGAATATCAACTATGTCCTAGGATCTGTGGTAGGACTAAGACATAAACCAAAAATTAGATATAATATTCCTCTCCTCAAAGTATTGAAAGCTCTAAGAGGAGAAAATATTTAGAAATACTTAAAGCCTAAAATGATAATTTCTATATATGCTTTGGAGGCAGAGAGGAGGAAATATTTTCTTTGAGTGAGGTCTGGAAGAGCACAGATAGTCATGGGGCGTGAGGCTGCTGATGGTCATGGGCCAGAGACTGAAGAACTTTGGTAGACTCTCCTATGGCCTAAGGTTCATTAATGCAGAATCCTTGGGAGCTGAATACTTCCTTGGATAGTTTCAAAGCATCTGTGAATCACCTGAAATTTAGTGTAAACTTTGGTACTCACTGGTCCTTTTCTTGGAAATTCATACATATATATATATATATATATATATATATATATATATATATATATATATATATATAGTCAGACTCCCAAGGGATGCTAGATGCAAAAGGTTTAAAAAAATGAAGTTATGTACACAAGGAAAGCAATGGAGATTTTTAAGTCAAGAAATTATGTCTGATTTGCCTTTTGGATATAGAACTTTTGTTGTAGGATGGGGAATTGATGGAGGGAAAGGCCAATGAAAGGAAAACCTCTTAGAGGATTGCTGCAGTGGTACTGGTGGAAGATGAAGAGGGCTTGCCCTCAGGTAGGAGTAATGGAGATGAAGAACAACCAATGGAGTTGGGACCAACATCTATGGTCTTGGAACTAATTGAATACCAATCAGTATGGCAATTTAAAACACAAAGGCTGAAAATCAGAACAACCAGATTATTTGTGGCAATTACTGATTGAGACCCAACCATTAGATCCTACCAACATGGGTCTCAGTTTTCCCTAGAGACCTCTTCTCTGCATAAATCTTGGAAGAGCAGAACTTCAATTTCACTATAAAACACAAGAGGAAAAGACTCTATAAAAAGTTTGGTAACTATACATTGCGTATAACATACAGCCATTCTTGTGCTTCATCATAAAAATAATATATGTGTAAATTGAAAATAAACGATGACAAGGAAAGAAATATTGAAAAAATATAATTAAAAATACTGTAACAACTGACAGACTAGTCGGTTGGAAAAAATGCAGCTACGGAAGACAGTTCTGAAAATAATGAAGCAACCAAGAATGAAGTTAATGAGATTGAGAAAATGAAAAAGGAGAATTTACAATACTATCAGACACACACACAAAAAAATTAAAATATGTACTCCGATCTGATGTATCCTTATTCAACAGAAGAACTTCTGGCCCTCTTATTTTCATCAAGGTACAGAATAATTTGGTGTGCTCCAATCATCTAGAAAACAGGTTGAATTATAGAGCCTACATTTTAGACACACTAACAATCCTCAAAGACCAAGCTGTCTTTATATCTACCTGTGGCTTAGAAGCAACTTCTAAGCTTTAAATGGGATTAAAAAAAAAAAAAAAGGAAAGGAAAAGAGAAAGTCCATTTGTTTGCCAAGTATTCCTCTCCTAGCTACAGAGCTCTGAATATAGAGTGGGCATTCTATAAATCTTAATGACAATGTGCTGACTTTATTTTTGTGCATTATTTTGAAGGCCTGAGTCTCTATATATTCTTAAATGTAGAAAGGCTGGTGGTCTTTTAGATAAATTTGGGAAGAGAAATGCAACTAAGCTATGACACACTATGTTTTTTTTTTAAGCCTTAATTTGTAGAAAGAAATGCAATCCAAATTTTCAAATAGTTTCTCATATAAGTACATTTTCATATAATTTTTATTAATTTTAAATATAATTTTACAAGTAATTTTTCATTATTTTATATATTCTATCAATAGTTCATGTATTTAACAATGTTAACTGAGCATCTATTATTGTTAGTCACTGTTTTAGAACAGGGATGCAAAAAACTTAACAGCAATATTGCACCTTCAGCTGGAAGAGGGAGAGGGCCATGCTCATCATCACTGTACATATGATAGAAGCTTCAGAGATGCACGCTCAACGTACTTTGGGGATACTGACCCAGGAGCACCTAGAGGGGAACTTGGGGTCAGGCACAAATTCCAGAGAAAGCCACTGAAAAGAATAAAGGGTATTTCAAGCAGTGAAGGTCACATTACAAAGGCAGGAGACTCCACAGCTTGTTCCTGGACTAGCACATCTTCTCTTGGCTTGGGGGTAAGTTTGAAGAAGGAAGTCACAGCAGAAAAGGCTGGAAACCTGGGCATACATCAGGTTACGAAAGACCACATGCATCCGCCAGGGCATTTGGGTTTTCTCCAAAATGTGAACAATGTAGAGGAAGGACATGAACATACTAGAATTTCAGAAAGATTACTCTGGCTGAAATGTGAAGAAAGGTTTGAAGGGTGTCTTACTGAGATTAAGAAAATGATCTAGTTAAGATTGAAAATGACCTTAAATTAAGCCAAAGCCAGAGATGGCAAAATAAAACAAAACAAAACTAAAAGGTAGAAATTAAGTCATCTAGAGCAGTAATTTTCAACCTTTGTCATCTCATGGCACACATAAACGAATTACTAAAATTCTGCAGCACACCAAAAAATATAATTTTTGCCAATTTGACAACAAAAAAATAGGTATGATTCATTCACACCGGATGGCTATTGTTGACTGTTGTCATTTTTCATTTGACAATCTAAGGGAAAAGAGGTCAGTGCCCCTGACTAAATCGTCAGGTATTGCATGTTTTAAAAGTTTTTGTGGCACACCTGTTGAAAATTGCTGTTCTAAATGGTTGGTTCAAGTTGTGTAGTCTAATAATAGTGAAAAAGTAGGAAGATGGGCTTGCAGGCTTGCAATTTGAAAGAGTGGATAGTTGATGGAGTCATTTATGATGGTAAAGAATTCAGAGGAAGGAGAAGATTTGGGGTGAAAAGAAATGAGTTTGGTTTTTACCTATTTATTAAGACACCCCTTGCTGACTTAAAAATAAAGAGGACTAATGTATATTTATGAAGTCTTTTATAATGACTTGCTGGGACTTACTGATTTTAAGATTTTTAAAGATTAATTGTAAATGACAATATTGACCTCACGGATTGCACTAGAATTAAACACTGCTACAATTAAACTGACACAATTGAATTGTATACAATATTCTTAAACACAGCTCATTTCTGGTTCCTCTCAGCATTCTTCTGTTCCTGTTGATGATGATAGTGACGCCAGAAATTCTCTCTCAATTTGAGCTACAGATCATAGTTTATGTAGGAACTTCTCAGTCATCTGTAACTTCGTAGGGCTTCTTGGTAGCCTTTGCTTTGAGTCTATCAAGTTCCTTGTCAATTCTTTCCTGCTGCTGTCTTCAGAGTTTTCTTTCTTCATTAATTCTGTGCCTTTCACTGAAAAAAATCTCTGAATTATAAGAGGCTCAGAGCCAACTCTCCTCATCAGTAAAATAAGGAGCTCAATGTAGGTGATTTCTAATACCATTTCCAGTTCTAAAAGAGCCTATGATTTTGTATTTAAGAATAGCAGGGCATAAGCTTACATCCTAAAATCCTTTGATTCCCTGTAAATTGTCATTTTGCCTCTTTTGGAATAACACTGTAAACTGGAGCAGGTAGGATAGGCTTAGGGTTAAGGAAAGATTTCCAATTAGGAACATTTGGGAAAGATAAACAGTATTCTTGATGGGGGACCAACGCGGTTCTAGCCTGGGGGTCCATCATGGAAAGTCTCCAGTGTGAACAGGACTATTATGTCTGCAGTTATACTGAGAGGACTAAAGGAAGACAATACCCATCAGACCACATTAAGCTTGTATCCCATTATCTAAACCACACCATCCATAGTGCGCTAGGACTTAACAGTCTCATAAATTCTGCAATTACTGTTTTTTTTTTATTCAGAAAAACAGAAAAGTTTTTATTAAATATTGTAAAAATACAGATTTCATGTCAACTTATAAATAAGCTGATACTTGGAACCTAAAAACCGATATAACTAAAAATTCATTTCCAAATGCAAAGCAGTTGCCCTTTGTTTAGGGGTGGTTCAGATGAATGCATAATTTTGTTTTTAAGGAAAAGATGGTTATTACAGTTAGGTATGTAACCACTTACATACACACCTAAGTTCTGTTAAAAAAGTTCTTTTAAAGAAACCAATTTAAGCATCTTATTCTTTTCTTCAGTGATTTTCTCCACACAGAAAGTAGTACTCCTTGATAGACAGAACTCAGGAAACTATTTGAACACCCAGGTCATACTGGTATCTACAACATGGGCCTCTCCAAGGGGGCCCAGCTCCAACTCGTGAAGAAGGCCCAGCTCAGACTGTGACAACAAGGTGGTAACTTATGATAATACTAATCATTATCAAAAATTAACAACTTTAGGTATCTTTTCTTGGGGTTTCTGTGGTTTAGGCACATCCAAAATTTCTTCATAGTCCGCACTCATTCCCTTTGCCCAGCGACCAACTGTAACCATTCGATCTGAGTTCTGACTTTGAGGGCAATCTTTCTTAAAATGTTCCACAGAGCCACAAAGTCTGCAGCCACCGCCATCAGCATAGATTCCTTTGGAATTATCAGGGCAAGATCTGGACAGGTGCCCCATTTCCCCACAAACAAAACACTTTGCGAAAGGAAATTCACCAAGAGCTGGGTCTACTTTAGCCTTGCACTTGGTTATTTCATGCTCTGTGGATCCACATCGATAACATATTCCAGTGCCCATGTCATGATTCTCAAGGGTGGCTGGGCAATCTGCAATCCCATGGCCAGGTTTCCTACAATGAAAACATACCATTGCGTTTTTCTTTGCTGCTTGTCTTTTTAATCGTCTTCCTTCCCTGCGACTATCTTTCTTTAAAGCAACTGCAATTTCTTCCCTTACTTCCTAACTGTCCGTTGCTATTATCTCCCCATTGTGAACCATCTTTGAATTTTGTCTTAGGTATTCCATGAATCCATTCACATCTTCATTTTGTCTTAGGTAGTCCATGAATCCATTCACATCTTCATTTAAGTACTCCTTTTTCTTTCTGTTCTTTTTGTGTTTTGCTTGGGGTGCATCATTTTTAAGGGACAGCCTATTGGCTTCAAGTTGTTTACTCTTCGATAGGTTTTGGCTTTTTTCCTCAAAGGACCCCTTCTTCATATCCTCCCATGACGTTGCAGGCAAGGGTCTTTTGTTGCGTGTGGTAGTAACTCGCGCCCACCTGGTCATGGTTTCATCAGAGGTAGTGTATCAAGCTCGCACGAATCCTCCAGAGGAGCAGAGTTAGGTTGCCAGAGAAGCCCATCTACTGTTTTTTTTTTTTTTAATGTTTCTCTTTGGTTTGTTTTAAAAGTGGCAATTTGTTAAATTTAAATATTAAAAAGGTACCAAAATTTTGTAACCCTATTTAGACATTTCTTTATTTCTTTTTCTGTTAATCTTTCTCATGTTGATTTTTTCCTTTTTTATTGAATTTATTGGGGGTGATATCGGTGAATAAAACTATATAGGTTTCAGCTGTACAATTCTATAATACAACATTAGCTATTGTGTTGTGTGTTCACAACCCCAAGTCAAGTCTCCTTCCATTACTTTCTACCCTCTTCTACCTCCTCCATGCCCCTTTCCTTCTGGTAATCATCGTGTTGTCTGTGATAATGAGGTTCTTTTTTTCCCCTTAATTCCTTCACCTTTTTTACCCAGTCCCACAACCCTCATCCCCTCTAACAGCTGTCAGTCTGTTCCCTATCTATAAGTCTGTTTCTATTTTATTTGTTAGTTTATTTTGTTCATTAGATTCCACATATGAGTGAAGTCATATGATATTTGTCTTTCTCTTACTGGCTTACTTCATTTAGCACAATGCTCTCCAGGTCCAATCATGCTGTTACAAAGGGTAAGATTTCCTTCTTTTTTTACAGCTGAGTAGTATTCCATTGTGTAAATGTATCACATCTTTTTTATTCAATCAACCACTGATAAACACTTGCGCTGCCTCCAAATCTTGACTGTTGTATACAACTCTGCAATGAACATAGGAGTGCATATGTTCTTTTGAATCAGTGTTTTTGGTTTCTTCGGATTTATTCCCAGAAGTGGAATTGCTGAGTCAAAAATCAGTTCCATTATTAATTTCTTGAGCTAACTCCAAACTGCTTCTCACAGTGGCTGCACCAGTCTGCATTCCCACCAACGGTGCACAAGGGTTTCCTTTTCTCCACATCCTTACCAACAATTGTTGTTTGTCTGATTTATTGATGATAGTCATTCTGACTGGTGGGAGGTGATATGTCATTGTGGTTTTAATTTGCATTTTTCTGATGTTTAGTGACATTGAGCATCTTCTCAAATGTCTATTCTTTGGAGAAGTGTCTATTCAGGCCTTTTGTCCATGTTTTAACTGGATTTTATTTGTTTGTTTTTGGTTTTGAGTTTTAGAAGTTCTTGATATTATTTGGGATATTAACCCCTTATCAGATATATCCCTGGTGAATATGTTCTGCAGTCAGTGGTTTCCTTTTCTGAGAAAAAATATTTTAGTTTGATGTAGTCCCATTTTTTTTCTATTGTTTCCCTTGCCTGAGAAGATATATCAGAAAAAATAGTTACAAGAAATGTCTGAGATTTTACTGTCTATGTTTTCTTCTAGGACTTTTGGGATTTTGAGTCTAACATTTAAGTCCTTATTCTGTGTATGGTGTTTTAGGTTTCTTCAGATATATTCCCAGAAGTGGAACTGCTGAGTCAAAAGGTCTAGTTTTACTTTTTTGCATGTATATGTCCAATGTCCCAACACCATTTATTGAATAGACTATCTTTAACCCATTATATATTTTTGTCTCCTTTGTCAAATATTAATAGACTATAAAGGTGTGGGTTTATTTCTGGGCTTTCTATTCTGGTCCATTGATCTATACGCCTATTTTTATGACAGTCCCATTCTATTTTGATTACCATGGTCTAATAGTATAGTTTGATATCAGGTAGTATGATTCCTTCAAATTTGTTTTTCTTTCTCAAGATGGCTATGGCTTTTGTGGTTCCACATAAATTTTTGGAATATCTCTTCTGGTTCTTTGAAAGATACCATTAGTATCTTGATAGAAATTGCATTGAATCTATAGATTGCTTGGACATTTTAATGATGCTAATTCTTCCAATCCATGAACACAGTATAGGTTTTTCAACTTCAACTTCAGTGTCTTATAATTTTCCAAGTATAGGTTTTTTACACCCTTGGTAAAATTTATTCCTGGGTATGTTTTGGATGCAATTGTAAATGAGATTGTGTTCTTAATTCCCTTTTGATTTCATTATTGGTGGATAGATATGCAGATGATTTCTAAATATTCATTTTGTATCCTGCTACTTTACTGAATTTATTTATCAGTTCTAGCTGTTTTTCAGTGGAATCTTTAGGTTCTCTATATTCAGTGTCATGTCATCTGCAAATGACAGTTTTACTTCTTTCTTTCCAACTTAGATGTTTTTATTTTAAATTCTTATCTGATTGCTGTGCTAGGACCTCCAGTACTATGTTGAATAAGACTGGTAAAAGTGGATATCCCTGTCCTGTTCCCAGTCTTAAGGGAAACACTTGTAGCTTTTTCCCATTGAGTATGATGTTGGCTATGGGTTTGTCATATATATGGTCTTTATTACATGAAGGTATGCTACCTCCATTCCCACTTTGCTGAGAGTTTTTAACATAAATGGATGCTGGATTTCATCAAATGCTTTTTCTGCATCTATAAATATAATCATATAATTTTTATCTTTCATTTTCTCTATATGATGTATCATATTTATTTACTTGTGACTATTATACCAACTTTGCATCCCAGAATAAATCCCACTTGATCATGGTACATAACTTTTTAATGCATTTCTTGATCTAGTTTGCTAATATTTTGTTCAGGATTTCAGCATCTATGTTCATTGGGGATATTGTGTTTTTATCTGGTTTTGGAATTAAGATAAAGCTGGCCTTATAAAATAAGCCTGTGAGTCTTCCCTCCTCTTGAGGTTTTTGGAATAGTTTTAGGATAGGTGTTAGTTCTTTTTTTAATGTTTGGTAATATTCTGCTGTATAGCTATCCAGTCCAAGAGTTCTGTTTGTTGAGAGATTTTTATTTAATTAGTGCTTCAGTTTCACTAGTTGTAATTTGTCTATTCAGATTCTCTGAGTTTTCCAGATTCAGTTTTGGAAGATTGTATGTTTCTAGGAATTTATCCATTTCTTCCAGATCATCTGTTTGTTGTCATATAGTTTGTTCATAATATTTTCTTAAAATTTTTTGTATTTCATTGGTGTCACTTGTTACTTCTATTTCATTTCTGACTTTATTTATTTGGGTCTTCTCTCTTTTTTTCCCTTGATGAATCTAGTTAAATGTTGGTCAATCTAGTTTATCTCTTCAAAGACTACCTCTTGGTTTTGTTGATCTTTTGTATTGTGTTTTAGACTCTTTTTAAAAAATTTCTGCTCTTATTTTTATTATTTCCTTACTTTTACTCATTTTGGGCTTTGTTTGTTGCTTTTTATCAAGTTGTCCTTAAGTTTAAAGTAAAATTGTTCATTTGAAATTTTTCTTGTTTCTTGAGAAAGGCCTGTAATGTTATTAATTTTCCTTTTAGGACATCTTTCAGTGTGTACCATAGATTTTGGGTTGTATTCTCATTTTCATTTGTTTTAAGAAATCTTTTGATTTCTTCCTTGATTTCATTATTAACTCATTCTTTGTTTAGTAACATGTTATTTAGCCTTCATATCTTTATGTTTTTCAGTTTTTTTCTTATGATAGACTTCTCGTTTCACACCATTATGATCAAAGAAGATTTTTGATATTTCGATCTTCTAAATTTATTGAGACTTGTTTTGTGTTCTTACATGTGGTCTATACTGTAAATCATTCCATGTACACTTGAAAAGAATGTATATTCTGTTGCTTTGGGGAGAAATGCTCTGCAAATATCTATTAAATCCATGTAATCTAGTATATCATTTAAGGCTATCATTTTCTTGTCTATTTTCTGTCTCAACAATCTACCTATTGATCTCAGTTGGGTGTTAAAATTCCCTACTATAACTGTATTACTGTCAATCCCTCCCTTTACGTCCATCAAGATTTGCTTTACATATTTAGTTGCTCCTATGTTGGATGCATACATTTTTATAAGCATTATATCCTCTTGTTGTAATGTTCTCTTTATCAGTATGTAGTGTCCTTCTTTGTCTCTTACTATAGCTTGGTTTTAAAGATTATTTTATCAGATATAGGTATCGCTACACTAGCTTTATTTTCCTTTCCATTTTCTTGAAACATCTTTCCCCATCCTGTTACTTTTAGTCTGTGTGTAACTTTTATTTTGAGGTGGGTCTCTTGTAGATAGCATTTATATGAGTCTTGTTTTCTTATTCATTTAGCTACCCTGTATCTTTTATTTGGAGCATTTAAGCCATTTACATTTAAAGTAGTTATTGATAGGTACACATTTATTGTCATTTTATTCTTTTAACTATTTACCTCTGTCTTTCCTCCTCCTCCTTCTTCTTTTCCTTCTTTGCAGGCCCTTTAACATTTCTTGAATGCTGGTTTAGGGGTAACAAACTCCTTTAGATGGGAATCTCTTTATTTCTCCTTTGATGTTAAATGATAGCTTTACTGGGTAAAGTAGTTTTGGTTGAAGTTTTTGCTTTTTATCACTTTGAATGTTTCATGTCAATTCCTTCTGTCCTGAAATGTTTTTGTTGAGAAATCAGCTGACAGTCTTATGGGAGTTCCCTTTTAGATAACTGTCTTTATAAGTTGTGACTTTGATGATTTTCTCTTTGTCTTTAACCTTTGCCATTTTAAATATGATGTGTCTTGGTGTTAGCCTCTTTGAGTTCATCTTATTTGGGGCCCTCTGAGCTTTCTGGAATTGTGTGTCTTTTTCTTTCTCTGGGTTAGAGAAATGTTCTGTCATTATTTCTTCAAAAAGGTTCTTGGTCTATTCTCACTCTTCTTTTTCTGGTACCTCTATGATGTGGATGTTGCCTCACTTCATGTTATCCCAAAAGTCCCTTAAACTAGTCTCATTTTTTTAAATTCCTTTTTTATTTTTGCTTCTCTGATTGAATTTTTTCCTACCTCATCTTCCAAACACTGATTTCATTTTTTGCTTCATCCAACCTACTGTTTATTCCTTCCAGTGTATTATTTATTTTAGATATTGTATTCTTTGTTTTAGATTTTGTATTCTTCATTTCTGACTGATTCTTTTCTATGGTTTCCATGTCTTTTTTTCATGCTATTGAGCATTCTTATAACCCTTTTTAAATTTCTGTATCTGATAAACTGCTTGCCTCCATTTCATTTAGCTTTTCTTTTTTCCTGAAGATTTCTCTAGCTATTATTTTTGCATCCTGTTTCTTTGTCTTCCCATTTTGGTTGCCTCTTTGTGTTTGTTTCTATGTATTAGATATATCTGCTATGACTCCTGGTCTTCATGGGGTGACTTTAATTAGTAGGTATCCTTTGAGGTCTGGTGGTGTAGTCTCCTAGATTACTTGATCTGGGTGCTCCAGGAATGTTCATTTTGTGTATTATGTTCGCCCTCCTGTTGCAATTGAGTCTTAATTGCTATTGGCCTCTTTGTGCTTGGAAATGACTGTCAGGCTGGCTGACTGTGAGGCTCAAATCCAACCATAGCATGCAAACCCCTAGGTAGTTGCTAACCACACAAAGAAAAATTCACCTCAGCAGGGTTTGGTTCCTGCTGAGATCTCTCTTTGGATATGCCACTTTCAAAGCTTATTGGATCCTACTTTGATGTAGTCTGAAACTGGCTGCTGATGTGTTGGTTTATGGTCTCTTGAGAGGGACTCTGGTTCATATCAACATCAGATGCTACCTGTGACTGATTCTGGGCAACCTGTAGGAGCTGCAAGTGATCCATAGTTTGTGGCTGCCTCTACTTGGTCTAGATGTGCATGAGGAGGACCAAGCTGCTTAACAAAGTTGGCTTTTACCAGCACTAGGCCCAGGAGCATTTCAGCAAAAGTTCTAAAACATCCCATGATCCACTTCCACCTGCCTCTGCCTGCTAGCTGCCTATTAGGCTCAGTTACTGAAAGAGCCTCTGGTGGTACTCCAGTTACATGAGTCATCAGGTAGGGGTAAGTGGTGTTCACCAGATTTATACAGGTTCAAACTCAATGCCAATGCTGGGTCTGACATCACTCAGAAAATGCCCTTGGGTATACCAAGTCTAATTGCCACCTGCTGGCTGCTCACACACCTTTGTGTTGGGTCAGGGTCTCAGGGAGTCATTAGGGTGAGGCCAGGAGAGGTTATTAGGCTCAAACAGACCAAGATGTGGCTCTGTGAAGGGAACACTCTGCTCCAATCAGGCATGTAAGGGAAAAATGGCCCCTGTTCTAGAGCCACACAACTCAGTCTGTTTCAGATTCTGCTATGAGGAGATAAAACTGCATGGTGGGGCTTCCAGGAGTTGACATAGTGAGGCTAGTGAATGATGCATTAGGGGGAGTTGCTGGACAGGCTCTGGGAAGGTGGGGGATGTGACCCCTACCCCAGAGCCACATGACTCAATCTGTCCAAGATTTTGCCCCAACCTCAGCAGGGTGGAAACACTAGGAATTAGGCAGGTAGTGTTTCCAGATCCCAGAGGGTGGGTCTCCCAGAAGCTGAGAGGGTGGTTCTAGTGAATCTCCTGAGAGGGGAGACACCAGTAAGGTTCACAGGAGAGTGCGGGGAATGGCCCTACCCCAAGGCCACTCAACTCAGCCACTGATACCCTCTGAGTCTGTCCAGACCTCTACACCCTGGCCATAGCAACTGACTCCTCAGCAGGGCATAAATTCCACAGGGTGGGGCAGAAAGGAGCCCAGAGGGTTGGGGCTATTGCTTTCTCCCTGGCTGATAACACACCAGAATGGAGTGGGAGAATGACTCAGCAAAGAGATCCTGGTGGCTGTCCCTTCAACTGTTTCCCCAGAGCCACAAACCCCTGTTTTTCCTCACACAACTCTTGTGCTCTCCAGCTTCCCTCCTCTAGAGCCCTCTGTGAGTGACTGTTAATGAAATTTTGTGTGTTGGCCTTGTAAGAGGGCAACATGTCTCTAGCAGACTGTCATCTCTCCAGTGATCTCTTGTCTCTCCCTAAGGGACAGAAACCCTGCTGCTTTTCACAATCAGATGTTATGTGGATGCATCTTCCCATCTCTGGTGCTCTGGGTTACAGAGCCTGGCTTGGAATTTAGACCCCATGCCTCTTGAGAATATAACCTTAGAAGCTAAGTTTAGTTAATAGTCTAAATAAGATTAGGGTTCATTCCATTCATTAAATTTGGCAACCAGAAAGTCAATGGTGACTCATCCAGGGATGTTTCTGTGATGGGTTAAGGAGGTGAAGACAGAGAGTGTTATAACTTAAAGGCAAATTGGGTTATAGTTATTTTGGTTTTATATTTTAAAACAGTTTTTATTTTTAAATGGGAGTCATTTGATTATTTTTTTAAGGTAAAAGGATGGAACCAGTAGAAATAGAGAGCTACAAATAGTGAAAAAAGACAGCCATTAAGGAAAAATTCCCGAGAAAAGGAGAGGATGGCATTCATGGCATAAATGAAGACATGAGTCCTCAGAAAGAAGAGATACCTCTTTCTCTCATTTAGAGAAGAAGATTGGAAGGGATTTACCAATGAAGCAGTTTCAAAGATTCAGAGTAAAATTTTCTAAGCTTTGGTTTGCTTTCAAAAAAATGAAAATATTAATCATCACTATCTGATAGGGAAGGCTGAGATAGTTAAGGATTATTATTTTTATAGGAATGGCTGTGAGCCCTGGCTGATGTGGCTCAGTTGGTTGGAGCATTGTTCAATAAACCAAAATGTTGCTGGTTCAGTTCCTGTTCAGGGCACACGCCTAGGCTGTGGGTTCAATCCCCGGTCAAGACATGTACAAGAGGTGAACAATCGATGTTTCTCTCTCAGATTGATGTTTTTCTTCCTCTCTCTTCTTCCCATCCTTTTCTCTAAACTCAGTAAGCATATCTTCAGGTGAGGATAAAAAAATAAAAATATAGGGATGGATGTGAGAATTTAATGAGATAATGCAAATAAAGTGCTCAGCACCAAGCTATGACTATTGTCATAATCAGATATTCATTTTCTTCCTATCTTCTATTCCTGACCAGCCTTCTCATGCCACCATTGTTAACACCCCTACCATTGCCACAATCACTTTCCTGTGATTTATCACATATGTCCTACAACCTTCATGAAGAAACCCCCAACCATTGTAGTCCATAGTTATAGTAAACTTTTAATGTAATGAGGTTCAATTTCACACAGGTTAACACAATTTTTTAATCTATAAAATAAAGGATTTAGTCAGAATAGGCTATGTTATACTGAGGTAACAAATAACTCTAAAATCTCAATGGCCTAATTAAAAAAAAAAATGTTTTCTAGCTCATACAAAGGCCCCTGGAGGTACCCAGAACAGCTGTCCTCCATGTGCTATACTCCATGATTTCTTTTCACCATTGTTATGGTTTTTGATACATGGATTTGGCAACAAGGAGGAGACATAAATTTCTGTTGTTTATAAGCCACCCAATCTGTGGTATTTTGTTATAGCATCCTGAGTGGACTAAGACAACCATGAAACTTCCTCCATGATTGCTACATCAGGAAAAGAAGGGAAATAGAGAACTGTACTCCAGCTCTTAAATGCTTCCACTAATATAAGACACTATCTCTTCCATTCACATTGTTTTGGCCAAAGCAAGTCGCACAGTCTACCTAAAGTTCAAGGGATTGAGAAATGCAATTTTCTCAAGTACTCGGAAGAGAGAGGAGCCAGAAATATTGGTGAATGGCAATAATAACTACTACAAGGAAATTGAACTAGATAGACTTTAAGATGCTTCTAGATATATTATTTCAATTATTTCATGTGTGTTTTCCTTTCCAGTAAGGTTGCAAAATACTTAAATACAGGGATTATGTCAAATACATCTGATTTGTGTCTCATAACACATAGCCCAGGGTTAGGCACATAGTAGTCAACAATTAATTGAATGACTTATGCCATTAGAATTTAAGGACAAAATGGATTATTAGTCAAGTTGCATTTATCATGCATCCACTATGTCCAAAAGGTGGGTATTAATTTTGTAGGTTTTTTGAGAAGAAATAAGATGTGTAGTCCCTGTTCTAAAAAAAAAAAAAAAAAAAAAAGTTTATCTTCTAATTGAGTGCTAGATTAGGAACATTTTTGGAAACTACTAAGTTATATTTACTTACAGACAAAATAACTTAGTGTCCTTGAAGGTGGTAAAAAATGATGCATTTTGGGCTTGGATACTTCTTTTTCTGAGCTACTGTCCTTTTACTTATAATACAAATGTGAGCTCTGTCAGAGTACTTGACTTCTTTGGGATACAGTTTTAGGTTTTATAACTGTAAAATGCAGTTTGCTACTGTGGATTTGCCTTGGCTGAGAAGTTAAACCAGAGGATGAGCTCATTAATAAAGTCAGCTGCTAAGGGGAGTGGCAAGTCCAGAGAATTTCAGGAGGGTGAGAAATGAAAATCACCCCTTCATTCTCTCTTATAATTTAAGAAGGCTGGGGAGGGGGGCTGCAGTGGAGTTCCCAGTGAAATTTTCAAACTTAACAAGTGTAACTAAGATCTTCTGTTTGTAAAATGCCAACTAAAGAGAAATAAACTCTAGAACCATCTTGAGAGGCTATGTGAATGGACAGAATATATGTGCTTTTATGCATGACAGTGAAAGGTGAAGTTAGTAGGGAAAAAAAATCCATGCTCTATTGGCATAATCACATGTTGGGTCTGATGGGAACTAGAAGACAGTCTGAGAGTCATGGTTCCAAAGAGTTGCTGGAGGTTCAAAGGCCCCTGTCTTAATGGCAGTTGGGGGTGGAGGGATGTTTACCCCTGTAGCAAATCACGGCGCATCCATCATGAAACACTTTGTACCACTTAGTGCCTCTTCTGTAGAAGGAAACAGTGGTGGGGAAGTCTCAATGAGAGGCCTGATCAAAAGGATACAGATTGATCAGTGAGCCAAAAGGCCAGAGAAGATATGACCTAAATCTGAAAAGCATGCCAGGAGACAATGAAAGAATTTCCCTTAACACTTGTAAGAGCTGCATTAATGACAAAAACCAAAGAAAATTGGTTGCATGTAACCTGTTTTCTGATCTCAATTCTCCTTAGATTACAGGTTGCATAGACAAAAGGAGATCTTCATACTACATTATCAGCATACATACAGCCCAGTGCCTGGCACATAATAGGTGCTTACTAAATATCTGTAGAGTGAATAAATGGAAAAAGGAACTAATAAAAACCTTACTCCAAGTGATATGCTAAAGTGAGAAAAGCAATGAATAGGAAGGCCTGGTTTTAGTGTGAGCTCTGTTGCAAAGTAACCAGTAACCTTTTGTAAGTCTCTTAACCTCTTAGGACTTTAATTTTCTGATCTGTGAGGAGACAGGGCTGGATGGTCTTTGATGTGCCTCTGGGCCCTGATATCAGTGGTACCTGCATGGACAATTGCTT
The DNA here is from genome assembly GCF_987537825.1 of Furipterus horrens. Classification (NCBI taxonomy): domain Eukaryota; kingdom Metazoa; phylum Chordata; class Mammalia; order Chiroptera; family Furipteridae; genus Furipterus; species Furipterus horrens. The sequence goes on from NW_028327178.1 coordinate 36,583,944, forward strand.
CGTTAGGAAACATAGGATACTTACAGGAAAGTTGACATCAAAGGCAAACCATGACCTACTACCTAAAGTTTCTCTTTGTCCTTTTTGAGACAGAATTGGACTAACTGGATGATCTATTGTCTGAACCAGGATGGTCATTCTTTTTGGTCCGTGTTTGCTATTTGAACACAGAGAACCAAGTTTCACTCAATATTTGAATCTCCAGTGACTAGGCCAGTGTTTTTGATGAAGAAATGTATCTTTATTTTCTGTTTTATGTATTTATTTTTTATTTTATTAGGGTGACATTGGTTAATAAAATTATATAGATTTCAGTGTACAATTCTATACTACATCATCTGTATACTGTATTGTATGTTCACCACCTCAAGTCAAGTCTCCTTCCATTACCATTTATTCCTCCTATATCCTTTTCTATATCTCCCTACCCGCTTATCTTCATTTTTTAAATTAGAATTAATTATATTATTGTACTCTTATGTTTTTTTTTTACTTAAATATAAAAAACAAGGGAGCTGTTTCTTTTAATTTTCTTCACCCATATATTACAAAAATAAACAAACAAAACCTGGAGAGAAAATAATCCAGCTTAATTTTCTTTCCTCTTAGCCCATAAGACTGTGATAATAAACTACATGAAATAGGAATCACCTGAGATGAGCTATATATTTAAATGCAGATTCCTGGGTACAGCTCCATACAGACTGACTTACAACAGCATCTGCGGGTATATGGGAACCTCTCTCTTTGGGCAAGAGATGAGAAAGAAACAGCAATGTGAAGCGATGATGATTGTAAGTTGACATTTTATCAGTGCAGAATGATGCAAGTTATAATGGAGACATCACAAGATAGCATCAAAGTGCAACATTCAGACACCTCTCTAGGCCTCTGTGCATCACAATTCACTCCATCCTGAGACAGTTGCAAGAACTCTGATATGGTATATAGAAACAGAGGTGTGACCGAGCCACCAGGAATTTAGTATCAGTGTGCAAAGACCAGCAACAGAAACCATTATTAGTGGGAAAAGAACAATATTTATGTGGTTCAGAGTTGTTCATGGGAAAGGGGGTCTCTTTTTTATCTCTCTGACATGACGGAAGGTGTTCCATAGCCAGGAGCACCTGGAGTCAACTGTAAATTGTTTCTCTTCTTGTCATTTTGAAATATGCAGAATAGAGGAACGGAAAGGGAGAGACTATCTTTGATGTGCTGAGGTTGGCAGCAGCATCTCTTCCTTTCCGCACTTCTTCTCAGTGCTAATATTCTCTCCAGGGGTCGCCTGAAGGGTGAAAACTTTCACTTAGTCTATTAAGTTCTCTTGAAGGTAATTTGGCTTTACATACACCGTTATCAAGGTTCTGGGACCAGGTGCATTCTGGCCTCATCTTTGATATTGTTATAATGTGTTTCTGTCCTCTCTTTATTCATCTTTATATCATTCCCTGTGGGTAGATTTAATTCCTAGTTTTTAGAAAAGGTAATCCAGTTGAAGAAATATTAATGCAGGAAACTTTATGTGAAAGGCACTGTTCTAGGCACTAAAGGGGACACAAAATGTGATAAGCATCTAGACTAGGAACTCACAACTTGGCATGAAGTCACTTGGAAAAACAACTTTAACCAAGCTAGATACAAACAGGAGACTAGATGAAGGAAGAAATTAATTACAGCTGATAGACTTTGGAAAGACTTTTTGGAGTTGAGCCTGAAAAACATAATTGGAGTTGCTCATACTTTTTATTAACAGTGAGACACTGGACACTGTAGGTGCTGACTAGGCTGAATACCCAGAATTTGAAGACAACTTCACAAAATAATACTCTTAAACTGAAGCAAACAGAATGAACAAGAACAAACACACACACACAAAAAGATTCCTCATTTTTAGAATATCCATGATCTGGGTTGCTGTATTTAGGCATCTCTTAAATTCTATCTGGATTAGACTGATCCTTGAATCAACTTTTTTTTCATTGCTTTTGGAGGGAGACAAAGACAGAGAGGAAGGAAGAGAGAGAAACATCAATGTTAGAGAGAAGCATCGATGGGTTACCTCCCATAAGTGCCAGGACTGGGAATCTTATGGTCAGGGATCTATGTGGCCAGACTGGGAATTGCACACACCTGCAACAGGCATGCCCACTGGGGATCAAATCTGCAACCTAGGTATGTGCCCCGACCAGGAATCGAACCTGCAACCCTTCAGTTACTGGATGATGCCCCAACCAATTGAGCCACACTGACCAGAGTACTTCTCAAATCAATGTTAAAAGCCATCATATCTTTGTAATCTCATTCAATTGACTAAAGAATAATGAGGGTAAATTACCTTCAATACATGTTAATTCTGGAGTCATAGTAAGAATGTGGGGCTCTGCATGGAATCCAGCAAAATGAGAGAAGACTGAAAGCTTTTCAGGTTTCCTTTTAGGCAGTTATCCAAGAAATGTCACTAAAAATAATTTACATATCTTGCTTAGCTCAACAAAAATAATTCTTAAGAACTCCTAAGTCTCTTTCTTCTAATTGTAGTTTCAATTACATTTATCTTTTGCTTTTATTTTCCTCAATTTCATAATTAGCTATGATGAAATTATGTGTGTGTCTTTCTTCTCAGATATCAAGGTATGAGCTATCTAAAATGCACAGATATTATATTCAGGTTTTTTTCAGATATTTCTCAAGTACAAATAAAAAACAAAACAAAACAAAATCAACTCTGAAGAGGTTCTGAGCTACTTTATTAGGGAAACACTAATATACTGAATTAAATTTTCAGCTAACTATAATATGGTTGTCCAGTGAAGAATGAAGCTGTATTTTTATGTATTTTTGTGCCTGCCCAGTGTACTGGTACAGCTCAATTTCTTATATCACATTAGTTCTATCACACAATGGAGTTTGATCTTTTTCTAACTTTTGGGCAGGAAAAGAAAATTGCCTAAAGAACACGAAATTGCCAACAGTTATACATATTGATGCATCAAGAAGGAGTTTGACTGAAACTCATGAAAGCAAGAAATTCAGAATTAAGGTTCAAGTGCGTACTTAACTCACCCAAGGTGCCCTGCAGGGATCTTAGAGCAGTGGGTGGTCTGTCATTCCATTTGTGCAGACACCTGAGGTTGAGAGAGCAGACATAGAGAAGGAGATTTAGGCTTCATTTTGACTTGTTCATCTGAGCAAGTACAGTGCTTCAGGTCAATGTTATATGTTCAAAGGGCCTGCCCTCCTTCCCGCCATCCCTCCCTTCCTCCCTCCCTCCCTCCCTCCCTCCCTTTCCGTTCCTTCCTTCCTTTCTTTTCACAGCTTAACAAGCTTTTGATGCTTCTCCTGGAAAAAACTAACAGTTGCCTTGGGGACCTGAACAACACCTTGTGTATGCTGCATAAATTTCTTTTAGCTGCAGGTAAACCAAAAGTTATGTTAAGTGAGAAAGAAAAGGTAACAGCTGCTGAATTTCTTTTGCTAGCCCAAAGAGACTTCACATTGCATGTTACAAGTTGATTGGCAAGTTCTTAACCTCCTTTGACCTGTAAAGATAAGAAGGAAAAATCCTAAGCCATTTTTCAGGGCTATCATTCCTTTCATAGTTCAAAAAAAAGTGGGAGGTGATTTCATTTTTTCTGTTATTTGTTGAGGAGAATGGTCTGGTAGTAAAAGAATAAATTGAAAGGAACTCAGGTAGAAAAGGCCCGAGTGCTGGGAATGTAATTTTACAAGACTCGTTTCCTTTGCTCTGTGTTTTTCTCCTTGAAGGAGATAACTTGATTTTATACTTTACTGTCTTATTAACAGAATGCATTTTGGAACCCCGCCACTGCTAACAGTATCAGAAGGATTTAAGGCTGCTGAAATACACTTGAAGATTTAATTCTGCTGACTTCAGCTTGGATCGGGAGGAAAATCTAACCATAGATTAAGTGTTTAGCTCTGTATATTGCAATTGGTGCTCCTGGTCATAAATACTCATGTCTGTTTCTGTTTCAGACAGCTCTCCACGGGGTTCCCCCTCAGGAGAGCACACAGCGCTTGCTTCCCAAATGAAGTTATTCTCTATAAGGCTACCCCTTATATAACTCTTTTTATAGACTCGCGCCTCTGCTCTGTTGTGCAATTCATTATAAACTCCCTCATGCACTTTGAGATAACAAACACTGGGTTACTGAGAAGAGCCTTCTAGAGAGGGAAGCGTGTATTTCCTCCCAGACAATATTTAATCTCATAGCAGCACTGACTAATAAAAGCAAAAGATCAATACAAAGCCGTATTGCTAGGATGAAAATTTACTAACATAGTCATTCATATCACAGGAACATCTGGTTAAAGCTTCAGGGCTCCCTTACTTTCTTAGTTATGATTTTATGGGTCTCTCCAGACTCCTTTTTAGGATTTTAGCAGGCATTTATAGCAGGCTGGACATTTTAATCTTTTTAATGTGGTTATCTGATCTCCGCTTGGCTTTCTCACACTGACTGGCCATCTTCTCCACTTCTCGCTTATTGCACTTGAATCAAGTTATGATAAGCTCACACTGTAACAGCCCCTGGTCCTAAACGGGTCTAACTTCATGTAAGTGGCCTCCTGAGCTGCTATTTATGGTCATTTCTGTGAGGCACTGTCTTTAAAATCTTGGCATTTAGTGCCTTCCTATCCCCATGACTTGGAATACATAAGGACTATTATAAATCATATAGCCAGGCCTGTGGATATACACTTGGCTATAAGAGATTTTTGAGGCCTGAGGGGCAGGCTGAGGAGTTTTGGTTTATGGCCCTGAACCAGACAGACACGCATGAGGCTGACCGGGTGACTTGGTACCTGTGAGAGTCCAGCACGCTTCTCTCACATGGCCCTCAATTTAATGGCGTCGGTGTGAAATTTGTTTGTGGTTAAATTTGCTTGTTTTGTATGAATCCGAATTTGGTCTCTTCCGAAGACACATTAACTTAAAAAGTGGTGGGTAGATGGAATACTAAAATCCACAAGATAATTCAACAAAGTGACCTAAGGTATAGAAACTAAACATAAGCATAGTGTTACAACTAATGTTTCAACAAACTTAAGCACCATGATACTAGAGGGAGAGGAAGAGTCATACCTACTGTGTGCAAGTCCCTTAACATATATTGGCATATTTAATTTTATAATTGTCTGAGGTAGATAGTATCTAAACTAGGATCTGTTTGAACACTGACTACAAAGTAGCAACGGGGCAGAGCTTAATACAATTATTATTTCATTGGTTCCTCATAACAATCCACTGACCTAGGTATTATTCTTATCCTTACTTGGTAAGCGAGGAAGTTGAGTCTTAAATTAAGTAACATGCATGAGTCAAACAGCCAGTGAGGGGCAGTATGAGGATTCAAACCTTATGTGCCTGCTTTTCCACATGATGAACAATATTATCACTGTGAGTAAAAAGTCATAAATAGGGACAAATTATTCACCTAAAATCTTATAAAATTCCTTTGCTATTTTTCAATAATGCCAGGTCATGTACTTCTGTTGAAATGAAGCACACAAGACTCATTTCAGGAGATGGGAGTTACCACATACCTTCAGATAAAAGCAGCAATGCATTAATTCACTTAGTAACACATTCTTCAGAGGAAGAAATTGAAATACAGTTTTAACTTGATTACTTTGCTCTTTATTACCTGGGCAAAGCAAAGTAGTCACACACTTGTTCTCTCTCTCTCTCTCATTCTCTCTCTCTCTCTCTCTCTCTCTCTTCCTTTGACAATGTCTTGGACAAGCTGTGAACAAATGGCTTCCCTTCCTCCCCTTCCCCATCACCACAGGTCAAAGAAGATGGAGAAAATATTCACTGCAGATGGGGTAGCTTTGTCATGCATCCGTTCTCAAAATGGGCTGCCTGGCACAGAAGATGATTTAAGTAAAACTGAGGAAATTTTCAAAACTGAAACTTAAGCTGTTTAGCACTATGAGCCAAGAGCTGTTTGTCTTGGACCCCCCAACGCTTTCTTGGCTCCCGTTAGCAGCTCAACTGTTCTTTGGTCACATTAATTAGCTCTATTGTTCTAGACAGGAAGGATGGATGGAGGGCACAGACCTCTGGCGGCCAAGCCAGCAGCTCACCTCGCCCCTCAGAGACATTTCCCAGCTATGTTCTGAGGGATTTTATGGGTTAGAAACACTCAGGGGCTGGTCACCTGCACAGAGCAGCCCCTGCACCCCCACCCTCAAGGATGACCCAGCAGTCTGCTATAACACAGAAAGTTTTGAGGACAAAGAAGGGACAGAAAGCAGAAGAAAAGCCAAAGATAGGCAGAGCTCCTAGACAAAAAGACAAGAGCAGCCAGTGAAGGAAGAGCACAGGAGAATGAACTCCTGAGTTCTAACCCATGCCCATCCCCCATGGTGGTTGCCCAGGCTGTTGGGTGATGACACATTCCCCTTGGAACGGTGCCCAATCTCTCCAACAGCTGTGCCCAGAAGGCCATCAGATCCAGGTCCTGGCAGCTGGTGAGCCTACATTCAGCCAGCTCCTGCCTTGAAGAACCTTCAGTATTCAAGAAAGAAATGCAGGGATAGAGTTTCTGAGTGCTAGAACTTGGCCACAGCTTCCAAAGACTGACCCACAAGCACCCACATATCACACAGCAAGATATGCTTTATATCCAATAAATACTTTGCTCCCATTCCTTTTGTGTTTGAAGAAAAACCAGCTGTGAGTTCTTCTCTGAGGTGCTTTCTCTTGGGAGTGGAAGTATCCCTATCTACTTCCTTCCCTGAAGCCACACTAAGGGATTCTGTCAAGATTATAAAAAAGACCAGGTTGATAAGAGTGACTGGAACGTTCTTTGTAATTGCACTTTTCCTGGGGTAGGGACGCGGGTTATGGTGGGTAGGAGGAGCAGGATAAATACCCTCCAGAGGGCTACACTACCCACCCTGTTTCGTCAAATTTTACTTTCAGCAATGGGAGTGAGGTGTGATAGTCAGAGCCTGGTACTAACAAGACAGTCATCCTAGAGTTCCAAGTGGCTTTCTTGTGATTTCTTGTGATTTCTTTCATTACAAGTGGGTTGGAGTGCTGGTCTGCAATCACACAGCCCTGGGCTTTAATTTAAACTACAACATTTAACATCGAGAATGTCCTGGGGCAAATGGATATAAGTTCTCTTAGCCTACCCTGACTCACCTATAAAATGAGACTAATAAAGCCAACTTTGCATCCTTGTCAGGTAAAGACTAAATAAGATAATGTAGGTAAAGTTTCTAGCACAGAGTGAAAACTCCTTCAGTATGGTTTTTGATAATTAATAAGATCAATGTGTCGCATTCACAATACTGATGCATATGTGAATTTTCCATCTCTTGCTTCTTAGAGGGAAGCTCCTGCTATGGCATCTCTCCAGAGTGTTGGATACAAAAAGCCCCCTGTTCTGAGAATTGCTGAAGTGCTTCTTTCCTTTTCCCAGACTCTGCTCTGCAGTGCCCTGTCAAAACATCTGGCCCCTTTTGTCCCGAGCTATTAAAACCAGTCCCCATCACGAGGCACTTCCTGTTGACCTAAAGATTTTTTTTTATTATTACTCACCTTAACACTTCAAGATGATTAGAGCTGAAAGGGTAAGAACAAAGATGAAGGTTGAGCTTTTCTTTTTCAGCAGCTAATTTGATTGCAACAGCACTTAAAAAAAAAAAAAAAAAACCTAAAAAATTTTAAAAACTAAGAATGAAGAAAGTATTATTTTAAAAAATTCCTTTCCCTGGCTTAAGATTAAGATCTCAATGAGAGAAGGTTGACTTCTGGAAAATTATTCTCAGTGAACTAATGTGGCTATTCTTTTATCTGGAATATTCTCCCAACCAGGTACATACAACATTCTCATACAAACTCTGGTTTGTGTTCTTGCTGGGAGAACAGAGGTTTGTCAGGAGTTCAGGGTCCTAGCGCAAATGGGTATTGCTTCTTTCCCACAACCAGCCTGAGTGGTTTCTCCAAGATAAATTGCTTGAAGTAAAACTCTTAAGTAAGGAGTATGTCTGAATGGGGAACCTAAGAAACTTTATGAGGTGGGTTTTTTTTTTTTTTTTTGTCTACATTGACTATCCTTTGCTGTGGATTAGGCCACTGCCTATTACAGATTCAAATCCTATCTATATATTGTTCATGGTTCCTTTGTGTCATCAGGAAATTAAAGTTTGCAGCTGGCCCCTTCATCTTGGCTAATCATGCGGACATAAAGTCCTTAAAGACCCTCAGAGTGGCCCCTGCGGGGGCCCCACTCAACACTTCTCTTCGGCAGGACATTGTTCTTCAGCTGTGTTTTCATCCTCTGCCCCCCTTGGGTATTAAGCCCCCGCTGCTTTGAGCCCGGCATCAGACTGTCATGCGTCATTTTATCACAGGCAGTCCAACATCCACAGGAAACCATGTCCGCGTGCTGAGCCCAACAACCAGTTGGAACTATTTTCTGGAGAGCCGGGACCGTCCCCAGCTTCTGGGAATAGCAGTCACATCCTGAAGGTGGACAGGGTAGCCGGGGTGGAACAGAGCGCGGTCCTTATTTCCTCATCCTGGTGAGAGGGGTTTCAAAGGCACACTTTGCTCAGCGCCGAAGAACGGTAATGATGTGGACCTGTTAGGGACAACCGGGGCTACAGCAGGGCCGCTGCCAACTTGCCAGCCTCTCGCAAATTGATATGACGCACTCCGAAACCTTAAGTCTCCTCTCAGGGATTTTTTAATATCCGGCAGAGTTTACACCTGCTTTCTGAGATTCCTTGAATTAATTGAATTCTCATTAGAATACTTCCTGCCTCCCTCTTCCGCCCTTAACTGTGCATGACTCAAAATTCACAGTGGAGTGACTGGGCTTACCAAGCAGTGTACCTGGAGGCTTTGATTTCATTTCCACACCTTGTGTGCTCTCCCTCGTCCCGGTGGGACCCCGGCTCTGCCGTTCTTAGGGGGGGATCCAGAAACCTCCCACTCATCTCTCCTCCAGAAGTTACACTCATTCCATTATGGCAAGCATTTATTATTTGTGTTGTCTTACTCATTATGTTCAGTCTAATGTTCTTTAATTCTTTTGCATATTTAGTAACACATTGTCTTCTTTTCCAATGACTGTGTTTTCTTTTGTCCTCTCACTCGTTTTAAATGCTCTGTTACCTTTATATATTAGAAATTGTGGGTATATTTGTGTGGTGCATTATCATAAACATTCATTGTCCAGGAGGCCAGAAAATTTTACCCTCTTCAAAGTTTATTCCACACGTGTGCTATGCCCATGTACTGTACATTTGTAACTGTATGCACCATACACCCATTTTAATATACAGTCTTGCCTTTATGTTTACCATCTGGGACAGTTCAATGATGTAAACCGTTTTACATATCTCCCACCAAGTTGTGACTATTTTGTTATATTGAAGCTAATTTGTTCTTCTTAAAGAGATCTCATTTCACTCCTGATTTGCCTTGGGATTGTATCGTATTTACACCAGACATAGTCTCATAGTGACATCACCCTGGTTAGAAAATGGAAGGAAGAATGTTTATGGCAGAGGAATGCTACACCATATAATCATCAGATTTCCAAGCTATACAAGTCTGGGAAGGGAAACTTCAAAGGCAGATATTGAGATTTCTATTTCACATGGTAAAAAAGCACTCATTTTCCAACATTGAACTCGTGTTAGTTCTTCTCTACCTTTTGTAACATCCCTCTCTTCACCACCTGTAAATCATATATCGTTGTCCAGCAGAGCACCTATAAGGTTTTATGAACAAACTTATTTACATATCTGCATCCCTAGTTGATAACAACTGTTTGAGATCAAGGACCATGCCTACCTCAGAACTAAATTCCCTTCACCTAGGAGAGTGACTGTAGGTTGAATGAATGAGCACATAAATGTCTCCTTTATCCCAAACTGAAATACGGCCCTTTATTATACCAGCTAAGAGGCCAGGAAAAAGGTTATAATTGCACGAGCTGCCATTCTTTCTCTACCTCCACCCTTTACAAGACTTCTCCAAGCTCAGGACCCTCTTCCCAACCACATTGTCTCCCACACAAATCCTCCCTCTTCACCTTATTCTCTCCTTTCCTTTTCTGATCTCAGTTTAACCATTACTTCCTCGAGAAAGTTTTTTCTGATGCACTAAAGGAAGTTGGATCTTTTGGATTCTTCACTCTCCCATGGTGCCAACATGTCCTGGTGACACAACGTCACACTAAGTATGGTGGGGTTAGAGGGACAGGCTGGCTTCTGTAGGGCAGAGGAGAGAGTAGGGCTGGGTGAGGCTGGTTGGAGAGTGGGCAGGCTGGGGGAGGGAGAGACCGAGCTGGGCATGCTCAGTTTCTTTTTCCCTTCTCACCATTGAGACAGTTCACTTTTTCACCCCTGGGAGAAGCATAAACATGGGAGAAGGGCCAGAGGTGAGCCTTTGATTTCCTCCTGATGAGTGGGAGTTCCCTCCTCTCTGTGGAACTGCCTTCTTCCCTCACCCTGCTCCAAGCAGTTGCTGATTTAAAATGTAAACTCACTGTTAAAAGAAGTCAGAGAATATATCTTTCTTGTTCCCCACTGTACCCCCGACCTTAGCAGAGTGCTTGTCACACAGTAGCTGCAATAATTTATCAGTGAAAGGAGGAAAGGAAAGAAGGAAGGAAGGAAGAAAGGAGAAAAAAGAAGGAAGGAAGGGATGAAGAAAGGAAGAAAGGAAGGAAGGTGGGAAGGTAGGAAGGAAGGAGGAAGGAAGAAAGAAGACAATGTTTCTTTATCACACATACACTACCACCATTAGGGATACAACCAGTGTAGTTCCATTTTAGTTTTAAGTAAAGAAGATAAAAAGGACTGTATTAAATCTAACTGATTTGAGAAAAACAAAAGCAATTGAGATCTCTCTACCCAACCCCCCCCCCCCCGCCCCCAACCCCCGCCACACACACACTGACACCTACAGGAGACATCATTTCTATGATGTAGAGTTGTAGAGTTCACATCAGACAGAGAGCTGCCGTCTCGGGCAAGCTTGCTAAGGGGAGAAGTGACGGTCTTCAGGACTAAACCATGTCATGCTTTCATTAATGAATTCAACAATACTGGTAGGTTCAAAGCCTCGACTTCTACGTAGATTCCTACTGAACCTTTCTTTCATTATTTTAACAGACATGTTCTAAGCCTTCATGGAATGCAAGATCCCTATAGATGTGCCAAGCATCGGCATGCACATGACATGAGCCTTGCTCATAAGTATGCTACCTGGTGGAAAGGACAGAAAGGAAATAGGCAATTATAATTAAATGCCATTAGTAGCTTCCCAGAGAAGGAAGGGGACACTTAAGCTGAGATTTAAAGGATGAGAACAAAAGCCAGAGCTACAGGCGGAGGAGTTTCAAGCAAATGCACCGACACCTGCAGACACCAGGGAGGGGAAGAGGAGTGAGACATGGAGGGTAGTGGAAAGTAACACTGGGATCCTCGGGAGACTGGTCTACCAAGGGCAGTCACTTCTGCCCTTTTATAGAAAAAGCAGCACAGATGATCTAATCCCAGCTCGAGTTCCCTGTGGAGTCTACTGAAATGCTAGAGCAAGTTCCTCTTCACTCCTAATGTTACGGAACAACAATTTGGTTCTCACTGCCCGCCACCACCCTCTAAGCAAAATTCCAGAGGCAACGGTTTGGTGATAAAGGAAAGGAGTCTTTATTCAAAAACAGTCACTTAAGCCTATCAAGTCACAGCTTTAATCACTTAAAGCTATCAGTTAAGGCTAACTTCTAACACCTGGTTTCTCCTATCATTCCCCCTATTAGTTTTAATTATCTTATTTCTATGAGGTTAGTTTACAAATTAAAACAACATAATACACAAAAGGTACACAAGTTTGGAAGAATGTCAGGCTTCTGCCTCAGAGCCTGTCCCTTCTAGAACATCCAAAGAACAAACCAGCCACCCTCTTGCCAGGCAGGCATGATCCTAGGTTGTGCCCAGAGTTCCTTCCCATACAAAATACCGTCCATTGGGAAATGCAGGCAGCTGCAGCATGACCATCCATGCATTCTAGAGGAAGAGGAGAGCCTGAGAGCCAGAGAGAGCCTGCCCAAGAGCCCCAGAGCCTGAGCGAGACCGACAGCCTCCAGACCAGAGAACTACCCTGCTTTTATTTCAAATTTTCTTGTCCATAATTCCATGTGTCTGGAGGCATTCAGCTTCTCAGCCAACCCTGTCCTAGACTGCTTTCCATTGCCTCAGCAAAATCCTCCTATGGCCCCTCTCTCCTCCTCTCCAGTGATCTGATCAGATTTCTCTGTATCTCTAAAAAATTGGGCTAAGGCCTCTTCAGCCTGCAACTAGAGGAGGTCTGTTTCCCTGAGAGGGAGCACAGACTAAGGACTGCTTTAGATAAACATTTGTGACAGAGGAGATTTTCAGGGACTCTTCAAGTTTCTGCCTGGCCCTTCCATTGCCTCCCACCCTTCTTTTACCAAATTTTATTTTCTTTCTTATTCCTTTTGCATAATATGATATTTGTAGTGGATACCATCAGCTTCCCAGAAAACAGCCATTTTCTATTTTCTTTGTCACTATCAGACCCCCATGTTGTTCACCTTCTTGGAGCTGGTCTGCCCTTCATGGAAGGCTGAGCCCTTCCCCAGCTCAGGGTGGTGAAGCATGAATATCATGAATCTGTACAAACTGATTTTGATATGATTTCTCACATTGGATGTGAGAGGTCTGTTGGGCTTTCTTGAGAAGGACCACAAGGCAAGGCAGTTCCTATTTTTTCTTCTAAACATTGCCACCTGCATAGGAAATCTGTGGTGGTGGTTCTGGGCCCAAGATGGGAACCGGTCTATGAGGAAAGCATATGAATGTGCTGAGGATGGCAAAAGAGAAAGAAGAGAGAGTCTTCATCCTTGAAGTTATAATTAACCCAACCAACCCTGGACCTATCTTCTGTCTGGACTTCTCATTATTTATTGAAGACATATTTACTTGACATGTTTGTCACTTATACCTTAGAGCATCCTAACTGATACATCTTGAGAGGTTATCTGGCCGAAACTGTCCATTTAAAAAAAAAGGAAACTGAGACCCCAAGGTGTGAGAGACCTATGCTTGGCTCCATGGATAGACAAGGAGCCATGAACAGAATACTTGAACTTCATGTCCAGGCCATTTCACACCACATTATACTGTATTTAGTCCTCTGAAGGATGGCTGCCAATTTCCCAGGTTTCTAAAGAAAATATCCACAAGTACTGATGGAGGCCCACTAACTTTACATCAAGTAAACAAGGTAGGATCATGGGGAAGATATTTTTGGGTAATAGCTATTTCGTATTTCTCTAATCTGGTATATGGAAATGTTGATTCCCCAGCTCCCTAGAGATGTTCTGTCTTCTGATTCCATTTGTTCATTGCATATCTACTTTGCTAGATACTAGAGATAATATGGTGGTTAATACATAAGTCTACATTGAAAATATCACCATCCTCTTTCTGCTTCTGCAAAGTTGAACTTTCCTCCTAAACAGGGAAAGAGGTCTCAAGGTCAGCAAACAGAAATGAAGATGGAAAGGACCTATAGTTAAGGGAAGAGAGAAAATTCTCTTTGGTTTGAGCCAGACAACAAAGAAGGGAGACAAGAAGGCTTAAAGAGCTGGTCTCCTCTGATGTGGCTTTGTCCCCAAGGGTCCATGGAGAGAGGAGATTGAAAGTTGCCTTTCCTTGCCAGGGTTTTGTTTGCTCCTCTGGGAACTGGATAATTTGGCTCAGTTTTGCAGCATTTGAGAAATAATGCAGCCTTAAGTTTAGCTGGAAAAAGACATGCTCCAATCCCTAGAAGATGAGGATAGATTGAGTACCAATGGCAGAATCTCAAGGGAACTATTGTAATAGGCTCCAAGTTTAAGGTAAACAAGTTAAAACTTATATTTGGGAACTGCTTCCCTTGGGAATTCAGATTGCCTTGCAACTCCATTCATGGGTGGAATGTTTCCTAAGACATCTGGGAAACTCACATTCCTCTTCTCTACTAGGATAGGCCTGGGTACTGCCAGAGCATTGCTTGAGACCATCTTAGTCTCAAGATTGATCTAAATAAAAAGACTCTCTTTGATAAAAGTGACAAAGCTTTCCTTTTGAATGAATATGGTCTCTTGATAATTCAGAAACTCATCACAGCCTTCTTGAGCTTCTCTACTGAGAAATGACAGAAGGCATTTATGTAGACCAAAATCCGACAAGGGTAACACATTATTCCAGCCCTAGGATACTGTAAAACAATATATGACACCCTCCCCTCCCAAGCTAACCTTTTAATAGAGATCAAATGACATAAAAATAAATGCTGAGTGCATCCTTAACAAGAAGAAGTCATAGCAGGAAAGTCTGAGTATAAAGATGAGAAAGGTATGACGCACCTGCCTTGCTTTGTAGATAGGATAAAAGTAGTCAGAAGTGGAGAATGGAATGATTTCATGTTGTAGAGATCAAGAGGGAAGACTCTGGAAATGGACTACTAGCCCACTAGCTTTGTGACCTGGACAAAGTCCCTAGCATCTATGCTGTTCAGTTCCATCACCTATGACATGTAGTAATGACTATCTCTGTGTCATAGACTTGTTATGAGGATTAGATGAATGAGTTAGTAGATGAGAAATACTGAAAACAATGCCAGGCATATAATCAGCACATTGTAACTCTTAGTGTCAAGGGACAGGATCTTTTTTCAAACCAACTGATCATCTTCTCTTCCTCCTGCTGCCTCGGTGGCACTGTGCAGGCCTCCTTTCAGAAGGATGGACCCAAGAAATTCTCCTTAATTTATGACTCCCTGCAATAGCTTTGGTGTTGGTCTCTGGAGAAGATGAAAGCATTGGTCATGCTGGAAGCAGGCATACTTCCTGAGCCATAGGAGAGGCACTCAGTGAATACTTATTAAAGAGACCAGAGTACTACCATATCCAGGAAAGAGAAATGACTTAATGCTCAAACCTGGAAAGGCAACATAACCAGAGACCCTTCTCAATCCTTTTATAATTACAGTTTTTACCTATGCACCCATGGACGGGCTAAGGAGAGGGTGATAAGAAGAGAAGGGGAGCAGGACATTAATATCTAGGATAGAGAAAGGAAGTAGGAGCTGATCTGGAGATTCCTATTCCTTCTTAGGAAAAAAGTTCAAATTTACAGAAGCAGAAAGAGAACGGTGATGTTTCAAATATACACTTAAGAGGCAGGATGGAGTGTGTTTTACCCACCATATTATCTCCAGTGCCTAGCAAGATAGGTGTACAATAAATAAATGTACTTATTTTGTGTGTGTCAATGAAATAGGCCCATTACATAATTTACCTTATATTTGACACCAGTTCTACCAAGTAAATACTATTGTCCACACTGTTTGGAAGTTATCTTGTCTAAGGTCACTCTGTGATGAGCTGCAGAGCCAAGAGTTAGTTCCATGTGTTTGACTTCAAAGCCCCTGAACTTTCTGCTATACCTGCTAACAGAGTGTTCTCTAAATCTTTTCAACATCAATTAAAATATTAAACTGGCGATTCTGGATGTTCTACAAATAGATAGGATCGCAAGGGCATGGATTGTACTCTTTCCTTTTTTAAAAAGGATTGAATCATGACTTCTCCAAACTTGGGCTGCACCCCTCTTCCTCTCCCACCATCCCCCCACTTCCAAGCCCACACATGTCCACACACTTCAATTCAGCTGTTTATGTCAGTCATTACACTTTTTCAACCATAATTTTCAAAGCTGTGAGGAAAACAAACATTGAGTGCATTTGTAACCTGCAGATTTGTCTTCAGATTCCCATGCATGTTCAGAGTTCATTCTGTATTCTGTTTACACTGTCATAGCCATTAATAAATACCACCAACTGCACCTCATGTCTGGCCTCCACACTCCTCAGAATGGTGAATAACTGCAAGGTCTAGTTCAGCTCTTTTGTCGTCAAGAAATGCCATGTTCAGTTAGAATCAGCAAAGGTTCCTCAAAACAATGATTAGACTGAGACCTTCCCCTGGAACCTTTCAGCCATCCCGTCTCAAGGTGGCAGTACCTGGCCTCATCTCCTGGCTTAAAATCAGGACTGTGGTTTACACCTGGTTCTCTTATCCTCTTCCTGCTCCATCCTTTAAGAAGGCATTGGTCATTTATTATCCTTCCCTTTGGAAGTCCCTAGATGCTGTAAGACACAAAGCTGTTCAACTCAAGATGATGACAGCTGTCCTCTGGTATGTAAGTCCCTTACCCAGTAGGGGCCACCACCCCTGGTTGCTAAGAGCTTGGTGAGGGGTTTATCACCCCCACTTTGAGCAGCAACTGACCTTAGAAAGGCCCCACAGCCACGCACTTGCCATCGGCTGATTTAGTAGCATTTTTTCTCTTGCATGACAATGATAATCCATTTATGTTACATACATAGAAAGAGGGTTAAGGGCACTAGCCATTGAAATGCAATGCCTAATATCAAGTGTTGAGTAAAGGATAATTTGGTAAATCCATCTTTTTTTGGCTTTAATTGGTCTTTATGATTTCTATAGGAAAAGGGAATTATAAATAGTCACCCCTTGTCTTTATGGGCTGTTCTTATCTCATAACTTAACATAACACTGTACACGGTGCCCTGTCTCCTGCAGAGGGTCACAGTGAACAGCCAGCACTTGGGCTTGGCCCCCTTGCTCTGTATGTCATTATCAGAACTCTGGCGGCCAGATTCCGTACGCTGCTTACACTTAAGTTTTCACATCCAGTTTCCTCAGCTCTTTAAGTTTTGCCAAACATATGCTTGTCCTGCCTTTGGGGGAATATTTAAGTGCAACATGTAGAACGCTACAATGTGAGGAACTGTGTTGGCAACCCTATGCAGTGTTGAGAAAATTCACCCTATTATATCAAAATTGCGGTTATTTTACACACTGTCAACACCAGTGCTTGATTCCTAATGGATGCTTTTCTTCTTTCTAGCTGGGATAAGCTGTCCCAAACCCTCGTTGGGGCACCGTTTCTTACTTTTCTTCCTTTTTGCTGCTCACCTGCTGTCACTGTTGGGTTTATACCAGACACACAGTCTTGTCTGCACATTCTAGGCCACTTCTTAACTCCCTTCGCACTGTATTTTTTTTATACGACCTCCACCTATTATTTCCCAAAGGAGTCACCTGTCACTGGAGCCATGATAGGCTTCGTTTCCACTGTGTTTCAAGGTAAAACTATCGAATTCGGACTCACTTGGTATCTCTTAACTTTTGCCCTTGGCATCCAGACAACTCTTCGATTCTCAGGATGCTTGCTACTGAACTTCCTTTCTATACAAATGCGTCTGGGGAGCCTCTTGCTCCTCCAGCCGGCTTCTTCCTCCTCCCAGAGCTTCCCTTTTCCTTCCCATGCTGAGCAATTATTCTTATTAATTATTCCAGCTAGCAGTAATTATCAGCAGTACATGCCCCAAGCCACATTAATAACAGAAGTCTCTAGGACACTGAGGAATCAGCTGGGAGGCCCCCTCTGCCTTTTGATTTGCAAGTTATGCTCTCTGCTTTGACTCCCACCCCTCCCACCATGCCTATGCTTTGCTCCTATTGGTCCCCAGTCATCGCATTCCCCAGCCCTGTTTGATGGTGTGATAAAACAAGGACAGTGTAATCTAGACCTGGGTGGTATAACTATGGTGGCACAATTGAAAGCTGTCCTTAAGTAGCCCTCAGAGTTGGGTCCTGAACACTCTATTAATCCTTCCACCCTTATTTGCCACAGTTCTTAATTTGCATTTGCTCTTACACATTACTCATTTGTCTGGACTGTCTTTGTAAATAGTTAAAAATCTCAATACAGGTCATTGCTGTATTTAAAGTAATGCTCTTGCTTTGTTAGAAAAAATTTTAAGTCTTTGATTTACATAAAAATTCAGGAAATATAGATTATTAAGGGAGTTTGTTAATCTCTACATGGAAAGCTGTGTTAAGGATGGCATTCTAAAAACTGGTGAACTGGCCCAATTCACCCAAATATTTCAGAAGAAAAAAACAAATGACTAGCCTCAATGACAGACAGAATTAGTTTAGAACAGTTTATATTTCTTCCTGAAGTAACTTCATGTACTAAAATGAACGTGTGCTTGAGAAATGAGATTCTGTGTTTTGCTAACATAGCTCCTCACAGCAATTTGGAAACCATCTGCCTGTTGGAACCTTCTTTTTTTAGTCCAAAACAACAAACTTTGAACACTTGGATATAGTGTCAACTCTGACTTACTGCAATTGCAAACCATCAGCAAGTTTCCAGAGAGGTTGCAATGCAAGGTGCTAATTTGCAGATGTTATAGCAAAGATCTTATTACTAAACCACTACAGACCACATGTGGCAATGTTAAGAATCAGGTGGAAAAGAGAAAATGGTTAGCATTGTCAAAACAGTGCTTCTATCAGTTGTTGCCAAGTGAACAACAAGAAAAATAAGGTAATTTTGTTTCCTTCCTTCCTTCCTTCTTTCCTTCCTTCCTTCCTTCCTTCCTTCCTTCCTTCCTTCCTTCCTTCCTTCCTTCCTTCCTTTCTTTCTCTTTCTTTCTTTCTTTTCTTTCTTTCTTTCTTTCTTTCTTTCTTTCTTTCTTTCTTTCTTTCTTTCTTTCTTTTTTTCTTTCTTTCTCTCTTCCTTTCTTTTCTTTTCTTTCTTCAAGATGGGTGGGACAAGGAGGGGTATGTGAAACAATCTGGAAAAGATAATGTTTTAAGAGTGACACTATTTCATGTAAAGACACTTCAGGAGCAGAGGAATAGGAAGCCTGCCTCATTCCAACATCTTGCATATTGGCTTCCAGCACGAAATACCGATGCATAATTGTTGAGGCCAGTGGTAAAAATTCCGCCCTTTGCAAATTTATTTAATTTAAATAAGCTTCCTCAACATTGGGGGAATGTGTTCTCTCAGTGTGCTTCATTAGTGTAGCTTACACCACAGAACTGGCTGTATTGAGAAAGATTGCACCATTATCAAATAATTAGGAATGCCTTAGCAGGTGCATACACTTACCTTAGTAATTAAACCCTTGTTAAAACACCAAAATCCAGAGACTTTAAATGGTTACAGCATCCCAAAGGAGGTAGCCCAGAAAGTGATTCTATAAGGTAGTGTCATTTGGGAACAGGGATATTGAGCAGAATCTCTTTTCCTCTTGGGATGCTTACCAAGCACATCTGTGTACATCATGAGATGCAATAAAAATTGCAATGACAATGCTAGACAAACAGCCACTGCACAAGATGCCGGGCAGACCCAGTGCCATCCTGCTTGGAAGCAGATACTATGTAAGTGGGCATTGTGCTGCCATTGTTTCAAGTGTGAATCATGAGACAAAGAGAAAATAAAAATGAGAATCTCTGAAATAGCCTTCTCCTTCACTTCAGAGAGAAAAGGGCAGCTGATACAAATGTTTTCATAAAACTTAACTGAAGTTTTCTTTGACAAAATGCAAGGGTTACATGGCTTTTATTTCCTCCTCAATGGCTTTTGAGGTAAAGGACCATGTAAATATAACAAGCAGCTACCAGTAAGCCAACATTCAAAAGCAGTTCCCTAAAATCTTGCTGCCAGCGGTGTGAGAGTGATCCATATAATTACAAATTAGATCCATTTCCGGGGTCTGGTTGCCTATGCAAGGACTTGTCTTCCATATATAAATATAATTGTGATGAATCTGGACTCAACAGCCATGGGGCATTCTGAAGATGATATCTAGGGGTTGCCATGACAACTCCCTAGAATTCCTGCTGTCTTTTCATGGTGGAGTTCCTAGGTAGAGCCTAGAAGGTATCTGAAATAAATCATCAAAAGGTAGGACAGCTGGAATTCATCCATGGAAGAAATCCAAGTATGTGAGTCCATAAGTCCTGCGGTAAGGAGGTTGTCACTTGAGGACAAATTTCCATCACTTTGTAGCATTTAAGCTGAAAATCTAAAGCAACAGGATTTGTATAGAGCATGGTATTCCTAAGGCTGAGATAATAAGACATTAATACTAAAAGTCCCACTGACATCATAATTTCCTGGGAGACAAATATCCTCTATTCCTGGGACATGCACCAACCTCAGGAGTTCTGTGGGTCCAGCCATGTGACAAAGGTATCGTCAGCCCCATAAATGGCAACTGACCCCCATGAGTAAGTGTCTTCACAGCAGAGTTCACGTTGGGTCTGGGAGGCCTCCCGACTCCAGTAGTAAGTTTAGGTTGGTAATTACCTTCGAATTCTGGTTCAGAGGCTCATCTAGCTGGGTCCTAGTTAACACCACCATTTATTTCCTCTGAGACCTTGGAAATGTCTATAGTCATTTTCCGCATTTGTACAAAGGGATACTACCCAGCTAAGCTGGTAATTGTGATAATTGAATAGAACAACAAATGTAAAACACCCAACACAATTCCTGGCATTTAATAAACAATCAGTAAATTTTTTCTTCCTTCTTTCCTCCTCATGACAACATAAAATATGTTTTAAATGCAATTGTTTTCCAGCTTTGGAATCTGCAGATCATCAGGCATTTTCTTGAGACTCAATTACTTGGGCAAGTCAGTACTCCTAGTCCAATTTGCACATAATAATAATATAGTTTTTCAAAAGGTGAAGGGAAGAGGTAGTTGTTCTATCAGCAGTATCAGCAGACACACAGATGTCGTGTGACTTTTTAAGCCATATACAGATGAGAAGACCAGAGTATCTGAATCATCCATGTTGTCATGCCATAAATTTAAGAAGCTTATAGTTATGCCCCTTTAGTTTGCTCTGAGTGAAAAAAGTTTGAATAACAGAAAGAAGATGACAATTGTTTGAAATCATGCCATAACACTGGACCTGTTTTCTAACATGTTCAATCAACCAAAGCATCATTTTCACATGTAAAATAATACATCTGCTAAAGGAAACAATCTGTTTATGTTTTTAAACCTTGCACTGAAGTCTGACACACATTCAGAAAAGTACACCAAACATATATATACATATATATATATATAGCTTAATGAATTTTTATAGATAGTAATGTTATATTTTAATATCATTTATATATACTATATTATAATGGGTTAACTTTTTTGGTCTTTGGAAGTTATCAAAATTTTAGAATTCAAAGGTTACAGAGTTTTTATTTTCCTTACTTATATTTTAAGTTAACATACAGTAATTCTGACATTTTTGGTGTAAAATTCTAAGAATTTTAACACATGTATAAATTTATGCTATCATTATCTGTATTTGGGATACAAAATAGTTCCATTACCCCTAAAATCTCCCTGTGCCATCACTTTGTAGTTGACTACCATTGATCTATCCTCTGTCTTATAGTTTTGTCTTTTCAAGAATTTCATAATATAAATGAAATCACATAGTATATAACCTTTTGAGTTTGCCTTCTTTTATTTTGTATAATGCTCTTGCAATCTACCCATCTTCTTGTAGATATAAATACATAGTTTACTCATTTTTATTGGCAAGCAGTATTCCAATGTATGGATGTAACACAGTTTATCCTTTCACTCATCAGAGGACTTTTGGGATGTTCATCAGTGTCCCCTTCTTTGAGCTTTTGCTTTCTGTGATTTCAATTACTTGTGTTTAACCTCAATCCAAATATATTAGGTGGAAAATTCCAGAAATAATTCACAAGTTTTAAATCGCACACTGTTCTGAGCAGCGTGATGAAATCTTGTGCTGTCCCACTTTGTCTCACCTGGGAGGTGAATCATCTTTTTGTCCATCATTGCTGCACTGTATACACTACCATCCTGTTAGTCACTTAGCAGCTGTCTAGGTTATCAGATTAACTATCTCAGTATCTCAGTGCTCATGTTCAAGTAACTCTTATTTTGTTTAATAATGGCCCCAATGAGCAAGAGAAATGATGTTGGAAATTTAGATATGCCAAAGAGAAACCATAAAGTATATGTACGTATAAGAAAAAATAGAGTATGTACAGTCATGTGCTAACAACAGAGATATACTCTGAGAAATGTGTCATTAGGTAATCTTGTTTTTGTGCAAACATCATAGAGAGCACTTACACAAACCTAGATGGTAGAGCCTACCACACATGTAGGGTATATGATTTGGCCTATTGTTCCCAAGTATAGCATGTTACTGTACAAAATGACACAAAGTTAAATCAAGCACATGACAAAATGATGCAATTAAGAGATGCAGTAAACATGAGATGAATAAGGTTGCTGCTGGTGTAACATTGTTTTACAGCAAACTTTTTTTTTATTCTCACCTGAGGACATTTCTTTCATTGCTTTTTTAGAAAAAGAGGAAGGGAGAGAGAGAAACATTGATGCAAGAGAGAAGAATTGCTTGGCTGCAACCGGAGGTGCCCAGACCAGAGCTCATACATCCCTGGACCAGGCACCGAACCTGCAACCTAGGCATGTGCTCTGACTGGGAATCAAACCCTGCTACTGTTTGGTGACAGGACAACGCTCCAACGAACTGAGACACACTGGCCAGAGCAGCAAACTTTTTACATAAGTATAAAGAGTGAACTTTAAAATAGTGATAAATAGTATAGTATAGTAAATACATCAACCAGTAATGGTTTTTTAACTGTCATTATCATTATTATGTACAGTACATAAATTTATGTGCCATACTTTTATACCACTGGGCAATGGGAAATTTTCATCTCCATTATAACCGTATGGGACCACTGTCGTATAGTTGCATATATGGTTCCTCATTGATTGAAACATTATCACGTAGCACCTAATTGTATATGGTTCAGTACTTTCTGTGGTTTTTCACATCCACTGGGGATCTTGAAATATATTGTCCCTGAGTAATGGGGGGCTACTGTAGATAGTTTTGAGCTATTATACTTGTATATAAAGCTATAAACATTTGTATGCATGTTTTTGTGTGAACATGTTTTCATTTCATCAGGGTAAATATGTAGGAGTAGGATTGCTGGATCTAAACTATTTTCATGAAATTCATCTAGCATTACACTCTACATTATCTTGATTCATAAACTCGTCGTCGGCAGCCGTCCGTCTCGAGAGACGATGGTGTAGCTTCTTAAGAGTCCATCTGCACCGCTGAGAATGGTTGTGCAGTCCGACTCGGAGTGACACGGTATCTGTCTCCTCCCGTGTTGAATCGACATCTTGCGATGACACTGGAGTGTCCTCTCCAGTGAAGCTGAAGCTACAGAGCCTGGGCAGGGTGATATGGAGGGTCTGCTGTTGCCCATGCAGCAGAACCCCCTCTCTTCGCAGCTGAAGGGTCCAAGGGAAAGACGGAGTCAATACAGCTTGGCTTCATAAACTACTTCCTTCTTATATAGACAGAGATTCAGATTTCATAGAGATGGAAATAGTCTCTGATGGTCTTCAGATCAGTAAATTTTGTTTTTGTAATTCGCCATTCTATTTGTTTCTTATTATATAGGAAACTTTTCTACTATAGTTATTACAAAGATAATAGACACGTCTTTTAAATTCCCTAATTGAAAACATCCCTCCATATATATGAAAGTAAAGTTACAGACATTATTATGTTGTATCACTATTTCAGCATTTATCTCCTAAGAACATGATGTTTTTCCATTTAACTACATTACATTATCATGTCAAAGAATTGTAAGGTTTGCTTTAGGTTGGTGGTTATTTTTCTCGTAATACATTGACTATTCCATTCTCTTCTTGATTGCATGCTGAGAAGTCAGATATTCTTATTATTGCTTTTCTATAAGTAAGGTATATCTTTCCTCTGTTTTCTTCTAGTATTTTTTTAATCTTTAATTTTCTGTAGTTCAAAAATTATATGTCTATGTGTAGTATATTGGCACTTATCCTGCTTCGCATTCTTTTTCTTTTAAGTATATTTTATTGATTATACTGTTACAGCTGTCCAATTATTTTCCCCTTGTCCCCTCCACCTGGTACTCCCCTTCTCTCCAGCAATCCTGCCCCTTAGTTCATGTCCATGGTTGTACATATAAGTTCTTTAGTTTCTCCATTTATTTTACTATTCTTAACATCCCTTCTCTATTTTCCTACCAATTATGCTTCTTTACCCCTGTACTTTTCACCATTATCCTCCCTCCCTCTCCCTACTGATAATCCTCCACATGATCTCCATACCTATGATTCTGTTCCTGTTCTAGTTGTTCACTTAGTTTGTTTTTTTATTCTGTTTTTAAATTCAGTCATTGATAGTTGTGAGTTTGTTGTCATTTTACTGACCATAGTTTTGATCTTCTTCTTTATCTTAAATAAGTCTCTTTAACATTTCATATAATAAGGGCTTGGTGATGATGAACTCCTTTAGCTTTACCTTGTCTGGGAAGCACTTTATCTGCCCTCCCATTCTAAATGACAGCTTTGCTGGATAGAGCAATCTTGGTTGTATGTCCTTGCTTTTCATCACTTTGAATACTTCTTGCCAGTCCCTCCTTGCCTGCAAAGTTTTTTTTTTTAAATAAATTTACTGATAATCTTTTGGAAACTCCTGTGTAGGTAACCTCTTCTTTTCTCTTGCTACTTTTAAGATTCTCTATCTTTAACCTTTGGCATTTTAATTGTGATGTGTCTTGGTGTGGTCTATTTAGGTCCAACTTGGTGGATCGCTCTGTACTTCCTGGTCTTGTATGTCTATTTCCTTCACCAAATTAGGGAAGTTTTCTTTCATTATTTTTTCAAATAAGTTTTTAATTTCTTGCTTTTCTTCTTCTCTTTCCAGCATCCCTATGATTCAGATGTTGGCACTTTTGGAGATGTCTCAGAGTCTTCTTAATTTCTCCTCATTTTTCTGAATTCTTGTTTCTTCATTCTGTTCTGGCTTATTGTTCATTTTTTCCTTATGTTCCAAATCATTGATTTGAACCTCAGCTTCCTTCCCTTCACTATTGATTTCCTATGGATTTTTTTATTTCATTTATTGTAACCTTTGTTTATTGCCTTATGCTTTTGCCATACTTAGTGAATTCTCTGAGAATCCTTATCACCATTGTTTTGAAGTCTGCACCTGAGGTTGGGTATCTCTGTTTAGTTTAGTTCTTTTTCTGGAGTTTTGATCTGTTCTTTCATTTGGGCTATATTTCTTTGTCTCCTCAATTTGGCAGCCTCCCTGTATTTGTTCCTGTGTATTATGTAGAGCTGCTTTGACTCCCTGTCCTGGCACACATGTAGTAATGGGTGGAGCCTTAGGTGATCACCAGGGCGGGGCAACCCATTTTACTGCTTTGTGGTGCTGTATGTGGGTGGAGAGGTTAGAGAGGGAACAATGCTGCTTGCTCAGTACTCGCCCCATTTCCAGTCATTTCACCCACTTCCTGTATGTGACTGGTGCTTCTCTAGCTATTGCCCTGGTGGTGGTTTCCAGCGTGGATGGGTGTACATGCATTCTAGGACCATGGGAGCCACTAAACAAACTCTCCTGAGAGATGAGCAATTTCTTCTGCTACCCCAACACCCACTGGTTTTCACAGACAGAAGATATGAGGCTTTATTTTCCTTGTGCTGGAACTCTGGGCTACTCAGTCTGGACTAGAGGTAGGATCACTCCCCAGGTGTCCCTCTCAGCTTTTATCTGCCACACATGAATACGGGACCACCCATTCCACTGGCTTCTGCAGCTGCCCTGCCACCACTACACTGCA
Organism: Furipterus horrens; assembly: GCF_987537825.1. Taxonomy (NCBI): domain Eukaryota; kingdom Metazoa; phylum Chordata; class Mammalia; order Chiroptera; family Furipteridae; genus Furipterus; species Furipterus horrens. The sequence goes on from NW_028327178.1 coordinate 36,609,612, forward strand.
TCCTCTCCACCCCAGATCCCTGTCTCTGCCCCTCCTACCTGTTGGGATGAATATTTCTTCTTTAAATCTTTGGTTGTTGGACTTCCATACTGCGTGATATTCTGGCAGTTCTGGTTGTTTTTTTTTGTTTTGAGGTTAATCGTGATCCTTCTTATGGTTGTGTGAAAAAGTGAAGCGTGTCTACCTATACCTCCATCTTGGCTAGAAGTTGGAAATCCTGCTTGGTATAGTTTGACCTTCCTGGATCTGTGGTTTGCTGTCCAGCATTATTTGCAGGGAATTCTCAGCTATTATTGCTTTACGTATCTCTTCTTTTCCTTTCTCTCTTCTTCTTCTGATATTCCAATTATTTATATGTTACACCTTTTGTAGTTGTCTCACAGTTCCTGAATAATCTGTCCTGGTTCTTTAAGTCTTTGCTTTATTTGTTTTTCAGTTTTTGAGGACGCTATTGATATATCCTCTAACTCAGTGATTCTTTCTTCAACTGTGTACAGTCTACTAATAAGCCCATCAGAGTAATTCTTATTTTTATCTCTAGCATTTCTCTTTAATTCTTTTTCAGAATTTCCATCTCTCTGCTTACATTTCCCATCTGTTCTTGTATGCTATCTACTTTACCCATTAGAGCCTTCAGCATGTGAATTACAATTGTTTTAAATTCCTAGTCTGATAATTTCAACATTTCTGCCATACCTGAGTTTATCTCTGATTCTCGCTCTGTCTCTTTCAACTGTGTTTTTCTTTTTCTTTTCTTTTTCTTTTTGCCTTTTAGTATGTTCTGTAATTTTTTTTGAAAGCTGGGTAAACAAAACTTCTGTAAAAAGGCCTTTAGTAGGAGGTGGTGATGTGTGGGAAGAGAAGAAGCATCTTATAGTTCCTTGATTAGGTATCAGTCTTTTAGTGACTCATTGTCTCTACACTGTAAACTTCATAAGTGTTTCATAGTAATCCTCCACTCCCTCCCCCCAGGAGGGACAAGATGGCTAGAATGGGCAGGAATTGAGTATATCCCTTTCTTCAGGTAGATCTGGCTCTGATAGAACCCCAGCAGGTTAGGCTCCAACAGTCAACTAGTTTATTCTGTGGGAAGACCTTGTTAAAAGTTCTAACATATTCCAATATGGTTACTTTTCTCCTCCCCCTGCTGGAAGCAAAAAGGGATATTTCTCTGATCTTCAGTGTGAGAACCTCATTGAACTCTCAGAGGTAAAACTCAAAAAATATGGGCCCTTGTGACAGGGATCCCCTGCAGGCTCTGACTCAGACTTTTCCACATGGAGCACCCAGCAGTTTATCACAGCCCAGGTTTCCCTGTGTTGGCACCAGTTTCTGCAGAGGTTTCTGCTCTGGTTAGTTGTAGCCACCTGTCTGCCTCTCCAATTTGGAGGCAGGGGTTTGCCCTGTGACTGTCCTTTATTTCTAGATTTAAGAAAAGTTGTTAATTTTTCAGTTTATTCAGTTTTTTATTTGTTATTAGGGTGGAGTGCTGAAAATCAATCTCTTGACATGCAGGACCAGAAACCAGAAGTCCCTAAGATTGCATTTAACGTGTCATTTATATACAAAATTCCTCCAGTTATCCCAAAATGACCTTTTATAATCTTCAAAAACCTGGGATCCAATTAAGCCTCACTCTTTATATTTAGTTGACATGTCTCTGTAGCTTCCTTTAGGCTAGAATAATTACTCCACTCGCCCCTTTTTTGTGTGTGTTTAAAGTACTGAATCTTTAGAGTCTGGGCCAATTATATTGCAGAATAATACATACCCTATATTTACTTCCTAATGTTTAGACCTAGGTTAAGCATATGGCAAGAATATTACATAAGCAATATTATATGCTTCTCTTTGCATCACACAAGGAGGCACATACTGATCATTTTGTCTTTGCTAACTTTGTTACCTGGTATTCACAATATTTCTACATTATAAAAATACATTTTCACTTTTGTAATTAATAGGTATTCTACAGATATGCTTTAAGTCTGTGTTAGTATTCTATTCCCCACCGAATGGTTTTAACATCCATTGGCAATGCTTGCCTGAAATCACTTATTACATTACATTGCAAAATGGTGATTTTCTAATTCTGTAATTTTTCTACATATAGTGTAAGAATAGCTGCTGCCTTCTTTCTGTTCCTTCCTTCCCTATATCATCATGGATTTATGAACTTCTTTGTTTTATTTACTCATTATTCTTTTAGTTGCTCAAATAGTCTCCAATTCGGTCAGTGAAGATTCCTTCAAGCCAGTTCCTAGGGCTTCCTGTATCCTTTTGACATGATCTCATTAATCTTTGAGCACTGCGTCACTTTCTGGCACAATAAAACATCCTAGGTTCACCTTGTAGTTTCTCTGCCCCAGCTGTGAAATCAGCCAAGGCTGGAATGTTATTTAGAAACCAAGATCTGGGGCACAGACAATGCCATTTTTGCATGTAATTTTCAAGCAGTTTGCCCCACAATTATCCAAGGCCAAGTCTTGTGCATCCTGCCTAAAGTATGCTCCCCAATGCTGCTCCACTCATGTCTCTCCATTCCCACTGTCACCACTCATCTATCCCCTTAGAGCTGGTTTCTGCCAAAACTCTGTACAGGCCTCCTCCCGTCTTAATCCTCAAATCCACTGGAACGTGATTCCTGCAACATGGTAAGGGGAAGAGTTGGCTTTGGAGTTATACAGGCCAGAGCTTTGATCCCAACTCAACTGCCCTACTCACTGCATGACACTGGGTAAATTGGTAAGATTTTCTGAGCCTCGGTTTCCTCATCTGAAAAGCAGAGAAGAGAGTACTTTAGAGAAAGTGAAAGTCAGAGAAAATGCAGATCTCCTACATCTAAGAAAACCAACTCAGCATTCTCCCTCTTTTAGAGACCCTGCCCCACCCATACCCACTGGAAGGAGAAGCGCCTTAAGATGTCTGAGGTGAGCACGGTTCATTACAGCTGACTGGGGTTGGTGGAGGTGGGGGAGTTGCATAATAAAAAAAAAGAGAGAGAGAGAGAATAAATGAGAAAAACTAAAGTTGGTTGGTATTAGTCAATGAAGCTAAAATGTCAAGATGTAGAGACTTCGTCCCTGCTGACCAAAGATCAGTGCACAGAGAAGCGGCTCCAGAGAGAGGGAGAACTGAGAGGGCACTGTGCTCTGCCGCCTGTGGCTGGACACCCACGCTCCCCTCCGTCCAGAGGACGTGCACTCTTCAGTTTCTTCCCTCCAGTATATTCAGCCCTTTTTTCTGTGTTAGCCCTGATCAAAAAGCACAAAGCCGCACTTACCATTTCTGCTTCTTTGGAAAACACATTTCCTGGGTTCTGTCTTTCCTCTGTAGCCTCCATTCCATATTTCAACTTCCCTCCCCAGTGAAGCACTTAGAAAGTTCAGTCTGCGGTCCCTGTCTGCACTTCCTACAACTCAACGAAACTTCCACGAAGGTTACTACTTACTTTATTTTTGTTTACATTATTTTTATTGCATTTTTTCCATTACCATTTATCCCTCACATACCCTCTTCTACCCTCCCCCGCCATCTTCCCCCACCCCCTGCCGCCACCCTGTTCTCTATGTCCATGAGTCCTTTTCTCTTTTTTTTCTCTTTATCTGTATCCCTCCACACCCCCACCCCCCACTGCCAGAGCTGTCAGCCTGCTCTCTATGAGTCTGTCTCTATTGCTCCATCTAATTCATATTTTATTTTACTTGACCATTCTCTTTTTATTTCCTCCTACCACTCTGACAAGTCCTTCTCAATCTTTTTCACAATTTATTCTTCCTCTGTTTCCACCTCAAAATGTCAGTATGTCCCCCAGGATGTGCCCCTCTGTAACCTGGGTCTACTCTTCTCGCACTGCCTCTGGGTGACCTTTTCTGCACCCAGGGCCTCAGGTTACCACCTTTAGATGAATAATTCCCACATCTTCATCTCTGATTCAAAACTCTGTTGAACTCCTGACCCTTATTTCCACCCTATCTCCAGAATACCTCCACTTGGGTGAACCCTAAATAAATAAGTCACTGAATCCAAACTGGAGACACCTTTTTTTGTTGTTGAAAACCTGATTTCATTTCTCTTTTCTCAATCACCATCCTCTACTCAGTCAGTCACTTCAGAAGACCAGAAATTACCGCCAATTTTTCTATATATACACTGCTGACATTGTGAAGATTTTTCTATCTTAATTGCTCTCAAATGCTCTCTCTCTGGACCTCTCTGTTTCCTCTGCCTTCTCAGGTTCCCATCATTTCCTGTCTGGCATACTGGTCTCCCAGGTCCCAGTTGGCCCCTCTGTTTTCTACAGAGTTGCTGAAGGGAGGTGTCTAAACTGCTAATTTGATCTTGCCACTGCTCTGCTGAAATTTTTTCAGTCCCCCTCCCACCCATTGAATAAAGTTCAAAATTCTTATCCAAGACCTTGCAAGACACTGATCACCACCATCATCTTCTACATATAACTTTTATTGTACCCATGCAAAATTCCCTCCCCTTTGCTACTTCTTTTCATAGAATCTCCTCCTTGCACCACGCTCCCATGTGTCTAGCAAATTCCTAGTAGTAATCTTTTAAACTTGTGAATCAGGCCCTATCACACAGACATGTCACCTGTCTAAGACCTGCTAGTGGATTCCTGTTGCACTGCGAGTAAAACCCAAACCCATTATCTGGTTCTAAATCCTGCACGATCTGGCCCTGCCTATCCCTGTGACTTCATTTTATACCCACTCCTTCTTTCCCCTCTCTGCCTGCACCACACTGGTCTTCTTTCTAGTCTTCAATCACAAGCAGCTTTATCCTAATATTTGGACTCACTGTTCCCAGTGCCGGGATTCCTCCTGCAGATCTTCACCTGGCTGGCTTCTTATTGTCATTCAAGTCTCCACTCAAACTTTATGTCTTTAAGGGGCCTTCTTAGATCTCCTAGTTGCTACTAGTCACTTCTGTGAACTTTGCAGTCTAACTGATGTGAGTTTGAAATCAGCTCTCTGCCATTTACTAGCTGGGTACCTCTGGGCAAATTTATTGAGCTTTCTGTGCCTCAGCTTCCTCATCTATAAAAATGAGGGTGATAATACTTTCCTCAGAGAATTATTGTTAGACATAAATGAAACTAATGCTTGATTCACGGGAAGCATTTAACATGTTAGAAGAGTAAGTGTTTTACAAATGGTGGCTCCAAATATCTTTATTTTTCAAGATTTTATTTATTTATTTGTAGAAAGAGGGGAAGAAAGGGAGAAAAAGAGGGTGAGAAACATTGATGTGACAGAGAAACATTAATCAGTTATCTCATGTACGTGCCCCTACCGGGAATTGCAATGCAGGCACATGCTCTGACTGGGAATTGAACCAATGACCTTTTGCTTTGCAGGATGATGCCCAACCAACTGAGCCATACTGGCCAGTGCTGAATAATTTTACCTTGTTCAATATCATTGGCAATGTAGTTAGGACTACTTCTATTGTGTAACTTCTATGATCCAAAATCCTCAAAAAAACTTTATTTCCTCTGGCATCTAAAAAAACAAAACAAAGCACGCACACACACACATTAACACAAAATAAACTCTGAAAGGCTTTTTTAGTCTGGCTCTAAATTTTTCAGATTTATCTTCAACTACTCTTCCTTACAAGCTATATTCAGCCAATTTGGACTGTTTTTAAGATCTTGTACCTCTGTCTTCATTTTCATATAACATCTAGACCTGTAGCAATTCTACTCATCCTGCATTTCTTTTCTTCGTCTCTCAGCCAAGATCTTCCATGGTCACCCATGTTCGAAGTATCTCTTCTTATTCTAAACTGCTCAATACACCATCTTGAATATCAGAGGAACCTCAAGTTCAATGCATCTATAATTGAACACATTCTCTTTCCTAATCAAGTGTATTCCTTTTTCTGTGTTAAAAGTCTGAGTGAAGATACCATCACCCCCTTGTAACTTTTGTCAGAAATCTAAGCATTCATGGAGACCCCTAATTATTCACTGGTCTTGATGAGTTCACCTCCTAAACTACTTAATTTACCTCCTAAACATTTGTTTCTCCAAATGCATTGCTTCTGCTCCATTATTATGTTCATCTAGCTCAGACCTTCACCATCTCTTCCTTCCTTTGGGAAGTGTCTTAACCCTGGACTCCCCATGAAGTTCTCCCGGCTCACTCTACCTGCAGAGCACCCATTCTGGAACAGAGCTCTGGCTGTCTCCCTCCACTTTCCTGTTCAACACCTGTCAGCGGCTCATTGTGTTTAGAACTGAGCTATGGTCCTTAGGATTATGCCCACGGCCAGTGCTTTCTCACTTTTTCCCCCCAAAAAGTATTTTTTCCTCCACACCCCAAGCTATAATATTCATACTATTTCCTCTGCCTAGATGTTCTTCCCTACTTTCATCACATAACTAACTCACCTCAAAAAAAAAAAAAAAAGAGTTGTTTGTTCATTTCCCCCTTATTGTAAAGTCAATACATTTTAATTAGGAAATTCAGATAGGCAAAATAAAGAACATAATAAACTACCCAGAGAAGAGCAATACTGACATTTTTTCTATACAGTAACTAAATATGGTTTTTATAAAAGTGAGAATATGTTTTACCTAGTATTCTGTAATTTGATTTTTTTTTATTTAGTCATAAATTATGAATGACTTTTTATGTCATTTAATATTATAGTCTAATATTTTTGATGGCTACATGAAAGTCTATTGTGTGACAGTATTATGAGCAATAACCAAACTGCCTGGGCTTGCATCCAAGCTCTAACAGTTAGAAGCTGTGTGACCTCAGGTAAGTTACTTAATCTCTCTGTGCCTTAGTTTTTTTTTATCAGTAAAATATTTATCTTATAGGATTGCTATGAGTATTAAATGAGCTAGTATATGGTCAGTGTCCTGAGCAATGTTTGGCACATATTCAGTGCTACATGATAGCTAGGTTAAATCAATAGCAGTTCTGCTCAGGAGTCATCCCTTCAAGAAGCCATCTCTGAATTCCCAACTGAGTTAGAAATTAGTCATCTGTCCTTCTAGAGCATTTTTCTTAACATTGTTAATTTTGTAATGATATATTTACAGACCAGTCTTCCTTGATAGGTTGGAAGTTAATATGGTGATCAGAAATTGCCTTATTTATCATTCTATTCCCAATTCCATCATAGGCCTTCATCAGGTAGGTGCTCACAAAATATCTGTGAAATAGCTCCTCAGAACCACTCTTATGGCACATATCTCACATTCCTTTGTGTTATTTTTGCACATGTACTTAATTCATTCTCCAAGTAGGTCATACATTTCTTGGGAGCAAATACTCCTACTGTCTTCTCTACCAGACCAAACTTTGAACTTAAAATATATTAGGTGCTCAACAAATGGAGGATCACAAGAAAGAAAGGTTGAAAGGGAGAAAGGGGAAGGTTTTAAAAAGAGAAGAAGGAAGGAAGAGCAGCTTTCACTTAAGTACAAGTTACACGCAGGCCCTTGAGATCCTATCTTGGAAGATGATGCCCCTGGTTGCTGAGTCTGATCTAGCTAAGTCAATGGTCGGTTCCATAAGCCAAGTGGAGGAGACAAATGCCAGAAACCCAGATTTCATAAACTGTGGACATCCACTCAAGTCTGTGTCATTTCAGTCAACTACACTGCTCTCAGGGCACCATGCCTGCCCCAAACAGATCCCTCCTTACTTCCTTGTGCAGGTGCTTCCCCAAGAGCACTCTTGAGCCTGAGGGGCTTTGAATGGTTTGTGCATAACCCTGGTTGAAGGGCTTTCTGTATAAAGTGATCCAGGTCATATATTACACTGGGGGTCTCAAGCCTATTCTTGGCCTGAGTCAAAACAGGTGTCAGTCCGGACATCTGTGTTTCTTCCATTGAAAATATCAAGTTTATATTCAAAGTGGTTTCACAGTTGTGACAGCCAAATTGATCAAAAACTCATTTATCTTAAGTGATGACATTTTTTTACTCTTTGAATATTCTGGTAGCCAAAGTTGGTACATATGATTCTGGCTCATAGTTATTTCTGTAACCCATTTATTTATTCACTTACTTAATAAGTCATTCTAAAAAAAAAATGTGCTTCAGTCTGTGAAAGGCTCTCAAGATAGGGTTAAAAAGTCAAATAGAAGAAGATATCCCTGCCCTGGGTGCTTAGGATAAGTGTGGCAGATTGACAAGTCAGTCGTGATTAGAATGTGCTTTGGTAAATGTTTTAATAGAGTTATGTTCTAAAAGTTATTAGAACACTGAAGAAATGTGTATCAATCTTTTAGTAGTGGAAACAGGAGGTCATGGAAAGTTTTATGGAAGAGATGAGGCTGGGCTGAATTTTGAGGAAACATATATTTATTCATTTATTCAATACATATTTGCTGGCATCAATAAAAAAAAGATACAATCCATGTAAGCATGAAATTCATTTGTCAGCAGTGGACAACATAAGGTTCCTAAACACATGGAACTAATTATTATACCATCAAAAGGGGATTTGTAGAAAAATGAACTCAACTTATTTGATAAAGAGCAAGAGGAAGCAGGGAGACCAGATCATTAATGGTCAATGTGGGAGCTAATTCAATTCCAAGCCAAACACTGAATACATATATGTACAAGATACTGTGCTCATCGCTTCAAAGCCTGGACTGGGGAGGTAACTGTGGGAATGGGAAGGAAGAAATAGAAGAAGCAAGCATGGTGATGGAAGACTCAGTATGGGGAAGTGATGGAGATGCAGGTGTGAATGGAAGAAGATTGCTATTTCAAACAGTAATAGGAAAACTGGGAGAAGAGATGCTCATTGAAGGAGAGTGTTGAGTGCCTTAAGAAAAGAGGGCCCAACACATAAGAGATCTTCAGTAAATGGCAAAGGAATGAGTGGATAGATGAGTGGGTGGGTGGATGGGTCAATGGATAGATGGATGATATGGTGGTAAACGGTATAGGGAAATCAAGGTATGCTGCACTCCCATTACATTTTGCCCCAGTGGGGAGTAAAGCAAAACAAAAATTATATTTACTTCCTGACATTTTTATCTCTCACTAACTAACAACTCCTTAGGGGAAATACTGTTTCCCCTAGGCCTGGCACCATGCCTGATCCCCTGGCTTTATAAATGTATAGGTGTTGATTGCATACTCCAACTGCCCTTCCTCTCTTTCAGCCACAATTTGACTACCTTTTTATGCCTGCTGACTATGACTTTCCATTGGCAGGTTGGTGAAGCACTCACTTTTCACCCATGATCCACCGCTGATTGTCTCCTCCTTTGCTAACAAGTCTTATTGATATACTCACTGATTTACTCTCCCAGGCATAGGGATCTGGCTGTCATAAACCAGGAATTCATCACACAGCTTATGTTCAGGTAGAAGGAGCCCATTTAGAAACTGCCAATACCTACACTCGGAAGGGTACAAATTCTTAAGTCAGGATGTATGTGAGGCTTATCAGAGATTGTTGCAGCCCCACATAATTGGGCCAAATTGTGGTTTATTAAGCTAGCTTTTATTATGGTGACTCCTGTTAGGGCAGCTATAGTTAAGGGTTTGTCAGTTTTTCCATTTTAAGACTCTGTTTCAGAGGCTTATAACTGCCACAGAAATTCACTGCTGTCTGAAACTTGACACATTAGAGTGCTTGGAGCCTTTGGGTATATTTTGAAAATAAGAATATAATAAAAATGATGGAGTTATTTCATTGAGATATGTGGCCTCAGCTTGCTAGCCTATGAGGATTCTGTAACAAGCCGACCTTAGCCAGGTGGTGGACAGTGAGCTGACATGATAGATACTAACATTTTCACATTTTCCTCATTGTCATTACACTCCATCTTGTCAGTAATCTCCCTGTTAAAGAGCATGCATTGACATGATGGGCAATAATGGACCCATTGCCTTTATTATTGCCCATCACAGAGTAACCCAAGTTTCAGAAGGTCCTGTACATCATACCTAAATTGACTGTATAAAAGGTTGTGGGAATGTTTTTGATAGAGCAAAGATCCAATCAGACGCCCCTCAATCTATTCTGCGGATGGCTGTAAGATTTGTAGGTGTTATATTGCTGTTACTTTGGGGGGCTTGAGTTTACATGAACATTAATGAACTATTTTCTCTTAAGGTCTTTGCCTAAAATTAAGACATGCAGCTGATCTGTAGTACGCTGCTCAGTGCCTTGTGTCCCAGACTACAGGTTTTCCCATAGGAGAGGGTAACAGAAGAAATAATGAGCATGCCTTCAATCCTTTACCTAGACTGAAATAAACTTTGATTCATGATGAAAGTGAGATTGAAAGACGTGGGCGCCTAAGTAAAACTTGGCACCTAAATTATCAAACACTAACTTTTATCAACCACTATTTGACTTAACCTTGAGCCTTTCTTGGATCTTAAGTGTGTCACCCAGTAATACATTGCTCTAGTAGAGTGGTTAGAACATGGGCTCTGATGTCAGATGCTAGGACTTACAAATTTCCGACCATCTGCTAATTCTAAGCAAGTTGCTGAGCTACTGAAAGTTTGGTCCTCTTTCCTCATCTGCAAAACTGGAATAATAATGATGACTACCTCACAGAGTTGTTATGAGGATTGATTAAGAAGATATATGTCAAGGTCTTATAGCTCCAGTCCCAATCTCTTTAATATTGTTTCTCATCAGTAAAAAAAAAAAAAAAAAAAAAAAATGAGCATGCATATCTCATTATATATATATAAACTATACATACATTTATGAATTAAATAATGTGCCACTAAACTAAAATATACATATTATAAAACATACACAAAAACAGAAACTTAAGTGATTGAAATAAATAGTTCTTTTTTAAAGATTTTATTCTGCTTTATTAATAATACAGAACATACTGTTGTACTCAGGGAAAATTATGATACTTAAATGACATTTATATTGTTATATTGAACTAATGTTTTTATAAGAGCAATGCAATTAAAATAATTTTATTAAATCTTGTTTTAATACACTGATGTAATTTATTTGAATGTTTCTACTTTGTTTTAGTGAGTATGACAGCCTACAATGTACTTCACTAAGATATGACTATCCAAGTGAAATAAATTAATTTCTGGCTATATTTACTAAAAGTTGAAACTTATATATTAAGTATGGACATTTTTTGGTTGAAGTTTAGTTAGTAGATGTTCTCTGGTTTCAGTCAGTACTGTATTTTTTAAAATAATCAGAAACCATTATATTTTATTGAACAGGTTGAAAACACTGAAATTCTTTATTTGGAAGATTCATAAATGGGTAAGACTATTTTGTTTCTGGATTTGTTTCTAGATTCACAAGTTTTGGTGGGTAGCATAGCATTTTGAGAAAAACATTGTAATAATAAAAAACTTCTTATTTATTTTTTAAATTATCTTTTTATACCAGAGATTTCTTTTGCAAAACACCTATTTCTCTCTCATTATTTAGTCACATTTATCTGCAAGGTACAGATGAAGTGTGATTATTTTTTAAAAATCTAGATAGATTTTAAAAAGCTAGATAGCATATTATTGACAACTGCAAATATGGGACATTTATTTGCATGATTCATTATTAAGCTCAGTAACTCTAATATATTTCTAGGAGATAATCTGAGAACCTCAGTGGATGGCTATAAGATTTTTAGGTTTCTTATTGATATATATTTTCCTAATTAATCCTCATGACAACTCTTTGAGGTAGGTATTATTATTATTATTCCAATTTTACAGATTAGGAAAGAGGACCAGAGACTTTCAGTAACTCAGTTACACTCATGTTGTGACAAAGTACTCTAAAAATTCTACTCTTTAAAGAATTTAGCTTGTAAATCCATTTATCTTGGTTCAAGTAAACTGCATGTCACAATAAATTAGAAAATTAATGAACAAATGATAGGGTCAGTGCCAAAAGCCCCCACACTGTGGAATTCCTATTCCTCTTAGGACTCCTTAATCTAACATGTGGATTGAAAGAGAGTACTCAGGTAAATCCATACCTTAAATACCAGTCATGAGCATTTTTCTCTTTGTTATAATAAGAATAAATAGAACTTCAACATTTTCTTCCCATGTTTCAGTAGGTTGTCTTGCTGACCATTGGGATGTACACACCCCAATTTAGAGGGCTGGTGGCTCAGCAGGTCACTGGGACATAGTGAGTAGTCAGTAATTGTCAGTATCCCTATTATCTTCTGAATGTATCTCAACCTATATCATAAGAAGTGTTCTTAATCTTTCAGGGGTGGTTTCACCCTCCAGGGATCTGATAAAAGCTATGTGCTCACCCTCCAAGCAAATCTCATGTACATGTACACTTGCAACCTTGCACAAGCCCTTTGGATAATCCACACCTGAGCCTTAAAAGGGCTTTGCTTAGATATAATAAACTTACTAACACACGTGAAGGATTTGACCACTTGAGGGGTTTACCACTGCTAGATATTATATTCCTTGCCAGTGACTTGCTCATTTAAAGCCTCCCCCCTTTCCATTATATATTTAGATTGACCCTCCAGTCTAAAAGAAAGGGATTCCCATCATCCCTTCCATTCCTTTCTATAAATGCACTAAAACAAACTGACAGATGTCTTTGTCACTTGGTATTCACTGGAAAGCACCATTAACTTGGTGAATTTTTACCTTGAATCTGATGATGGTTTCTCAGTTGTTTGAGGAAGTGTCTCCAAGTTTTCCTAGCCCAACAGAGACCTAATGACCAGGTTTTGCTTAATTCAATTAGATGCAAAGTTTACTTACATTTTACAAATTTGATTCAGAAGCACCTCTCTGAAAGTCTGTGTATTGGGAAAGTAAAGTCTGTCCAGTGAGAAATTTCATCCAAAGATATATATCAAATTGACAGCTTTTCAATTACTATTTAAATAAACAGTAAGAACTTAAAGTAGAAAGTTAAAGTTCCAGAGGCTACAAAAAAAAAAAAGACATCTGAACATTTGTTTTAATTCCTGAAGCTCTGCCTTTACCTTATTCTTCTCTTTAGAATGATTTCCTACTTGACTAGCACTTACACTAAACTAAGGGATGGGTATAGTAATGAGGCTTAACACTGTCTTGGGCCATTGGGTATATGTGTGCATATGTGTACACATGTACACACTGCTGAAAAATGACGTTAGTATTTTTAAACTTTGTGAAATTGTAAAATGCCTCTTGTATTCCTGTCTTGTTTCTCTATAATGTCCCCTGACCTTTCTACTTCTTATACAGAATACTATTAAAAGTCCCTCTAAAAATAAAAATAACTAATGATTATTTTCCAGTGAAACTCAGCACCCAAGTTCAAGGTACATTGTGCATTTTTTTTAATGGAGGGGGACATGAGTCATCCTCTCTCAATATACATGTGTAAGAGAGTTAATTGGTTTTTAATACTCAGGCTTTCCTCCTTACCTTTCCAAATACAGAATTTTTATCAATCAATCTGACAAGCATCTTCCTGAGAGTAGATTATAGCATTTACTGAAGGGGAATGTAAAGGTAAAGATCTAGGTAATATTCAGTTTTTGAAATTCAAAGTAAGTCAGACTAAAGCCTCACAAGTCAGGCTGTTTTCTTGAGAGCAGATTTTCTAAATTCCTTTATCTCCCAATGTCAAGTGACCCTATGCCATGCTAGAAAGAAAATATGTTGAAAGGAAAGTCAAAGTAAAAACCCATCTTTTTTTCTTGCTCAGGGCATTATAGAAAGGGAGAGAGGGAGAAGGGAGGATCCAAGTTCCTCAGCCTGAATATATTTCCTACATACATGTGAATTGTAGTGTGAGCTAAACTTCCAACTCTGCCTCTGTGGAACGAAGGATGTGCCAATGCCTCTACAGTTATAATAATTCAGAAACACTCTTCAGCAGCTATAGCGATTACTGATTTTGGAGATATATTACAGATTTAGACACAGTAAAACTAAGAATCCTATTAATATAATTGACAGACAGAGAATATATTTTAATTTTGATTCCATGTAGAAATACTGGCTTGCTGAGGTAGCAGTAGATACTGAAAGTCTTGAGTTTAAGTTCCACTTACGTTTTATTGAGTCACTCCAAAAACTAGAGTACTGTATTTGTGAAATGAGTCTATAATATCACTGGATTCCTTCCTTCTCACATAGATATTTCGGAAATACGTGATATCACATGTGAGAGAGTATCATGAAAGGAACATGACAAAGTGAGATTAAACCTCGTTGTTAAAGACAAGAAGCTAAAGAAAGCCAAGAACAGGAGTCAACGGACAGCCATAGAGTCTGGTCCCCATGCCTTCTGTCACCGTCACTATCAAAATTCTCAAGCCCTTAATGTTTTCGCATTAATTATTCATTAGAATTAGACATAGTCATGAAGTTGTCTTAATGAGCTTTGATGGCAAATAGCCAAAACATCAGGCCTCTCCCCTTGTATGTTACCTGAGAGGATTCTTTCCAGATCCTTCCTGTCCTCATCTGTAGTAAAAAACACTGTTAACCCTTAATATTTTTGTTGGGACTGGTCAATGCCCAGTGGATACCATATATGCTTCCCCATGGGGTCAAGTGGGTAAGAGTAGAGATGCATAAGAAACTGGAGAGAAATGATAAAGAAAGAATTAGGCTTGCAAAGACTGATAACTCTAGTCATACTAAGAACTGCTTCCATATGTTCTCTGTGAAAGAACATCATAAAATTAAAATCTGTATATCCAACTCTAGAAACACAGAAGAGTTAAATTAGGGATTTTTTTCCCTAAACTTTCAAAGATCAGAATTCCACTTGTAAAATATATCTACTGTTTGTCACGCATACAGCTCGGTACAATTTTTTAGGAACATATATGCAAATGTAGGACACAATCTGTAAATGCTTGTGAAATCAATGAATTTAAGGTACAAAAAACAGAGGTGCCTTTTGTGGGGAGCTATAGCATTCCATTGGTAATGAACATATGATCCACTTTTTATGTCCCCACCATCACTCCACCATATTCTAGGCTATCAGTTATCATGGAAAACGCATGTATAGCATGTGCTTACTTTATCCTATCTCTGTCTCTGTCCCTGCCTAGTAAAAGCATAAGAGGTGGCAACTATTAACTTCTGCAGGCCCGCAGACTCTTTTGAGTACATTTCCTATAAAGTATTACTTAGTCCCCAAAAGTTTAAATGAATCCAAATGCCTCTCCAACTACTCAGATTACTTTCTGAAAATGACTTGGACACTGGGAGAACTATGTGTGTTTGATTGTATTTGGCCAGATTGAGTAATAGGGAGAGCTTAGCAGAAACAGATATGGGAAATGGAAGGTCTGGAAGCTCTTTTTTCTGTCTTGATTTGACTGTTACACTGGCAGAGAGAAAGTAACCAGAAGTTGCTGCTACAACTCTATGGACAGACATAAGAGAAATGGCAATTTTAAAATAACTCTTGCTTTCCCAGGATCAGCAATGCATGCACAAACAGAGCTGTGAGGGCTAGGCGGAGTGCTAAAGAGATGGACACTCTTCCAGTTGCCAGATGTCTGGCTATATAACTTTTTGGCTCTTTATGCACATAGAGGCAGAGCTATGGATTGGATCTATAAACATTACAGTTACCATCTGACAACTGTTCAGTGGCCTCCGTCCAGTTTCTAGTGGACAGGTGTTCAAATTACAAAAAAAATCCACCCTCACAATTGGAGCTACTAATTGATATGCTCGTTGGAAGGCCCAGAAGCAGGGCCAAGAATTGAACCGGCATGAAGGCAGAAATGTCCCCCCTTCCTGGTGGTCCCTCCCGTCTAAATTGCAGGCATTTGGGGAGAGTTTTGCCTGGCTGCTGTGTGGGTCTGTGATTAAATGGCATCAGTTCCCCCAGCTTTGAATTTGTGGCATTTTCTAAACCCTTAATTAACTTTTAAAAATATTCAAGATTACAGAGCTCCTTTTTTTTCTACCCACTACAGCTTTCACAGTTTCCGTGGTGGCTTGACTTATTGGCAAACTTGACGACACACAATTTAGGTTTTGTTTGCAACTCAGGAGAGAGACGTAATTAATTATTGTTGCTGTTTCTCTATGAATATTGGCCCAGAGTACAACTCTAGTTATGAAGACCCACCAGATTCTGGGCGTCCCTGAAGATTTTCATGCTCCCTCACACCACCAGAGACAGAATGCTGGGCCTAATGGGTCACAGGAAATGCATGAATATGCCGTGCATTTAATGGTATATGAACACATTTGAATTTCTAAAACTCCATGTTTGTCCTTACAAGAGGTTCTGAGTAAAATGGAGGATTGTTTATTTCCTCCTGTAATCTGGGCTGCCTTTACCAATAAAACTTTGAAGAGCAAAAAGGCCTCACCATTCTTTGAAATAAAAGGTCCTGAAAGAACAAGTCCTATTTTTAGTTATTTAATTAAATCTCTTCCTTCACAAGTTTCTAATTTAGTGTGCCTTGGAGTCACAGTCAATAATGTATCTAATGCTGATAATAACATTGGCATAAGAACACTTTTCACTTTGGCGGGGTTCCTATTAGGTCCAACAATGTCGAAGGTGATATTAATAGTGGCAAATGAGGAAGAAAGCTTTCTCTCTTCACTCCTTCTTTCCTGTAAGAGATAAACTGTTTTTGAAGTGAAGTTTGCATGAAGAAAGGCTGTAACGAGTGAGACCTTGGAAATGGGGTTATCTAGATGTAATGTTAAATGTAAAAGTCTACTAAAACTGAGAAATTTGTCATCAGCTTGGACAAATGCAACATTTTGGGAGTAATGTTTCTTTTAGAAATAATAATTTAACTTACTGACAATCACAATGTTTTCCATAAAAACAAATTGCACAGAAAACTGTCTCTGTAATCAGCAAACATCTCTAAGTGCCTGAGTGACTATTAATATATCTTTTTGTATAGTAGTGAATAAACTGTCCAGTCAATTCTGCTAAACTACCAGTCTGAACGAATTTTATACTTTACTGAATTGATGGATAGTATGATTGAGTTCAACCAGTTACCCCACTGGAAGCTATTGAATTGGTCATGAGCAGAGGCTGAGTCCAAAGCTCAGGTGTTGTGCTGAAGCCCTTGTTTATTTCATTGCTTGTTTCTAAGCTGATTGCAGACTCTGAAGCCTGGATAAGTCAGAGGTGTGAAGTCCTGTGCCCCTGGCACTGTGGCGCCCAGGCAGTGTGTCACTAAGGCAGATGTTTAGCAGAATGTGCTACTATATATGTATTTATGTTTAGCAGAATGTGCTAATATACATATATATACTGTGTATATGTACAGATGCAAATAGTATACATATATAAACGTATTTAATATACATATTAGAATGATGATCTAATCAGGAAAAAAATATTTACAGGCCACATTTTTTTAAAATCCAAGATGAAATAGCTTTATTGAGTGTCTGGGGAAATGTCTCTTTATAATTCTTTTTTATTAAAGGGAATATCAAAATACACAAGTTGAGAGAATACTAATATAATAAACCTCCCATGTACCTACTCCTCCCCCAACTTCTGCCTTTATCCACTCCTGCCCAGCCCTGTTTTATCTGTAGCCCAGCACTGTTCTTGCCCTCCCAGGTCATTGGAAGCAAGTGTCAGACATCATAGCATTTTATCTAAAAATATTTCAGTATGTACCTTTGAAAAAATAGACTCGTTTTAAAAAACCTGCAAAACCATGATCACACTTGTAAAAATAACAAAGATCTTTTCATATTACCTAGTTTTCAGCCAGTGGTCACATTTCTTTTCATTGAGAACCAAATAAGGCTCACACATTGCACTTGTATGATGTGTCTCTTTTAATCTACAGGTTCTTGTTTCACCTTTCCTTTTCTCTTCTGAAGCAGTTTTTGTTGTTGTTAAAGAAGTAATGGAGCTTTGCCCACAGAGTTTTCTACAGTTTGGATATTGCTAGTGTCACTAAAGGGGTATTTTCCGTACATTGGTAGTTGGATCTGAGGCTTGCTCAGATCCAAGGTTCACTTTTCGGGCAATGCCACTGTGGGTGGTGTTACATACCTCCATTAAGAAGAATGTAATACCTCCTTGTCTCTCTCTGTGATGAGTGTGATCTGTTGTGTCTTTCATTCCTTCTTCATTTAGCTGATATAAGACTTCTGTAATAAAGAACTTCCCCTCATCAACTACTGGGCTACACTGAAATGTAGCTCAATCTCACAAGGCAGAATTCATGCTTGATTCTTCTGCTTTATTTCCCAGTTTTGGAAACAAAGGTCCAATTCCCTAGCATCCTCCAAAGGTAACCAATGAGGTTTTTCTAATTAGCATTATACAGTCATGAATTTAAACCTATCTCATATGTTTCTGTCTATTTTCTTATCATCCTTACTGCTGATCAAATTGTCCCGCCTTTGGTCAGTGATCACCTTTCACATTGGCCCCTGAGTGCTCTCAGTACATTCCCCGTTATCTTTGACAGTTGCCTTTGATAATTCCAATATCATATTATACATCTCCAGCCCAGACTTGAAATCAGCCATTTCTCCTAAAAGTCTCGGTTCCTCTTGGGGTTATACTGTTTTCAGAGACTGAGATTTTTAGACATTAGAAAATACTCTTTGCCCTTGGGTCCATAATTTTTGCTTTTTGTTCTCCCAGTGAACAGAGTTGGATATATGTTGTTTTCTAGCATGAAATAGATATGCCTTCTGTAATAGGAAATATAGTAGAAAATTCAAAACACATAAACAGAGAGAATAAAATAATGAATGTCTCATGTTTTCCTTCACCCAGCTTCAACAATTATCAACACACACACACAAAATACATATTCATACATGTACATTCTCAAGTCCATATAGATACAAAAATTTGTATATAAATTACATCAATCCAAATTAATACTATAATTCAACATCGGGTTTTCCTTCATCTTAAAATTATGATGGTCAGTGTTTCTTAAATATTTGCTTAATTCCAAGTCCCAGGATAATAAAAACATTATCATCAATACTGTTTTTTCTTTGTTCAGCAGTTCTTTTGTCTTTTGGGTATACCTTAATAAAGATGTATAACCAAATGTTTTAATATCACCTGGATACTTCTCTAGGTTTATGCCAGGAACTGAATATACATTTAGATTCATTTGTTTCATTTTTCTCTCACTTTTTAAGATTGTTTTTTTTCACATTTAACTTTGTTGTACAAAATGTATACATGATTCCAAAATCAAGTCTACAAGATACATTCAAAGAACTCTAGCTACTATCCCTAGCCCTTCTGTGCCATGCACTCCCTCTCCATAGATAATTACTTTATTTTATGATTTATATAACTAGTTTATTTTATAATTTATGTTTATAATGTTTGTTTTAAAGAGGAAATATACAATATTTGCTACATTTATATACAGATGCATTCATATCTTCCTTTCTTAGAGAAAAGATGGTAAACTATGCTTCCATTTTGCTTGTGTTTTTCACTCAACATTGTATCTTGGAAGGAATTCTACAATTGGAAGTGGATGTATCTCCATTCCTTTTTACAACTGCGTGATACTTCATTGTGTCAATGTTCCATAGTTTATACAACTAGTCCCTAATTAATTGAATTTGAGATTCTTCCAGTTTCTGCTCTTACTAATAATACTGCAATTATTAGCTTTGTGACTGTGTATTAATGTTTTTGACAATGTATGAAATTTTGCTAGGTATTTCTAAATTCCCTTCCGCAGGAGTTGTATCATTTTTTATTCCTTCCAGCAATAAATGAGCATGCTTCTCTCCCACAGCATTGCCAACAGAGTTAGTTGTCTAACTGTTGAACTCTTGCCTGTCTAACAGGGGAAAAACAACATGTTGGAATAGTTTTATTCTGCATTTATTTTATCATTAAAAAAATTGAGTATATATGTATTTTTAAGATTTTATTTATTTTTAGAAAGAGGGGAAGGGCTGGACAAAGAGAGAGAGAGAAACATCAATATGTGGTTGCCTCTTGTGCACCCCAACCGGGGACCTCGCCTGCAACTCAGGCATGTGCCCTGACTGGGAATCGAACCAGCGACCCTTTGGTTCAGAAGCCAGCACTCTATGCACTGAGCCACACCAGCCAGGGCTGAGTATATTTTCTGATGTTTAAGAACCACTTGCATTTTTTTTCCATGTGCTATTTGTTGACATCTCAGACCACTTCACAGTTGCTGTCTTTTTGTGCTCTATTTTTATTTTATTTTATTTTTTGAAATTATTTATTTATTTGTTTGTTTATTTATTTTTAGAGAGAGAGGAAAGGAGAAAGAAAGGGAGAGAAACATCACTGTGTGGTTGCCTCTCACTTGTGCCCACTTGCGTGCCCAACTGGGGACCTGACTTGCAACCCAGGCATGTGCCCTGACTGGGAATCGAACCAGTGGCACTTGGTTCACAGGCCGACGCTCAATCCACTGAGCCACAGCAGCCACGGGGTTGTGCTCTATTTTTAGAAGCTTTTTATATATTAGAGATATTGATAGTAATAATATTTTATCTGTAAATAAGTGCAAAATATTTTTTAATGTCATTTGCCTACTCCCTCAAAACATGTATGTATGGACCTGTGAACAAATGTTTTCTTTTACTGTGTATAACCTAGTATACTATTTTTTTGCTTTGTTGATTCTGGATTATGAGTCTTAGAAAGGTTTTCTTCATTCCCTGGTTCTCAAGGAGTTTACTTCTGTTTTCTTTTTGTGCTCTGTGATTTAATTACTTGGCATTTAAATCTCTATTCATTTGGAATATATCCTGGCATATGTTGTGAGAAATGGATCTAATTTAATCTTTTCTATATGGCTATCTAGTTATCTCATTATTGTTTCTTAAATAGTCCATCTTTTCCCCTATGATTTGAAATGCTACATTAATGTACTATATTATATGTACTTACCATATTTATTTACTATAAATTTTACACGTGGGTGGATTTGCATCCAGACTTTTCCATCCTGTCCCATTGCCATTGCTGATATCAAAATGTTTTAATTATGAAGGCCTTATTTTATAGTTTAATATCTGATATGCCCAGACTCCTCCTCATTACTCTTCTTTTTCATGGTATTCCTGGTTCTTCTTGCTTATTTGTTGTTCTCCCAAATGGTCTTTGTAAGCAACTTGTCTATACTCAAGAAAAAAACACTAGTAATATTCTTGTTGTTAGTGATTTAAATTTATTTATTAGGGAAAATGACAACTTTACCATTTTGAGTTTTCTTATTCAAGTACATGGTATGTCTTTCAACTGGTTCAAGTTTGTCCCTTTTAGAAGAGTCATGTAATTTTTATGATATAGGTCTTGGACATTTCTTGATAATTTTTCACATAAGATTTTTTATTTTAATTTTTGCCATTGTGAGTAGGATCTTCTCTTTTATTATAAGATTTTTGTTTGTATTACATACAGGCTATTGTTTTTATGTTAATTTTATAACCTGCTAAGTCTATTATTTTATAACCTAAGTTTTCTTTTTGCTTGTAGAACTGTTTCATTGATTCAATTTTTGTTATGATATGATAATCTTATTGTTTATAACTAAGATAATTTTTTAAAATTCTTATTGCTTTCTCTTGCTTAATTGCATTGGCTAATACCTACAACATGGTGTTAAATAGTGGAGTGAATTATTGTCTCTCTCTCCCTAATATGTTCCTCTCTATGTCTGTATCTGTCTACCTGTCTTCCATTGTTTTGTAATTTGGTTATTTATATTTAAATATCTAATCCACTTGGAATTTATCCTGGGATTTGATGTGAGAAAAATCTGACTTTATCTTTTTCTAAAAAGCTATCCAATTTTCCCAATATGGCAGATTTTAAAATCATGTTGCCATGTTTATCTTACTTTAAGATCAAGGTGTGTTTTTGTATGGCCCTGTTAGCACAGGGAGCCAGGGAGATGAAGTTGGAGCATCCCCACTGCCCCTATTCCCATCTGCTCCCAGTGCTCCTGCTCAGAGTGTCCTGATTGCTACTTACACATTACAGGCTTACTTTTCCTGTGTCCATCTTAAGTTCTCGTTTTTCTCTTTATCACCCACTATTTGTTGTGGCTGTTCCCAGAGCAGAAAGACTCTCTCCTTTTGACTTCAAATGAGACATCCCTGGCACTGCCATTGTCACCTCTTATTGATTAAGTGCTTATAACGCTAATGTCTTGCTCAGTCTCCCGCTCCCATATTCTTCCTCTCCTCACAGTTATAATTATTTTATTCCCACCTGCAGACTCAGTAGCTTTATAACTTGCCTTAATCCTTTTTTTAGAAAAATGTGGGTTATAAATTATAAAGATAGAAAAAAAATGTAAATATAAAATGAGTATCTTCTTCAGTTTTAATTATGGGGAGATACAGTTTTATAATAAATTAATTTGTAGGTCAAAGGAAAAGTATATATTTTTTTTGTACTTGAACACCAAAGAATTTTCTAATAACATTTCAAGTATATTAATATTTAAACAAATTACCCAAAGCTTCTTGTTAGAGTACAGAACACTGTTGTTGTGTCTCTCACAATTTGTAATTCGCTGCATTTCTGTACTAGGTTATAAGCTATAGGAGAATTTAAATTGCATTTTAAAGCTAAGAAATGTTTTTCAGGTTAATATAATGATGCTGTTACTTCAGAAACTAGACCCGAGATCAAAAGAGGCTCTTCTGAAGGTGATCAGGGCACCCAAATTGTCCTGCTCATCTTCTTTGTGGGAGATAACCTCTGTTCACTGCCGCTCCTTTGCCCGGGAGTTCCCCTGACTCCTCACGCTTTCTGTCAGGAGCTCCGTGGGGCTGTTTGTGGGGCTGATAGCTGTGATCAGGGCAAAGGCCTGAGAGCTGAGACTCTAGGTTAGAATCCTGGCTTGACTTTGTATGTAGTAATAATCATACCCATTTCCTGTAACTGTTGGAGGTTTACATGTTTCTTGTTGAAAAGTATTGAATATCATGACTGACTGACTCACTGGGCATTTAGTAAGTGTTCACTCTACTGTCCATTTGGTTCCCAACTTCCCAATCTGCCCTTTTCCCTAGCTTTTCTGTAAATTCAACAGGATACACTGCCAACTCCACACCGCTCCCCCAGCCCCCAAAGAGCAATGTAGAAAACCTAACTCCTTGAGAGACCTTTGACACTTGTCGATCAAGTGCTGCTCACCTGACATTGCTCACGTGGATCTGTGCACCAGTTGCTGGAGTTAATTTCATGCTGTACCATCTGAGAGGCTGAGCAACAGAGAGCTGGAAAGACCTTGGAGATCATCCAGCGTAGCCCTCTCATTTTTCACACAAGGCCCAGAGAGGCCATATGGATTGCCCAAGGTCACAGAGTTAATTATGGCAGAACAGGGGCTGCTTTCCAGGTTTCTGCCTTCCTGGTGCAGTGCTATTCCACTACACAACACTGTCGTTTTCTCCTGATTTAGCAGTTCTCCCTCTGGGTAATAGAAGCCTGGAAGCAAATGTCTAAATGTGGTACATTATCTAAAATTAAATTTGCACAATCACAGTCCATTCAACTCAAGAAGCCCTGAACTTTAATTCGCTGGAGTCATACCTTTGCAGACAGAATTTTGGCCAAAATGAAATGTAAATTCTAAAGACAAGCTAGACATGCAAACGTGGCTTAGAAGCTCCCTTTCTAAAAAGAAACCATTGAGACAAGCCCCATTCTGATATCTAGCCAGTCAAATCTGGTTTGGTATATCTATTTTCTTCTGTGGAAGCTCTAGTGTTATTAGCACTATCATTACCCTGATAAACCTGGGCCCACCAAGGATGTTGGGGCTTTGTCATTTTTTGATGATAGAGTTTAAATCTATATTAGCCATTAACGAAATTTTCAATTTAGGCATATGCCCTCCAAACTTTATACTGACATTTTTAGGAGCGAAGATTGTCAGATTCCAGTATTTGAGAATACTTTGAGGGGTGGTGAACACAGAATACAATAGTATATAGAACTGTACACCTGAAACTTATATAACTTTATTAACCAATGTCACTTCAATAAATTCAAATGAAAAACTCAAATAAAAAGTATAATATGGAAAGTTGACTAGATACAGGATAAATATAACAAACAATAACTGCTCTTTTCCCATTCTAGTAATAAGTGCTTCAAATTGAAAATTGGAAAAATATTCAATTTACAGTTACAGAATTATAAAGTCTTAGGATAATAACAATTATAGTCACCATAATGCCATACAATATTGTAAGCACTTCATTTGTATTAATTCAATCAATCCTCACAACACCCTCTTGAGATAGATTATCTTTTTTAAAGAAAATGAAAATACTTTGATGCTTTTCTATGGCATTTACAAAGAAGTCAGTAGATAATGCTTATTTTTTATCTTCATATATTTTTCTTGTATACTTTAACTAATATTAATTTTGAAATATTTCTTTTCATAATTTTATATCAGGATCTTTTTAGGGGGTTCTCCAAAGCACTATAATGTTATACCTATTGTTTTAATTTGGGGATAAATAATTTAAATTATTTTAATAAACCAACAAGTCCCTTGTGATTGCTTTAATCCAGATGAAATAGGCAAAAATGTATGCTTCCAATTATTACCTTAAAACGTGAGTTGAATCTAACAAACCCAATTATCTACAAATTTTTATTAAAATCTGTGGGCTACATTTTTCAAAGGATGTGGATTATACTTTGAAAACAATTAAAATCAATATTTCATTATATTTTTAAGTTTTAAAATGGTAAGAAAAAGTAAAACAACTTAATAAAGGAAAGTAGGTTTTTTTTTTTTAAGATTAGCTTCACTATTACACCCAGAGAACTGTGTCTGTATACTTAGCATAAAAGAACTCTTCATGGAAAACACAAGATTTTACACACATCTGTAAGTATCTTCCATTGCACATAGTAAGCACTAAAAAGGTAGCTCAGACCCAGCAGGAATATTGACCAATTGTAATAAAGTGAACCCCATGCAGATTCAAGTAAGTCACTGTAACTGGTAACTTCCCATTGATGTAACTGAAGAATAGCTCATTTTAGAGAGTATGGTCACAACGTCTGACGACTGCATAGACCAATGCTTAGAGCAGGGGTTCCAAGTGTTTAAAAAATGATGAACTAAATTCCCCTTCCCTGCTCTTCTAATGTGTTGGGTATATTCTTGTGACTGAGCCATGACTCTGTCCAAGGAAGCAAGACCAGGGTCACAAAGAAAGCAGGATCAGAATTGACATAATGTGCAGACACTTATTTTGTATATTTCCCAATTATCTCCAGCATATAGCTCAAATATCTCATTTATCTCTCTGACACTGTGCTATCTGCAATTGATAATTCACTTGATCTAATCAGCATCCTTTCAGTAGCATTGACAAACTGTTCACATTAAAAAAAGTGGAGGTGTGAGAAAGACTGAGAAATTTAAGAGCGTAACAAACTGGGTGAAGAACAGATAGATCTTTGAGTAAGGTACTTACCTGGTGAGATAGAGGAAACTAGAACGTGTGTTCTTGGCACAAAGCGAAGGCACCCTAGTGAGTGGAAAAAATCATGGAAAGGAAGATAATAGATCTGTAAAGCCAGTAAACATCGAGTTGTTATGCCCATTCTCTCAGAGGTTGATTGGGGCAAGTTGTGGACTGCAACTCTAAGTGAGATGGTAGGGAAGAATAAGAGAATGGGAGAAGGGTAGCGCTGGTTTCATGCAGTTTTTAGAAATTGCTCGTTTCCTATTTTTGTCACTCTCACTAGGATGTAGCAACTGGTGGCTCACAGCAGTGTTTCTGAATGGGTGGCTCATGAATCACCAGCATCAGAAACACCTGGGGCAGTTGTTAAACAGAAAGATGCCTCGGTCCCACTGCAGACCTGAATCAGAATCTCAAGATGGACCATAGAATCTACATTTTAATCAAATTTCCCAAATATACATTATGATTTTTCCTCTTTACAATATCTACTAAGACTTATAGAGCAATTCTATTTTATAAAGCACGTTTGCATATATTATCTCATTTTATCTTCACAATAATTCGGTGGGAAATTTTCATCTCAATTTTAAAAACAAGTAAATTAAAACTCAAGTTTTAAGTAATTTCGCCAACAGCCCACACACAGTTTGTGGCTCTGGGGCTTGAAACTGGGTCTGTGGATCTCAAATTCGAAGTTATGTATTTCTATCAGAGTGTGCTTGCTCCATCTGCTTATCTTGAGATCAGGTAAAGTGTTACCAGGTGAATATGTGTGCCTTTGTCCAGGCCTTGGGGTTGGAGTCTACCATAATGCAGACAGAGGATACAGGAGAAAATAAACAGCCTCAGGAGCACAGGTCTTGGAAGTTCAAACCTATAAACCTTAAAGTGATGGGAAATATTACTCCGGTGAGGCTTACAGTGGTTCTTTGTTCCATCAAAGCAAATTACCCAGTGATATCAGGAATTGATGCAAATTCAGTCTGGTCATCTGTCAACCTTTCAGAGACCACTACTCAATAACATGAACTCTCCTTTACTTTCATTCACCCTCTTTCTCTTTTGTTTCTGTTGTCCTCCTTTGGGCCATTTTGTGCTTTATTTATACTTTCATCCCTCTCAGTGTTAAGAGAAGGGTGAGAAAGGAAATAAAGCTGAATGAATGTTGGTGCCTGTTGGCAGCCTAGTGAAAAAGCAGTTGCTGCTATCACTTTCTATCAGGTGTTGGAATTATTTGTGTGTTTCAATTATCCATGTTGTCTACAGCTCCTATTATCCCAACGTCATGATATTGACATAGCCTCTTAGCAAGTGTATTGCTACTTGTTCAGTGCAATTGGCTGTGGCAATTCAAGACTTTGTTAGACGAACACAGCATGAATTATCTCAAACTAACTCTCAGCTATCCAAGGGTTAATGATCCAATGTTTAAGTTTTACAGGTATTTTTCTTCTTCCCTATCACCCTCCTGTTCTCTAGCTCTAGGTCATTTGATTGCTTATTAGCATCTCTACCAGAGAATATTTAAGTTAAACTGAAACTAATCTTTTTCACTATGGGAGTAGCTTTTGAAGTAAGCTGTAACTAGAGAAGGAAGTAAAAAAGAACTTTTTCTGTTTTTTATTATTATTTAAATTTCCAATCTTACCCTTTCTTCCATTAACGCAGAAAAATTAGAGTTAGCTGGAGCTCTCCTATGAAAATATGGCATTCAAATCTTGTCATTTTCAAAGAAATGCTTTATTGAGTTGCTAGGTAAATTGGACAAAAAATGCTTCAGTTCTTAGAAAAAGTGTACAACTTTCACTGATAGCACAAAGGGTTTAGAAAAACAACTTTAAATTGTCCAATAACTGTGTAAGCAATTTAGCATGGTGTGAAAGTCAGGAATTAGCACCTCACATGGATAAGTTCAGGTTTCATCTTTTCTCCTTTCCTCTGCCCACCCTCTGTTGGAGGTCCTAATGAACAGTGAAATGGTCAGAAGGTCGGCAGTAGCAGGGAAGAGAGAAAAGGGTGGTGATACCCCCCCCAAAACGAATGAGAATAGCCACTTGGGCTTTTCCTTTCTGTTTCTACAGACTCCAAGCAGCGTCTTTTTCTCGCAGTTTAGCCAGGGTTGAGACGTTTACTGAGGACTCTGCCTGACCCGTTCTATTCCCAATAGATTGGGGTGACCTCAGAGCAAGCACAACCCCCATGGCTGTCCCCTATATGTCTTTAGAGGTTAAAGTCAAGTGTTCAACTCCTTCTGAGGGACACCTCTGGACTGGAACATTGGCCCCTATACCTATTATCATGTTGTAGGAACATATAAATCAGCACGGATTTAGCTGGCAGGCAGAAGGTATTCACTTTCTGATTTGGGGAGGGCTTTTCTATCCTTCTCTTTTTGAACTCGTTCTCCTCTTCCCTTGAGTTATTCTAGAGAGGGACATAGGACTTGTGCTGGCTCTAAGAATCTGGAGAAGTGCTGAGAAAAATAGCAGAAACCAAATCTGGTGAATTTTCAAAGATTTGTATTGAATAAGAAAAAGGTCCAGTTGGAATGGAGTACTTGCTACATGGGAGAGTGTTTTATTCAGGTCTAGAGAGATCAGAAAAGTGTTGCCAAATTAGTAATATTTCATACTCTATCACAATCAAATGGAATTGCGTAACACTTTGAATTTTTGTACATCTAAAATTTCTTGAATGGGTCATATTCTATGACTATTAAAGACTTCTTACCTTATCATAAGTAGGAAACTGTCATTACTTTCCAAAAGGCAGAATTAAAAATATATTAGAAAAATAAAACTCCGTCACTGCATAACCTATAATTAATTTCAGATTAGCCTGAGCACACACTTGTCTGAAAGAAAAAGTATTTTTGTAAGATGATAAACTTAATCTTTTTAAGATTTTGAGGTGAGGCCATAGAAGTGTGTGTGTGTGTGTGTGTGTGTGTGTGTGTGTGTAAACTGCTTAATCAATAATATATTTGTTTTTCTTATTTTATTAATTTACAAAATGTATTAATAATTGCTGATATAGTTGAGAAGTCCTTGGCAGCAGCATAAACATTATAATACTGAAGGTTTTGTGTCTCATGGGTAACTTGAGAATGAATGATAATCAAAGCCTTGAGCCCAGTGTAAGAAAAACAATATTGTGTGGACCTCACACCATATGATTTTATTAAATCTAGATTTTATGTCTTCATCACAAGTAGATTGCCAAAGCCCAGGCAGCAAAAATGTTATGCTTCTTTTGAAAATAAAGTTAACAATATCTAATATCATATATATATGATTTAATCCATTGTTATTGTTGTGGTATATTTAGGGTGGACTGTTGTCTTTAAGACGTACTATCGTCTTTCTCAGGCCCAGATATTACACCCTAAATAATTAAAATAACAATGCACCTGTAGTGAGACTGCAGCTGAACTGTCTAAATAGTGGGAATCTGGGAGGGGCATGGAACGGACTGATAGCAGCCAAGGGTAGAATTAATATTCTTTCATATAAAAGACTGCTAAGTTTACAATCACTTTCCTTATGGTTTTTCCTAATGATCCTGGGGAAAGAAAGTCCACAACACCTCTGTCCTGCAATATTCCTCCAGACACCACATGAGATAAGATAAATGGTGATAAGGCTGCCTAACCTCCCTGCTTAACTCCTGGCAGTTAAAATTCTGTTCTTGTAACAGGAATTCTAGTTTACTCTTCACATCACAGATGCAGACACATCAGATATTAAACGAGTGAGGATTACCCTGATGCTGTGCTTTGCAGGCTTCCTTTGAAGACCCCAGGGGACATAAAGGCATTCAGCTGCTTCCTTTGCTTTCCCTCTAGAGGCATCTGGCTAAGTCAGGTGGAGCACATCCCACAGGCTCCCACGTAGTCCACTCTTCTCCCGCACTGGCTTTTCCTGCCTCTCGCTATTCTAGCCTTCTTGGCTTTCCCAAAACATCTTCATCCAGAACTAAATGTTATGTTTGTTCTGGAATTTCCATCAACATAAAGAAGAGAATGAACAGGCTCATCTCAGGGAAAACCAGAAAGTCTCTGATCACACACACACATGCACACACATACACAAAAGTGTAGCAGCCTGTGGCCCTGCTCACCACACACTTCAGCTTTTTGCAGCCGATGCTGATAAAGGCCTTCTGTTGCTGGAGGAGTGTAATTTATTTAGCCATCCCCCTGATATAAATCACACTCACCTCTCCCCAGAAGACATGCAACTTGCTTTCCAAGGATGTCATAAAGAGGGAAAAGAGCTTGGGTAAAAAGTGGCAAAGTACTTGCTAGTCTTACAAGTTCAGATTGTCGACATAACTCTCAAGTGAACACACAAGCAGAACCCTAGGCAAGATCGTGGAAGTTCTCTTCAGAATGTTGTTTTCTTTGTGCCAGTCCCCCATGTGGATTCTCAGCCGACCTGCGGAAAGGGTGGAAGGAGTGTATTTTGTCTATGGGTTGCAGGGGACGATTAGGCCCAGTGAGGCAACAGAAGATGGCTGAGGGCCCAGCATTTCCAGGATGAACTTATTCTGATACACATCTGTAGGCTCTCTATTCATTTCTGCAATTTGTGTTCTAATTAGCATCCTCCCCCATTTCTCCCCACCTGTAGGCTTTCCTGTGGCTGCATTGGTCTGGTAACCCATGATGACCAGGAACAGTGGGAAGGAAGGCTATCTGCTCTCTGAATAGCCCAGCATCAGGCCCCTTCCCACAAACAGAGCAGCAGGAGCACATGGGAACAGAGGTGACTGTTGGGAAATATGGTTTTTTTCTCTTCTTTCCAAACAGTTTTTTCTTCCTATTGATATGCTTCTAGAGGGCAAAAATTCTGGTTACCAGTACCAAACCCTCACCATGAAAAATTACATGTTCTTCTCTACTGGAAAATGATTTATTTGGATTATTTTCCCCTTTGTAATAATCTTTTCAGAAAAAAAAATACATGTTCAGGGTTTAAAATGATTAAAAAGGATAAAAGAATATATAGTGAAAAGGACCTCAGGCCCAGTTCCCCTCCCCCAAAACAACTATTGTCCTTAATTTTATTTATCCTTCTTTGTGTCTTTGTGTGCATACATTTATATTTAAGATGTTATGTGTGTATCTAAATTTACAAGATTTGTCTTGAGTCAGGTAACTGGCATGGTTGGGGGAGTTGGGAGCCAGGGATACAGCCCCTTACTGTGGTTTTTATGCAGATAGTAGGACAGACTTATGGACACTGGGTGCTGGCCTTGCCCTGGGCCTACACCCTTTTAGGGAGAGCCTGCTTTTGTTGTTCTGGTTTTTAAAAACAAATTACTCTGCCTCTTCCTTCTTCTTTCTTCCTTCTCCTTCCTCTTTTCTTTCTCCTTCTCCTTCCTTTTCTCCTTCTTCCTCTATGTGTGTGTGTGTGTGTGTGTGTGTGTGCGTGTATATATACATACACACATTTAATGAAAATTATGTAACTATATAGTTAGTAACAAAAATGAAAGATAAACTATATATATAATTATATATATAGTTTGTAGCAAAAAATGAAATTCTTCATGTACACTACTCATCTTGCTTTTTTGCACATAATAAAACAACATTAAGTTCACCTGGTATCAATGTATATAGAAATACCACATAAAAGATACACGTTGTGAAGATATTTTCTTCAAATGATAAAAATAGGAAGGAAGGAAGGAAGGAAGGAAGGAAGGAAGGAAGGAAGGAAGGAGGGAAGGAAGGAAGGAAGAAAGGAAGGAAGGAAGGAAGGAAAAACTAAGTACCCACTATTTATGGCTATTGCTATTTGTCAAAGCAGCTTTCTCTGTGAAGCTGCATTCTGAAGATGCTCATGAAACCAGGAAAAGGTGACCCAGTGAGCTGGCTCTCTGCTCAGCATCCCAGCCAGAGGATGTAGCTTTTACACGGAAAATGCATGCACATATCTAGTGCTGGAGCTAAGACTTTCAGGGTCCCAGACATTTCATCAGGGACCTTTTAGCATATCTGATGGGTGGCTCTAGGTGGTTCTTGGTCCTGGAGTCATGACTGCACGAGCTCTGTGCTCTGCCTTGAACATTCTCTCCATTGTGTTCAGCACGCTCTCCCCTTTCCCCGACAATATGAAGCCAACCATCAGCTCCCTGTGGACAGAGGTGGGTGGGATTGGAGCCCCGTCCCCACCATCAGCAAGACTGGACACTTTTAACCTCAGTGCCTCAGTATATTCACATAGAATTCAGGATTGTCTTACAGAGTTACTGTGAGGATTAAATGAGGTGATATATAGAGCTGTCTAGTGCTTAATAAATATGTTCATTAAGTAACTTCAGTCACTGGGAGGGAGGTAAATGTAAAATTATTATGGTTTAACTAAAGGAAATATTCTAAACATAGGTGCTACCCTCAGTTATTTCTGAGACTCTTCCAGTGCTTCTGGAATGTTGCGTACATTCCAGCTCTGGCCTGGAAATGTGGGTGTAGAATGTAAAAGCGAGTCAGCACACTGGCTTTAGGGTCAGTCAGGGGTAGTGTAGACTCCCCCATGTACCATCAGATGTGGCACCTGGGCAAGTTAGTGTTTTTCCTCTGCATCCAAGTCCTCATCTGTAAACAAGGGGCGGCAACAATTCTTGCTTTGCAGAGTTGGTTGAATGAGGGGATGTGTGTGTGAAATTGACATATAGTGATTAGCACATAAATGTTCAATAAAATGATAAGTATTAGCAGCTATTAGCCATTGACTCACAGAATTTCAGAACTTGAAGGATTCATAGAGATTATAGTAAATTGCCCCCATATTGGACCCATCCCCCATTTTGTAGATGGAAACCAGGTCATAGAAAAGTTAAGAGATTTGACAGATGTTATAAAGCCAGTTAACTGCAGAATCAGGACTGGAATCCAGGGGTCCTGGTGCCCGGGTCTGGACCTTAAACTCCCTGTGGTTTTCTTGCAACATGGCTGGAAGTAGATGTTGAACACTGTTTAGGGAGCCAGTGCTTCAAATTTATTTGAAACCTTAGGCAGCCAATAGATTGCTTGAAAGTTATATGACTCAAGGCAAGACATTGAATTCTACATCCTAAGTTTTAGCTGATCTTTTTTTAAAAAAAAATAAAATCCATTTTCTTTTATATTGCAAGTCTCTATCAGCCCGTCTCTGTCCTCCTCCTGTCTCAGAAAGCTGATATGCCTGCCCTCCCTACTGCCCTTATTTTTTTAAACTACAGTCTGTAGTAAAAACCCTCTTCTCTAAAGTGAAATGAAGCATCTGGCACCTTTAGGGCTCTCATATTATCATTATTATCATTTAACATTTGTAAGTGCTCACAGTATGCTAGACACCATAACATACAGTAGTAAGGAACTTGCCATCTAAATTAGACACAGATAGATCCACATAAAAGAGAAAACTAGAGACAGGGGGTGAGTAAGAGGAAGACGAGGCAGGGGAAAAAGTCAGGGTCGCTGCCACAACACTTCAAACCCTTGCTGAGCCAATGGCTGTGGAAGACTTAGGGAGACAGATCCAATTTGCAGCAAAACGATATAAAATTGCCCCTAAAGGGATTATGTGAAATACCAGGTTTTTTTTTTTTTTTTCTTCCCCTGCAAGAGAACTTTGAGAAAGCACCTTCTTGTGAACAGAATTGTTCTAAATCTGCTCTCTGCTGCCTCTTCCCATCGGCTTTCCCAATTCCCCCATGGTCCCCGCCCGCGCACTTTTGGTTTGAACTCAAAGGGCAGCAGGGAGGCAGGGAATAAAGTGTGGGGCAGCCGGTATGTCTAATTCCATGACAGACATGTGGTGAGTCTAAAGGCCACCCTGGAAGCATCTTTGATCTTCCGAGGCCTCTCTGCTTTCTCTTTCCCCTCCATGGGGGTCAGGGACCCGGTACTCTCCAGTCGCCCACAGCCCCCTCCCCCATCAGTAAGCTTCCCTTTCTGCGAATCCAATTTTGCCCTCAAATAAAATGTGTTCTTGTAACTCATGTTGTTCCAAAAAATTGTGACCTTTCCTCCTGTAAATTATTTCTACCATACATATTTACCCCCTAGAACTTGAGAATGGCAAGTGATATTATCCATAGCTACACAGAAATATTTAAGCCTTGCATCAAATAGATTCATCATAATTGGAGCAGAAAAAAAAACTGAACAGTTTAATGAACTAAGGTAAAAAGTAAATGTTTTAAGAGGCTATACTTCTAATAAGCTCTTGGGCGTGAAGGTTGTTCATGAACTCTCCAGAGGGACCCTTCCATCCATGAGAAGCCCAGTGAGTTGACCAGAGTTCCTGTATTCTCAGCTTTACTGGGCCATTGGTTTTTTTCCTTTAACAAACAGCAAAGAAAAACCAGAAGTCCTCTCTTGGCAGGAGCTAAGGCACGAAAACAGCAGAAATGCATTTGCATCCTTCAAGGAACTCAAATCACACCTAGGATTTTTTTCACTTGAAAAAAATAAGTAGTAGTCTCTTCCCAGGGCCATGTGAGTGGCAAAAATGACAAATGATGCGGGAGGGCAGAGGCCAGAGGGAAGGGCATCCTGCTGGCTTCTGCACCTGGCACTCACCTAGCGCCAGGGAAGTGAGAAAGGCACCACAAGTAGGCAAGGGAAAATGCCCTCCTACCTTTATTTTTCCCCTCATTCTTTTGCTAGGCATTGTTCTCTCAATTCTAATTTCTTTTTTATTCTAGGACCTAAAATAGCTTAATGCTGGAATATTTCTTAAACATTTTTTAAATTAAATTGAACTCTAAATTACAAGTCCCTGAAAACCAGGTATGGACCACTGCATTAGTTCGAGTCCATCTAGAAGGAGGCACAAAGATGGGATTAGATGTGCAAATGGACTGGGGAAGAGAGAGGGAGTGCATGGGTGGGGCTGGCAGACAGCAGTGCAAGTCTGACACCAGTGGAAGAAGGAAGATTGGGTAAGAAGAAATTCCAACTGAGTATAGTTTTAAGAAAGGTTTCGCCAGTTTACTGTGAACTTCTCAAGCCAAGGTTGCCCTTGAAAAGAGATTTGGAATGGGCCTGCCTAAGGTCCCTGCCACACTCGGTCACTGACTAGGAGCAGCCAGTGAAGAAGGTGTGTGACATGGAGGTGAATCCAGAAGAGGGCAGTTCAGGCCATCAGTCAATTATGGTCCTGCGGAAGAAGCTCTGAGATTCCCATTTTGGTCCCCATCACTGCCTTACCGACTTCCTTCCAAAGAGACAATCGAAAGAGAGTAGAACAACTGAAGCCTTGGATACAAACCATGCACAGCATGTAGCACTATTTCATACTAACAGCTTTCGTTTATGCATGTGCCAGGAACTTGAATATATTTACCATGTCAAGCATCACACACATCCTATGAGGTCACCATTATTAACCTACTTTACAGACAGAAAATTGAGTCTTAGTAAGTTTATGCTCACACAGCCATTGTTGGTGGGGCCAGAATTTAAATCTAACTTCTGGTCCAAAGCGACTATGTACATTACCTCTGAAATCACTTCTTCACTGGAGCAATTTATAATATATTGTATTACTGCTGATTTCTAATTTCTAAAGTAGTGTCGTTTGCTCATAATGTATGACTAGAGACAAAACTTCTCAGAAAATCATGTAGGGCTTTACATGCAACCAAGAAATTTGTTTGGGAGCACACCACCCACCCTCACCCTGTGCCTTCATTTTCTGCAGAACCAAAGTAAAATCTCCAGTTTTCTATTGAAACTATGGGGCACAGCAACTCCTAATGGGATATCCTTCCTGGTTATGTGGAGACAATTTCTCCAAAGCTCACATACTCTTTAATAACTGATATTTTCCAACTATGACCTGGCAGCAAAAACCCAGGCACTTAGTGTGCTAAGAGAGGAAAGTAGCAGAAAAAAAATCTTGCAAAGTTCCCCAAGGCTTGTATTAATAAATGACATCGGGTATGCATACAAATCTATGGGATATATTAAAAACTAATTCTTACAAAAAACTTAGAAGTCCAAATTAATGCTGTTCCAATTTCACAAAAAGAAAGATATTAAAACAATAAGCTTCTAAAAACCAAGGTAGCTTAATTACAAAGGAAAAGTACAATGGAATTTGAATATTAACATGTGCAAATCTGTCATAGCTGATTGAAAATGGGGCTCTGGTACTGTGAGGTTTTCTCTTGAAAAGCCTAAAAGGACGCTGTCAAACTTGACAGGCCTAAAATGCAACACCCACACACAACCCTGCACGCCAATATTACATTTTCTATTTTAAAATGGCCTCTTGATAGATTGTTTTTTCACTCTCAGTCTTTGAAAATTATTGCAAGTGGAAAATAAATAAATAAATAATGGAAAGCTTTTCTGCTTTGATCCCCTGCTAGTTTGTGAGAATAGATTTGGCAAGAAGCATGGCA
This sequence comes from Furipterus horrens, assembly GCF_987537825.1. Taxonomy (NCBI): domain Eukaryota; kingdom Metazoa; phylum Chordata; class Mammalia; order Chiroptera; family Furipteridae; genus Furipterus; species Furipterus horrens. The sequence goes on from NW_028327178.1 coordinate 36,645,442, forward strand.
CCCATCATCACAAAGAAATCCAAGTAACCTGCTTGGTTTTTTGCACAGCCAACTAAGGACAGGAATTTTAGTACCATCACCACCTCATTTTAGAGGCCTCCTAGCTTTGTACTGTTGGAGGAGCATTCCCAAATTCAAAAAATATATATTAATTTATACGACAGGGCATTATCTTCAATCTGTCATCCTCCAGCCATATCTAGTCAGAAAGTCATTTCCTTTCTTTGTGTAGCAATTGTGATGTTAAGCAGAGCCATTCCCAAAGACTACCAAAAATGTCCTAGCATAAGCCTGTCCTATTCACACTCCAACATAATAAAGGACAAAAACAGGGATGGCTGCCTTACGCTATTTTAGACAGTGATTTTCCTCATGTAGAGCACAAAAGAAAAAGCACTCATATCATAACAAAAAGCTTTCATATCCTAGATTAAATAAAAAGAATCGACACAGTTGACCTCCTATTTTTCAATTCCACCTCCCTGTATGACCAATTAGTCCCCATGTAGCACTAAGCTGATAGTTCAACAATCATTCAGCACACATGTATTGACTTCCTACCTGGGACATGCCAACCAAGGAGAAGAGCACTGGGTTACTCGGGGGCACTTCCTTGCTCAAGAGTGTCAGTGTTTATACAGGTTACAGGATAAAATTCAAACTCTACCTCAGTATTAGTTTCCCCAAAACCAACTCCAGCAGACCCTAACAGCTTTTCTCTCACTGCTGGCCTCCTAGAGTTGTGATGTCCAATATTGTAGCCACAATTTATATACAGACGTGTTGTAAGTGCATCTACATACTGGATTTTGAAGACTCAGTAACAGAAAAAAAAAAAGACTGAATTATAAACTTAAAAATGGTAAGATGATAAATTTTATGTTATGTATGTTTTACATACCTACTGTATGATTCCATTTATATGACATTCAAGAAAAGGCAAAATGATAGAGATGGTTAACAAACCAGTGATTTCCAGTGGTCTCAGCAAGGGGGCGATTGTATTAGAAGTACAGTAGATATTTTAGGTATTAAAATTCTTGTCTATAATATTGTAATAGTTAATCCATGGCACTATGTATTTGTCAAAACACATAGAATTTTACAACATAAAGAGTGAATCTTAATGTGCAGATTTTGGTTTCTAGTGACTTGTTCCAGTAAAAGGAATCAGAATTCCTTGATTTTAAACTGAGAACAAGAAATATATGTGACCAGAAGACTGTGTAATATCAGAAAGTAAGAATGTGCCCAAGGTGGGGAAAACCCACAATGGTAGAAATATGTCAAAGGGACACAAGGGCCAACTGAAGAAGCCAAAATTGGAACAATTTCAGCAATGAAATAACTAAAGTCATATTGGATTATAACCCAAAACATAAAATAAGTATCCTGACTTTATACTGATATAAATAAATGATTGAATAAATAACTAAATAGGTCACAGTAGAAAAATTTCCAGTGCAGCAGAGTTCCAAGTAATTTATGTAGCTACTAGGCCTTCAGGAACATGGAACCTAAGTACCCACTCCTTAAATATAAGCTGCATATTACGGCTTCTTTCAAAAAATTACAGTATGGAAAAGGAGAAAAATGAGCAACTTTATACTGGAGAAACCTGATAAATACTATGTTAGCCAGGTGATCAAAGATAACATCAACCTGTTAACAATGTTGATGTTATGTTAATTGCATGCACCTGTGACATGATGTGATAAGAACGAGATTTTACCTTTGTGCTCTTCCTTCCCCTAACCATAGACTCCAGTACAGTCATGAAAAAAAAAATCAGGTACAGTAGTCCCCCTCTATATTGCGGTTCACTTATCGCGGTCACACTGTATCACAGGATTTTAAAAAAAAATATGCTTTATTGATTATGCTGTTACAGTTGTCCCAAGTTCTTTTCCCTTTGTACCCCTCCACCCAGGGACCCCCCTCCCTCCAGTTGTCCCTGCCCCTTAGTCCATGTTCATTGGTTGTGCATATAGTTCTTCTCAACATCTTCCTATCTACTCCACTCCCTCCTACTATGCTTCTTAATTCCTGCACCATCTCCCTCCCTTTCCCCCTTACCCCTCCCCACTGAATTCCCCCCAAAATGTTCCCCATACCTGTAATTCTTTTCACACTCTCGTTGCCTACTTAGTTTGCCTCTGTTTCAATTCCCTAGCTTCTGTTGTCGGTTGTTGTGATACAGTTTTCATTTTAATGTTCATAGTTTTGATCATCCTTCTTCTAAACAAGTCCCTTTAACATATCATATAACAGTGGCTTGGATCTGATGAACTCCTTCAGTTTTATTTTGTCCTGGAAGCACTTTCTCTTCCCTTCTATTCTGAATGACAGCTTCACTGGATAGAGTAATCATGGTTGTAGGTTTTTTATTTTCATTACTTTGAATATTTCTTGCCAGTCCCTTCTTGCCTGCAGAGTTTCTTTTGAGAAATCAGCTGATAGTCTTATTGGGACCCCTTTGTATATAATTCTCTTCTTCTCTCTTGCTGCTTTTAAGATTCTCTCTTTATCTTTAATTTTTGACATTTTGATTATAATGTGTCTTGGTGTAGTTCCCCCTGGGTCGTTTTTTTGGAACTCTCTGTGCTTCCTGGACCTGTAAGTCTATTTCCTTCCCCAAGTTTGGAAAGTTCTGCTTCATTATTTTTTCACATAAATTTTCAATTTCTAATTCTTCTTCTTCACCTTCTGGCAGCCCTATTATTCAGATGTTGGCCCGCTTATAGCTGTCCCAGAGGTTTCTGAGTCTCTTCTCATTTTCCTCACTTTTTATTTCCTCTTTCTGCACTCCTTGACTGTTTGTTACTTCCCTATGTTCTGATTTGTTGATTTTATCCTTGGTTTTCCTTCCTTTACCACTTGTTTTGTATGTGTTTTTGTTCATTTCAGCAGGACTAGCCTTCATTTCTTCCCCGTCTTGTTTAAGATCCACTGTTAGTTCTATAAGCTGTCTTATAACTATAGCTCTGAACCAAGCCTCAGAAAGATTATCTATCTGCTGGTCCAATAAATCATGTATTTGCTGTCTGGTCAGCTGCGTGACTGGGATCTCTATCATGATCCCTGCCATCCTACCAGGTTTATTTACCTTTCCTTCTTGGGCGGGGCTATCACACCTCCTACACTATAGGGGGGCAGAGCCCCATGCATTTCTCACTATCAGGCAACCTTTCTCACCACACTGTGGCGCTTTGTGTGGGGGTGGGGGTCCAAGATTGATTCCTGCCATTCACTCTCCACTGAGAGACTAGGAGCCTCCTCCATCCCCACGCCCTCTGGGCCTGTCCAAGGCAATAGGGGGCTGCCTTCCCTGGCGTTGGAGTCAAGAGCTGACGGGTTTGGTCTGCAGCTGGGGGTTCTTCCCAGGCACTTCCCACCTCCCATTAAATATGGGTGTCTGTGCTTACCGCTGTCCCGCCTCCCATCACCACAGCTGCCTCTGCCGCCAGCACAGCTTGACCTCTCTGCCCTGGCTTTGCCCCTCCTACCCGTCTGGATGAGTACCACTTGTTTATAACTTCATGCGTTGGACTTACATGCAGCTTTATTTTCTGGAACTTCTGGTTATTTCTGGTTTTGCGGTAGTTGTAGTTCTTCTTAGTTGTGGAGGGAGACAGAGCACGTCAGCCTAGGCCTCCATCTTGGCCGGAAGTCTGAGGATTTTTTAAATATTATATTTCATTATTTATTGCGGATTTTTTGCTATATCATGGGATTTTGCGGTACGTATGTTGTTAAAGTTATGTAGGTTTAAGAGTGTAGAATATGTTTAAGAACATAAGTAGTGTTTATAAAAATGTGGAAAAGGTTAATAAGGGAGTGGGAAAGGTTAATAAGGGACTGGGAATGGTTTATAAGTGTGTGGGAAGGGTTTACAAAGCCTTAAAATATATATAATTACTAAAATAAATGTAAGGTTCCTACTTTGTGGATTTTCACCTATCACGGGGGCAGGAGGGAGTCTAGAATGTAATACCCATGATAAGAGAGGGAATACTGTAAACTCATCTTGAGGGGCATTCTATAAAATGTCTGACCAGTAGTCCTCAAAATTCTCAAGGTCATCAAAAACAAGAAAAGTCTGAGAAACTTTCATAGTAAAGAGAAGCTTAAGGAGGTATGACAACTAAATGTAATATAGTTTCATGGGTGGAATCCTGGAATAGAAAAGGGACATTAGGTAAGACTAAGAAAATCTGAATAAAATACGGACTTTAGTTAACAATTAGATATCTGTATTAGGTAATTAATTGTAACAAAAATACCATTTGCATGTTTCTCTCCCTCTGTTTCTCCTTCCCTTCTCTTCTCTCTAAAAGATAAATAAATGAAATTAAAAAAAAATAACAAGGGAAATTGGGGTACAATGTGGTATATAATGGAACTCTCTGTACTACCTTTATAACTACCCTTTAAATACAAAATTAGTCTAAAATTAAATGTCTATTAAAAATAAGAGACTAGCAAAAGTTGAATTTTCAGTGACATATGAAGCAGTTGACTTTTCTGATCCTCCCTTGCCCATCACTGTTTATTGTTTTGGAAAAAATGGTTCACTAACAATCACATTTCTTTTTCCAGTAATGAGTCGATATATTCCTACTTCTACCTCTACCATCAAGGAAAATTAAAACTCAATAATCACCATTTTCTGGTTTCTTTACCTATATTTTTCCTCCTACTGTTTCTCACACCCTGCAAATTTTTCCTATTTTCCTTAACACCCTAATCCTTAGAATTCTCAGAACAATACTTACACTTGCTCCATTTTGGTAAATGAATGTTAGCAATACTTAAAATATCTGGAGAAAATATTTAACCCAAAATCCACACATAGTGCAAACCTATTGGCTTCAAGAATGAAGGGCTTTCCAGCATAACCCAGGACTCAAATGCCTAAAAAACATCAGTAAGATTTTCTTTCACAATAGGTACATTTACCACATTCTTCAGGAAAGACCTGAGCTAAATTTTACAAACGAAAGCTAAAATAAAAGCAGACAAAATCATTTAATGATTGAGAAAACTAGTTAGAAATGTACCTTATGGAATATAAAAACATATTGCATAAAGAAAGATGTAATTGGTTGAATACTTGGGAATAAGTAGACCCAGAGAATATTATTAAAACCAGTTACACCTCTAATTTTTACCTGCAGCCAGTTAAGCCAGAGGTTACCTCTGAAATGTCAAACAGCCAACATAAAGGAATTTATTGCAAGAGATGTAAATCCCAATTCCGGCTAATAAAACAAACTTTACAGAGGACTCCTGGACTTTTATAACGATGGAATACTACCCGAGGCAGTATAAGTTCATAATCTCTTAGGACAAATAGCCTTTAAAAATTCAACCTAGTATCCAATTCACCATTGAAATGAGTGGAATTTTCTGCAGAAGTCACATGACCTCGTCATTGTAATAGTATGAAACCTTCCATTTGCACGATCTCAGGCCTACCTACCCATTTACTTTAATTTTGCAGGGTTGGTAATAACATCATTGAACACATAAATTCTTGTACAGTTTGTGCTTAAACTGAGGTAGGTTTTAGATAATAACAACCTTTTACAAATCTGTTATCGTGGCCTAGCTGTGTGTATACTACATTTCTTTAATATTATACAAAAGGGGCCTACCTATAATACTCTAATTGTCTTCTTCACTAAACAAATTTCTTTAAATAAAGGCCTATAAAAATCCAATTAAATTGTGCATGAAGCACCATTAGGTTGAAATGTTACAATAGTAAAAGTCAAGATTAACTGAATCTTTTAAAAAGATTATATTATAGGCAAAGCCACACTGGCATGTGGAGGGGTTGGCATTAATTCTGAGCCCTGAAAAAAGTCAGGAAAAGGCAAATGTAAGTAAGTGTGTCTTGAAAGCCCTTAGGCTGTCCTGGAGTCTGGTTAACATTTCCTCTTCCCTGGGGTTGATCACTCCAGCCACAAAGGCCCCAGGACACAGCATAGCAAGTCATTCGACCATTTTGGTGGTCTGGGCAGTTGCATGTGGCCTCCGCCTCCCCCCAGCGCTTTTGAAGCAGTGACCAGAAACTAGCAGCTACGTTGGCTCCACCCCTTCCAAGGGAGTTTTCTGTCGAAGTGTTTTAAACACTCCCAGATCCCAAAGGGATCAGGTTTATGGTGGTATACTACGTCACCTTAGATTTTGGTGACATTGGGAAGAAAAAGAAGAGAGAAAAAAAGATGCAGACACTTTTCATAGTATCATAAGATTCTTCATCAAGAGAGATGGTTTTGGTCAACTAAGTTCAATTCCCATCTGTCTCTCGTGTTCTCTGTCTTGGATCAGACAATACAAGCAGAAGAGGGTACATGATGGCCTCAAGAAGCATCTGTCCTGGGTAGTTTAGTTACTAGAGATATCTTTCTAATATTGGGCTGCATTCTGTCTCCCAGTGACTTGTATCTATTAGTCCTATTGGGTCCTTGAAAACTATAGAAAATTTGTCTTTGCATTCAGCTGTTAAAAACATTCATGATAATGATAATAAAACCAATTATCATTTCCTGATCACAGACTGGGTAACAGTACACCAGATATTTTATGTTTGTAAGTGGGTGGAGAGAATGTCCTTCCCCCAAACTCTTCAGGAGAACAGCTTTAAATATACTGTATTTGCAAGAGAAATGAGATAGCACTTGGTGTGGGGAGTTAGGGACAGAATTCTGAGATCCTACAGTCAACTCTCAGGACAAAATATGTTTGCTATGGAAGGTGGATTTTGTAACATGAATGAATCTTTGTTTTGCTGATTATCGTTTGGTTTTTCAAATTAAAGAAAGAAACTGGTAGAGGATGACGTGTTCTTATAGAAGAAAGGAAAGGAATTTGAAGACCCCAATAACCTGGAGGGATAGAGAAGCTAATGGGTCTGGATGGGAGAAAGGATCCCCCTCCACTCACATATCCCCACTCTCCTCCTTTACCTTTGACACAGTGGTAAAAACTTTGCAGGGAATTGCAATGTAGTGGGGAGGCTTTAAGCTTTTTTCTCTGGGAGGTGTGCAGTGTGAATCTCCTCAGGCATCCACTGGATAAAATCTTCAATGAAATCTACATAGCTCACTAAGGCTCCTGAGTAGGTATTTTAGGGAAACTTAAGGAGGAGCTGATGAGATCTGCCTTCGACGGGTTCTGGACCAAACCCAGAAGAAACTGACACAGGAGCCAGAAGAGAGGGTAATCCAAATCACAATGTTGTATGGAAGGTGTTATGTATTGCTATACCATCCAGGAGGATTCTGGGAATCAGAAAGATTAAGTGAATTGTCCAAGGTTTTGAATGGGACTGAGTCTGCCTGATTCTTTCCACTTACACAGCAACTCATTACATGTCCCTTTGACTTACATTTTCCCTCTAGGATTCACATTTATATTTTCTTCAACTTTTCCCTTGACATACTTTCCAGATCTCTCCCTATCTTTACTTTCTCTGTGTAATATCTAGTAGTGAAACTGTCCAGTTTGCCCACTTCCAGTTGAATTAATACAGCAATGCAAATTATACATTTATTAATGCATCCCAAGATCTTTTTCAACATGTTTTGGGACTGTGTTGCATAAATTAAAACAAGTTTTTCCCATCTTTGTTTATGCTCAAGTGAAATTTTATAACATTAGAGTTTTCTGGCTACCAAAGTAATGCATATTTATTTTAGAAAACATATAGGCTACAGAAAAAAATTAAAAATAAGAAAATATTTTTAGCTTTAACATTCATGGATAATAATTATTGATGTTTGGGGGACATTTTTTTTAGTCTTTTATATGCATGTATACACAGTTTTTATAGTTATTAGTCTGAATCTAAATGCCAGACCTAGCATTTATCATGTTTAAGTTTTATCTGATGATTTAGACATCTTAGTACAATTTACCAAAATAAGTTTGAATTCTCATGCTTTCTTTTATTTTCTTAGCTACATGTAGTAGAAACTTATAGCCCTGTCCCTTTAGCACCTCTTTTATAGAAGTCACTTCTTCTCTTTTGTTGCTATACAATCACATCACTTCTCAGTTATCATCTCACTCAGCTTATGCATTTGACACAATTGAGCACTGTTGCCTGCTTGAAACATTTCCATTTGGTCCTTTGATCCATATTTCAGTCCACTGGTTGCACCTTCCCAGTTTCCTTTGCTCTTTTGCATCTTCTTAAATGCCTACTGGTTCAATCTAATCTACTCTGTTTTCCCTCAATTCCCCATCTCTGGGTGGGCTCATGAAGTCCCATAACTTGAAATACTATCTATGCACAAATAAATCCTACGTTTGTATCACTAGCTCCATTCTATCCTAAACCCTTCCATAATCCCATACTCCTAATGCTGGCTTGACATCTCTTGGATATATATCTGAGGACATCTCAGACTAACATGTCCAAAAGCAAACACATGATATTTCCCCCAAAATGTGCTCCTTCCAGATTCTTCCCATTTCATTAAGTGGTAACTCCCTTACACCATTCCCTCTGCAGTCAGCTTTTCTACTCTTTCTCTCATACTTTATATTTAATAGCAGGTAATTGAAGGCACACTATGACTCTGATCATTTCTTACTATCTTCCCCCCATAGTCCAAAACACCATTTTATTTCACATGGGTTACGGTAATGCCCTTCCTGCCTTCATGTTGCCAGCATATAGTCATTGATCAAACAGGAGCCGAGTGAGTCTTCTAGATTTAAGGTCAGTCCATGTTACTCCTCTGCCTCAAGTTTCAGTGGTTCCCACTTCAGTCAGAGTAATAATCTACATTCACAACCGTGGCTTGCCACGCTCCCCATGAGCTCATAAACTGGCTCCAGCAACCTCTCTTTAACAATTTCACCCTCTCTCCTCCCATTCCCATTACATTGGCCTTGCTGCTGCTTGAATCCAAGCATGCTTCTGCCTTGAGCTGTAGCACTTCCTGTCCCCACTTCCTAAAACATCCTTCCAAGTAACTTTACTTCCTCCAGTCTCTGTTCAAAAGTTATCTCACAGGATGAATCTTCCCTAACTCTTCTGCAAAATATTAGCCCCCTCCCTTTCCAAGTCAATCTATCTCCTTATCACATTGTATTTCTTCTATATTATACTGCCAACATTTTACTATAATACTATTTCTTTATATAATATAAATTATATCTTTATCAACCTTTTCCACCTCCCTCTCCCAAATGTATGGTCTGTGAGAGCAGGAACTTGGTCTTGTTTTTCACTCCCGTATCTTCAGTGGCTAGAACTGTGCTTGGCACATGCTAAGAGGTCAACTCATATCTGTTGAATGAATGAATGAATGAATTAATTAATTAATTAACTTATCTTTAGACAACAATGGATTGGTCTTGAGAAGGCACAAGGTACAAACAAAATCAAGTCCCTTTCCCAGAAATTAAGAGAGTTGAACCTCATCTGCAAGGTAACAGATTCAGGAGCTTGCAAGAGTTATTTTTTTCCCATTATGTGAATTCTAGATATAGGAAGCCACTCTACAAGGGGAAGGAAGAAATGATTACATTGTATATAATGTAAAATAAGATATGTACTATACACCAGATATCAAATGCATTGGTATAGATAGATAGATAGATAGATAGATAGATAGATAGATAGATAGATAGATGTGTATGTGTGTCTGTGTGTGTATCCTCATTTGATTCTAATAACAACCCTTTGAGTTAGGTATTATTATTATCTCCATTTTTGGATGAAGAAACTGAGGCACAGAGAAGTGATTTACCCAATGTTATATAGAGCTAAGATTTAAATCATAGTCTACACTGATAACTGCTGATTTATAGCCTTTCTAGCAGTCTGAGTTCTTAGTTGTTTTGAGACTCTGTTATTTGCCTAAAGCATTTATAAGATTAATTCCTGTTTTCAGTTATTTCACATTGAGTTTCTTTACTTGCCACCAAAATAATCCAACTAATAAACTTTTTCTCTTAGCTTTGTGTTGACAGGAAATCCGATAAGCATAACTTCATTTGAGACGTTATTCACACAGTTAAGTGGGATTTAAGTTTAAAATCTCAAAAAGATGATTCCCACATTTCTCTGTTGTCTGCAAGGTTATTATGGAAATTATTCATCAAATGCCTTGTTGAAATCTAGGTGCACTGTCATTATAGTATTCCCCTGATGCATAAATCTAATAATAGTTCTAACAAGAAAAAAATAAATTTGACCTGATTTGTTCCTTAACAACCCACCTTAGACATTTTTCTAGACATTGAACTTCCCACTTGGTAGTATCAATAGTGCCCACTTGTTGACTCTTCCTGGAAATACAGACATTTACCTGTCTTCAGTTTTCTGGCACTTCTCCCATTGTCTCTGTTTTCTCAAAGCAATCTTTAAGATCACATCTTCAATGTGTTTTAGCAACTTGTGATGAGTCTGAGTGAGGGGGTGATGATCATCTCCAACTCCTGACTTCCTTGAGCATCTGCTGACTTTTTTTTAATTGAAGGAAGGATGCATTTTCCTTGGTGGATAATATAAGGCAGAATTAAAGTTCAGTAGCTGTCTCCTGTCATCTGCCAACTTTAGACCACTTTCTCCATGTAGTTGGCCAATACCTGCTGCGTTTTTCTTGAGCTTTAAAGAATTTGTTCATGTCTTTAGTTTATTTTGTGAGCCTCAGTTCAGTCTGGATTTCAGCCTTCCTCATAAAATTTTCACAAGTTGAGCCACTTTGCTTTAAATATCAATCCTTTATTATTTTCATCTTTTATACATAACTTTTTATAAAATAGTTGACCTCCTTAGCTTACTATCAAATCACATTGATAAGTTTGTAAGGTAAAATACATAATGTCCAGTAAAATTTGAATTTTAGATCAGTAGCAAATAATTTTTAGTATAATTATGCCCTATGCAATATTTAGGACAAACATATATTCATCCACCCACAAAATCCATTTCCCCCCTAAAATTCATATTTATTGAGCATTCTGTAGTTTATTTGCTGAATTTGGCAACCCTGAATGTTGATTCTGTTTGGTCTGGTTTGCTTTGATTGAGATAGTTCAACTCTTTTTTTCACATGATTGTAATAATATAATCAAATTTTTAGCTTTCAAAATTCCCATTCTTCTGGAGTTGGGTTTCTACTTTGATTTCTAGTGTTTAAGGTACATTACTGTATTAGTCTGCTCTGGCTGCCATAACAAAACACCAGACTCAGTGGCTTAAAAAACACATTTATTTTCTCATAATTCTGGAGACTGGAAGTCCATGATCAGGTACTTATCACAAATTCAATTTCTGATGAGAACTCTCTCCCTGGCTAGTAGATGGCCACCTGTTTTTCCCCTGAGCCCTTACATGTCCTTTCCTTTACACTGTCAAGGAGTTAGAGACCTTCTCTTTATAAGGCCACCAGTCCTATTGGATTAGTGCTCCAACCTTATCACCTCATTTAATCGTAATTACTTTCTAAAGACTCTCTCCAAATACTGTGACTTTGGGTGTTATGGTTTCAACATATGAATTGGGGGATGAGGGGGGACATAATTCAGTCCATAGCAATTATCTACTTTTGTATTTTTTCCTTTTCTTTTTTTTATTATAAATTCTCATGTGCTTGTCTTTCCTCATACAGAATTTTCTTCCCCACCCCGCTCCCCTACTCAAAAACTCAAAGTTCGCATAGTTACTTTCTCTTAGGCTCTAAAAGAAGCTACTATTAAAACAGCAACACATCATTGGGCAGTAGGCAAAACACTTTAATGTGCTTTTTAATTCCTACAAGATCCACAAGTGACAGTGTATTAGCCAGAGTTCTCCAGAGAAATAGAAACAATAGGATGTAAACAGGATATATGTAGATCTATAGAACAAGATTTATTAGGAAGGACTCGTTGGCAGCCATCCGTCTCGAGAGACGATGGTGTAGCTTCTGAAGAGTCTATCTACACCGCCGAGAATGGGTGTGCAGTCCGACTCAGGAGTGACACGGTATCTGTCTCTTCCCGTGTTGAATCGACATCTTGCGATGACGCTGGAGTGTCCTCTCCAGTGAAGCTGAAGCTACAGAGCCTGGGCAGGGTGATATGGAGGGTCTGCTGTTGCCCATGCAGCAGACCCCCCCTCTCTTCGCAGCTGAAGGGTCCAAGGGAAAGACGGAGTCAATACAGCTTGGCTTCAGGTGCGCCGCAGGAGTTGCCGGTGTTGACTACAACGTCAAACCGCCTTAGGGACTCTGGCTCCGGATTTTCTGTCGGGGTTTACTCCCTTAGCCTTTCCCCTGAAGAGGTATGCCACAAGGCAGCGGAGGTTTTTTGGAGTCAGAGTTTTCCTTCTCTGATGTGCCCTGACTGGAAGATCGAACCAGCGACACTTAGCTCGCAGGCCGACGCTCAATCCACTGAGCCAAACCAGCAAGGACTACCTCATGAGATTACGGAGGCTCAGTCCCACAGTCTGCCCTCTGCAAGCTGAGGCCCAGAAAAGCCAATGGTGCAGTCCCTGTCCAAACCCAAAGCCTGGGAACCAGACAGCCAGTAGTGTGAGTACCTGTCTGCTGTCTGGGTCTAAAGACAAGAGGCCCAAGGTGCTAAGGTCCAAGAACAGGAGAAGATGGATGTCCTTGGTAAGAAAGATAGAGCAAAATTATCATTCCTCTGCCTTTTTGTTCTTTTTGGTTCCTCAGTGGATTGGATGATATCCACCCAGATTGTGAGTATAATCTACAGATCCAAATGCTGATTTGTTCCAGAAACACCCTCACAAACACCCTCAAAAATAATGTTTTACCTGCTATTTGGGCATCCCTTAGGCCAGATGAGCTGACATAAAAATAACCATCACAGATAGTGTCTTAACTTGGGTTTCCCCAAAGACAAATCCTAATTCTGCCTTAGACATAAATGCAGGGAGTTCATTTTGGAAAGGATCCCAGGACATACAAGTGACATACTGAAAAAGTAATCAAAGGAAAGGAGAAAAGCCAGTAAAAGTTATAGAAGAAATGGGCTCCTACTGCAGACAAGTGGAACTCAGTCCCACTGGAAACTCTCTGAGGAATTGTATGAAATAGGTCTAGAACTGTCCCACTGGAGGGCAGGTAGGCGGGGACATTTATCCACTGCCTCCCATCCTCATTGCTTTAGGGTAGCCCTCAGAACATTAGCTTCCCCTGAACCCCAAGAGCTCCAGAAAGCCCTAGGCACAGCCAGCCTCTCCCTGCTGCCAGAGCACTTCTTGAGAACACTGCTCCCCAATGAGCATGCCTTTCCTGTGCTTGAGGTAGGAAGCAAGCCGGAGACTAATTCCCTTGGCTGAAGTACAAGTACAATTTGGACAACAGGATATGGGGGCTGGGGAAGCATCAGCGCCTCTGCTACAAGTAGGCTTACTATTATTTTCATTTTGCAGAAAAAGAAGACATTTATTTATTTGCCAGTGTCTATACCAAGCTCTGGGTTACAGGAGCGAACAACCAGCATAGTTCTTTCCTCATGAAACTTACTCTCTAACAGTTTAAAGAGGCTGAACTATTAATCTCAGGTCGCATAAGTAATGAGCGATAGAGCTGAAATTCAGACTCAGGACAATCTGATTCCCTATCACCATTCAACCACCCTTCTATTAGCTTTTACCTATGATTAGATTTTTGGAGTTATAAAGGACACTAGAGATCACCAAATAAGCTATCTGACTTTATAAGATAGGAATTGAGACCAAAAGAATTTATGTGCTTGTAACAAGATCACTGAACATGTGTGAGGCATTGACCTCCATTCTAATAACAAAGTCAACTATAATCTCTTATGACGTCCCCTAGAAACTCTTCTTATAATTTCCATTTTAACAGCTTTACTGAGGTTAAATTAAATTATTTACAATAAACTACATATATCTAAAGTGTATAATTTGATATGTTTTAACATACTTATACACCCATGATCAAGATAAAGAATAACAATAAGGTAATGAACATATTCATATCCCCCAAAAGTTTCCTTCTGCAACCCCCCCCCCATCTTGCCCTGCCTGTTGGCTTACTAGGTACAATTCTATTTTATTATCTTAGTTACTGCTTTTGAGCTTATCACATATATCATGTTCCTTTAAGTGATATTCAACCACTTTATGTATAAGGATCTTACAGTACTGTATTTCTTCCTCCCCTCCTCACATTTATGCTATTGATATTGTACATTTTACATGAAATATTTTTAAAAAACCAGTTTTTAATTATCTTTCAAAGATATTTAAATATTAAGGAAAAAGTTTACATGTTTACCATGTGGTTACTATTTGCAGTGTTCTTCATTCCATTATATAGATTTGTAATTCTATACAGCAACGTCTTCTTCTGCCTAAAAGACTTTTTGAAATATTTCTCATAATGTGGGTATGCTGGTGATGAATTCTTGCAGTTTTTGTATTTCTGAGAATGTCATTATTTCCTCTTTGTTTTTAGAAGATATTTTTGCTGGGTACAGACTTCTAAGTTGACAGTATTTTCTTTCAGTACATTAAAAGTGTTACTCCAATATGAGGTATGTATTATATTCTCACATTTTATTTCTAATGTGAAATCAGCTTCCATTCATATTTGTTCCTCTGTATGATTTTTCTTTTATTGCCTGTTTTGAGCATTTGATTGTGATGTACTTTGGTGTATTTTACTTAGTGTTTCTTGTGCTTAGGATTCATTGAGCTTCTTGGATCTGTGGGTACAAGGGTTTCATAAAATGTGGAAAATTTTCAGCAGTTATATCTTCAAATATTCTTCTGTATTTCCCACTATCTCCTTTCCTCTGGAGGCTCAAATACATGCATAAGATGCCATTAGAGGTTTTCCCACAACTCAGTGATGCTTTGTTCATTTTTTCAAAATCTTCTTTCTGTCTGTTTTTATTACTCTATCACTACATTTACTAATCTTTTCTTCTCTGACATTTGCCACAAATCCCAACTACTATAGTTTTTAATCTCATACTTTATAATATTGATCTTTTGAAGTCTAGGTTGAGTCTTTTCTTATATTGTCCATGTCTCCACTTAACTTTTGATTATATAAAATACAAATTTAATAACTATTTTAACATTCCTATCTGCTAGTTCTAATATCTGTCTCAGTTCTAATATCTGTATCAATTAATTGATTGACTGATTAATTTCCTCATTATAGATTGCATTTTTCTGCCTCTCTGCATGCCTGATAATTTTTTTTACTTGATTCTAGACATTATAAATTTACCTTGTTGGGTGCTGAGTATTTTTTGTGTTTCTAAACTATTCTTAAACTTTGTTCTGGAATGCAGCTAAATTGCTTTTAAAAGGTTTAATCTAGTCAATTATTACTTTTAAGGTATTATTAGGTGCGACTGGAGCAGTTCTCAGTCTAGAGCTAATTATTCCTCACTACTGAGGCAAGACCCTTCTGTGTACTCAATCAAGTATTCTATGAATCTTGAGGTTTCTCAGTCTAGCCAATGGGAACAAGCTCTATGAGGGGGCACCACCCAAAATGGAATTACCTTCTGTAGGGTAGGCACCTTGTAGTATAGACTTTCCCTGCTAGGTGAGTGTTCTTGGAACCCATCCATATCAGTGTACCAGCTAGCGTTGTTGTGAGAGGCTGCGTTCAGCTTCAGTGAATTTTTTGAAGTCTTTTTCAATGTGTTTGCCCGTTTAATGATGAGTAATTCAGCAGATTTTGACTCAAAATGGCATGACCCCATGCCCCACCCCACCCGCCACCACCATCCCTATTCACTTGATTTTGCCCTGAGCAACACTTTTGTTTTCTTGGATGAAAAAAGTCCTCAAAGTGAAACGTTTTGCTGGTGTGGAAGAGGTGAAATTAAAAAGGGCAGAATCACTAAAAGACATCATAATCAATTAGTTCAAAACTGTTTTGAGCAGTGGGATAAAATCCCAATAGGTAGATTGCATCAAATGGAGAGTGCTTTAAGGTGACTGAAGTTTAAACACATAAGAATAAATACAAAACTTTTTATCAATAAATTCTTAGTTTTTTGGGATCTCCCTTGTATTGCCAGCCTGGTATCAAGCGTTGGGCACTGCTTCTTTCGATCCAATAATTCTCAATTAGGGTAATTTATTTTTCCCCAAAGGTCATTTGGCAACATCTAGATACATTTTTCTCGTTGGTGGAGGCGAATTGAGTGCTCCTGGCATCTTGTGATTAGAGGCCAGCAAGGCTGATAAACCCTACAGTACATAGGACAGCTCCCACAACAACGAATTATATAACTGTCCTGACTGGTGTGGCTCAGTTGGTTAAGCATCATCCCTCGAAGCAAAGGGTTACCAGTTCAATTCACCATCAGGGCACATGCCTATGTTGTGGGTTTGGTCCCCAGTTGGGCATGTACAAAGGCAACCAACTGATGTTCTCTCTCACATTGATGTTTCTCTCCCTCTCTTTCTCCTCCTCTTCCCCTCTCTGTAAAACTAAATAAACAAAATCTTTTAAAAAAAACATATAACTAAAAATGTGCATCTCTCTTCTCTCCGATACTCTTGTCTTATAAACTAGAGCTACCTTGTTCTCTTTGGATTTTCAGGTTTATCTCCTAAATGCAGGAAGACTTCTGGATCTACCTGGGTTCCCTCCCCCTGTACCAGGGCTTACAAACTCACTCAAGGCAATAAACTGGGGAGACCTTAGGCTCACCTCATTTGTTTCCCATCTGATGGGATCACTGTTCTTTGTTGCTTGATATTCTTTCATAATTCATTGTTTCATATATTTTGTTAATTTTTTAGTTATTTTTGGTGGGAAAGTAAATCCAGTCCCTGTTATGCCATCTTTGCCATAAGCAAAGGTCCTATAATTTCTTTTTAAATGTATTTCATCTTGTTTTCCCTTACCTGTTGGATTGCCAGTCTGCTGCAGAGGATTAGTAACTGTAGATATATGTAGTAATTTGTATGTGCACCTAAGATCACCTGTGTATGTATAATATACAGGTACACAGCACCTGTTATAATAAGCTACACCTCACTCACCTTCTTCCACATTGTTCTTTCTGCTTCTGGGATTCTTTTTTGGGTCTTAAATTTTTAAGTAGTTTACCCAACAAATACTTTAAAATTTCAAAAAAATGAAATAAAATGCCTTCGTCGGGAGAATTCATACACCAGCTGTAATTTTTATTTGATGTTAAATGGCGGAAATACATGCCCTAAAGAGAACCAGTCTTTCTGGCAGCACTGGCCTTAGGCAAAATGGTTAAGTAGGTGAAGTATATCTTCAGGAAGCTCGCCCTATTCAAGAGCCCTTGAATTCTCTCCCCTAATACCAGAGCAAGCGCTGCTTTCAATTTTTTTTTAACATTTAGTTGTCAGTTATTGATAACAACCTTTTTCTCTTCAAATATTTGCAATTTCATAGAAAGCAAAGCATAGAGGCACATAGAGAAAACCAGTTTTAATCCCTTTGATTGGAAATGGCTGCTCACAGCACAGTGTGTTGTGAAGGTGGCTCAGCACAACAGCGATTGATTAGTGATGTCTGCACATGCAAACAACAGATGAGAAAGTTGCCATTCCTTCCCTAATCTGAAAGTGTTCATTCTATTGGGAAATTTCCAAGCACTATAAGTCAAGTGTAAAAAATATTTTGGGGACAATTCAAACTCATTCATGACCTTAAAATCAGCCCAAATAGGGTTGTTGTATGGCATCACATGAAAGGTTGAGACTGCTTTTTTAAAGTCTAACTAGAATCTAGTGAAATATCATAAATAGAATACAAGGTCATAGAGAATTTTTTTACACAACTTCTTTAGTGTGTGTGTGTGGCCTTAGAGAATATTTCCCGCTTTACCTTTTAATCATCTTCTTTAGGGTTCATATAGTAACCCATGCAAAATAAGCATTTTCAGAATTATTAAAACATTTTTTTCATATAGTGCAATTTTAACAAACTGAATGATCCTGTAAAGCCCCAAATGTTTCACTTATTTATTTCCAAGCTATTTGACACCTACAGAAAATAACAAGGACCTTCTAAATTAGAAAATAATTCATTTATTTCTGTTTATGTTTCTTTAATATGAAAATATTAAATGTATATTGTTTTCTATGGTATAGAATAATAGAAAAAAATGCATATTCTAGACTCATCTTTTAAAATATTTCTTATAAAAGTCAAGCTCAAAATATAAATTACCAGGCATTTTCACATACTTTGTCTCATTAATCCTTACTAAGACTGCTGGAAGTAACAGTAGTATCATCCTCATCTCTACATGTTGTCTGAATGTCTCAGTATACCACTAGCCTGTAGGTGTGAATGAGATCATAGTGATATTAATACCAATAGGCTGTTTGTTTGGAGGCCCTGCCTACATTATTGAGGTCCTCGGTGCTCTTCTTACACTTGGCCCCTGGTCTGGTGGCATCTCTCTGTGGTCATGATTAGTCTATTCATGTTTTCCTGCTTCAAGACTCAAGCGGTACCCTCTGCCAGCTGGCCACTTGGGGAATGTCCCTTGCCATTATCGCTTCTTGGGAACATGGTTTCTCTTCCTAAAGCGACATTCCTGATACTCAACTGTTTTATACTTCCATGTTGCTAAATACTGTAATATCAGGTTTCCTTCAGCTTTCTACACTGTTGAAGATCCATTTCACCATTTCAATGTTCCATTGACATCTGGTGCTTCAGGCTCTAAACTACACTGCTTGTTCTCCAAGTGTAAAAAGGAAAAAAAAAACAAACAAAAAAAACCTCTCTTGAAAACAACTCCCTCGGCATCTGCTAGTAGCCTTGACTGAGGAAGATAACTTATTCTAGTTCCCAGTTTTCCGATATCCTATTTTTCAGGCGTAAAACTTCTTCTCCACAGGTCACCTTTTCCCTCAAGCAAATTAACTCATGCAAACAAAGATCTGGGGCTGAGGGAACTGCCCAGCAAATCAATGTCAAGCGTCACTCACCGATGCTGAATCCCTGTTTAAGTTGGCTACTGTGCCCAGATATTGATAGTGGAGGAAACTGACAATCAGAGGTGAGACTACTGGCCTGAAATCATACTATTAGTAAGCAATGTCCTGTAGAGTCAACCTCAAAACCTCTCCCCACAAGCAGCCCATGCTGAATCACTGCAGGATATTATCTTTTATTGCAGAACATAGAACTGCTGTTGAGGTTCATTTCCTTCTTCTTCCAAATGTATTCACACAACCCCAAATTTTACGTGAGATAAAGGCACCTCTTTTACTCTCCCCTTAACTCCCGTCATTGCAGACAACCCAACGTGCCCAATAGTAGGTTTCATGGCATTTTCTGCAATGTGTGCCACAGCAATGTCTAATCTGCTGAGTCAAGGATTAATAATAGCCGCCATCAGAACTGCCACTCTTGCTGTCCTAGAGGTTTCAGCCTTGGTATTATTTAACTATGTTGCCTCGTGTAAATATGGCAACTGGGGTAGGGCTGCTATAGTGTGGGGTCCCCAGGATTCCCCAGAGTCTGTGGTTGGTGGATGGAGGAAGGGGACAGCTTTCAAGATGCCTTTTCATATCTATGATTGGCAGCTAGTGTCTTAGTTATGCAAATGACTTTAGTTCTTCTAAGGCCCCAATGAGATGGAAAGGGTTTCGACCATAGAATGGTGAGGAAAGAGAATATGGAGTCTGCACACGTTTCTGTGAATGGTCAGCACTGATTACCATGCCCACTGCGTCACAGGCCATGGTCAGGGATTTAAAAATGAGGCAGCAGCCATTTTTTTAGAGAGAGAAATTCATGCGGTTTGCAAGGAAGTAGAAGAGGAGATCCATGCAGCTTTGAAAGGGCAGAGAGAGAACCATGCATGATCCAGTGCAATGTGGCACATGTTTTCCTGGACTGTTATATGGAAGCAAATGACATTGTACCCCAGATCCTGAAGGAGACAGCTGACAGATAAGGGATGGGGAACTTCTGGGCATGTTTTTGGCTTCTAGCCTTTCAGGGAGCAAGGGAAGTGCTGGGCCCCGTGGGAGAACAGGGCTCTGAGTTGAAGTGCTCACTGTCCTCCCCAGGTTGGGATATTGTAAATAAAGACCTGTTTTCCTCAGCGCTAGTTGTTGGGTTTTACACCAAGGCACCATGTGAAAGAACCCCCTTTCGCTCTGTAACATTGCCATTGTTTTGTAAAGAGGTACTACATGATTAGCAAATTTCTAAAAGCTCTGTAAAAGCAAACAAGATGTGCTAAACAGGCCTCCTCTCTGTAAAAGAAACGCCCATGCAGTGATGGTCGTCCACATCCACAGAGCTCTTTTCTTCCTGTGACATAGATTTCTTCTCACTCAGGACTGTAAAGAGTCTGTGTGCACTACATGTGCCCACTGAATATTAGCAGCCAGTGAGCTTGATTTCTGCATTTAACAAAGAGAGAGAGAATAAAACAAGACCAAGAGAATGTCTTATATCCTAAAATAAAAATTATCTGATTCAACAGAGTTGAAAAAAATCCACACATAACATTTTTAAAAGCTGCATAATGTGTCTGTCAGGAGTTTGATAGTTTTAAAACTATCTTGATGGAACTATATGAATATACTCCTCAAGGTAATAATTAATTCCCCAGAGAGAGCACTCATTAAAAAAATCATGTTACTAAAGAGGAAAGAAAATACTAAAAAGCTAGGAAATCACCACTTAAGCTAGCTGACAGTTAAGTCTTTTGGAAGCTTACAGAGGAAAATGAGTTTCAAGAGTAGGTCAGTGATTAAGAATTTGATCTTCTAGATAAGAGTTGAATGCCAATTTATTACTCAAGTGAAGTCCCACAGAAATATGCCCGAGGGGTTTATCATCTATTGCCTATGGTGCAAAGAAGTCTGTTCATCTTATATGTGGAGAAACAGTCTAGCATAAACAGGAACACACAATGGTCTTTGAGGCTGTGAATGTGGAAGTATAAGTAAATCTCTGGAACTGTCAGTTAACTTTCTTTTGCTTCCTCCTCCCCCACACACCCTTCTATCACGTTCCTTGATAAAATAAGAAACTCTGAGGCTCCTGCTGACATGCTTATAAAGTGTGGTTGGGGTGGGAGAGCAGTTTGCAGGACAGCTAGAGACATCCTTCCCCCTTCTTACCCAGATAATGTTCCTGTGTCTGACAATTCAGAGTAACAGTGACACGGCTATTTCCTTTGCAGTTTTCCTTTACACAGAGGTAAGCAAAGCAAATCTTGTCTTGATTCTAAAAATGTCAATGGCTCTGTAATTTTGAAGTTGGTGACTCCTTTCTTTGCTTCTACTAAACTGTTGGAACAGGTCAGTCCTTTTTCACTTCTTATTCTTGCTACTTTTACTTACCTATTTTTAAAAATTAAATTAATTTTTTGTTACACCACAGTTACACACAGTAGATTCTCACTGAAACCTCTATCATTTAATTCCTTGACTAACTTGGAACACAAGAACTACAGTTAGTGACTAAAGAGTGAAATCAGAAAGATTATGGGAGACCCTTGTTATTATTTAATTTATTGTTTTTTAGTTTTTCAGTTATAGTTGACATACAATATTATATTAATTTCATATGTATAACATAGTGATTAAATATTTATATAACTTACAAAGTGATCACCACTTTCCCATTCTCACTGATATGATTGGCTCTTTCTCCCCTAGTCCTGCTAGATAAAGTCACAGCTCTGTCGAAACATCAGATTTGTAACAAGAGAGCATATAGAGATGCTGGTTGTGCAAAAGGCTGAGGATTTGCTTTCCTTCTTAGAAGGGTGGGAGGAAACTTGAACCTTAGAGCTAAGATAAGTTCTCAGTTGTTATAGTTTACCTCAATGAAGTTTTTTTTAATATAATTTTTGTCTCCCCTTTTATGTCTTGGTTTTTGCTTTCAGCTTGTAGTGATTGTGTTTATTGCCTCTTAGTTCTCATAAGTCATTTCAAATCTACGAATGATGGGGGTGCAAATACCCGAGAGTCTAAGGTAATTTAGAAAACTGTATGATGGAAAGGAAAGAAGCAGCTCGAACTTAGATCTCAAACGCTCACCCTCTCTTCACCTTGTAGTAATCTCTGTGGTTGTAGGCACAGCTATTGCCAGTTTGGACCACTTAATGGGTTCCTCCCACTTAGCCTGCCCAGGCCTCCTGCCTGCCCCTTTCAATTCATACTCAGTTCATTGAAAATGCCATGTCAAATAAGACAACTTCAATTCCAAATAGTGATCACCACCACAATGGTTTAAACAATAATAAAATATGCCCTGGCTGGCGTGGGTCAGTGGATTGAGCGCTGGCTTGTGAATCAAGAGGTCACCAGTTCTATTCCTGATCGGGGCACATGCCTGGGTTGTGAACCATGTCCCCAGTTGGGGACATCCAATCAACATTTCTCTCTCTTTCTCCCTCCTCTCCCCTCTTAAAAAATAAACAAGAATAAAATATTTAAAAATTTTTCTTTAATCAATAATAAAATTTATTATCTCCCTTGACAAGAGGTTCAGAAAGAGGCTCAATTGCTTCCACAAATAGTGGCTCAAAAATTCACCAATGATATAGGCTCTTCTCACTGATAAAGCTCTTCCCTCTGAGCCTCAGATTTGGTGTCACCCTGAGAACGACACACATCTTTCAGTATCTTCTTATGAATGAGACAACCTCTCCTGAAGGCCCCCAGCAGATCTTACCTCCCATGTCCTAGTAAGATGTGGATTACAGATCACCCTCAAATTGGCAATGCAAATGATATTTCCCAGAGATCCTTGGCCTATGCACAATATATCCCTGAGACGGGATCATCAGCTCTGGGACATCAGATTTCTGTTAGCAAGAATGAAGTGGCAAATGGACTGAGGAAAGGCAGCAAACTGTCTGCTACACATGTACATTGTAAAAGAAATCAAACTAAACAAAATCAAAAATAAAATTCTGTCATCTGTCACCTGTGGTTTCCCTCCTCAAAGGCAGCCAAGTTAGCAGTTTCTTATGTAGCTATCCTTCTATTTAAAAACCTTAATTTTTAATCCCCATTCATGTGTAACTGCCATTAAGTACGTATAGCAAGTCTTCAAATAACATTCATTCAGTGTTGTTTTGTTATAATGTTGATGAGATGGTGTAAGAACTTAACTCTCATTTATATCAGTTAGCCTATGATAAAATTGGTTTTGTTATGATATTTTGCTTAGCCACAGAAGCTATTGACAATGTTAAGTGTAGACTTAACTGTATACATAATAAATGAAATCACACTACACAGACTTAAATATCTCTGAGGTCTTCCATATCAATCCAAACAGATCTGCAATGTATTAACATGGCATAATATTTTATTATCTGATTGAATCATAACTTAGCCAGTCCTCTACTAATGGACATATAAATTATTTCCAGTTTTTGCTGTTGAAGTTTTCAATGTTAAAGATAATACTTTTTTGAACCTTGTTGTAAAATTAACTAGTTGTATTTTGATAATATATTCATAGTTTAAATTTCTTATGGTGAACCTGGTCATTTAAATTATTTATATATATATATAATTTAATATATATATATGTAAATTACTCTTAAAAAATACATCAATTTACATTTAATCCAGCAGTGTAGGATGTTATTTATTTGCCACATTCTCACCAGACCTGGACATTGTCTTATTGTTTAATTTTTCTCAATAGATTAGATGAAAATGATATTTCACTACAGTTGTGCTCACTTTCGATTTCAAGCCTGCTCATGGCACTCCCCTGTGTAGAATTCTTTGATGATTTTCTTTTGTTCCTAGCATTCAAGCTTGCTGTTTTAACATGGCCTATGTGCAGCAGCATGATTTGGCCCCTGCTTATCACTCCAGGGTCATCCCATGCTTTTTTTGTAATTCTTGACACACTGGCTTCCTCCAGGTCGTTTGGATGCCATGATTCTTTGATCTCTAAGACCTTGACCTTTGCTCATGGTATTTTCTGTGCCTGAAACACTAACCTTTTCATCCCACCCCTACCCCCTGACACCTACTCTGCCTTAGCCTGCCTTACTTCAATTCATTCTTTATATTTCACCTTAAATGCTACCTCTTTAGAGTGAATTCTGAATTATACATTAATTAAATGACACCTCTTTTATAATTTGTCAGTGAGCTACAGTTAACATCTACTTTATGCTGTCGTCTCCTAGTATATTGTAGTTAGTCCTTTAGTGCTCTGACTGTTCTGTATCCATAGTCACTAAGTGGGTTATTAGTAGGTCAAGTTGAATTCTCCTTGTTGTATGCTTTCATCAAACCTAATAGTGAATATCAGTGCAGTGTAATGTTCGTGGGATTGTCTTTTTAAGTCTCAGTCTCCCTCATTAGTCCATAATCTCTATGAGGACACATCTATCCTGTGCGTTGCTGTATTCTCTGTGCTCAGAGGAGTAGCAGACATGCACATATTCCTGAAGCATGGACTCTCAAATGAGAGCAATGGGTGGAGATGGGGTGAGGATTGAGGGAAGCTGAAAATACTTGGGAAAAACCTGTTAGAATCCATACATAAATGCTATAGAAATTTTTCTGTCAAAAATATCCTTGAACCTTTATTATGTGCCTGAAACTTCATTTGGGTTACATAGTGACTACAAGTGCAAAGTAGTCCAAGCACCAGGTTACTAGGAGAAGACAACATAAACTAAATGTTAACTGTAATCCACTAACAAGTTGGAAAAGAGGTGTAATCTTATTATTGTATAATTCAAGTTAACTTCCAGGAATTCAACTCCATTCTGCAAGATGAGACAGAAACTTAAATTTGCCTAATTTGGGATTCTCATTTCCTTTCTGGAGTTTGTTAAGCTCTAAAGGACTTATGTGATTGGACTCATGGTCCTCAAGAGATCTGTCCTCTTTCTTATTTGATTAGGTGTCATTGCACTAAGTGGTCATCACCGTAATATCCCCATTATTGCTTGCAGCTCCTCTTCCCCCTGGGAAGTTTCTACCATGGATTTCTTGCTTAATAGGAGAGCACGGGGATCTCTGCAGGGCCCCTTATGCCCCCACCAACCTAGGGGTGGCAGACAGCCACTCCCTTTCTGGGGTCTTATTGTATGTAAAGGAAAGGGGGCTCACCAGAAAGGAGGGTGCAGGGTTTCTCTGCTCTCATGGGCCTCATACTTGCCAAACCCCTATCTTTGACTTCTGCTGAACTCTTTCCTCTTACCTATTCCCCTCCAGCTTTCCTCTACCCCACACCGAGGGAGTCTTTGTTTAGACCCAAGGAAAAATACTTGTTTCTCTGAATCTGATGCTTTATTTCAGTCCCAAATCTCTAAGTTCTCCAAGAGTTTAAGCTTCCAGAATAATAATAATAATAATAAAATAACTTAAAAAAGCCAGAGACTCACAGGATTCTTTCTGCTTTGTGCATTGTCATACCCCTCCTCTAGGATCATGAACCCAGGCCAGTAACCTGCTGGACAGTGGTGTGAGGACAATCTGGGGAGAGAAAATGGGAAATTTGGAGGAAGACAAGAGAAGGGCTGCTCTTTCAAAAATAATATCCTGTCACTCATTTCCAGTAGGGGGCAATTGGCACACTAAATGCAACACGAAGTCTGAGAAGATGAGTGTTCTCAAAGATCTCCAGATTTCTTTCCCTTCGTGAAAAGCAACAACAACAAAGGCACTTTTCATGGTAGACTAATGAAGACGGAAGCCGGATTGATAGAGATAAAAAGATTAAAGAGATTATTCTTTTATGTATCCTAAATCTCTCTGTTGTAATCTATTTTATTTGGTTTTAATTCATTTAAAAAAATACGTACTAAGTAATAAATTTCTTTTTGCTTGTTTCTTCTCATTTTTAAAATTGGTTTATTGGGGTGACATTGGTTAATAAAATTATATAGGTTTCAAGGGTACAATTCTATAATACATCATCTGTATGTATTATGAATTCACCACCCGAGGTCAACTTTCCTTCCATCACCATTTATCCCCCCTTTACCCAATTCTACTTCCTCCTGCTCCTCTTCCCCTTTGATAGTCACCACACAGTTGTCAGTCTATGAGGATTTTGTTATTGTTTTGTTTTGTTTGTTTGTTTGGGGGGTTTGGCTTAATTTCCTCACCATTTTTACCCATCCCCCTCTCCCTCCCTCTGGCAGCTGTATATTCTTCAAATCCTTTCTTCTGTGTTTTATAATTTTCTGCGTACATGTCTTTCATATCCTTGGTTAAATTTACTCCTAGGTATTTTAATTTTTTTTATGCATTTGTAAATGGAACTGTTTTCTTAGTCTTCCTTTCTGATAGTTCATTATTGGTGTATAAAAATGCAGCTGATTTCTGGCTCTGGCCAGTGTGGCTCAGTTGGTTAGAGCATCTTCCCCTACATCAAAATGTTGAGGGCTCCATACATAGATTATGGGTTCAATTGCCAGTCAGGGTGGGCATGGGAAGCAACCAATTGATGTTTCTCTCTGACATCAATGTTTCTCTCTCCCCTTCTCTCTGATCTCTAGATATTTTTCTAGAATCCTATTACTTTACTGAATTCATTTATCAGTTTTAGTAGTTTTTTGGTGGAATCTTTAGGAGTTCTCTATACACAGTGTCATGTCATCTGCAAATAAAGAAATTTTATTTCTTCTTTTTCAGTTTGGATGTCTTTCATTTCTTCTTTTGTTTGATTGCCATGGCTAGGATTTCCAATGCAATGTTGAATAAGAGTTGCGAAAGGGGAGATCCCTGTCTTGTTCCCAGTCTTAAGGGTTACTTTTAGTGTTTGCCCACTGAGTACGATGTTGGCTGTGGGTTTGTCATATATGGCCTTTATTACATTGAGGTATTTTTCCTCTGTGCCCACTTGGCTAAGAGTTATTTTTTTTTTTATCATAAATGGGTGATGGATTTTATCAAATGCTTTTTCTGCATCTATTAATATGATTATATGATTTTTATCCTTCATTTTGTTTATGCAATGTATCACACTTATTGATTTGCAAATATTGTATCTACTTTCCTCCCAGGAATAAATCCCACTTGATCATGGTGTATGATCTTTTTAGTATATAGCTGGATCCTTTTTGCTAATATTTTGTTGAGGATTATGCATCTATGTTAATTGGGGATATTGGTCTATAATTTGCTTTCTTTGAGGTGTCTATCTGATTTTGGAATTAGTATATAATAGCTGGCCTTGTTAAATGAGCTTGGGAATTATCCCTCCTCCTTAATTTTTTGGAGTAGTTTGAGAATGGTAGGAAGTGTTCTTTGAATGTTTGGTAAAATTCTCCTGTTAAGTCATCCAGTCCAGGTCTTTTGTATGTTGGGAGTTTTGGGATTATTGCTTCAATTTTATTTGCTGTAATCTGTCTATTCAGATTCCTTGATTCTCCTTGATTCAGTTTTGGAAGATCATATGTTTCTAGGAACTGATCCATTTCATTCAGATTGTCCAATTTGTTGGCATATAGTTGATCATAATATCTTCTTACAAGGTATTTCTGTGGAGTCCGTTGTTATTTCTCCTCTTTCATTTCTGATTTTATTTAATCGAGTTGTCTCTCTTTTTTTCTTCATGAATCTAGTTATAGGCTTCTTGATCTTGTTCATCATTTCAAAAAATGAGCTCTTGGTTTCACTGCATTTTTTTCTTTTTTTTAGACTCTATTTTCTTTTTCTCTTCTCTGATCTCTATTATGTTCTCCCTTCTCCTCACTTTGGGCTTTGTTTGTTGTTCTTTTTCTAGTTAACTTTAAGTGTAAATGTAGATTGCTTATTTGAGATTTTTCTTATTTCTTGAGGTACACCTATAATGCTATGAATTTCCCTCTTAAGATAGCTTTCACTGTGTCCCATAGATTTTGCATTGTTGTGTTCTCATTTTCATTTTTCAAAGTATATTTTGATTTCTTCCTTGATCTCATTGTTAACCCACTAATTTTTAATAACGTTATTTAGCCTCCATGTTTTTGTGTTCTCCCTCTCTCTCTATATATATATATGTGTGTGTGTGTGTGTGTGTATATATATATATATATATATACACACACACACATACATATACACACACATATGTATGTATGTGTGTGATTGATTTTTAGTTTCAAAGTATTGTGGCCAGAGGAGATGCTTGAAATGATTCCAATCTTCTTAAATTTATTGAGACTTGTTTTGTTTTGTAACATTTGGTCTATCCTAGAAAATATACCATGTGCACTTGAAAAGAATGTGTATTCTACTGCTTTGGGGTAAAATGCTCAGAGAATATCCATTAAATTTTTCTGGTCTAGTGTGTCATTTGGACCACTGTTTCCTTGTTGATTTTCTGTGTGGCAGATCTATCCATTGATGTCAATGGGGTTTTAAAGTCTCCTACTATGACTGTATAGATTTGCTTGATACATTTAGGTGCTCTTATGCTGGGTGCATAAATGTTTACAAGAGTCATATCATCTTGTTGGGTTGCTCCCTTTATCTTTATGTAGTGCCCTTCTTTGTCTCCCACTATAGCCTTTGTTTCAAAGTCTATTTTGTCAGAAGTAACTATTGCTACTCCAGCTTTTTTCTCTTTTTTATTTGTATGAAATATTTTTTCCCATCCCTTTACTTCTAATCTGTGTATCTTTCATTCTGAGTTGGGTCTCTTTTAAGCACCATATATATGGGTTTGTTTTCTTATCCACCCAGCTTCCCTATGTCTTTTGATTGGATTGTTTAAAGCAGTTACATTTAAAGTGATTATTTCCAGGTACATATTTATTGCCACTTTGTTCTTTTAACTGTGTTTCTCTCTTTTTTCCTTCTATTTCTTTTAAATAAGACCCTTTAACATTTCTTGTACTACTGGTTTGGGGGTAACAAACTCCTTTAGTTTAGTTTTATTTTTGTTTTTGATCTGGGAAGCTCTTTATGTCTCTTTCAATTTTATTTTATTTATTTATTTACTTATTTTTGTTTGCAAGCCCCACTTGGGAAAGAATGCACTAAATTAATCGCATTTCTTTCTTTTCTTTTAGCAAATAACAAAGACCCAGTTTACTAGCTTTACTTTTTAAACCTACACTTAACATCACATATTTAAACAATTGTCCAAACCGACTAAGTTGCCAGCATTTACGCACAACTAGAAAACATCTCCAATTGATATTAAACCAGAAATGTAGTACCATTGGTGCCTTAACATCTTTCACCACTAAATACTGGGAAAAAATGCAATTACTTTTATGGAAGATTCGTCCTGGCAATGTTAACTTCATAGCAGGCTGACACTACTTGGCTCACTTTTCAAACACATAGGAAAGCAGGTTCATGCTGATATTAGTGTACAGAAGCCATGGCTACCTTGGATTGTGTTTAATAAAAAAGCAAAGCACATAAATACATAAATTTACAACAATTTTAAAGGTAAAACATATGGTCCTATCATGTGGTCCCAACACTAAGCTCAAAAGTCTATGACAAACAGGCTCTGATGGGCTGTGTATAAATACTTAAGGTTAGGTACAGTTATACTGTAAGTCAAGTTCATTTGAAATCTTCAAAAATAAATGTTCCTGTTAATCCTCAAATGGTGCTTGTTTCAGTTAACATTTCTGTTACATGAGTATGTTGAATTACTTGTTATCCAAGAGTAGCATCTGTTCTTTACCATCTATTGTTAAGGACTTTAACTGGTAGTCTTCTTCAACTTCTACTCTTTTTTGACCATCCCCGACCATTCTCCTTGTAGTGATTTTTCTGCCATTAACCATGTTGGTATAAGTCAATAGGATTTAAAGATGCCCATCCCACTACCACAAAATGTTGTGGAGGAAATGAAGTGAGGCCCCGTGACCTAATATTATAACTGAAGGAAGTCAATCCTGTATCAGAAGAAACCATCCTCTGAAAGATGGAAATTCACTGAAGGCAGAGAAGAAGCAGCCTGTGTCATGGCTCTTGCTCCCACAGGAGGCCCGTAAAGGCCCAAAGAAGTCGTCAAATGGGTCTTGAAAGAAGTTGAATTTAAAACCTGTCCCTTCCGCCAAAAAATTCCCTGAACATGTCATCTGGATTCCAAGATGTGAAGCCAAACTCACTGAACTGGCTGTCGAAATGACTTCCTCCTGCACCTCTACTATTTAATCCTTCTTTGCTCTATTTGTCATAGATGTCTCGATTTTTTAGCACCTGACAGCACCTCAAATGCCTTTGCTACTTGTTTCAATTTCCTCTCTGCTCCTTCTTTGTTCTCAGGATTTTTATCTGGATGTCACTGCAAAGCCAGATTCCTGTGGGCCTTTTGAACATCCTCGGTGGAGGCATGTCTCTGAAGGCCTAGAATGTGATAATGATCCACCATATTTCAGTAGGCTGTTGGAACGAGTCTGAGGATATGGAACTGGCAATGGGGCAGATGCAGTGGGGCAGCACCCTGTTTCCTAGACTCATGATGGTGATGGTGGCGACTCCTGGCACTTCCCTTTCTCCTTTCTCTTTCAATTTTAAATGAGAGCTCTGCTGAATAAAGTTGCCTCGGTTGCAGGTCCTTCCTTTTCATCACTTTGAACATTTCTTGCCAGTTCCTTCTGACCTGAAGTGCTTCTGCTGAGAAATCAGTTGATGGTCTAATAGGAGCTTTTTTGTAGAAAATTAGCTCTCATCTTCTTGCAGCTTTTAAGATTCACTCCTTGTCTTTAACCTTTGCCATTTTAATTATGATGTGTCTTGGTGTGGTCCTCTTTTGGTTCATCTTGTTTGGGACTCTCTGTGCTTCCTAGAATTGTGTCATTTTCCTTTACCTAGTTAAGGATGTTTTCGGTCATTATTTCTTCAAATAGGTTTTTTATCCCTTGCTGCTATCTTCTACTTCTGGTACCCCTATGAGGCAGATGTTGGTTTGATTCATGTTATCCCAAATGTCACCTTAATGATCCTAATTTTTAAAAATTCTTTTTTTAATTTGCTTCTCTGAGTAGGTGTTTTTTTTTCTACTGTCTTCCAAATTACTGACTCGATCCTCTACTTTATCCAACCTACTGTTGATTCCTTCTAGTGTATTGTTCATTTCAGATATTGTACTCTTCATTTCTGACTGGTTCTTATTTTATGGTTTCTCTATCCCTTTTCATGTTGTTATCATTCTCACTAAGTTCCTTGAGCACCCTTATAACAATTTTTAACTCTATATTTGGCAAAATGCTTGCCTCCCTTTCATTCAGCTTTAAAAATTTTTTTTTGGTATTTCTCCTGCTCTTTAATTTGGGACATGTTTCTTTGTCTCCCCATTTTTAAACAATATTGAAGGCAAAAAGAGGATGAAAATCTAGTGTGGAAAAAAGTGCAAATTATTCAGTATTATATAAAAATATGATTGTCTAACCATTGTCCTGTATACCTGAAACTTAGACAAAATTATGTTGAATGTAAACTGGAATTGAAAAAATATTAGAAATATTTTTAAAGAAAAAATATATGTAAAGCAATTTTTAAAGTCTATTAATTGACCTAGTGAACATTACTTTTCTTCTGAGGTCACAAGATGTGTCATGTAAAGAAACATTTAATAAAGTTTTTTAAAACATCCTTCATCACACAAGCCCATGAAATCTTTGAAATTTGTATTTTCTGAAGTGCACACCAAGTGTGTATACCATTTTAATGTGAATTTAGCAAGTAATTATTAAGCTTCTACTATATATGTGCTGTACATAATACTTTCATGTGATTATCTCACTTAATCTCCACAATAATCCAGTAGAGAAGATATTAGTATCCCCTCTTTTTATGGAGACACTGAGTCCTATAAAGTTTAAGTGATTTGCTCAAGTCACATACCTGCAAGTTTCCTATCTTCCATTCCAATGTATATTCCACTACATAGCTCATACAATATCAGTAATTTGGTGATCTGTGAAAGCAGAATTTTAGGTGAGTGTGTAAAAAATTAAATGTGAGAAAAGAGTAAGTGAAGACTGCTTGATGGAGACTTTTGATGGTTAGAACAGAAAGAGAATTTGACTGCAGCTCCAGAAAGGGGACCTGAAGGAATGAGACCCATTCACCTGAAAAAGAAATAAAAAGGAAGATGACTACTGAGCCAGAGGAAGGGTTGAAGAAAAGAAATGTGGAAGCTCATCCAGGTTGCCTATTTAAGTTTGGGTGGTTGTTTTTCTTTGTTGATTTTTAGTGAAGGTAAAAACTGTTTCCCAAGTTGGATGTAGCTCCTGAACAGAGTGGGGAAGCTCAGAAACCACAACCACAGATGTGTGAGGAATCCATAGTGGTATTTAAGTGAAGACTGAGCATCAAGGAAGGGTTGGTTGAAGTTTCAGGAATCACCTGTATACTTACTCTCCTCCACAAGTATGCACAGGCCTAGTTTCCAGCCCATGAGGATAGGGTACGTTATTAATCATTCCATTTAAATTACAGCAGGGTGTTAAGGTTCATTTTATATGTCAATTTAACTGGCTAAGGGATGCCCAGTTAGCTGAAACATTATTTCTGAGTGTGCCTGTGAAGATGTTTCTGGAAGAGATTAGCATTTGATTCAGTGGACCAGGTAGATTGATATGCCCTCACCAATGTAGGTGGGCGTCATCCAGTCCATTGGGGTCCCAAATAGAACAAAAAGGCCTGGGAGTCTTCTTGAGCAGGGTTGTCCATCTTTTTCTGTCCTCCATCATTGGAGCTTCTGATTCTCTGGCTTTTGAACTTGAACTAAATTATACCGCAGGCCCTTCTGGTTGTCCACCTTGCAGATAGCAGCTCATGATACTTTTTGGCCTCCATAACTGCATGAGCCAATTCCTATAATAAAGCTCCTTTTATTATATATTTATATATTCCATTGGTTCTCTTTCTCTAGAGAACCTGGACAAATACATAGCAATAAAATTGGCTGACACTGATTTTAAATATTTGCTTGGCTGTTTTCTTTTCACTCATCCATTAAAAATGAGATCAGGAAACCTCACCTGCAAATGAGATTAATTCACTTTAATCTATAGACACAGGGACATGAGAAGCTCTAAACTAATGATTGTTATCATCATCCACATGTGTGAATCTACAAGCAAAAGACCCAGTCTCAGGGTCACAGCCTAAGATATGATTAGCAAAATGTGAAAGGTCAGGCTTTACTGGGAGGAGAGTAAAGTGGACTAAACAGCCTCATCTTTATAAGACTACACTTCTAAGATACTTCTGGAAATTTCCTGCAGCCTTCAGTCAGTCACTGTTTGGACCTAATAGAGAAGTGCTTTGACATGTGTGCTCAATAAACCTTTATTGTATAAAGGAGTGTGATCATTTTGCCAGTATTTGATAAATTACTGCTTAGTTTCAAGAAGAGTAAAAAGTGCTGGGAGAAAGTAGAAACAGTTAGCTTCCTTACCTTGGAAAAGCCCAATGTCGTGTAGGGGACAATATGTAATAGAACTATGTGTAAAATGTTGCATACATGGTTGGAGGAGGAGATAGTTGATTTTAAGAGAAGGCTTGAAGAAAGGCCAGAAGTTCTATGAAGAAATAGAAGTAGAAAGAACATCCCTAACCATGGCAAGGAGTTAATGAAGCATTAGAAGAATGCACACTTTTATTTTCTTGGGGGGAGGAATGAAAACTTAATATTTCTTGATCACCTATGATTCATCTGGAATAGCTCTGGGAGTCTTTCATATGCTATCTCTTTTACTATTCATAACAACCCCATGAATCCGTCTTAAAGATGTGGAGACTCTAAATGTTCCAGATTTATGGGAAGTCAGGGGAGCCTAGCTTCTTTGAAAGAAAAGCCGAGACTCCTGCAAATTTCTCACCTTTCTGCACATTCATTTCTTTCTCTGACCTTTGAGAAGACAAAATGTACCTCAAAGAATTGTTGTGACATTAGCTGTTTTGTATCCCGTCTAGACCCTAATCTGGCATTTTGTCCCTACTCCTACTCCTCCTTCTATTATTATTATTATTATTATTAAATTGCCTAGGGTCATGCAATAAGGGTTAGTGCTGTGCTTTAGACCAAAGTTTCTTTCAACTTTAAAAGTCCTGCCTGTCTAATGCCCATGTTTGTTGCGGCTCCAATCTTCAGCTATCTGTACGAAGAGTGAAAGGCCCCATACATGAATTTCACACTTGCTATAGGCCTCAGTCCCAGGTTGGAGGCAGCATGATTTACTAGAAAAATAATAAGTTTTGGAATGTGACATATCAAGAGCTAAATCCCCACTTCATCATCCACAAGTTGGATGACCATGGGCAAAATGTTCAACCTCCTCAGTTTTTTTTTTTTTTTTTTTTTTTTTTTAATTTATCTGCAAATGGCACACAGCCCTGCAGAGTGGTGGGGCGGAAGATACCTGAGATTATGTCTGTGGAAAATCTGGCTCAGCAAGTGATAGATTCCTCTTGCCTTTGCCAGAGTCATACAAAATTTCCTGCTCTGGCTTCTTCTGACCCCTCCCTACAAACAGTGAAGTATACTTGGATAGAGGATTCCAGCTCTGTCACAGCTAGAAATGACCCTAAACTATTAGGAGAGTGGTTACATTTTCATTGGCGTAGAATTCTTTGTGTATATATCTCAAGGTAGTTGATGAAACAAAGAGGAACATCCTTCATCATTGCTTATCCCTACTGTCAATATTATTCTAAGATTCAAAAAGGACTCAGGAAGTTTCTAGGTAATTGACTTTCCTAAACATTATAATAGTGGGATCATTTCTAATGGACAGATGAGAAGTAGGATTTGGGCTACATATTAGGAACCATAAACATTACACCCAGTTAGGTATTAGTCATGCCTAGAAGTAGTTTTTTCAGGGACTCTAGAAGCCAGTTATTCTGGTGCTTTACAATTTAACTTTAACTCCAGACAAGCAGAATATGTACTGCTCTTTAGGTTAAAAGATTGGGAAATGATTTAGCACTTTTTGTCCATTGGACAGTTAATGTATGCCAATGTCGGTCCTGTGAAAGCACATAGAAAATGTATCAAGCTTTTGCCCAGTAAGATGAAATGAAAGTGTTCCTGACCAAATGTTTTAGAATGTGCCCAAATGGTACAGGGGAATATCAAAAAGGGCCATGCACCACAGGATTTCAATCATTTGAAATTCTTTAACCTTTCTGCCTTTTCAAGAGAAAATTGTCATATGCAACATGTCACTTTATGTTAAGTTGTTATGTTCAAATACCAAATCTAATTTTTTATTTTTTATTCTCAGGTAAAAATAATAAATACATTATAAAATATCCTTATTAATAAGAAATATACATAATGACATAATGCATTATGTTTTTTTAATTGACAAAGGCATTTTAGAAATAAACAAAAATACCATGAAAATCTCAGAAATATTAATTGTTTATGGGGTAGGTTATTCCTGGGCTCTGATATGTTTTGTCGAATGAATGAGATACCTGTAACAAGCACACATTGTATCCTTAATTTTAAAAACTCAACATGGGTGCACTGGCTGGTGTGGTTCAGTGGACTGAGTGCTGGCCTGGGAACTGAAAGGTTGCTGGTTTGTTTCCTGATCAGGGCACATGCCTGGGTTGTGGGCCAGGTCAATATTTGCAGGTGTGTGAGAGGCAACTGATTGATGTTTCTCTTGTACATCATTGTTTCTTTCCTTCTCTATCTCCCTCCTTTCCCCTCTCTCTAAAAATAAGTAAAATCTTTAAAAAAATCTACATGGAAACCAGGGCTCTAAGATAATTTAATTTGCATTAAGCAATGAAAATAATATATAGTCTTATTCTTCTTGTGTTCTATGTCTTATGATACAAATGCTCCTTGTAACTTTGTGCATAATGTTTACCTATACATCTGCTTATATAATAATTTTAGTAAATTCCTAGACTGATCCCTCAGGCAACAGAGGGCAAGTTGCAAGGCAGAGTCCACACTGACAGCTCATCAGAACAGGCCAACCTCTGTTTTCTGCTTGGATGTCATCATCCTGTGACTATGAAAGCATAAAACTGGAGACTGTTCCAGCAGGTCACTGTCGCTACAACTTGCTCAAACAGAAATAAAACAGCTTTTCATGCTTATTGATCTTGGACTTTTCTCCATTTTTATGCTCTGTTGACCTGGAGCTCAGTTAGGATGTATTTTGTAAAAGGAACTGAAAGTTTTCTCTCTCAGTAGATAAGGCATTTCACATTTTGGCTGCATGCAGAAACAACTTTTTCTTCTTTTCCAAATGCATTCTCCCTGTGACTCTAAAAGAATAGTTGATCTTTAAGTAACACATGTGATATTAGTTTTTCCATTTTAAAATAATCACATTATTGCAGACATTTTAATAGCTGTAGAGGTTGCTATGTATTAACATGATTCATGGTCCTTGACAGCACTGTGTCTGAAAATCCCTCAGGAATGCAAAATACAAAACTCCACACACGTTCAAATTTTACTGCCTGCAGCTAAAAGAAGGGAAAGAACTTAAAACTGTTGAAACCCTTCAACTTTAAAAGCATTAATAGATGGTCCCAGGGGATTAAATCTAAATCTTAATGTGTAAAAATCAAGTTAATAACCAGAGAGATTAATATGGCTGCATTTGATTATTGTGATAATGCAAACAATTAGTGCTGCTAAAGTGAGATGTATTAGCCTGCTCCTTGGCCCTCACATCAGCAAGGCACTGGAAACAAATGGAAATAAAACATTTTACTAGAAGGTTTTCTGTTGGTTTTTTTCCCTCTGACTCATTTTTGAAATCTTCCAGACTAGAATCATCATTCTCTTTTCATTGTGAAACTATATTGCTTATAAAACTGATGGCAATGATCAAACATCATCAGTTTGATGTCAGAAACTTGTTCATGTATACTTCCTTAATATCAGTCACTTTATAAATCTCCATGATCAATGAAAACAGAAGGCTGGGTGGTGAGAGTTGAGAGAAAGGGAACAAAGGAAAGGTGAATGTACCATGTGAGGTGTATCCCTTTTAGTGTCAAGTTCTTCAGGTTTCTCAGGAAGTGTAATCATTGTCTTTATAATAGTTCAGCTCCATGGGGCAATTTTCTCTGTGGTGGTTTCTGGAAAGGGGGGGGACACCAGACAAATCTGCCTGAGAGTACAGCGTGTTCTCTTAGTGGACAAGTTCCTACTATTTCCTAAATCTAGTACCAGGTACAAAAACGGGCTGCGGGTTGGTGGGCAGTGGAAAGACATCACAGCAAACACAGGAGTCGGCTTCAAAGGAGTAAGCCTGGCTATGTGAATAAATGGATCAGATGTCCTGCAAACAGTTAACTGGTGCTAGAAAGACAACTGCCTTTCGAAAGAGATTGACAGGGAAAAAAAAAAAAAAGTCTTATTTTTGAAAGCCAGATATAAAACTTCATGAAGCCTCAGCAATAAGCAGGCATTGCAATAAAACAAGTCCATCTGAAACAGAATTAGAGCCTCAGAATTTTAAAGTGAGACTATTTTGCCATCGAAAGGGGAAATTAAGGTAAAATGAGTGAAGAGTTAATGTGATGTATTTTGAAGGACATGAAAACGAAGGAAGCATAAAGAATGGACATTTTAGTGATTTATTTGGGGGGTGGGGTTCAGACATGTTCTGGCCTATGTCACTTGAAACCTTTTATTTTGCTTCTCAGTTCAGATCTGTGTTGTGCATCAAGTGGGTGTCCCATTCGTTATTTTTGTTTAAGTAGCGTCTGCAGGGAATTCCAAGGGACCATTTAATAAACTGCAGCAACAATGGAATATTTGTTCACTTTTCAGGGTATCTGAGAAAAGTGTGTTTAGAGGTAGGGAGTGGGTAACTGTCAGTAGCTGCTGTTCCCTGAGCCTGGCAGCCTCGTGACAGTTACTAATATCAGCAGATTTAATGTGTTTAGTCTAGTTGTAAGGTTTGTGATGTGTTTTTGATTTCCTGCTTGAGAAATGCATTTTGGCTAGAAAACAGTGAGGCATACAATTCTTTCTCCTACCATACCACAGTCAGGAAATTGTTACCTTTGTACCCAATTTATAGTACATAATAAGTTACCTACATGCAGTCTAAGATTCTTACCTCTTGGTTATTCAATCAGTGTGTGAACATGAGTAAACGTAACGACTGCTGAAGTATGTGGGTTTAACAAGAGGCCGGTGAGCACACCTAGGCTGTGGTAGGATTCACAAAGTGCATTTCTGTTTCCATTCTCATGGATGCTTGTGTTTGTCTTTATTCTCTGAGGACTGCCAAATTGCCTTGTTGCCTTTTAAAATCTTCAACATTCTCTCTTGCTTTAGAATCAATTTGAAAAAGAATTTACAAACCACCTGCAAAATCTGACCAGAGCACTTTTCATGTTTCTCTATAAAGCAGTGAGATATATGCATTTTTATTTTCCTCACAATTCTTACAACTATTTTGTCCCTTTTCTTGATATCAATTGAAAGACAAAGAGGAGGGGGACCTCATAGTGGGCTTTTGTACTCTTCAGAGTTTCTAGGTTTGTCTTAACTTTGGCTTACTTTTCTGTTTCATGCTTTGGGATAAGCAGTCATATTCTGTTAGAAACATGAAGTTTCACTTTTGGTGCATTATGTGAGGAAAACTTGGGGTGCAAGAATGGAATTTCTATTATTTTGTAGCTTAGAAATCAGATTTATTTTAACTAAATGTTGTTTAAAAACCATACATTGATAATTATACTTATTCTTAATTTAGTGCTAGAAAAAACATTGAAGAGAGATATTTAAAAATCATTTTGCCAGGACATATTTACATTTTGACTTCTTTTTAAAGTTCATTTTAGTCTCAAATGTTTTTTAAAAATAATATACTTATGTTCCCTTTCCATAAATCAGTATGTAAATAACAGAAATTGCAAAAATATGTTGAAAAAGTGGTAAATGCCTACTGAAAGAAAAGCTTGCCTGCTTCACTCAAGAATATCTCTTCAACATTAGTTAATGAACACAGCAAAAAAAAAAAAGATTTATGCAGACATAAAATAATTACATATTTTTACAACAAAGACAACTACGTTTTTTAAACTTAAGAACTATAAGGAAGTGTGGCAAAATGGGGGGAAACTCACAGAATCACTGCAACTCAGAGACAACTGCTATCACATTTTCTGCATTTCCTTTGTCTAAGGGCAACAGATTAGATGTTACATATTAAAAACATATTCTACATTTTGTTATTTCAGAGTTCAGAAAGGAGAGATTTTGTTTCTTTAAAACTGAGGTCTTAAACTCAGGCATGCCTGGAGGGGAACTGGGGGCACCATGAGGTCTGTCTCCATGAGGCTGGGTCTGCGGCTGCCAGGATGCACCCACCATTCCAGGGACAGGAGGATTTCCCGCTGTTTTTCCAGGAGTGATCTAGAAGCAGGAAGGTTAACAATTCCAAAGAAGGACTTTCCCCTCAGGGAAAATTTAATCCTGTGACCTTTTTCTCTATCTGTTCATTTCTTTTAAGTCATAGACTCCCTTCATTTAACTAACATCAAGCTGTTTTATTTTCTTCAAAATGTGGTTGAAATGACTGCTTTGCTTCCATTTAAACCCTTGAACTGTATGCAATTCAAAATGAAATTTCTGTGCAGAGTATGGGCTTAAGGTTCTCCTTTCCAATCTCTATTTCTCTCTCAAAAAAAAAAAAAAATCATCAATCCTTATAAACAGTGTGATAGGAACATTCCAAAAATGCTCTTTGCATTACTCTTCAAATTGTCTTTGCTAGTGGCTGCACACAGAGGCAAAAGGTTTAGGATAATAAATCACTGTTTCATTAACTGATCAATTCTTTAGAAGTATTTTTGGAGGGGTGTGTGTGTGTGTCTGTGTGTATGTGAGAGAGAGAGACAGAGAGACAGAGACAGAGAGGGAGAGAGAGAGAGAGAGAGAGAGAAACTGTTGGATTCATTGGTGTGCTCAGCATGCTAAGATCACTGATAAGGACA
The DNA here is from genome assembly GCF_987537825.1 of Furipterus horrens. Taxonomy (NCBI): domain Eukaryota; kingdom Metazoa; phylum Chordata; class Mammalia; order Chiroptera; family Furipteridae; genus Furipterus; species Furipterus horrens. The sequence continues at coordinate 36,685,322 of NW_028327178.1, forward strand.
TTTTTAGTAAGAAATACGTAAATGATGACAAAAGTCCCTTCAGAGAGAATTTAAGATTATGAAAAAAAAAATATCAGCTTTACCTAGCCAGTTTCATTTTTCTCCCTACCTGAAATATGCAGACATAAGTGGATCAAGTTCAGTGTCAGAATACAGTAAAATAAAACTATAATTATTTTATTATTCTCATGGGTTTAGACTCGGGTGCAGTGAGTTCTTGAGGGTAAAGTGAAAACAGAAACTTCCTTGTGCTCCAAGTTGTTAGTTTTTTAAAAACAACTTTTTACTCTGCAACAGACCCAGGGCATTTTCAGCATGATCATGTTACGCAATTTTACTGCCAACATAAATTAAAATGAGTATTTCTTAATTTCTAGTATTATAATGCTTCACTTTGGAAACACAGTAAATCCAGAATATTGTGATTTCTGCAAATATATAACACAGCCTATGCATAGATTCTCTAACATTTAATATACTATATTGCCTAGAGAATTCTATTTTTTCCCTGTGGGATAAATGCCATTCAAAGGCGACTGAAGGCAGAACAAACTACCAAAGGAAGCTCCAGCCACTCAGCTAGTCCATTTCGGTAGGCTTACTCCATCAGTAAGCACAGACAGGGAATGTCCTGTGTTCTTAGCACTCTGCATAAATGTTAGTGAAGACAAGCCTTTGCCTTCAGGCTGTCATGGGATTGCAAAAACCATTATCATCATGGGAGAATTAAAGACCAATTATATGTGAATTGTGGTAGTAATGACTCTGAGTTACAACAAAAGGAAAATACAACAATAGCAAGTAAACAATATTATTTCACATGGTGCTTTTACATAGAACATTATAATTTCTGCAAGTTACTTGGGACTTCAATTTCTTGAAAATAATAATACCTTTCCCATTCCTCACAGGGTTGTTGGGGGAAATTTGATAATATGAAAACACTGTATGCCAGGCACTGTGCCAACAGCTTTATAGGTAAGGAAACCAAAGCCCAGAGAAGTTGTAAATTTTGCCTAAGGTAAGATCTGTACTTACATGGTAAAGCCGAGATTGTTCTACCTTCTTCTATCAGTGTTCAATATCTGACATTGTACGAATTAGGAAGACCGAGCTCACTGTCTCTTCAGCCACACCCCTACCTTTGCTGTGCCCTGACTTGGTGGATAACATTTCCATTCCCTGATCTCCCCAAGCCAGAGATCTGGGAACCATCATTTCTTCTTTCCCATCCAACCAATCACCAAGGCTTAGATGCAGTCTCTGGATTACACAAGAATGACCTACAAACTCTGACCCTGGCTGTCAAGGCGTGTAATTAGAATTCTGACCCTCACACCGCTGGCTCACTCTAATCGTCCCTAACTGGTCTCTTTGCCTTTCTCTTTCCCCCTTCCCTGCACCCTACCCTTGTGATCTTACTAAAGCACAAACCTGATCCTATTATTTCTCTGCTTCCAGCCTCAGGGCTGAGGCAGCCTTACCACCTACTGTGCCTCCATTCACACATCTCATCCTCCCAGTTCCAGACTATTTGTAGTTCTCTTCTTGTTCACATTTCTATCCTTTGTGTGTTGTGCCCCTTCTATTTGGAATGGCAGGCCTTCCACATTATCTGGCAAGTAAACTTTTGACCATCCTTTAAACTCAGGTTCTTTCTTAGGATAGAAATCTCTGCTTTCCTATCTCTAAGTGGTGTTAATGATTCCATTCTGTATGCTACTTAAGGCTCCAGACCATGCATCTCCTCTGCATTCATCATACTATAGTAAGATTACTTATTTACATGCCTGCGTCCGCCAATAAACTATGAACTCCTTGAGGAAAGAGATTTTTATTTCCTTGCGATTTTACACAGTGTCTGGCACATAATAAGCTCTCTATAAAATGTTTGTTGAATTCCAAGGAGTGGGTGGTCATCAGTACTGAGTGTCGCAGATGAATCAGGAGGGAGAAGGCAAGGAAAAACATGATTCTGCAAAGATAAGAGTCATTGGCAACCTCCCAGAGACAGAGTCCATGAGAGGTAGTCATGGGCACAAGACAGAAAAAGAGCACCAGGATTCTGTATTATAGGCTTGAGATCATGAAGATCTGAATTTTGAAATATCAAATTATTTTTAAGTGTTGAATTATTCTTTTTATCTACAATTACTTATTGGGACCCTTCTTAAACAGACACATTTTAGTCTATAATCTGGGAATATAAATTTCAAATCTTATTTGTGAAAAGTATTAATTGCTTTTAACATTTTTTTTTAGTTAGAACACTGCAGTTTCAAAGTGGTCCCCTAACTCCAGTGTTTCAAGATTGATAAACAAAAATCTCCTTCACCCTCTGTCTCTCAATCACTCTCTCTCTCTCTTTCCATATATATAAACATTTACCTTACAATTTTATAAGATGTTATTATGTGACTAGTGGCCCACCATTCAAACCATTCTAGGCTGAAGAATACAAATAGTTTTAACCTTTTGCAGAAACAGTGGGCAAACCCTTATAATTGTGCAGACTGGCCCTGCATAAATGAGCCTGCTTAAGAAGCGAGTTCGGGATCAAATTCAGCTCACACTTTTCTCACTGAGGAAAGTGTGAGGCCAGGAGGCCATGTCCACCAAAGATGACCTCTCCATCTAATTCACACCAAGGCACTATTTGGGCTAACATTGTCCTGCAGAAACTCTTTCATCATTATTTTATTTTATTTACCTTTCCCCTGACCTGCTTTGTTAGGTTTTTATTAAAGTGGAGCCACCAGAATTACAGTAATATTTCAGCAGTAGATGCTCAATGACTTTTATACAAGTGTTTGCTGATGTTTTCTAGTATTTTGTTGACTTCTTAGATAAAGCCGCACAAAACCTACTTGTGTCTCACTAACCACATTTCAAGTGCTCAATTACCACATGTAGCTACTGGCTACACTATTGTGCAGCATAGGGAACATTTCCATTATTGCAGAAAGTTCCACCGGACAGTGCCGTTCCAGAGGGAGGATACCAATAATAATAACCCAACAAATAAATGGCCGATACAATTTCAGATACTGGTTAAATCAAATGAAGAAAAGAGAATTGATGGAGTAGGGGATAAGTGCAGAGGGTGCTGAATGCTGGAAAGGACCAGCCAGCTGGGCAAAGCTCTGGGGGCTGATCCTTCTAGGCAGAGAGTACAGGAAGTGCAAAGGCCCTGAGGTAAGAAGGAGTGTAGTAAGTTTGAGAAATAGAAAGGTCAGTGTAGCATGGGCTCAGTGAGACAGGAGAAGTGAGTAGAAAGGAAGGAAGTCAGAGAGGTTCAGGGGCCATTTCCTGCAGGGCCATACAGGCTGTGGTAAGGGGCCTGTATTTTGGTCTAATTGCAATGGAAAACCACTGGAGAATTTTTAACAAGGAGTGACATGACCCGGTTTTTATTTTAAAAGACTGCTCTGGCTACTTGAAGTGGATCTTATAAAGTGAAGTTCCAGGGCTTGAGAGAGAAAGTAATAAATGTAAGGATGTTACTATGGTAAGAGAATCCATGTGTATATTTTAAGTTGTATGTTCATTAGTATTTTTATGCTATCCCCAAATTGTTTCTACAAACTAAGACTTTGTGTGGACCTTTCTAGAAAGATGAATACAAATTCCATCTCAGAACAAATATCAGGGCTAAAGCTAATAGGGGGTGGGGGTTGAGATCTGTCTTACAGGAGACCCTTTTGCTCATGCCCCATATGGGGGACAGCAGAGCAGCAAGAAGGTGGTCAGGATGCCAGCAAGTGGATGAGGGATGAAACATAGGGGCGTTCAGTCCAGGCAGAAAGGCAGGATAATTCTGGAAGGATCTGAGAATGTTCTAAACATGGCATTGGCAAAGCAATCAGGGAGCAAATTATAAGCCATCATGGAAAGAGGGGACCAAAGTCACAGGTATGGTAAAAAACTGGTAATAGGGAAATTAATATTTGAAAAATGAAAGGTAAGAAAGGGCAACCTGTTGGAATATGTATTAATTCCCTAGGTGTGCAGAGATTTCAAAGTTAAAACTAAAAAAGTTAGCAAAGGAAAAATGTACTCCACATTAAGTTGCTGTTATGAAGAAGAATGGCCCTGGCCGGAGTGACTCAGTTGGTGGGAGCGTCATACAGTAACTGAAGGATCGCAGGTTCCATTTCCAGTGAGGACATATGCCTGGGTTTCTCATAGGATCTCTGGCCTGGACATGGAGGATCCTTGGTCCAGGTGCATATGGCAGGCAACTGATCAATGTTTCTCTCTTTCTCCCTTCCTCTCTTCCTTTTTCTCTCTCTAAAAGCAATGAAAAAAAAAAAAAAAAGTCCAAGGGTGAGGATTAAAAAAAAGGATCTAAGGATTATTTTAAAAAAAAGAAAGACCAAATGATTCATCAACAATATGGAAACATCAATAATAACTCTTGTTGGAGATGATTCTTTTCTTAACTCCATGATTTGGAGTAAATCCCTTAGTATCAGAGATTTTGTTTCTGTGTCAGTAGATAGAAGTTATAAGTTTAGTTCTTATGCTTCTTAGATTGCTTTCAGGTCTAAAATGATAGATGGTTTATTGAAATTCCAGAAAGCCTGGGTATGTGTGTGAATGTGTGTGTATGCAATGTATGTGTGTGCATTTTAGGAATAAACTACTTCTTTTGGAAGAACAATATAGAAAGTAGGCAAAGAAAAAGAAAATAACTTGTGACTGAACTTGGTGCTAGTAGCTTTAATTAAGTCAAAAGCAATAAACATTTATTTGGAAAAAAGTAACTAAAGATATTTGTATAGCTAAGAAGATAGGTTATCATTATATGTATGGAAAAATATTATAAATGTGAGAAAGAAAAGAGTGAAATACCCCATTTTCCTGGAAACACTGCAGATTCTGAGGCTAGCCATTCATCTACTGTTATATTAACCCAAGAAATTTGAATTTGGAAAAGCTCATGAACAGGGGTTTCAAGTGTAGAGATTAGAAGCAAAAGGACAAAAATGATAGGCTGCATGGTACCTCCTTCTTAGAAATCATGCGCTTTTGTTCCACTAGTAATGCTGTTGTGTTCCTTCCTATGGGCTGATACTGCCCTGTGCGAGGGAACAAGCAGAACATGGGCTGGATTTCAGACTCCACTCATGCCCTTCTGAAAAACCCACAAAACCCATGACTTTACTCAGCTGTGTGTTTGAAATAGCTTTCCCCATTTCTGTCTAGCAAAATCCTATCCATTCATCAGGACCCAGCTTGAATATTATCTCTTCTGAAAAGACTGCTTCAACCTTCTCATACAGAATCCATGTCTCCATTTGCTGTGCTCTAAAGCATTTTGATTATCCTCTTAGGAACCCGCTTACATGGTTTGGTGTTGTTGTTGTTTGTTTGTTTGTTTTAGAAGTTTTCCTTCTTTGCTGGATCTTGAGCTACTGAAGGAAGAATGCTGGTTCATTCTTTTTTGGCCTCCTCAGTACCTGATGCAGTTCTAGCCAGAGAATAAATATGTAATAAATGTAAGTTGACTTAATGATGAATGGTTAAAAATGATAGTTAATAAGAAGCAAAATAGGCAGTAAAAGAGAAACAGTCTTAGAAAGACTTCAGTTAAGATAGAGGTGTGAATATAAGGTTGAATATGAGAGAAGATGCAGAAAAAACTTTTATTTTATTTTTATTTTAAACAATAGCACACTTGAGTTGAAGAAAAACTACCTAGGATTCATTTCTTTTAGAGTAATTTATCCCTACGTAAAGACAGATTGCCCTACATGTCACAGCTACATACAAAAAGTTGTAAAATTGCCCTTATTTTTACAATGATGAATGAAAAACATTACAATTCTCCGATCAAACAAAGTATGTGTAGGTTTTTATGTTGTTCTTTTTTTGTTAAGTAGTGAGAACAAAATAACTTTCTGGAATAAAAGATAAGAGCTGAATGAGCATGCTACTCATGGAGAAAGGGGTATTTTCACAGAACCAGTACCTTTCCCATTCCATCTCCATTTGATGCTGATCGAAACATACCACTGGCCATTTAGTTTTAAAAATGCAAATGGCTGTGCACATACATCAGTACTATAAAGGAATGGGGAAGGGGAAATGAAAGTATAGAGAAAACTATACTGTAGGAGTCAGATGTGGTGGAACCAAATTGCAGTTTTCTAATTGAGAATATCTTCTTGGTCTGAAGCAACAGAGTTCTGGAGAAAAGTAGCAGGTTCCTTCTTTAGCAGACACCTCCTGCCTACTTCTGGAACACATCAATTGTATCTTCATTCTCCGTTTCCCACTGTGCAGGTGTGTCAGTTTCATTGATTGGCTGCCTGTCAAATTGGAATCTGATCTGCCTCATTGACAAACCCTGTTGTTCACAATAGGCTTTCATTAGTTTGCTAAGTGGTGTGTGCCTCTTAATCTTAAACTGCATTACAGAACCATCCTGCCGCCACCACCTCTAAATTAATATGATAATTGTTCTGAGTCTTGGCTCCTTCCTTGGGCTTTTTGCGGGTCATGGCAAGTGCCAGAGTCTCCTCAGCTGCCACTTCACAGAAGAGGTACCAGGTCCACACTGTATGATCCAAGAAAGAACTTTTAAAGTAGTTGGGCATAAAGAATGTAGAAGGCCAAAAGAAAGACAATATGAAGAGGAAAAGATAAATAGAGAAAGCCAGCAGCTTGAAAGATAAAGATATTTGAACACAGGCAAAGATGGAGGTAGACAAAGGAGTTCAAGAAAAATCCAGGAAAACAAGCAAAGGGGGTCATTAGGGAGATGTTCCATCTCCACCAGAAGGTTTGAGAAACATGGAAACAAGGGAGAAGGAAGGCCAAGCAAAATTGTATGTGATACTATAAAGAAAAAGAAGTCCAGATTATGAGAATTAGGATTCGTGGGTGAGTTTTTGTTGGTGCTGAAAATAACAAGTATAGGTAAGAGAAGAGAAGATTAATATTTATAATAATTAGTTCCACAGTAAAGGGTACCATTATGAAAGTTTATGGGAGAAAAGCTCAAAGTACATGTGGAAAACATGTGTGGTGAAAAGGAAAATGCCAGTCATTGACTACAGTGGGTACCAGGCCCAGCACTGGGTGCTTTGTAAGTTTATTTCTTCAGACTGAAAATGTTAATCTAGGCCTTTTCATACCTGAGAAAAGAAAACATATATAAACATGTTCTTTTTCTTCTTTATACACCTGAGTAGAAAATGGACTATAATAGATGGCACGTGGGTGGCAAGAAAGGAATAGTGGTTAATATTTATGCACGGACTATTATTTTAAAGAGTTTGTACTAAAAAAGGAATCCATTAGGTGAGAAAGTTTTAAAAAAAGAAAAACAAAATTACCTAAAAGAAAATACTAAAGCTCTTTCTGAGGAAAGAGCTGCTCCTCTAATGGGTGGGTTTCCTACTGGATTTAGAAAGAATTCATTTACTGCTTGACAGCATGACCACTTGTCACTTTTGGCCCCCCAGCATTTGATTCCTTTCCCCATTGGGAAATACCACTTGGGTGATTTTGGAGGGAGGTATAAACCTATCTTAATCTACCAAAAGGTGGACAGACAGTCCTTGCTTCTGCATCCTGGCAGAGGGCAGCGGCATATGACTTCAGCTCAGGCAACTGACAACTCCACTCTGAACTTCGGCTCTTTAGGGGAGGATGCAAAACTCCAGAATGGCTAGAGATCATGCATAGTGGCAGCTGTGGGATCCAAAGTCTAGCAGTGGGAAGTATGCTGCCACATGACATCCTGATCAATGTCCCTGAGGTAGAAACCTGACTGAGCTTTGACATATTTTAGCCACTCTTGGTGCTTGTGCCTTCTCTGAACAGTCTTCCTTACCCTTCCTCAATTCTGTGAGCTCCTTATTATACTTTTAAACTTTCCTGATTCCCTAAATCAGTTACCAAAAAATCTGCTATAGATTGAATGCTTGTGTCCTTCCTAAACGTGTGTGTTAAATCCTAATGCCCAATGTCATGATATTTGGAGGTGGGGCCTATGGGAGATTATTAGGTTATAATGGTAGATCTCTCATGAATGAAACTAGTGCCCTTATAAAAGAGGCCCCAAAGAAGTACTCGGGTCCTTTTGCCATGTAAGGATACAGCAAGAGGATGACCATATAAACTATGAATGAGGCCCTCAACTGACATCAAATATGCCAACACCTTGATCTTGACCTTCCAGCCTACAGAACTGTGAGAAATAAATTTCTATTTTTTATAAGTCACCCAGTCTATGGCATTGTTTTACACACCCGAACAGATTCAGGCAAAACTCAGTTGATACACCAACTCATTGGCAGAGGTGATTGAAGTTTTACAGAATTGGAAAGTGCTCGTTAGATCATTTATGCAATAAATATATTTTAGGCAATATCATGGTTCAGGCATTATGCTAGGTCCTGGGGAAATAAAGCTGACTCTTTCACTAGAACACTATCACGCCTTATACAGGCTAATGAAAAGAGTCTGTTATATAAACCAAATTTCTAAGACCATGTATATTAGTTATCTGTTGCTGTATAACAAATTACCCCAAAACTAAGTGACATAAATAACAAATATGTGTTTTCTCACAGATTTTGTGGGTCAGGATTTTGGGAGCAGCTTAGCTGGGTCTTCTGGGTATGGGTTTCTCACGATTGCAATGAGAATGTCAGCCAGGGCTGTGGTATCTCACTGAAGGCTTCACTGGAAAAGGAGCCATTTCTAAGCTCATACAAGTGGAGGTTGGTGGGGTTCAGTTTTTAGTGGGCTGTTGGACAGAGGACTTGATGACTACTAGTCAGAGGCCTCCCCCATTTTCTTGCTATGTGCACCTCTGCATACAGCAGCTCACAAGAGGGCAGGTGTCTTCTCTTAGAGTGAGAAAGCAAGAAACGCCAGAGAAAGAGAGGAACTTCTGTTACCTAAATTCAGACGTAGATCCCATCACTTTTGCCATGTTCTATTTGTTCGAAGCAGTTTACTATGTGCAGTCCACACTCGGGTTGGGATGACACAACACCATGAGTAACACAAGGGGGGGGGGGTTCTTTAGGAGCCACCTTGGAAGCTGCCCACCGCACCACAATAAATGCACACAATCTCTGTGGGTACTTTAGACTCATGGCAGCTAAGGGTGGGGAGCCAGGTGAGGGTAGAAAGCAGAAAAAAGGTGGAAAGAATCAAGAAAGGCTTTTTGGAAAAAGCGAAACCTTAATGGTGTCCATGCAAAATGGCTTACTGAAAATGTTTCTTAAGAATAAACAGAGAGAGAGAGATTTGAATCCCTTAGGCCAAAATGTTACTTCCTGCAGGCGCTTCTACCAGAATTTATATTTTCAGGTTGCAGGTGGTATGCATTAATACCTGACATAACACACAGCCTCTAATAAACAGGCCAACGGGGAAAGGCACTTATACATTCACCAGAAGGGAGATAGGTAGTTTCTAGGAAATACCCAGAAGGTAGCAGTCCACATAATAGGGCATGATTTCACCTTAAACCATGAAAAGTGTAGGGTTTAACATCCAATGCATGAGATGGAGATTTAGAAATGTGATTGGGGAAAATGGACAATTTGAAGACAGGTAAAAATCAGTAAAGAAGAAAGATAAGATTGATGATATAGGCATGCTTCTGTGCCAGCAAAATAAATCCATTTGGAAAACTATGCAGTGAATTGAAAGCCAGTCCATATATCTAGTCAATAAGAAAAAGGATATAATCACACAGAATTTGGTTCATATGCAGTTAATGTATCAGAGGAGAAGGTAGATTGCAACTTCCAACTGTAATGAGTATTTGTAGACAGAGTACAGAGTCAATAGAAAATCAGTGCAGAAGCATCCTGGTGAGAAAGAAGGAAAAAACTGGAAATGAGGGAAGGGCACCTGTTTAAAATCCCAAGGATATGTTTGGGAGAAAGAATCATGCAAGACAAAATTAAGAAGAGAGACTAGAGGGAGACAAGGAGAAAATAAAAACCTGGAAAATATGGGGGTGGGGTGGGGTCCCTATGGAAATGATTCTGTCATCAAACATTTTTAATTCCATTTTTAATACCTGTTAGAAGTGGCATCCTCTGTTGAGACTTTTTTTATTGCCTTATGGAAAAGCAAGTCCAACATGATTAAAAGGTAATGTATTCTCTTTCCAGGGAAGGGGAGCTGGGAATGATGAACCCAAGGCTTTTCTTCAGTGACATTTTTATGTTACAATTTTAATAAAAAATAAAGAAAAAGGTGGAAGAAGATTGGAGAAAATGTTTTAGGTTTCATCTTCCTCACTCTGAATGATAGCGGGAGGGCTCAGTTCTCTCGAAAAGGAAAAGGAAAAGCGATGCCTTAGGCAAGGGCAGGATATGAAAACAATGAAACAGCAACACAAAAAGTATCATATGGACCATAAATAAAGAGGTATTTAAATATCCTCAACAAATAATACTATGTAGGTAACTTAAGGAAGAACTATTCACATAATATAAAGTTTGAACATTATAAGAAAAGTGACGTAAAATAGAACCTGATATATTTTGCAAATATCTGAAGTTTCTAGGGTTTGCACTGGCCTGGTAATAATAGTCAAGAAGAACAAGTGTGGGTTTGGAAACACATTGGCCAAAGGAAATAATAACATATTTATTAAAAGCTATGAATAAGGCCCAAAGGACTGTATAGAAAAAGATTTAAAACTCTGATAGAAACTATAAGGTAGAGTTTTTTCTTTAAAAGAATATTGACTCCCACCTATTGTGTATTGAGCCTATAAGAGTCCCAGTGTTGAGAGTCAAATAACATCAGTGGCATGTGTCTATGTGGTGTCAAAAGTGAGACTAAGAATGATCACTTTTTGTTTTATATCAGTATCCACTTACTTCTCCATCTATATTTGGACCAACCTGATGAATTTCTTTGGAAATTACCAAATTGGGAATCGTGACGATGAACAGTGAGAGGACCTCCCATAGTCCTACAAATAAAACTAGGAAAAAACAGTGGTTTGAAAAACTTAAGATTCAAAGAAATTTACTTACTTTTAAATTTGGAAATTTTATCTTTATTAAGAATGAATGCATCAAAATAGAAAAGAGTAACACTGGCACTGTAGGGAGACAAGAATGGAATATCTGTACACAGTAACTACACCTAGTTGATATGTTATTGTCGCATCAGAAGTTTCTACTTTGTCTCATCAGATGTCTCTCCTTTTCTTAATTACAATGGTAATGAAGGTCCATACTAATTCAAAGGTACCAAAAATATATGAGGTACCATCTGTTTAGCAGTTAATCATCAAAGATAGTTTAAAGTCACACAGATAAGTGAATTTCTGGTGTTCTGTTTTAATGGTGTTATTCCATATAGTACAACCTGCAGGATGGCAAATAGTTTATTCTATTTAACTTTGAACAATTTTCAAACACATGGGAAAAACCCCTACACCTAAAATTCTTTTATTTTTATACCATGCCTCTAGTGTACAATGTATCTCCCTCAACTATAACATAAAAGTCCATAATTTGAGCATCTCCCCTTTTCTTAAATCCCAGCTTTTTAAGAACATTTGCTGTATTTTCATAGATGTCTAAAGAAAAAAAAAAAGTCTCAAAAATAATTTGAGGTCAAATGAGTTCTCTGAAAATAAGATGCAAGAAAGACACTATGTAGATCATTTTTTTTAATCAAGAGGAATTTTATTCATCTATTATTTCTGCCACCAGTATATCACAGCAGAGAGGTGTATAACATAATTTTAAAAATTAACTCCTAAATAGCTGGTGTTCAGATGGTTACAGTTTTCCTTTGCTATGTATAGCTTCTAACTTTAATATTTGGTTTTTATTCTTTTTATTAACGGTACTTACCACTTGTCATTGAATGGTTTAATTATCTTCGAATTTTAATGATCAATATTTTGGTTTTCCTGAACTGTACTGTTAACCAGATATTCTGGAATTTTAATAATTATGTTAAACTATGCCAAAGAAATTTGTGCTCATTTTTATAAAAACTTAAATATAAAAATTTGAGATATATTATATGTTCTATTTTCAATGTATAAATTAACTTACCAGTGTGTAAAACTTTATGTATGTTTCTATCCGTAGGCATCATTTTCTAAATATATGTAATGTGGAAAATTTTATTATAAATTTTTCAAAATGGGAGAAGCATCATTTCCAATCTTAGGAAATGAGATTACTACCTCTTTATTTCATTATCTACACATTTTGTAGTTCTGATCATAGTGACTTTTAGTTCATGCCAATATGTTCTACAAATACATAATATTAGCAACACTTAAAAGATGGATTCAACTTCTATCAATTGCTTTTTTTCCTTCAAGGTATCTTTTAATGGTACATGCACATTTTTTGTCAGTAGATCACTTACCTATACCCTTAAATTCTTTAGAATTCTCAAATGAACACCATCTGCTTTTTTTCTAATATGTTACAATCTATTTTCTTGAGATGCCTCATTTTTTTATAAATACCTTCAAAAGTACCTATTGTTACTTGCAAACGTCATTTCAGTGTAAGGTCTCTATTTCTTTTCACAATTTCTATAATGAAGAACTTTTCCCTGTTTTTATTGTTTCAGTGGATTAAAAGGACCTTTAGGATGGTTATAAAAGCCTCCGAAAATAAACATGACAAACAACTGCTTTCAATGTTTCTATACATGTTCCAATTAAATTATAAAAATTTCAGTGAATTAATTACTGTAGATAGTATGATATACACTGTACATTTAAAACCATTCCTTTATTAATATAGTTCACTACAAAATAAAAAAGTACTAATGCATATATATCAGAAATTATAAATAAAAGAATTGACTCAAATTTTATAAAAGGTTTAAAAAAATGTCAAGTTAAGACAGTGACAAAACATTGAAAACAGAATTTATTATTCATAATAGCAAAACACATTTGCTATATTTATATACTTAGTACAGACCTTTCCATGTGAAGTTCTTAAACACTTTTGCAGTCAATTATTCCACCCATTTCATAGATTAAGAGAAGAGTCGGGGACAGTTATGGTTATGGGGGATGGATACCAACTGATTTATTGAGGAATACACAATGGACAAGTAAAGTAATTGGGTACAGGTAATAGTTTCTTTCTGCTAAAAACAATGCCTTCCAGTAAATGTCACTGACATTTTGCACCGATACTGATAAGTATCTGTCAATAAATGTTAATTTAAAAGCTCCTTATACATTGTTGTAACTTTAATGTTAATATATTAGTATGTGTCTACATAACACATATACTTTATATTTTATATATTTGATGTATTTTTACATATAAAACAGATTTGTTACATTTCACACACACAAGACTCCAATGGCTTTTGATGGAAGTTGCCCCTTTATATGGCTTTAAAAGGTCTTTCTGAAAAATCCTCCTTGAAAGAAAACTCTGGAAAGTAATACAGTATATCAATCAGGCAGATACTCCACTTAGATTTGAAGTAAACTTGCAATACTTTTTAAAAAATACATTTGAGAAATTGTTACACACTATAGATGAATAAAAGAATGTAAAATGTATGGTAGAAATATTCATATAAAATCATGCATAGAGTATTTTCTTTGTAATTGGTTTAGAGTCCAAATTGCAACTTTTAGACTATGATTTAAAACTTAACAAAGAGATTTATGCTTTGCAACTGACATTTTAGATTGACAATTTACTCGTACTGGCACCTAAGATGTTTTCTGTAATTAATTCCTTTGAGGTCAGGTATCGTAGACACAGAATTCCTTTAATATTAATCCTTCCTTTAGCAATATCTTTAGTGTCAGAATTAGTTGAAAAAAAAAAGTTAATCTTTTTCAAATGAGGTTCTCAGTTCCTGGTATTCTGTTTGTTTCACTGATAAAAGATTTTCTGAGAAGTGCGAAATATCTTAAAAGTGGATGCTATGGATTCAGTGTAAGAAAAATCTGGAAGTTAAATAAATCATGCATTAATAAGAAATGGAAAGTTTAATTATATATATATACTTAAGTTCTTAATTAAGGGACGGAGTTATGGTCTGTCTCATTTTAAACTTTTTACTATTATTCAGGTTATCTGTACATAATACTTCAAACTTATAAGCCTTATATATTTGTCTTTTCTATTTATTCAAGAAATGTTGCATAGATTACTTGGTAGACAGCACAGTCTGATGGATGATGGTGTTCGATAAATTGTTGAATGAAATGACATTTTGATTGTAGCTTAATTTCTAGTTTTGATTTAAGAATAGGAATAATACATCTTAAAGTTGGTAGATAGTAACTGAGCATATAGTGGTTCACTATCCCTAAAATAAATTTTATTGAGCAAGAAAAAGGTTACTAATTATGCATGATTACATATTTACAGTTGCTAATTATGTTCTCTTGTGTTGGCAAATGAAAGACAGAACACAATTCTCCCTTTTTAACATTTGTATTGCCTTCATGATATAAGGTGGATAGTTTGTATGTTTTCTACGTCTGTTTATTTATGAAGCATGGGAAGTAACTGTGAGTCTACTTAGCAGTGCTTAATGAAAGCCAAGTGCTTACCAATTCCACATCATTGATTAACTCATGCGAAATATAATGGTAAGGGGTCATGAGATCAGTGGGAGTCTGTCTACCTCCAAAAGGTGGAACCGGCACGTTTGTCTCGGGTTTCTAGACAC